>NC_059415.1:7802500-8501666 GCF_905220565.1 Melitaea cinxia
ATGCATGATCATACAGAAACTTTTGTAATAACTAATTAAAAAAATTATACCGAAATATAAAAGAGAATCCTCTAATATATTACTACTTTTAAAAAAGAGCTCTAAAAACAAAGTTCTTAACGCTAGAGTGTACTCAGTGAGCTCTAATAAATGTCATGTATTTTATTAATATAACGTTACACACTGAAATATTATCTACTGACCAACTAAATGAACTGAGTCGTTTACTAATTGTTAGAAAACTTTAAGTAAAGCATATTATTTTGATAAAACACAAATCTCTACCCAATTACCTACATCCTATACAAATAAATGAAATTGGAGTGTTTTAAAATAACCGCTTTTTACTAACTGCATAATAATGTATATGTGTACGTGGTACATATATCAAAATGACATTTTTACAATTTTTGTCTGTCTGTCTGTTTGTTACGGCTAATCTCTGAAACGGCTGCACCGATTTTGACGGAAACACTAGCAGATAGCTGATGATAGCTTAAAAATTTATTTATTTCATAACTCTGCAAACCGAACAATAAATTAATAAAAAATTTAATTATACTTGTATGTATGTGATATATTACAGTTATTTAGCTATTTTCTTTAGGCTGTTATTTCTTGCACTATCTCCCTTACTATATGACACTCTCTCGTGACCATTGGTTGACTGGAATAAATCTCTTCTAGAGATAAGACCACATTTGCCATCAACTATACATGTAATTTTATGTGTATTGTTTTTTTGAAATCAAAATATTATTTTTGTAATTTATTAGGTTAAGATTAAATGTTTAATGTTTGTAATTAATGAACGACATCTCAGTGAATTGATCATCTGTTTTGTAATTTCTTGAAGTAAGTATCTGTTTAGTTATTATTTCTTTTTATGTAATACTTTTGCTGTTTAAATTACTGAATGATTAACGTTAAACATTATTGTAATTTTAGAAGTCAATTTCAATTTTTTTATAGTGCATTTGTACTTTGATTTGTTTGTCTAATAATTTATTTTAATATTATACTGATCCTAATGCGTGCACTCCCTCGACCAATAGGAACGCAGTATGACAGTGTGGCTAAATTCTTTAGTGCCGTAGCCACACAGCACCCCCTCTCTTCCCGTGGGTGTCGTAAGAGGCGACTAAGGGATAACAAGGTTCCACAAACATCTTGGAACTTAAGAAGCCGACCGATGGCGGGATAACCATCCAACTGCTGGCTTTGAAATACACAGGCCGAAGACGGGCAGCAGCGTCTTTGGTGCGACAAAGCCAGTACTGCGGTCACCAACCCGCCTGCCCAGCGTGGTGACTACGGGTAAAACACATGAGTTCGCGTTATTTTTGACGTAAACTTATGGAGGCCTATGTCCAGCAGTGGACTGTATAGGCTGTAATGATGACAGTGTCTTCATGTAATGTATACTGGTGGGAAATTGAGTTGACGTAAGCGTGTTTGGATCGGTAAAGGGGGCAGATTCCTTTTGGTATTAGCTGGCGAAAGATAACCTTTGTTTAGTAGTAGCAACTCCGTCTATTTTCTGCCCTATATCTTGAAATTTTAAAAAATTCGTGAAGATCTTGTTAAAAGTTAAAATTTATGAAATAAAGTTTAATTTTGTTAACGTTAAATTTTAAACATGGGATTCCAGAGAAATCGAGGGAAACTCTCGAAAATCCGCATAACTTTTTACTGGGAGTACCGATTTTAATGATTTTAAAGATGTTTATCATGTGGTCACATTTAAATTTCATCGAGAACTTGATTACAACTTTTAGAGTAATCTTTGATAATGCGTATTTACTTGACTATTTTTTTTGTCTACCTACGTTGTATTACTTGTCGATATAATTAAAGTCGGTTTTTCTTCGTATGCCTGCAAACACAATTATTGTAGTATATTATAAACAAAATTGTGTGATAATTATATCTTTATTCTTCATTTTTCATTGCTTTCACTTTTAATTTCAAGTGATGGATAGTGATAGCAGAACCTTAGACCTAGCTGTGGTCGACGGTTCTACCGTTTTTAAAAAATGTTAATGACAGAGGAAATCTGATATATATATATATATATATATAAAATAAATAAATAAATAACACCACTATAAAGATTGATAATAATGTGAGTAATCAAAAAAAAATCGTGCTATGATATTAATAATAGAATTACGAAAACGGAAACGCAAGCGATGCCACAAACATAGCGTGACGGCTTCTCTCAGCGCGGTTCGTAGCCACGGATCGTAGCAATTAACCACTGAAGATTGCAACTTTAGCTCTTCCCACAACCGCATCTCCACCGGTTAATATTACTAGCAAATAGACAAAACTGGTACAAGTTGCTATTTCCATTATTCCGCGACAAACCAAAAAAAAAATTAAAAATGTCGTCATTCAAGTAGCTTCTAATACGCTTTCGTCTCGTCAATTTACAATCACACAAGAATATTTATTTCGCGAACTGCAAAATCAAACCTATAATCTTTTTATTCGGCTGTTGCTTTATTAGGCTTAAAAAGCACCTTTGAATCGAAAATTGTAATGTATGCATTATTCTTTAATTATAGTATAAAACTTAATATGCCTTTAGATATAAACTTTTCAGTTTGTCAAAGAAAATGAAAACTATTGAAAGTCTAAAGAGCTATTTATAAGCATACTGCACAAAAATGTTGATAGAATTAGTTGACAGTAATCAAAACTAACCTCCTCAGACAAGTAATGGTTCTTCAAAAGTCGCACAGCATCCTCGTACCGCGTATCTTGCAGATCTTCAAACCTAACGCCGCAGGGCACACGACCCCATATAGAAGGTGCCTTTATCCTCTCTTCTAACATTTTCATTTTCTCGACTTCTGCTTCTGCGCTTTTCGCCATTTTCACTGCTAGAAAATGTCAATATTGATGGTGTTACCAATAATACGTGATAGACTTAGTTAACCCTCACCTAACAAAAAAGTTGGGGAAACCATTCTTATGATTAACAATTTAATGAAGAAAAATTTCATACATATAATCACGCCTCTTCCCCGTAGGGGTAGGCAGAGACCACTTCTTTCCACTTGCTACGATCCTTACATACTTCTTTCGTTTCGTCCACTTTCATTATTCCCTTCATACATGCTCTTCGGTTTAGGGTACTCTTGACCAACTCACTCGACTCAATATTAATTTAAATTTATTAATTACATAGTATTTTTTCTTTTACAGTATCTAATAATCTTTTTACTAATCGCTCAGATCAAAATCAAAATTTTTCAAATTAATTCTTCAAATATCGAAAGTGACTTAAAGTACTTAAAAATACTATGCTTGGCAGGAGTTATACAGAATTATATCAGACACTCTGACACATCTTTACACTTTGTACAGTTTAATTTGTAGAATTAATGGATTAGTGCCACAATTGTGGAAACCCTGTCTCCACGCGATCCTTTGATAGAAATCTCTCGATTACGACCTAACTCTATACTAATATATATTAAAAAAGGTAGATTTGTTGGTTTGTAGTTTATAAATCTTAAAAG
Source organism: Melitaea cinxia (assembly GCF_905220565.1). Classification (NCBI taxonomy): domain Eukaryota; kingdom Metazoa; phylum Arthropoda; class Insecta; order Lepidoptera; family Nymphalidae; genus Melitaea; species Melitaea cinxia. The sequence goes on from NC_059415.1 coordinate 7,806,031, forward strand.
AAAGAAGCCAATCTTAAATAATCATCTATACATATAATAAAATAGTAGGAATGTCAAAACTGTACATTAAATATTTTTTTAAAAGAATATTTGGGGTGTGATCTACAATCGATACCGAAGCCAAAAATATAGTTTTTACAATTTTTGTCTGTTTGTCTGTATGTATGTCCGGGATAAACTCAAAAAGTACTGCATGGATTTACTTCAAATTTGGCACGAATATTATTAAGAGGTCGGGTCAACATATAGGCTACATAATATCACGCTATCACCTACGAGGAACGAGCAGTGAAACTTTATTTCTTCAACGCATTCTGTAACAACGTGTAATCTAACGACGCATATTTGAATGTTGTTGTTATTATGTTAATAACCATGCTATAAGCTAGCTTCACACTATAAATAAAGACATTCTGTAGTATATTTAGTATCAGCATTGCACCCGTGCGAAGCCGGGGCGGGTAGTTAGTAGGCTATAAAATGTCATACTCGAAGCCTGTTATTATATAGCCTAGTTTTAGTTGCAAAAAGATAGCCAAATACGTAGACGAAGCTGAAACCGCGAGAGATGTCTAGTCTTAATATAATCTAGATTCTCGTTAAACTACCAGGATCCTAAACATTCAAAACTTACCTTTGATCTAAACCATACAACATACAGCGATCGTATCCCTTGTAACTAACCTAATGAAACTTGATATGGTTAGTACGAAAACTTATTACATTCATCTATAAAACTATTTTTGAAAAAATTTCAGTCGTTCATGGTTTGATAGGTTTCAATTGTGCTAAAAAGCAGTGCTGATTTCATAATATCACGTATAAAATAAAAATAGCTTTGTTATCTTTTTTGTATCAGGTTGACATAATATATGACAATGACATTAAAATGAATAGATTATATAAAAAAAAATGTTGACTGTGAGTCAATTATTACGAAAAGTTTTTACTACGAGTGAATATACTTGAGAAAATTACGTTCGCAATTACAGATTTTCATCTCCTGTCCTAAGAGAATCGTAATGCATTTCGGAGTTAAAAAAATTTTCACATAATATAGATTCAAATCGTAAAAAATATTATTAAAATTCATGTAGCAATTATGCGGTGACACGTGACCAACGTAAATGGTGACATATAGTCACTTTCATACGTCAGTATCAATTGGAGAACTTCTAAAGAATTTTCAAAACATACCTATATTAAATATCAATAAAGATAGTTATATATTTTGGCCTTGGTACTATTTTATAATAAGTCCTTACAGATTAATCTAGAATATCTAATCTCATATAAAACACGAAGTAAAAATATAAAATAAAAAAAATTTCTTAATGGATAACCTTATTTTAACGTAGTTTAATAAAACTACTGAAACGATTTCAGTAATTCTTACATCTTCATCAAAATAAAGATACATTATCCAGCCGTAACAGGCTATAAAAAATGACGTTATGACTCTTTCAAGCGAAACAATAGATATAAATCAACGTACGCGAACACCCGAGGGTATGTCTATAAAAACAAGACGTTTATATATCTTATACAAAGAACGTGTTTCAAATTTTGATATCGTAATGACAAAGGCGCGTTTATCTTTTGTGGTATCAAATTCATTAGATGTTTTATGTTTAAAATTTTCACCTAATAATATGTTGTGTATTTTACTAGAATGACAAAATATAAGGTGTTGACTTTAACTTCCTTTAATTGGGGGAGGCCTGTAGGAGTAAAAAAAACTTAGCTCTTTTTTAAATTTTACTGTGTCCTAATATACGAGTCACTTCTCGAGGTAGTTCTGCCATATATATTATCCTTTTATAGTAAATTATAGATGTGTTTGCGCGCTCATTGGATGGTAGGTGTAGTATTATTTACTTGTTACTGGCGATATAATATGATTTAAAAGAAATGCTATATAAAAATATCTTTTAATATTTGGTGAATTATAAAAACGCGTAATTAAAAAATAAAATTATATTAAAAATTTTACTAGACATCACTAGCTGTCTCTTTCTGTAATGTGTTTATAATTGATTTTCAACTCATTGTGAGTATTCTAAATTTTATTTACAAAAGCACCTTATAAATATTGTTATACTGTTTTTGTATTTAAATTTATTTGTTCATTCAAATATTTTATTGCAAATATTTTAAGCAATACCGATTTATAAAAATGTAAATTTTTTCATGCATTTTTTTAAGGTTTAGAGATTTTTCAATTCTTCTTTTGTGCGAATAAAATCGAGTCGAATTCGTATTTTATCGCTTTAAATATTCACATGATTTCCAAGTATTGCGCAGTTTCGCTCGGCTTTTATAGTTTTTCAATCTAGCTGAATTAAATTCTTTTAATAACGAAGTTCAAAAATATCAGCTTACAATAAATATCTCGGATATTAACAGATTAATTTTTTGAAAACAAAATGGTGGCTACGGTAATTTTAACGGAGATTTTTATTAGTAGCATAGATAATATTATCACGATCACGGTCACCAACCTGCCTGCCCAGCATGGTGACTATGGGCAACACGCATGAATTCACTCAATTTTTTGGCCTAGAGGCCTATGTCCAGCAGTGGACTGCGATAGGCTGAAGTGATAAGTGATAGATAATATTAAGAACTATAGACTATTCGAGTAAAAAAAAAATTCGTAATCACGTCTAACGACCAATTTTTATCAGAATTACAATTAAAATATTGCGGAATAAAAAATATATTTCTCTTTCCATTTTCTTCCAACCTATCAAATTATAATTAGTCTTATTTTTATTAATTTGTAAACTACGAGAATGTCTGAATAAATCAATACTAAAATCGCACTTAATTATCTTTTTAACAACTTATAATGTAAATATATTTATATGACCAATTATAATTTAAATATTACTTATTTAATTATTAATTTATACTTAGGCCCTCTCTACCGCTCTGGTGTAATGGTGTGCCGTGTCGGCAGCGCCTAAACACTGACGGTCGCGGATTCGATTTCCGCTCGGAGTGGTTATTTCTGTTTATACAAATATTTATTTCCGGTTTGGTTGTTAGTAATTGTGGGTTTCGCCACCATGCCTCGGAGAGCACAAGCCGACTGTCCCAGTTGTTATCATGTACACCTGATAGCGATCGTTACTCATAGTAGGGAATATATAGGGGAGCAGCGTGATGGATTAAGCTCTGGTCCTTCATCTACACGGGAAAAGAGGCATATGCCCAGTAGTGGGATATTACAGGCTGAAGCGTATACTTAGGGCCTGTTTCACCAGTTGTTTTATTTTTATTTTTTTATTTTTATTTTTATTTTTATTTATTCGGAAAACAAACAGTGTTTCATTACAAAAAAACATATCCAAATGAAAACTATACACCAATTACATGTTTTCACAATTAAATTACAAAAGCTTGTTCAATTGATACAGTTGTATTAAAATAATAAATGCCACCTACGGATCAGTTCGAGAGCCGTCAAACCAAGTGTTCGTCATAGTAGTTTTGAAATGAAGTGTTGAAGAAGTAAAGAGATCAAGCTGAGTGGATGCCACCACACTATTTAAACTTTTAGCGCCACGAATAAAAAAAGAGTTTTGTCTATAATTTGATGCGGACTGCGGAATGTCCAAACATAAAGGTTGCCTAGATGTTTTATAAGGCACCCTCAAATTAATCTTCGAGAGTAAATGTGGAGAATCTACACGGTTTTGAGCAATTTTGGCTAGAAAGACAACGTCGGCAATTTGTCGCCGTTCCCGTAAGGGTAGTAAATGGTGTCTACGGCACCTTGCCTCATAGTTGCAATCGTTGATTTCCAGCCTGTACTGTAGATATTTCAAAAATCTACGCTGTATGGACTCAATCCTATCAATGTAGACATTATATCGTGGATTCCAAACCTGTGAACAATACTCGAGAATACTACGCACCAAGGAACAATAAAGGACCTTAATTACCTTTATACTATTAAATTGGGAACTTGACCGAAAAACAAAGCCCATAGTTTTATTAGCCTTTTTACAGATCAGGTCTATATGCCTGTCGTATGTTAATTTAGAATCATGCATAATACCCAGATCACGGATCTCATTTACCCTGTGTAACACCTGATCTGTAAATTTATATAGAGTTTTTACGAATTTAAATTTACGAGTGAAAGTCATACAGTAACATTTCTGAATGTTTAGCTGTAAGTTATTACGAAGGCAATATTGCTCGAAACGTTCCAAATCCTCCTGTAATAGCTTAGAATCGCTTGGTGAATCGATATTTTTAAATATTTTCATGTCATCGGCGTACAGAAGGAAGTTAGAGTGTTGGAAACAGGAGGCTACATCGTTTATAAAAATATTAAAAAGCAAGGGCCCAAGCAATGACCCCTGGGGAACTCCAGAAGGGACATTATTCCAGTTTGATGAGAATCCGTTCACTACTACTGCTTGCGATCTCTTTTCGATATAGGAGGTAAACCATCGGTATAAATTACCATGAATTCCAGCAAAGAGAAGTTTTTGTAGCAATATTTGATGATCAATGCAATCAAAAGCTTTGCTAAAATCCGTAAAAATTGCGTCAACTTGACCCCCAGAATCCATGCCAGTTGTAACAAAATCTGTGAAAGATAAAAGATTAGACGAAGTAGAACGCATCGCTAAAAATCCATGCTGTTCCGGAATAAAGAATGATGATAATGATTGATAAACTTGAGAATACACTATGCGTTCAAACACTTTAGCGAAGAGGCATAATTTAGATATAGGTCTGTAATTCCTGACATCATTTTTACTACCACTTTTATGTATCGGGGAAATAAATGCGGATTTCCAAATACGAGGTACGAGGCCCTCCGAGATTGAGCGCTTGAATATAATAGATAAAGGCACGGAAATTGATTCAGCGCATTTGACGGCAAAGATGGGTACAATCTGGTCTGGTCCTGAACCCTTGGTTAAGTCCAATGCCTTTAATAATTTCTTAATTGAATCTATACTGATTTCTATATTACTAATACAAACAGAGACGTTATTTGGGTTTAAAGGTGAATAATTTAAGTTGTTCCTATGTGACAATGGAGAAAGAAAAGTGGATTGGAAAAATGAAGCAAAAAGATCACAAACACCTTGTCCAGTATCCGCAGACTGACCCTCATAGTATAATTTAGACGGAAGGGAGTTAGAACCCTTATTGTTGGATTTTACAAACGACCAAAACTTTTTTGGTTGCCTAACTATCGCATCTTCCGTGCGTTTTATGTAATTATTGTAGCACTCCTGTTCCAGTCGTTTAGCCCTAGTTCGAAGAAGTCGAAAAGTGTCGAGGTCAGCCATATTACCATAAACTTGATATCTTTTATTATATTTATATTTTTCTTTCAGTAGTCTCTTAAGTGAACAGCTATACCACGGTGGAAATGATGAAGAACTTATTATTTTATGAGGGACATGTTTATCTCTAATATTGTATAAGTGGTGGTAAAATATATCAACGGCATTGTCCAAAGGGCTATTGTTCAGGTCCATCACCCAATTCACTTCATTTAGTGAAGAAGAAATGGCCTCGTAATCTGCTTTGTCATAAAAATATTTAAGTCTGCGATTAGTTCCAAGTGAGTCATCCAGAGCACAGGTCAAAGTTAGATCTAACGACTTATGGTGAGGGTCCTCTGGTACCAGAGGATCGTCACATGCCGATACACACACGTATTCGTTACACAAAACATAATCAAGTATTCTATTGTTAATATTTCTATTTAAGTTAAACTGATTAAGGTTGCACTCAGCTAGAGTATCGAAAAATAATACCTGCGATTCGCCGACGATCCCATTAGGCTGCAAACAGTTAATCTCACCATTCCAGTTGATGTTGCTTAAGTTAAAGTCACCCAAAATTAGAAATAAGTCGTTCGGACATGAACTAACAATGAGCGACAGCTTCTCTGAGAAGTTTTGCAATTGTGTATTGAAAGAATTACCTAAATTTTCCTTACATAAGTATAGAGTGCAGATGTGAATTTTAATTGAGTGTGATCCCCGTATAGTTTTTTTCGTTGTGATTGTAACCCAGATGTCTTCAGCAGAGGAGTGCCATTCTGGGCGTTCCACTGCGGTTAACCGACGGTGAGTAGCTAGCAATACTCCACCTCCATACCTCAACTGTGTTGATTGATAATTCCTATCACGCCGCCAGACAATATACCTATCATCGAATAATTCATTATCACCTAGACCATCCGGAAGCCAGGTTTCCGTTAGTGAGATAATATCGTAAGAGGACAGGAGCACACCCCGTTTGAACGCGTGAGTCTTGGTGCGTAGTCCCCGAGCATTTTGGTAATACACTTTAAGGTCGTACGAAGCCATCAGTAATCATGATACACATATACACACATATATATCCATATATACCCACACACACATACACATACATGCACACACATACATACATACGCATACATACATACGCATACATATACGTGTAAAAACTTACATACATATACACGCACATACATAAATACATATAAATAGAATCAACGATCTGAGCAAAACCGCAAATAATAGGATTATCAAAAGGGTAAAATAATAATAATATGAGGTACCAATTATCACTATAGACAACCACAAGACCAGTTGACGTAGGAGTGCAACAATCACTCACTCTCCCACATAACAAAATGAAGTATAGCTTCATTATTACATATATAAAAGTGTGTATATATAACAATATAAATACACTGTCAGGCAGATAATCCCCGGAGGGACGGGTACTCACATTTAATAACAAAGAATACACATCTGTAAAATATAAAAGTATATAATATATATTTTGTAATAATGGTAATAATAATATACCGTTACGCGTATAGTACTTGGAGGGATAGGCATTTAGAATTATATTAGTATTAATTCGAACCAATTTCATATTAAAATAACAAATAATAACACCATTAAACAGTAGGGTAGATTTGAAAATTTGAAAATTGTTGTGGATAACGTTATTTGACGAATAACGTTATCCGACAGTTAAAAGTTTTTGATTCATTAATCTTTTATAACATCGAATTACACTTTATGCGATATTTTTATTCGCATATATTAATCTTAAGGTTTTAGTTTATTAATTGAGGAGAAACAGATCCTAATGGCCTAGTCTACCTCCCGCTGTCAAAGTCTATTTGTATCATCATCCGTCAAATAGCGTTATCCGCAACTGATGAAACAAGCCCATAGATTAATATAGATATATACTTCTCTTTAAGGATCAACCCTAAATAAAAAGTAGATATAGTTCCCGCGGAGGGATAGAGAGCGGCGTAGATGTTAACAGCCAACCTCGTAGGCTTCTAGTTGCTACGTAGTTTTGTTAGTGATTCACAAGTGCTGTACACTCTGCAGGATCATATTTTTTCTTACAATGCTTAACAACAAAGTTTGCCTGAAAGAGATCGCCCTTTTAATGATAACGCCACTTTTTGTACATGATTACTCTAACGTAGATGAGTAAATCTTAAAAAAATGAAATAATTCCAAATAATCATAACATCCGTACAACATACTATGTACAAGACAATGCTCGAAATACGAAATACAAAATTTAAGATGAAAATAGAATTAAGGAAAAAGAAAATGAAACAGAACGTTCCTAACTAATTTGCGGGCACCCTTATCTAAAGAGGCATCTCGGATACAGGTGACGTTTGATTAAATAAAGGGACAGCGTCGACCCGACGTTTACTTATCTGATAGAATTGTCTATACAAACGTTATTTCAGATGTACCTTGAGATTCTATTCAGAGGACGCTTTACCTTACACTCAACGATTAAACCTAGATTGATATGTATCTCATTTCTGTGTCTGAGGGGAAACACATTACTTATATTACATTTTTGAAGTTGAACTCCTTTACGCACGCTTGACTTAGGGACAGCTGGATAATGCGTAATGAGAGCATTACGAAAAGTGTGATCGGGCGAAGCGAACGGAAGTTGAGAGGGAGGTATAATTTAAATGGAGCTAAAGAAGTATTACTTCAGTCGTGGGGTCTGAAACACACTTTTTTTCACTTATTATCCATCAACCTTTTTATACGAGATTATTGATTGTACTTACATAGCTACTATTTTAATTTTCTTGCCTGAAGGACGACATTACATAAGTTAGGTTTTTGAATTGTATTTTTTTTTTATTCGAAAGTATTCGGGGTTTTTATATTGGCGTCTGTGTCTTACGTAGATATGTCTCTTACACACCCGGTTGTGATCTGTGTTAGACCTATAAAGAAAAAACGATTCAACCTATAACATCCCACTGCTGGGCATAAGCCTCTTTCTCCATGTAGGAGAAGGATATAAAGATATATCATATAAAAATACTGCATATCCAGTTATGGCGTCACTGGACAGTCAAAGTTAGTCTGCCAGACTAACACAGACACCCTACATATATTTGGATGAAATATCGAAGGTCATATGTTTGTAATTAATCTTGTACACAAGTCAAATTTGTAAGAATAAACCCTATATAACCGATAAAATGTTAATAGAGGTATATTTTATATTCTAACTTTGTTTTTATCTGCACTAATATTACCTAACATACCACCTACCTACTTACTTATACTTTGCTTCGTTTTTTTCGTTTGAGCAAGTCTATATAAGAACTCTTTTGTCTGACTTTAAAAATTCTACGCATTAACCATATCAAAAATTATCAAATGAAAAAAGAGTGTGTTTTACACCACATGACAAAAGTAAAACTTACGAAACGTAATTCTCTCTCTTTCTATCTTCACTAACTTATTCTCCGTGTCAACTTCCGGTCGCCTCACCCGATCACACTTTTCGTAACGCTCTCGTCACACATTCACCAGTTTACTCCCCAAGTCAAGCATACGTAAAAAAGTTTTACTTCAAAAACCATATGAGTGTCTAGATCCTTTTAAGTGAATAATAGAGACAAGTTAGCGTTATTTGTAATTAATAACTAGTACCTGGGTGACTGAGTAAATCTTGAAGGATTAGTAGTAGAAGCGAAAGTTAAAATGATTCACTGCCGGTTTGGGTGAAGTCTTTTTTAACTGACTTCAAAAAAGGAGGAGGTTACTCAATTCGGCCGGAGGAAACTCTATATATATGTATATTAAGATGGCCGATTAGATTTGACATAATTAGCAATATCGACGGCTTGACCGTTCAACAGATATTCAAGAGATTCCAATCGAGCTAATGCGATGAGCTATCTCGATCATTGTTTACATCTATATTAATTTAACAAGGAATTAGGTTGTCTGATAGCAATATCACAGTCTGGTATATATGATACTAGCTATACCCGTGCGAATGATTTGCACTAAATAAGTATAATAATTATCACTTTACAAAATTTTAAAAAAGTATTTATACGTGACTTGATTTGAAATTGAACAAAAAATTTACCGACCGTCAAACGTGTTGACGTTGTTTCAAAATTAAAGCCGCCATATACATAATTTTAATAATTAATTAATTTACAAAAATAAAAGCAATAATAATTTTTTTAGTTGTTGATGCCGGTAGAACAAGCAATTATCTATAAAATGATATATAATTTATGTGGAGTAATTGTGAGGATTTTTCTTAAGCGGGCGGCAAGTATTTTAACCTTAGCGTATTCATATTTATGATATGACTTTGTTGACACTGTCGATTTTTTTTTACATACTAGCTGTGCCTGCTACTTTGTTCGCGTGGAATTGGACAAAAAATGTATTGTTCAGTTCGCAGAGTTATAAAATAAATAAATTTCTAAAATAAAAGTAACCTAAGTTACTCCCTAATACATCAGCTATATGCCAGTGAAAGTCCCGTCAAAATCGGTCCAGCCGTTTCACAGATTAGCCGGAACAAACAAAGATCCAGACAAACAGACAGACACACAAAAATTGTAAAAAATGTTATTTTGGCATATGTATCGTGTATACATCCATATGCATTTAGTAAAAAGCCGTTAATTTATTATGACAAACAAACACTCCAATTTTATTTATTTGTATAGATTTAAGTCGTTTATTGATTTATTTAGATTGAAAGCTTTCAATTCTGCCATAAACAATTCAGTTTTGTATTTAAATTTGGTACCAAAATGATAAAATATCTAAAATTTATAACCCATTTTTTGTGAAATCGGATAATGATCATAACCGATTCAGCAGGTTCACAACTGAACAAACAAACAAATCTTAGATCTTCATAACATTATTATAAATCAGTCTATTATGTAAGACTGACGGCTATTATCTCATAACTTCCAAATATCTTCTGGATATATAAAAATACATAATTATATGACGTATCACTAAATATTAAGTAAAATTTTAAATACTTACAAATGCACATAAATACATTTTACTAATAAACAACGTAAACTTGAAATTATTAAAATAAATGAAATACAAACACTCATAATTAACGAATATTACGTAAAATGTTCATAATTATTACATTACAATAACACTGAGTAATTAATCATGAAACAGACTCGATACATCTACATCGACGTATAATATTCGTATGCAATAAATATGCCTGTAAGTCAAGAATTTCAAACTCTTAATGTTTTATATACGAAAAGTTGTCTTCCGATGCAGAAAAAATCGTGCCAAAACGATGCCAAATACCGACTGGCACGGTTTTCACGGTAACTGAATAAAAACGGAAAAAATAGATCAATATATTTACCGTGAAGGTAAAAGTTTTTACCTTGTTCGATATACACGGCGTCTTACGTGCCTTTGTAATACGTAAACGGCTTAGTCTCATTTGTGTATTAATATTATCAATGAAAGAAAACGGATGAGTTGGCCTTTTTGTTTGAATATGTATAAAGTATAGATGCTCACTTTAAAAAAAACATTTTTACATGTCTTTAAAAGCGACGCTACAAATATTCATTAGAAAGTTAATTTACAACTTATTTTTGTATTATTTTCTACAATGTTTCAGTCGGCGTTCATGTAACACTTTATAAGAACTACTCCTAGAAAGACTCGAAATTAGGTTTATTTATTTATTTATTTATTTATTTATTTATTTATTTATTTATTTATTTATTTTCAGTGGAAACGGGAAAAGGTTCAAAAAGTGCGGTCTAAAAGTCATTTCTAGACCTCACCTCTGACTTTTTAATACAATAATTAGCAGTTCAATTACAATAGATACGGACAATGATAATTGTTTGCTAGCAAACGAAAAAAACCGACTTCAATTACAAGTAATACAACGTAAGTAGAAGAAAAAAATTACCAAACGCACTAGTCGCCTCTACGATTTATGAAGGTTCCCTTCGATTTCTCAGGTATGCCATCATCAGATGATGGTACGACCCTTGAGATATATGTCCTTTCCAACAAAAAAGAATTATCTAAATCGGTATCCGCGAACATACCTTAAAAATATACATATACGATTGAATTAAGAAACCTCCTCCTTATTAATAACATCAATTATTTTAAACTGCAGTTTTCTACCAAATTCGAAAAACTATTCGTAAAAATACTCCAAATTTAAACAGATTCAAAGGGTAAGAAGATTTACCCTTTACTTTTGGACCTCTAGTACTCACCTCAGCTTGTCGTACAATAATTAACAATTCAGTAACGATAGATACGAGATCAGCACTAGAATCAATTAGGCGTCAACAATTAATCACGGGACATCCTCGTTGCACATTCATCACCGCGATCGTCGATCAATCTTATATGCGATTCGGTCATTTGCCGACCGAAATGCTTAGCTGACGTTATTTAGTACAGACGTACAGGCGTACTCGTGTTTATATGTTCTGGTGATTTATTTATTAACATTTTATTTTGTATAATTTTTGTTACCTTTTGTTGTACAAAAGGTAACAAAAATTAGGCAATATAAATTAGTAGCAACAGACGGCCTTTATCTTTAACACAGCGATTTCTTCAAGAAAATATTCTGTCACCTGTCTTCTTTTCTAAAACCTAACTACGTTTTCACCTGCATAATTCAAATAATTCCCAATCCCGAGCATAATTCAAACAAAAAACAACTTTAATTTTATAAGAATAGGCTAGATTTTTTTTTTTATTAAGTGACATCCACGGGCTTATAGTGCCTTTTTTATACATCTTTCAATTTGATTTCAATTGCTTATCCGCGTGCATTTTTATTATTACTATCTTCCCGCCCCGCCTTCGCACGGGTATTTAAGAAAAATTTCCAATCCCTAATTTTTTTTTAAATAACTTCTTTCTTTTACGTTTCGAAATCGCTTGTTTCACTGTAACTTGTAATTTAAGACTTTATTGAAATTGGAATTTTAAATTTCGCGCCATTACATGCTGCAATTGCTCGCAGCGCCTTTCGAAATGAAACCTAAAAAAAACGTAATCTGAATGAAGTTCAAAACTCGACAACAGATGGCACCACTACACTTAATTTCCAAGTTGAAGGGTTGGAAAAGCCCTTATATCTTTAAAAACACGCCCTTTAGGTTAAAACGGGAACTTTCTTGTTCGAGGGGGGATATTATCACACTATATAAGTCCCTTTATCGTGCCGGGACTCCTTTTTAAGTTTTATCGGCACACACATTTTATCAACTTAGTTTTATTATATATTTATTATATCACTTTAGACCACCAGTCCCAAAACTACCTAGAAAAGCGTAGATTAGAAATTAAATCCATTAATTTCATTAGCCACTAATTACACATATAAAATATATCACCATTCATTAGCACATTTAAACCTGTTAACGAAATATCGTGTAGAAATCATTTAACACATAAATTATTATCATTCGGTACGAGATCGCCGCTTATTATTAATGGCCGACTCGGATGAAAGGACGATTTATGATCGAACAAATCTACATAATACTATCATTTCGGTTTATATAAATCTCAGGCCTAGTGGTAATAACTTTCAATAACAACCATAGTTCGCATAATTAATTTAATAATTAATAAGAATTACTTTGTAATGTAATGTACTTTAAAAGATGCATTCGTAAGCGTGTCATTTATAATTATTGACATTTAAGGCTGATCTAGACTACAATAAAAATTAATAAATATAACAAAACAAGTTTTTTTCACTATATTTTTCATGTTACCCAATGATTTTTGTATCAGAATCTTAAGTTCCTTAAGTGCATTTGAAAATTTTGAAATATTGGAAAAATGACTAAAGTTAAAATCATAAAATTAGAAAAAAAATACCTTTTGTTATCATTAGCACTATTAGTCCTACTACAGCTGTAATTTAAGGCAGCATAATTTGTATTACTGCTTTGTGCTAATCGATCTGCATTAAGAAACAGGATCAAATCAAATCTAAATCAAAAACACAACGAATCATAAAATAATTCCAATGCAATCACTGTCGATAAACAAACGAAATAAATTAAAAATGATAAAAGCACCGTAGGATACCGTAATGAAAACAGCGATTAAATTCAAAAAAAGTTTACAGGATAAAATTCTGTCTGTAAAGTCGAATTACATTCCATCCATAAATCAACCGACATAAATATTAATGTAGCTGTCTCAAATGACTCGCCATTAACATATGATATTCTCGTCATGTAGGACCGGCCTTAACGTGACTTTTGTACGAAAATCTCGTTTCAACCAAAACGATGTGACATTTTAAAGTCCGAGGTGTATTTTAGTGGATCTTGAAAATGTTTGTACATTTAATGTTGTAGTTTGGAGAATGTGGTCTTTGTTTGATATAGTTGTTGTTGACGTTCTAGATGTGAAAGTTGGCTATAAGGACAGAGTACAAGAAGGAAAACTGAGCTTTGTATTAAAAATGGTAACAGTAAAATCATAATTAAACTTGAGACAGTTATTAAAACGAAACAATCTCGGCAATCTTTTAAACAACTACTTTATTACAATAGATTTTATGGAATTTAAATTGTTTGGCCTGTTCTGTGTTCTGGTGATGTTAATTATATGTTTCTGGACATATATAACACGACTCTCCAATGCTAGTTTTTGTGTGTTCTATGAACTGGTGTCCTTTAACAATGTTTGACATCCTGTCATATTAGTCAGTTACATTGATTAATCTTCTTACATGTAAAATTCTCGTGTCACAATATTAGTTACCAAACCGCTCCAAAACGGCTGGACCGATTTTTATGAAATTTTGTGTGCATATCGGGTAGGTCTGAGAATTGGCCAATATCTATTTTTTCATGCTCCTAAGTTATAAGAGCCCTTCCCTTTAATTTTTACATTTCCATTAAGGGGGTTAATATCACCTATATCTAAACTATGATACTCTTAATAAATGTAAACCTGAAATCAAGTTCTCAAGATACTACTATCTTCTATATCTCATTAATTTCAAATTATCCATGTACAACTTGATCAAATATATGTCGTTCAGGGGAAACGAAAATAATAGAAAAGGCATATCCAAAATTGTACTAAACAATTTTATAAGTAGCAAATTGTAGCTCCTACATAGCATTTCATTTGGTGCATCACACAGCATCCTCCCTTTTCTTTTAAATAGAATTTTAAAACCATCAAATGAACGGTCTCGGTCGATCAGGTTCGGTTTTCCGCTTGTCCATCGCACGCATTCTTTACCCAGCCGAGTACACACGTCTGGCTGACGTCTCGTACACTGAATAGTAGGAGATCCGAATTAGAGACAAACTGCATCCATCTGCTAAAACATTATTTTATACTTATTTTAGTATCTTAGAAAAATAATCCCAATAGAATTGACTGAAAAATCCTGGTTAGGCTATATTAAAGTCAAAACTGAAAAAAAATATATTGTTATTTAAAAATGCACTTATTCGTTTACAGAATAATTTTATTACTACGGACAGTATGAAGCCTAGAGAAAATACAAACGTTAGGTTGTCTATTATTATAATATATCTGTGGTGTACAATAAAGTATAAAATAAAATAAATAAATTATCCTAGCATTACTACTGAGTTAGCAGGTATAAATCTATAATATAAAAATGAGTCGCTGAATGTGTTGCTAAGCGCAAAACTCGAGAACGGTTGGACCGATTTCGCTAATTCTTTTTTTTAAATATTCCTTGAAGTACGAGGATGGTTCTTACGGAGAGAAAAATTCTAAAAAAAAAATTTAAATTTCCTGAAAAAGTCTAAAAACAACACTTTTCTATACTCCCATACAAAAGATTTGTGATAATACTTAAAAGTCACTGTTAGGCGATACGAAGTTCGCCGGGTCAGCTAGTACGTATATAAATATATATTGTTCTTGTTACTTTCAACCACATATTTAATAAATAAATCATTCATCAACATTATTGCTATTTCATTGCGAATACGATGACATGGGATTATCTGCTAAAAGTTTGATTTGAATGGCGGTTGCCGAATATAATTGAGATTTATCTTTAGCATACTTAAGAAGGTAATAGTTTAATTTTTATCCATTAAGTAGATGGGTGAAGATAGCCTAATTTGTATCTTAGACTAGAACTAAAACGGTTTCAGAATATAATATAGGTTTTGTTATATATTTTCTGTATTATCTGTATTTTATTGGCTTATGACATTGGCGCCAAATAGAAAAAGATACAAAAATTATTCATCTTCATCATCTTCATCTCTTTGAAATATTAAAGATGTTTAAACTAGCTCTGTTAGGTACCAGTTGTCGTGCTAATTTTTGACATGTTTAAAATGTCTTAATTTCTTAATTAGAAAATCTCTTATAATTTATTCTTTACTGTAAGGCTAAGCCTAAGCGCGCACTGGCGGCCTGGTCGCAGCGGCCGGGCCGCGGCGGCCAGCGAAATGTATGTACATCGTATCATAGAGCGTGCACTTGGCCGCGAGCGGCCAGCGGCCGCCGCGGCCATCGAGATTCGAAGAATTGTACGATCGTGCGCTAGTGTGCGCGCACTGGTCGCCGCGGATAGACATTTTACTGTTTACGGAATGTTCAAATTCTATCGTTATGTCTTTTGATACGGAGAGGTATATTTGGGCTTGGGAGCGACGCTTGCGGCTGGTCGCGACACTCGCGGCCTGGTCGCAATACTGGTCGCTGTGGCCTGGGCGCCAGTGCGCGCTTAGGTAGTATTGCGACCAGGCCGCGAGTGTCGCGACCAGCCGCAAGCGTCGCTCCCAAGCCATAGCTCATACATAATCTATGATACGATGTACATACATTACGCTGGCCGCCGTGGCCCGGCCGCCGCGGCCCGGCCGCTGCGGCCAGGCCGCCAGTGCGCGCTTAGGCTAATGTATTTTGTGTTTATTTGCGTTTCAATAAACACAGTAAATCAGTCAGATTTTATTTTTTATTTTTATCTTATTTTATTTTTGCGAATAATTGGCACTAAATAAAGTATATTAATGATCACTTTATAAAATTACAAAACAAAAGTATATTGTTTTAAATTTCCATGGTTCTTAACATTATTTGAATTCGTTTTATCGGGATTTATAGGAGGAACGGAGGAACCTCCGTGACCATGGCGCATGCAACTGCGCCGAAATATCGGAGCCTCAAAGATAAAAAGGTACATGGTATAAATCCCGATAAAACGAATTCAAATAAAACAAAAGTATTTATACGTGAGTTGAGTTGAAATTGAACAAAAAACAAATACTTTGAAACAACTAGCTAAAGTCATATATACAATTTTATTATTTAATTAATTTCCAAAAACAAACCAAAAATAAGTTTTTAAGTTGTTGATGCCGGTAGAGCAAGCCATTATCTATAAAATGATACATAATTTATGTGGAGTAATTGTGAGGTTTTATCTAAAAAGGGAGGCAAACATCTTAACCTTAGCGTATTAATATATATGATATAACTTCAACGATATATTGTTACATTTATAAGACGATTAATTTTAACCTATATAAAACCTTCTTCAATTGAGTTTTTCTTTTCTTTTTTTTTTTTTGTAACATCACATCCAAAATACTATAAAACGAAACTTGCTTACTACGTCGAGGCTACGAGGAAACGTTTTAACACTGTATTTTTCTGCCATTTTATCAATATCGTCGACACCAACTCGACAATTCGTAGAACATTGAAAGTTGATATTATTTAGTTTCCCTTTTACTTATTTTGTATTGACAAAGACATCAAAGTAAAGTGAACTTAGAATCATAACTGACTTTGAAGATTTATCTTTATAACCTATAAATGCGAATTTTCAAGCTTATTTCATATAAACTAAGGGAAATAGGCTTTCTAGTGAAGAAATATTAACGGCTTAGTATTTTATTAACGTAATAGCTTTTGATGTTAGTTTTTTTAATAGCCGTATATTTATGCTTACTCTACGGTAAGTTGTTGTTAAAAGTTGAATTGGTTAATTATCAGTCGTAATTATAAACTAACACTCAACAATTGATTCATTAGCTATCATAAATACAATTTTATTAGATATCATACAATCACCGTTTTGAAATTACCAATCTTGTCATTAAAAATATTGGTATCAATATTTTTAACAACAGTAATAATGAGACCTAACAATAATACAACAATACATATTATTGAATATCCTCAGAGTATTGTTTTTAGAAGAGTTAGTTACCAACTACTTCTAAAAACAACATTAAGATACAGCAAGGAACTCTGAAATAACATTCTGTTATTTATACGTTATTATTGTTTAGGCGTTAATCAATGAACCAACACAACACAACTACTTTGCTTTTCGAAGGAAAATTAGAATTATACAGTAATAACAAGTTATCCCGAAACATGGGCAACCTTGAATAATACACGTGTTACAATGAATAAATTAATCTACCATTCATTTTAATAATTGAAATTGTTACAGTACCTACGCAATACTTTAAATGTCACTACTTTTGTGTTACAATTACAAAAAGGACATTTTGTAAAATTGATCACACACTACACCAATTCGCCCCACATCATTTCTATATAAAAAAAACCAGGTCCGAAACAATACTAGAGGGAATTTAATGTTGACGTTACTTTTATCGGTTATTTTCGTTATCTAGCGAGTAATCTCATTTCTGATCGAATCTTTGACATTCTACTATAGCCCGTTCCATAACACATTGATTTTAAACTTCTGGCTTTGAAGACTTTTTAATCTAGCCCGTATGTTTATCATGTATTAGTGGCAGCGTACTGGTCACGTGAGTTGCAGAACCGATGGTTGCTGGAACAGACGTGTCCGTGAGTGGAGACTGTGTCTCAGTAATGAGGAATCTGTTAGACTGACGATCTGCGCAAGTTCAACGGCAGAGACTGGATGACGATTATGAATAGAGAGAGAGAGAGAGAAAGAGAGAGATCTTTTACCCTGTCTAATAAATTGTATTTTCAAAGATGATCTTGCAGATGTGTTTGACTATACCTATAAAATTCTAGTCATTATTATTAACCCCTATTTTCTATTTCCAACACACACGAATGCTAGTTATTTATTATCTAAACTAAGTGTACCCTGAGAAGATCATGACGTGATCAAATGCATAGCTTACGATTTTACAAAGAACATACAGACAAACATTCATTTATATATATATAGATAACAGAAAATTGGATACACAAAGTAAAAGAGAGACACAATGTAGTTATACGCAATGTCAAATCAAACACGAATGTACGAGAAATGGCTTAAACGTAATACCGTTCCTTCCATTTCACACGAAAAATCCTTTTTAGTACTGAAACATATTTAATTTAACGTGAAGAAGATTTTATCAAATCACAACGAATTTTCTGTATATATGTATGTAATTGTATTACGTACATGTGTTCGAAAGGGGAAAGAATTTTTGGCATGCTTCTAAGTTTGTAAATATTTTGTCTCGGGCGGTTTTCTGTAGCCGTATTTCTGATTTTATTGGTATTGGGTATTATTAGTTTTTCTTAAAATTGGCGAAAAATTGATGTAGCTAAGAGAGTAACGTTGGCAATACCCACTCAAGAAAGCTTGGGATATTTATAAAGTTAATTGTTAATATTAGTGATCCGTGGTAAACTGTCTTGGTTGGACACAAAAGCAAAAACACGTCTACGTAAACTCAAAGTCACAGTAAATTTGCAATAAGCCACAACGTTATACGAATCGACAATGATTCAGCTACAGAAGATTTCAAAGAAAAGTTATTCAATAAAAGGGTCGACCATTTCAATAACTATTTGATTCAGTTGACTACGACATATATTTAGTTTGCTGCAAACATTCGGTGTAACCTACCCATGTTACGCATATTCGAAGTAACGTGTAAGTCGTAGTTGAAAACAAATAAATGTGATTTAGGGGCCATATATTGACCACACAAGAATTTAAGTGGAAGAAAGATTGGTTCGTAGTATGTGATCAGAAAGCTACAGTGAAGGCTATTTGAAAGATTTCGTTTTATGCGCCCCCTGTGTATACGGCGTAAGTGTGACCATGCTGTAGGTAAAAAATACAAAAACATAGAAAAAAATTATAAAAATAAAATTTTACATATTGATTATTTAGACATGCAGTAGTAGATATGCCTAATGATAAATACAAAAAAAAATATGCGAGGCAGATATGGTAATAGTATTCAAGTTAGTGTAAATACACATTTTAATCTTTTGTTTCTTCAAAATAGACCCTTATAATACGTATGGTAGTCGTAAATTTCGAATGTTCATCGTACTTGCATGTTACGTTGTACATAACAGTGCATGTTGGAAAGTTGTTTCTTCAATAACGTAAGTAAAAAACACATCAGTATTACTATATTGTCTTTTACTAAAGTTTTTAACTTTTACAATAATATGCATATTTACAAAGCACAACTCAAGGACTAGTTAACAGATGACTGCGGTATAATCATTATTATAATTATTTATCTTTTTACCCGTCGTCAAAAAAGAAGGCAATGAAATTTATTCACCCGTATTTGTTTAGGTTTGTTTAGGTCACCTCATAATTTTTAATGGGTCTAACAATTTTTTTGAAAGCCGGTGCTTATTGAGTGGTTCCATTTAAATTAGAGATCTGACTAGTATTTTTTGATTGTCCTAATAATGTATATTTAATTGATATTTTATTTATTTATTTACTTTTTGACTACATACTTTTGTTACTCATCATTCATCATTTCAGCCTATTACAGTCCACTGCTGGACATAGGCCTCCACAAGTTCGCGCCAAAAATGGAGTGAACTCATGTGTTTTGCTCATAGTCACCACGCTGGGCAGGTGGGTTGGTGACCGCAGGGCTGGCTTTGTCGCGCCGAAGACGCTGCTGCCCGTCTTCGACATGTGTATTTCAAAGCTAGCAGTTGGATGGTTATCCCGCCATCGGCCGGCTTTTTAAGTTCCAAGGGTAAAGGAAGGTAGGGTAAGGTTCCAGGTGGTAGTGAAACTGTGTTATCCCTTAGTCGCCTCTTATTATATTGTTAATGTGATAGCCACTTTTTTTACTAGTCGATATAAATTGAAGTCAGTTTTTTTTTAGTTTTCGAACAAACAATTATAATTGAAGTTTTTTTTTCATTATATAAAACAAGACTGTCCAACATACCTACTGAATCATTCAGCCCCTTAATACAGTCATGGTCGGTATGTGGACTACCCATGAAAGACCCTAATAAATGTTTATGGAAGAACATTCAGTGTGATAAAGTTCATATTAATATCATAGAAAATTCGCAATATAAATACTTCATACACAGCTTTTAACTTATCTATGATCTTCCTTAAGTACAGAATACATAGTATAATATACGGAATATATAATAATATATATTGTTTTCTAATATTTACGCGAATTCCACTCATTATAATGAAACAATTTTTTCATATTTTGTCAGTTGTTAGATGCCCGACATTTTGGATATATTTCCAGCAACCATCGTCACGGGAGGACTCATGGACATATCCAACATTATGTACTAACAATAAGATATTCATTTAAAAAAAAGATAAAGGAAAAATTATCATAAGGAAATAGGCACAGCTTAAACGTTTTTACTTAAGCGTACCACTAGTACTGTGTACTGTGGTACGCTTACTGTACAGTAGTAGGGTGTTTAGAAGTTTAGAAAAGGATAATTATATCTACCAAAACCCTTGCAACGAATATGTAATTTAGTATTTACTTTCGCAAAATTCTACCGGTCGCAAAATACTACAGACCTACTAAACGTTCCGTAGACGTTTCCGTTGTAACACAGTTCCGCTACCACCTTGGAACTTAAGAAGCCGACCGATGGCGGGATAACCATCCAACTGCTGGCTTTGAAATACACAGGCCGAAGGCGGGCAGCAGCATCTTCGGTGCGACAAAGCCAGTACTGCGGTCACCAACCCGCCTGCCCAGCGTGGTGACTATGGGCAAAACACATGAGTTCACGTTATTTTTGGCGTAAACTTGTGGAGGTCTATGTCCAGTAGTGGCCTGTTTAGGCTGTAATGATACTAAACGTTAAGACAGAAAGATAGATAGCCAATGTGTTTCCTACTGATTAAAATTAGAATATTTAAATTCCTGAAAGACAAATAAATATTAAGATATTTAATGACTATTAAGCCATCCCAAAACGTTTACAACAATATTCTTAAAAATAGAGCACGAAACGAACTTTTCATAACTGGCTATTTATAAGTTTATGTCATCTTAATACCTAGTAAGTGAATTTTTAAGATGTTTCCATGATTATTTCAATAATTTTTAAAATCTATTTTTTTTTTGCATGCATTATTACTACCACAGGCGATTTTTCATTACAACTACAAATCGACAGTACTGTGACTGCCTAGTAAATCTAGGACGTGATCCGCCGCTGACCGCCGCGTGGAATTAAAAAAGTATATAGTTCGCAGGTTATAAAATAAATTCTAAAATAAAAGTAGCCTAAGTTACTCCTTATTACCTCAGCTATCTGCCAATGAAAGTCCCGTAAAAATCAGCCCAGTCGTTTCAGAGATTAACTGGAACAAACAGACAGACAGACTTATAGACAGACACCGTGTATACATCCATATGCATTTAGTAAAAAGTGGTTATTTTTGTATTACAAACAGACACTTTAATTTTATTTATTTGTGTAGATATATATACACTTGTAGCGTTTTTCGCTATTTATGACAAACTACGCATTTCGCGGGATGAAAGTACTTATTTTTCGGAAAGATTATGCATTGTACATACCAAATTTGATAGCGATCGGGTAAACGACTAATTCGTGTAAGTGAGTTGAACCGATAAACTCAATTTCAGGTTAACAATATCAATAGTTAATGTTAGTAGAATGAGAAATATAAGCGATTAGAAAAACGTGCTTACGACCAACTATTTACATATTAAAATTACTTGTACTTAGTAGTATTACTTAGCTAGAATATAATAGAAATTCAACAGCCCATAGCCAATTGCGAAGACAATCAGGGATTTTATTAGGTACAAAATGTTGCCGCTTGTTAGCTTGGACTACGTCCAAACCAGAATTGCTTCGCCTTATACGATAGTAAGGCCGCTACAGACTAAGAACACAAAATAAACGACCTGTATAAGCTTGTGAATCTAATTAGAAATACTTAAATCCTAACAACAAAGGCTATACTCTAAACATAAGACTATACTTACCTACGTATTTTCTCGAATTACTTTTCAAATTTATTTTTGCTTAAAGAAATGGATTCTTTTGACATATACCAGATTTCGGTTTTTTCAAAGTCAAGGCAAGAAATAATTTAAAAAAATACGCATAATAAAAAATCGACTTTAATAATACCCCAAATTTTTGTCCCTGAGGGTAGGCTTTTTCATAAAATTTATATGAGAGTGATTAATGTTGGTACATTATGCAAATAAAAATAATATCTCTCAGCAAGCGACGAAATCGCGAAACATTTGAATTAATGTCAAGGAGTGTCCCTTTTAGTCCTTTTTTAAAATCTATTAAAATTAAAACAGCTAAATAAGATTTTCTACTATCTACTCTAATATTTACGTAACATTCACTTATGACCTACTAATTAGGTACGCTAAGCATCTTTGTATCATAGAATTTTTGTACAATTTCGTGTATACAATATATATATACATATATATATATATATATATATATATATATATATATATATATATATATATATATATATGTATATTACATCTGTTTACATCGTCCGTAAATATTGTAAATGTTGATGACATAGACATTTTTCTTTACGTTTAAATGTTTATTTTTGCCATGTTTTTCCTTTTCGAGCTCACTTGTTTCAGAAGTGTACTTAAAGCCACCGAGCCACCGAGCGCCAGAAGTCCGGTGTGGTGGATTAAACCGCGTCAAGAAAATCTCTTTTCCCAACGTGGAACGTTTTCAGATTTTGGGATTAGTTCAGTTCAAAATATATGTTAAATCTTGGGTGAATTATAAACATTGATAGTTTTATTACTTAAAAGGGAACTAATTTTATTAAATCCCAAATTGTCATTTACCCCCAAATTAACTCTTATTTTGGATAAAATGTTAAATTAATAACATACTTTAAATAATCATTTGTAATATAATCTGACTAACCCGTTTGCGCAGTTTTGTAGTGTCCCTGCTTTCTGTTCCGCAGTTTGTGTGTTCGATTTCCTCCAGAGTCTGGATGCTATGTCAATTTATATATGTATAATTTCTATGTATATTTATCACAAGAAATGTTTGGCTATAACAGTTGGCTTTTATCTGTAACAAGCATTAAGTTGTTTACCGTAGGAACAGACGACTGTGTGTGTAAGTTATATAATAAGATATTTAATTATAAGATAATCATAATAATAGTAGTTTATGCAACTGTCATATAATGAAGGGTATTATGCGCTCGTTTCATAATAGTAACGAGTGTTTTAATACCCGTGTTATATGCAGTTGCATACACTACTTTATCTTCACTAATGCAATTAATCAAACAACAAAAGTAAAATTTTGGATGGTACAATTTTGAAAGTTAATGTTAATTATCGATCCAGCAGCTGTAGCGGTCGCGGGGCAAGCAGTAGAGCTCGTAGACGGAGTCGAAATAAGTTATTATATTCTTTTTCATATAATTTTCTAGATTTTTCTGGCAAAAGATTGTGAGTTAATTTTGTTGCCAATTCTAGAATATCCGGAGGCGTACAAATATCATCGTCGCTATCCATTTTTAACTTTTAATTTATTAAATTAAATTCACGCGTACGTGTATTGTCACAGGTATTTTGCCGCCATTAAAATCAAACCAATGAGAGTGCAGCTGCGCGCATGCGCGCGATGTTATAATGAGATTTTACGATATCGATGTGGATATTATACCATCATGTGAAATTGCTTAAATTGAGTGTTTTGTTGTCTGCGCTATAACAGTAGTAATTATAAGTCAAGTATTGGAAACATAAGTAGAATGTTACAACATTAGTGTAGATAAAATTATTTAGAAACTAATGTATTATCACAACTTTGTACGTTAATATTTTTACTACTCAAACCGAATATAATATAGTTTTAATTTTTAACCGACTTCAAAAAAGGAGGAGGTTACTCAATTCGATCGTATATATTTTTTAAAATGTATGTTCGGGGATAACTTTGTCGTTTATGAACCAATTTTAATAATTCTTTTTTCGCTGGAAAGAAGATATCCTTGGTGCGGTACCGTGATAAGGAAACTAGGATCTAATGATGGGATCTTAGAGAAATCGAGGAAAACTCGAAAATCCGCATAACTCTTTATTGGGTATATCGATTTTGATTATTTTTAATTTAATCGAAAGCCGATGTTGATCATGTAGTCACATTTAAATTTCATTGAGATCTGATTGCAACTTTTGGAGTAGTCTTTGATAATGCGTATTTACTTGACTATTTTTTCGTCTACCTACGTTTGTATTACTTGTCGATATAATTGAAGTCGGTTTTTTTTCGTTTGCCAGCAAACACAATTATTATTTGATATTATTTCTTAGCTTCATAGCTTTATTTTACTTAATTCTAACGACCCGCCAGGCCTCGCACGAGTGCAATGCTGATACTAAATATGAAATATAAAATAAATATTTGCAATGTAAGCGCAAAATAATGTGTTTATTTACGACGTCACATTAGAAACCTCTAAAACTATTAGTGTTCCTCTACTATATTATGCATTTATTATACATATAAACCTTCCTCTGGAATCACTCTATTTACTAAATAAAACCGCATCGAAATCCGTTGCTTAGTAGGTATTAAAGATCTAAGCGTACCGACAGCGGGAAGCGACTTTGTTTTAAACTATGTAGTGATTTATTAATAACTATATATAATAAATATATTAACGAATAAGTGAAATATATAATACACTAACGTAAAGAACGCTTGACGTTTAAATTGAAAACTAGAATGTCAGAATACGAACGTCGGTGCCAATGAAAGCAATTAAACCATATAAGTAGCTTCTAAATACATCAAAATTAGAATGAACTAAAGTAGGGCGCAGCGGGTAATTTTATGCTCAAAATATGGAGCAGACGACTTGGTTAGTACCTCGATCTTACAGAAGAACACAGCAAAATAATACTGTTTTCTAGTAGTGCTGTGTTACTGTTGGTGAGTAAAGTGACCAGAGCTACTGGGGGAAATATGGGATAGGGTAGGCAACGCGTTTGTTATGCTTTTAGTGTTACAGACGTCTATAAGCTACGGTAATCGCTTACCATCAAGTAAGCCGAACGATTTTTTGCCGACCTAGTTATATAAAAATAAAAAACAAAGCAAATACAAAGCTACAATTTATTACGTTAACGTTATTGTAGAATGTACCCCTGGAAGCCTACAAATTTATTTTAAATTTTCAATTTCACAAATAATATATAATAAAAACAATAACAACGACGTGTAAACGTTTGATTACATTAGAGGGGTGATGTCGATGTATTTCAGAAGCAAGCTATGATGACATCGAGCCAAAATTAATTTTGTACGAGCGTGAAACTCAATTAGCACATTCTAATCATGTACCCACTGCTACCCCAGTTTGAAAATAATAAATAATATACTTGGAAATATTTAAATGTTAACAGAATACATGTTATTATGTCTACAATTGTAAATGCAGAAATTTGTAGTGACTGACAGCTTTGTACAGATAAAACTAAACTAGTTGTGTTATCGCCTTTGTAATAATTTAGAAGATTTAAAAAAATAAAATGGGAAATACATTACTTAGTTAGGTAATACCAATCAAGTCAGTCCAGTGACTGAAACATATAATATCATGGATGTTAGTCAATTCAGCCTATTGAAGTCCACAGCTGGACATAGACGTCCCCAAGTTTGCACCAGATATTCCGGTTTTCTGCAATCCTCATCAATCCTATGATTGATGTTAGTTAAAGTTAAATTCTGAGTAAGCAGTAATATTTTTCTAACATTTGCTTAAAAACATGGTTTAACCCTTTAAGCGGAGAATCAATTACATCGTGAGGAAACTTGAATGACTTATTTCAATTATCAGATACGTAAATTTCAAGGTTACAGTCAAATAACACGATGAATGAAGCCCAATCCTTCCAATTAATCGGTTAAAAAATGTCGGAACTTTCATTGAACGTAATCAAGAGAACTCGGTAGAAAACAAACTTTAGTCAGTTCCTTTAGGCATCTCTATTTTTTCCTTAACCCTTACCTTCGTTAGTTATACAAAACATCAGTATAATATTTACAGTACAGTGGTATAGCTTAGATTATACCTGTAAACATCTAGTTTCCAATTAAAACATCAAGATACCAATAAAAACAAAAACATTATACAAATTATAGCCGGCGAGAGAAAAGTTCAATAAAAGAAATACCCAAAAACATTCTCCACAAAAAAATACATTTAATATGTCAATTTACAATTTCTGAACTCTGGGTGCATTGACATTTGATAGGTACGAACATTTTGTATGGGAAAATAAATTTGAATCTTTGACTTCTCTCCTTGCAAATTCTTTATACTTTCGCCCGTTTTGAACCAATTTTGAACGATTCCTTGGACTACTACAAATATTTCAAAACCAAACTTAGTCAAATCCGTTAAGCCTTTCTCGGTTTTATACGTAACAATCGTTATTTCATATACTCGTAGTATTTATAAACAGATGAAACATTAATTTGATACCTCGGCCACTAGAACTAAATTATCCTTTAGTAAGACATTAAAATATACGAAATTGGCTTAAATTATTTGTACTAAGCCGTCCCAAAGTATTTTTGTATTCAGCATAAATATTGCTGAAAAAGATCAAAACAACGCATTTTACGAGTTTAATTACAAATTACAGGGAAGTGCCGCAGCGACAAGCCCTAATGTTGTCAAAATTCATCGAAGCATTACAGGGAATGGCTTCATGCGACAAACTCGGACCTCCTGTCTTAGTACAAGTATGAAAATAAACGTAAAATTACTTTTTATTACTTAATAAAATTATTGAAATATTGAGACGACGAATTTTTCTTAAAAAAAAAAACTGGAAAGTTTTTCATAATTAAAACCAAGCAATTTTTAACCACCGAAAATTGTTAAAAATTTGAGTACCGAAACATTAAACGTAAATAATTATTAAGCCCAAACTAAAATCTAGCTAATCCCAACCATATAATTTACTTAAAAATAACAAAACTTAACGTTCTCGGTTCGTAACAACGTAAAATTTAGTTCTTGAGTCATTTTAATAATAGAGTCTAGTTTACGTCGTCACCTTGCTGAAATGAAAGTAATTTCACATTAAAAATATATTTAAGTGTGCCCCTTTGCATAATGCGGGCCACACTTTAACACACGAGTCGTGCCCTGAGTTCGGACAGCCTAATTAAAATATTTCCCTTGCTAAAAAGTAAAATTTCTGTGTCGACTTAATTATTACTTTAAAAATGTTTTATATGAACGGAAATTTTACGTAAATAACTGCCGCGAAAGACATTCGAATATTTGTTGAGTGGAAGAAAATTATTAAATTTTGGCAATCAAATGCTGTTATTATCTATATAAATAAAAATGAACGTTGCTAAGCGCATAACTCAAGGATGGCTCAAACAATTAGGCTAATTTATTTTTTGTATATTCTTTAAGGTCCACAAAAAAATTAAATATATTTCATAATCCATAATGTCTAATAATAAATTAATTATGAATTAGTTTTAAACAAAATTAAATGTTTTCTTTCCTTGAATTTACTTAAATATACTAGAAAATTGATAATAAATAATCTGAAGCACTACTTTATACTCGCTAATATAAACATTTTACTCATCTACATAATTATAAATGCTTGATCATGAATTATTTATTATAAACAAAACTAAACTCACGATGTTTTAACCCTTTAACTTTGATTAAATTTTTCATCAAAAAACACAGACATTAAGTTTAAACCGACCACTATTAGGAACTATTGACTATGTTCGTGGTGTATATTGTTAGATATATAGCTAAAACGAACCTTTTTATACAACTAGTTCGGCAGCGCAGCGTAAGCGTATGGTGCCATCTGATGGTGAGTGATTACCGTAGCATATAGACGTACAACACACACCAACGACGACGAACACCAAGACGTGCAACACCAAAAGCATCGCAAGTGCGTCGAATTTACTCCTGACTTTCCCCATGAATTCTGGCTACCTTACTTACCACAGGAACACACCAGTATTATTTAGCTGTGATGTTCTATAAGATCGAGGTACTCCCCCAGTCGGGCTGCTCAAAATTTTGTGGGGAAAATTTTCTGCTGGGCCCTACGTCAGTTAAAATATTCAAGTTAATTTTGTACTTAAACTTTAAAAAAAATAGTTATTGTTTATAAAATAAACTTAAATACAATTTTAATACAATTAATTTAATAAATTCGACTGATTTATCAATGTTTAATGGATATAATATATGGAGGTCGGTAACATTGTAGAGGCGAACAATTTGTTACAAAGAAAAATTTTCTTAATATACACAAATTAACTAAGAACTAAATTATCATTTCTGTTTTTTTAAAGGTATAATAACAATTTTGTAGTGTTAAATTAAAACGTTCATATAAAAAACTGCAACATAATCAGCATATTTTAAATTCACATGATGACATCGTTTTAAAGTTACGACGTCTGTCTTTTCTCATTTCAATTTCTGTCTCTTTTTTTATTCTAAAAATTAAGAAAATTTACGCATTCGCTTAAGCGGCCCAATAATAAATATCCCGTCGTCTTTATAGTTCCGGATATAAAATTCAAAAACCTTTTAATTAGAAAAATCGTTAACGGAACGTTACAAAGTGATTTTTAATCTGTCGCATTTTACTGTACAACATGGATTAACAACGTTTTTACGATTAGTAATGACAAGTAATTACGAACCGTAAAAAAACAATTTACAATTTTACGGTCTCTTAAACTTTTATGACTTGCTATCTTTCTACAGTGGTCTGCGCTGCGTCGTTAAAATAATTGAATGTTTCTAGTTTTCTACATTTTCGTTTTCATTCAAATTCCTTTCAATTAGGACTTTTATATTTTGAATGCGAATTTAAGAATAAGAAAGAGAATAATCTAAAAAACAAATCTAATAGTGTTAGCTCGTTACGAAATCACACACACGTAATTCACTTGTAACTTGTACATAATACATACACCACACTGTAAGCACTTGGTGCAAAGTCCAGTATGCCTCAGATTAAACAATTATCTCCAAATGTAAATACATTGACATCCCTTTTAATCTACTTACAAGCTTTACTCGAGGTGAAAATCAGTAGCTTTCAACATTTACAAACCATTTTGCGATCACTATCTGGTATCAACATAGGCTCTGCTCTGTTACGTATGTTTGGTTACAATGCAATATGGTGATAACATCGCAATAATTCTGTAATGAAACCTGTATGTTGGGCTTAATATTCTAATCGATCAACAGTAGAATACTCAAATTTGGGTTAATCTTTGATTTACGCACTGTTTAATTATTTTTAAATTATCAACAAAGTCCAAAGGATTTTCAATTAACTGATTGAATTGATAGTAGATTAGTGGTTACATTTGACACCAACAACTTTAGGATTATACGGCTTCTGGAATAGAGTCCTGAGATGAGCAAAAGAATTGACATGATAATACAAAAGATACTCCTAAATACAAATTATTAAAAATATAAATATTCATTTTCTTTGTTCTGATTTTGTAATAATAATTCACAATGATCCTCATCAAACACTCACTGAATAAATAATTTGTGGTTATTAATATAATTTTATATATTAATCGCATTTTTATCGTTTTATATAATAAATAATTCGTTGAACCAGTTACAAATACATCAAATACAAAATAATGAATTTATAATGATAAAGTCTCGTATTACATACATCATTATTTTAATGAAAAGCAGTTCTCATTTCATACATTTTTGCTCCACTAAAAACTATTTTGTAAAACATAACTATTGACTATAGGTAGATAAAAGTATGATTCAAAAACTATCCTGTCAAAAGGCTCGTTAAATCCCAGCTGTCATTACACATTCTTACAAGATTTATTTTAATAATAATATATTTTAAATAAAAATATAAATGAAGTAAACTATTTAATGGACAATCAAGAAAAAAGTGAAAACAATG
Source organism: Melitaea cinxia (assembly GCF_905220565.1). Lineage (NCBI taxonomy): Eukaryota > Metazoa > Arthropoda > Insecta > Lepidoptera > Nymphalidae > Melitaea > Melitaea cinxia. The sequence continues at coordinate 7,836,629 of NC_059415.1, forward strand.
GAGAAGAATCAAGAAAAGAAGAAATAAATGATGGAAATAAAAAAGTAACAAACAAACCAATTACACAAGTCTTAGACGACGCTGGTCCTTCAAGAGTTATAAACCTTCCTGGGGCTGTTCCACACTGTTTGAAAAACAACACAAGATTAAAACCGGGAGTATCAAAATCAGAGCATAGTATACGACAAATTATAACAACTAAAGATGTTGCAAATGCACTGAGACTTACTTCACTAAGTTATGCAACAAACCAGACGCAAATCGCTGATTTGACAGAACTTAAAATTCCCATTCTAGATAAAAATGATACAGAAAATGACGATATAACTTTAGTAGAATTGAAACGTTTTATGGCATCTTGTTTCAAATTAAATAAAGACGCGCCTGTTGTAAATGAAACATCAAATTTAAATGTACACGCGGCAATAAGTACTATAACTAATGATCTGGTACAGAACATTCCAGAAGTTAGTCTTACTGCGAATGAGAGAAACTTTAATAAAACAATAGTTAATAGTACTGATCATAAACAACAAGCCGTCGATAAAAATAAAAACAAAAACTCGGACAGTTTGTCTGAAAAGTCCGACTTCGGAGTAACACAAAGGGATTCTCTCTCGAGCATCGGATCAAATGTTTGCAGAATTTGTATGACCAGAGGAAAGGAAAGGTTAGAATTTAAATTTTATTTTTGTCCAAAACTTGAATATAACGCCAACAATAGGTATAGACAATAAGTGCAGTGCGCGGCACAACTTGTGCATGCCCAATTTCCTGCTAAGAATTTTGAAAAAAAAATATGTAAAAAATATAATTTTCAGACTTCAATCGACTGAATTAAATAAAATAATAATTGCTAAGTTTCGCTTTTAAATAGATTTCTTCATACGTAGAAATTTTAGTAAAGTTTATTGTTGAAAGATTTATCTTTTCTAAAATTTTCAATATAATAGATAAAAGATATCATTAGTACTTGCTTTCACAAATTGTAAGCTTTCTCAAAACTGTTTACATACATTATGGTTATTCATACTAAACGATATTATAATTTTCAAATCGATTTTTACGACGATGAAAATACATCAACATAGTTCTATACCAGAAGTAACATAATTATCAGTGCTTCCAGGGTACGCCAGGGTACGGAAGCTTCATTAAGAGCCGTCGAATGAGTTTGAAATTGCGTTCGACATTACCGAATTATTTTCGACATGCTTGCCTAAAAGGAATGTTTTGAAAACCGTTTCATCGTTATTTATGTAGACATGATTATATATGACAATGTCGTTTGCGTTTACCATGTATATATATAGATATATATCTTTGATCGCTTAATATCTTAATGAGTTATTCTATATTCGCCAACAAACTTGTTGATATCTGCGTGAAATGTGTATCTGTATAATAAGAACTCTACTGACAATTATTTGTTTTATATTTTTTAAAGCTTACATAATCTGCTATCTAGTTTTAAGCAGTTTTTGATGATGTTTTTCGTATTCGATATAATTCGACGCTGTAACTGTATGTGTGTGTGTACATAAAAATACAATTGTCACTGAGCGTTCCCTATAGTTTTTCGAACTATTTGTTATTTATAAAAACAATGACCCATGCTTTTTTACCTTTTTAGGAAATTGAAAAAAGAATATCTATATGTAGCTATATTAGAACATACAATAAGGACACACACTTTTCTACTCCACATGAAATATAATTTTGTAGCCAGCCTTTCAACTGGTGACATTGAACGCAGCGTTCTAATTTACTACGATTTAATTGGTCAGCTTGCCTAAAGCTTTACTTGGTAGCAATGTCTGTCTATTTCTAATCAGTTCAGCCACACTCCACAGTCCACTGCTGGACATAGGCCTCCCCAATTTCGCGCCAGACATCCCGGTTTTTTCGCAATCCTCATCTAGCCTACACTCAATCTTACGTAGATCGTCGGTCCAACGGGCCGGAGGACGTCCCACACTGCGTTTGCCAAGACGTGGTCTCCACTCCAGGATCCGTTTGCTCTAACGGCCATCGGTCCTGCGTCACAGATGACCAGCCCCCTGACACTTCAACTTGCTAATTCTGTGGACTATATCGATCACTATCGTTCTCTCGCAGATAGTCACATTATAACATAATATTACTATTTATAATACTTAACACAAAATGCACAAGAGTGTTAATTATACTAATTACTTACTATATTTAATAAAATGACAAACTAACTAAAACATCCAAGCATATTGCTAAATTTAGCGAGAATGAAGACATTTTCTTAATATTTTGTTTATGTTACAGATTAATATCGCCCTGCAACTGCAAGGGTTCCTTGGCAAACGTCCATCTGTCCTGCCTACAGAGGTGGCTCAATCAAATGGGAAGGAACCATTGTGAGCTCTGCGGCTACAGGTGACCTTAATACCTTGTGTTATTTGACTAGGTTTCGACCTATACGTTTCTGTTACGTATTTACGGAACATATGTACATATATAGCTTTACTTTATACGGTACGTACTAAGATATAAAAGTATGCTAAGTACACTTGACAAATTTAAGTATCATATGTATACGTTATATGTTATAATTATTGACTTCTTTGACATAGCTTTAGGTATACTCTAAAATTGCCGAGCGTGGTCTGGTCGAAAGGTGCTGGTCGACCTTGGCCTCCTTCTGCGAGGAGGTCAACACGCTATAACGATGAGAGAACTGCTGGGTTTTAGTGGGTATTCTGGGTCGTTCACTTCGGACCGGCAGCCCCGCATTCCCGCCGGCCTCGTCGGCGGGGTGCGTAAAAGCATTTCCTAGCGATTAAAAAAAATACCATAAAATATTTACATTATGCTAACAAACTTGCAACTTGCACCTAGAGACATACCTACGTTTGAGACGATATGAGAGCGCAACATGTTTTAAGGCAGTTAATTTACAGTCGGCGGTGTTGCAAGTATTTTATATACATAATAAATAAATTTCTAAAATAAAAATAGCCTAAGTTACTCCTTATGACATAAGCTATCTGCCAGTGAAAGTCCTGTCAAAATTGGTCCAGCCATATAAGGAATTCACTGGAACAAACAGACAGACAGACGGACAGACAAATTTTTTATAAAATGTTATTTTGGTATATGACACTCGTATGAACTTAGTAAAAAGCGTTTAATTTAATATTACAAACAGACACTCTAATTATATTTTTTTATATAGATGTATAGATACATGTATTTTATTTTATAAAACTGCGAACTGAACAATAACTATTTGTTAAATTCTACGCGGACGAAGTCGCGGGCAGAGCTAGTATACAGTAATAATAAATTACTTTGCATAATTAAGCTTAAAATTTAAATTCTGTTCCTTTCTATTCTAAGTATAAATACGATTAAAATATATCTTGCTACGTATTTAATGGTACTTGAATAAAAATACAAATCCATAATAACCTCACTTTTATGTCCGTTAAAATATCACAAAAACGTAAATTTCGTTTCAGTGAAATATTTTAATTTAATTTGTGTTCGTTTAGTGAACGTGCTCATTTATAAATTATTGAAATTTTAATAAACCAATCCGATTAGCAGATTCGGTAATTAAACGGTGGAATGACTACTGAATTTATCTTCATTGCACAAAATGTGCCCTGAATGGGACAAATAATTGAATACCATGCAATGAATGCAAATAATACGGAGCAAATAAGAGTGAAAACGACGCAAACATGAGATCTTTATTATAGAAAATTAAATTAAGAAACAAAATTGTCCATCACAATAATTATTTTATCGTTTTGATTCGATAAATCGTTGTTGCGTAGCACAGGCCTATTCTCCTTATAAAAGGATGGTTAGAGCTTAATCCACCACGCTGCTCCACTACGAGTTGGTGGCTGCGTTCTCAACTATGAGTAACAATCATTATCAGCTGTCTATGATAATAACCGGGACCACCAGCTTCACGTCTTCTCTGAGGCAAGGTTAGGAGACCCACAATGACAAACTTCCTGACCAAAAAAAAACGAGTGCGCTTTAGACCACACAACTAAAGTAAACCTTACGAAACGTAACTCTTTCTCTTTCTATCTTCACTAACTTATATCTCCCTCTCAACTTCCGTTCGCCTCACCCGATCACTCTTTTCGTAACATTTCACGCATACACCGGCTTACTTCCCAAGCCAAGCGTGCGTAGAGAAGTTTTACTTCAAAAATATTTGTACAAATAAAAATGCCAGCCGCCAGCGCAACAGCCGCAAGCCATTGATGTGATCGTTCCGCCAACGCGTCGTCAAAGATAACATAAAAACCGGAAAATAAAATAATTTGACAATTAATTCGGTAGCCCGTCTGCGCTACTCCGAAAGCTTTTAAAACGTACCTCGCCAGTAATATTTCATTAGTAAAACTTATTTAATGGCCCCGATCGTAACAGTTGTCCGTAGATTACAGTTCGCTTGTTCCTCTTTTAAAGATTGAATTTCGAAGAATTGTTACTTAATTATTTTGATTTAGATGAAAATACTATTACATACATTTTTAATGATTAAAATTCTTTTTTTTTTTTAAATCTAAATGCTAAAAAGTTTGAAAGGCACTATAATTTTTCTATATATCTTTTATAAAGCTTAATCGAAATATTGAGATAGATTTGTACTGTTTATTTAGTATAAGGATACAAGATAAAAATATAGTGAATGTTATGTAAAACGTGAATGTTATGGACCGACCAAATAGTTTGGATCCCTTTGAAAATAAAGTTGGCTGGTCTCTTGTTGTCATTTTAGTATAAAAAAAAAAAAAAAAACAACAACAATCATGTAACCCACGTATGCGTACATATTTAAATTTGTATTATTTTCTAGATACATCGTTTAATGTAGATACAGTTAAAAGATAAATAGTGTTCATGTACAACAAAGAAACAAGAATGAAATATACAAGGGTGTACCGGAAGTTCTTGCTTCCATTGGAACGGACATCTCCGACAGATAAATCACATCAACTAATTGCGGGAAATCGAACTGATTACGGTTGGACCGAGACGGTTTATCGTGCAAGTTCGAGTATCCGAACTAACTGTAGAGGGTTGCCAGATAGAATAATATTTATTATTTATTTATTACTTACTAATCCTAATTATAAATTCTTGCTGTGCTTTGCCCCGGTTTTCGACTGTTATTGTTGATAATTTGACATACGTATTCAATATGGACTAAATCCCTGCACGCACGCTTGTTTCTGTCGTTCTATTTGTTATAGCTACTTAACAGATCTTCCTTCACGAACAAAACGCTACTATTTATTAATTAATATTATTATTTAGTATTAAGGAAGCATGTATAATCAATTTATAGTTTCGCTCATAAAGTAAGTTACTTTTAAATAACTATAGATATATAAATAAATTTCAATATTATTTTTGCTTTGCTTTTTAAAACCTTAATATTGCATTTTCTACTATTTTCTTTATAATATCTTGATTTAATCTAACCCTTACAGAGATTATGCCAGACACAAGTTACGATGTATCTACGATTTTATTACAATTCCGTATAACCATAAGCAAATTGTTTATGCTAAAACTCAATATAAAACAAAAATACCAGTAAATTAAGATTATATTTATCTGTGTAATAATAATAATAATAATAAAATTTATTGTGCACCAATAACAGACACATTACTTAGCAAAAAAAAAGATTTTAACAAAGTATAATAACGTACAACGGGTGGCGTTATTGCTAAAAAGTTATCTCTTTCAGACAACCTTAGGGCAGAGGAAATGGTGTCTCAGTTTCATGTGAAAATATTTCAAAATTTACAACTGACAACCCTCACAGATAAAATATCTTCGGTCGTTTCAGTACCACTTTTAACCAGTTTCCGATTTCCTCAGTCTGCCGGCGATCGAAACTCATTAAACACTTTAGACTTGATTTTAAATAGTGCTAACCTCAGACCTAGATCATTTGTACACTATCTCAATTTTAACTTACTGGGAACTTACTTCCTAAATCAGTTTAATTACTTAATCTAAACAAATAAATAAAATTAGAGTGTCTGTTTGTAATATTTATTTTCACCGCTTTTTACTAATACATGTCTGCCTGTCTATCTGTTTGTTCCGGCTAATCTCTGAAACGGCTGGAGCGATTTCCACGGGACTTTCGTTGGCTGATAGCTGATGTAATAAGTAGTAACTTAGGCTACTTTTGTTTTTGAAAATTTATTTATTTGATAACTCTGCGAACTAAGAAATAACTTTTTTGTTAAATTCCACGCGGACGAAATCGCGGGCACAGCTAGTTCTTTATAAAATGAATCCCAATTTTCGTTAGTCACGCCATAAATTGAGAACGAGTTTACCGATTTCTTTCTTTTAAGCTATTGCATAGCTTCTATCGCGGGCCTTGAGCGCGGGGACCGAATCCAGAAATTCCGTAACGAAAAAAACCTCACGCTCCCTACTCCGACGGGCACGCAGGTGTGGCTTGAAGGCCGTGCATCGTCTAACGTCGTTTCAGTTCGGCAGTCTTCGACACGGCGTTGTGTGCGTGCGTTAAGTCGCAAACTTATGTTTCTTATTTCAGTTATCTTAAACCTATAGTGTCAATGATAAATATTCCTGGATAACCAACAGCTACTGTAAGATAATAAAACCCACATGTATTGTAAAATAATAAAAATATTTTAAACAATATTAACTTTTTATTTATTTAATAACAGAAAAAAATTTGTTTTCTTATCGGTCACCACGCTCAAAAAGTGTAACTTGAATTAATATCAAAGAAAAAGAAATACTGCATAAATAAAATAAATAAATAATTATAATTGCATAAGTTGATACAAAATGCTATGCAATAGCTTTACCGCGGCAGTCCCCGAGTGCCACACGTTATTTTTTTTTTTAATAACCTTATACTTGCAGAAGTTTTTTACTCTATAAAATATTGAGAAAATTGGGCTAGATATAAGATTATTTATAAAAAACTATTTAAATTTCAAGCGTTAGAAAGACAGGATATTTTAACGTACAGAGATTTGTTACAAGGCGTATCAGGTTGGTGGGCGTCGTGGTAGTGTGCGAAAGCGATCCCATGGCGTCCCCACATGGTGTCCCCACATTGCACTTTAGGCTGAGATTTCCACACTCCCGTCCCCACGTGTGGTGGGGCTAGGGCGTAAATTGCATTGCCCCATCTATAAAAAAAAGGCGTATCCGGTTGATCGCTTGAAAATAAAACGTCGATTAAATATCTCAGGCGTATACTATACGTAACTGATGACAATATATCATTTATCTGTTACAATACTTGTGACGCAAAGCTATTTACTTATTTATTTATTAATACTTTATTGCTCAATACATTAAAGAACTGTACAAAAGGCGGGCTTAATGCTAAAATCATTCTCTACCAGCCAACCTTAGGACGTACAAGAGCAGAAGTTTCTAGATGTGCAAAATCGGGTATTAGTACAATTCAGATAAAGAAGAAGAAAAAAGGGAGGAAATGTAAAGTAACGTTAGTGGCTTAGTATATACATGAGCAAATAAATTCATATATATATATATATATAAAATATAAACATACATAAACAGATACAACCTTGTATACATATTGATTTCTATTGGTGCTAGTGTAGTGAATTCGATCCTATCCTGGCTTCTCTAATTGTCTAGAGAAATACCCATAGCAGACTGCCTCGTTCCTACGAAGAATCAGGAGCCTTATGGTTCAATTATCACTTGCCAGTTCGGTATCAACTACACCCAACCAAAATTACTTAACACAGCCAAAGAGTACTTATTACAATAATAATATAATATTATTATTTCTTCTTCAGTCAGTGTCACTTTTTTCACACTCTGGCATATATTTATAGACAAATACTGGCAAAACACAATTAATGACACTAAATCGTCGTATAGGTATGCAATTGTAAGCAATAGGCAAAAAATAGCATGACCAAAGTTTAGCCCCAATGAAAAAAACTTATAACGATAAAATCTTCAAAGCTACCAATGCTTATTGGTTATTATATTATAGCATAATAAACCTTACAAAATTATTACTAAATCATTACATTGAAAATGACATACACGAACAATTCTTAAATTAAATATGTTTCACTAAAGTAACTGAATTTTTTTATTCGTTTGAAAACAATGTACAATAATAATTTTGACATTACATAGTTTCATCTCACAATCCACATATTCTCAAACAATTATCAATCACACTCGTAAGTTGGTAATTACAAATTAAAAATGCGAACAATTTATTTATTTTCAGTTATCCAGCAATTCGCACGCCTCGTTACACGGTTCTTCAGGCGTTGCGGCTGTGGTTTTGTAATCCACGAAATAGGAGTCATCTACAGGTGAATATTGTGCGGTATCGTATGTCCATAGCATTGTAAAATTGTGGATTTGGGTCACTTTTTATCTGTAACTAGCTGACCAAACTTTGTAGCCATATTTCTTTTTTCATGAATATAATATGATTTTATTATCTTTAAACAATAACTATATTTCTGTTCATTTTTGAATATTTTTGAATATCATATCAAAAATTGACCGCTCCAGCGGGATTCGAACCCGCGTCTCCGACTGACCGTGTCGGCGCTCTAGCCAATTAAGCTATGGAACGATATACCGCTAGAGCGAAATTTTTGATATGATGATTTTTATTTTCGGTATTATTATATTTCTGTTATTTATTTTGTTTATTATATAAATAGATCTATTCTCGTGTATTAAAAATCTATAAAAGTGTGTTTAAAATCAATTTAACTGTGTTTTAAAATTAACAAATAGTATTTTTATAGTTTCGTCTACCACTATCATTAATACGTAAACCATTCCAAAGTAAAGAATATCTCGTTTTTCGTCAAACTCCATTTCGCTAAAATACCTAATAAAGCACTTTTATTTTTAACCTACAATCTATTTTTTTTAATATTGTCTTCTCCATTAACAACACGTTCTTACTTTTCAATCAATTATAAATCTGTAATTAAATTTGTTATTTGTTTGAAAAAAAAATGTATTTTATTTTATATATAACCTAAATAATAGTCAGTCAATCCACAGGAAACAGATTAATGTTACCGCTTCAATATCTAAATAAAAGTTTATAATCCGTAGAAACATTATTTTGATTCTTCCATTACAATTTCACGCAGTTACTTTACAGTACTGAAACTACGAACACTTCATTTTGCAAGTCTTTTCAAAATCCAGTCTTCCATTCCTAAATTTAAAACCATAGTCACACTAATTCTAGCCCATTTTTCTTCGCGTACCATTTACGGTCGGCCGGCCATCCGGCAATACGTCTTCGCATTTTTGTCCGCACTCTGAATTTTTTTTTTTTTTGTAGCAATTTTTTCGAACGCTCGAACTGGTCCTTCGCTTTTAAAAGGCCATTTACGTCGGAACCTTTTTTTTTACGATTTGAAACTGATGAAATCTAAATGATACTCCTTGATTAGTGTTATTTTATATTTTTCATTTTCGTGTTATAGTATGCAGTGTTCTAATGAATCATTTAATAATTGTGTTTTCTCGCGAACTAAAAAAAGACCAACTTCAATTTACATCGACCAGTAATACAGGTCAGTAAAATAAACAATTTAATACGCATTATTAAGGATAGCTCAAAATATATTCATTACTAGTCAGGTCTCTATTAAATGTAAGTGGAACCACATGACAAGCACCAGCTTACATTTAAAAAACGAATCATCAAAATCGGTACACCCAATAAAAAGTTCGATACAGATATAATGAGTATTGAGAAAGGACTTAAGTTAATTTAAGTTGAAAAAAAATCAGAAGTACTAGGTATTTCATGTATTATATGTAACTATTCCACTCTGACGAAATCGCGGGCAAAAGATAGTATCAAGGAAAAATGAAATATGTTTTCGTTCAAGTGCCTTCATATAAACATAAAAAGATTAATAATTTGGTTTACATTTGGAATTCAACTTAATCATTACGTAATCTAAGGATATTCTTGAATTTTGTTAATAAACTTGACCTAGCCACCAAGTTTAATTACTCATTTGATTAATTGTCTATCCTTCAACAAAACAGAGGCAATTAATCATCAACCTAAATAACATTGTTGTATAGAAAATCTATGTACCAAAAAGTAATGTAATACGCACGTGAAATATCAAATATCTTTCTTAATTGAATTTTAAATAGGCGTACTCATTTCTATAAAAACATTTTCATTGTTTATAGAAATTTTCTCGAGCTAATTAGCAATAATGAAATGGGACAATTAAATTGAGTATTACGAAAAATTCTTAAGTATTCATCTGAAATGATAAGATGAACAGCGTTAATACGGCGTACGGTTGGAATTTAATTTATCGGCAGGCGCATATCACGTCCCTTTGTACGCACTTTTGAATAAGCATTTTCTCATGACTTCACTCAAATTCTACATGGATGACGCTCAATGTAATCTCGGAATGAAAAAGTATAATCAAATAGAATTTCAGGAATTCATTATTATATTAAAACTTTAATGAATAAAATAGTATTGTAGGTCATCTATGATTTAATTTTTTTTTTTGTATGTTTAATTGAGGTAGAGCTTAGCTAAAAGTATTTTGTTAAAAATCTTGATCATCATTACCAGGTACTCTACCTCAACTTTACAAAGAATCACAGGCAGATAATACTAGTCTAACAATAAGTCTCAAGAAGTGTTACGTTCCTATGGTGAGTAGGGAAGTTGGAGCTCTTGAGAATGCCTGATGCTACGGGCGTCAGTAGGCTACGAGAAACGTATATGTACTATCAAGCTCACTGTACGGTTCTTGCCACTCTAGACTAAAAACAATGTTCTTATTAACTGCTTGAATGATTTTGAATGAATGAGCAGAGTTTTAATTATAATTTTTTTCTGGATGTGTGCTTTAATTACTACAATACAAATTATTTTGACATTTATTCTGCAGCGCTTTTTACTGTCCAATTCTTGTTTTATTATAATGTCTTGACTCATCAAATTATTTTTTCTTGTAATCTCTGAAACGGCTACGTCGATTTTAACGGGACTTTCACTGGCTGATAGCCGATGTATTAAGTAGTAACTTAAGCTACTTATACTATATTTTAGAAATTTATCCCCCCGTCAAAATTCTGCCTAGCCGTTTCGGAGATTAGCCGAAACAAACAGACAGACGGACAGACAAAAATTGTAAAAAATGTTATTTTGGTAAATGTACCATGTATACATCATGCATTTAGTAAAAAGTGGTTATTTTAATATTACAAACAAACACTCCAATTTTATTTATTTGTATTGATATGTTTATATGTCTATATATGTATACACATCTCCATACTGTCTAATTTTTTGTCATGTCCTTATCATGCTAGAGGTTGTCTGGAGGAGATCACTCTTTTAGCGATAAGACCGCCTTTTTTACTTGTTTATGTTTTCCTTTTTGATATAAAAATTTCCACGCCTAGTGTACAATAAATTATAATTATATTATAATTTTATATATATAAATGTTTACGTTATTATCGACTGATAGACATATGGTTTTCAAATATTCTCTTAACTATTATTTTATACTAGCTATGATACCCGGCTTCGTTCGAGAGTTGATATGAGATTACGTGGTAGTTGAAATAAAAAAATAAGATAACTTTTTCCTTTTCGTTTTGAAATCGCTTGTTTCGCTGTTCAAATCGAACTAACTCTGGCGGGCGACACCGGGCTCTTATATATTCAGAGAGCTAGGCTCTAGTATATTCGAGAAAGTTTGAGAATATTTTCTTTCTCACACTTTCTAGAATGTTCTCGACATTATCGTCCGCCGTAACAATAGGTTCTGCAGCTGTAGCATACGCAGTAAAGGCACGAAATTTGAAAACTTAAATTTTAAAATGTTTTCAGAACTAATTTGAATAACTAAAATTATGTCGCACTAAACTCCAAAATATAATTTAGCTACTGCTGTTAAATACATAAAATTTAATAACTTTACTATAGTAACAAACGTAATTTAAGACATTAGAGAAATTGGAATTTTAAATTTCGCGCCATCACTACACATGCTGCAATTTCTCGCAGCGCCTTTCGAAATGCAACCCAAACAATCGTTGTTCTGAATGAAGTTCAAATACTCGACAACAGATGGCGCCACTATGCTTAATTTCCAAGTTGAAGGGTTGGAAAAGCCCTTATATCTTTAAAAACACGTCCTTTAGGTTAAAACGGGAACTTTCTTGTTCGATGGAGGATAAAGGGCTATCACACTATATAAGTCCCTTTATCGTGCCGGGACTCCTTTTTAAGTTTTATCGGCACGCACATTTTATCAACTTAGTTTTATTATATATAATGATAATGACGATCAATAAACTTACACATTAATATTATGACATATAACTAATGCTCATACTAGGAATAATTAATTAAATTGTAACGCTTCTCAAACCAACGATATTTTACCCTGCGACCGCAAGAGGCCTTAGCCCGCTAACCGCTTTAAAGATGGCTGCCATCTGACGTGACACAGCGAGCATATTGAATTTCTATATCGCCTTTGTCATATCTTATTAAATTACTGAAGCTAACGTCTAAAATATACCTAACATTAATTTATTTCACATTTACATAAACAATGTCGCGAGGAGTGGAACATTTGCTGATGGATAACGAAGACGAGTTTTTATGAAAAATATGTTTAATAGCAAAATTGTGTATTAATTTTGATTTTCACTAACTAACTCGAACTGTATATATAGTTTTTTCTTTCCTTTTATACAGACTTTATTATGACAATAATAATGAAATCTTCCCATTCGTTGCAGTCGTTCGAAAGTTATACGCCTACATACATTTCGGTTATGTATTTTTATTTATATCAATTGCTATTTTGATTTTTAATTGTTTTAATCCAAAATACCGCGTTTAGGAAGTCTTAAATAAATGTTAGTAAAATTAAAGCGTGAAAACAGAAAATTATCTCCTCTTAAATTTAATATTTTCTTTTTGTTTGCAGTCGGATTGTCTAATTTTTTGGCTGCTCTCAACAGTGACTGCCGGTTTGCTAGCTGTGTGCATCGTTGGCACACAGTACTTTGTGATTGAGGGTAACAATTTTGGTAAGCCCGATGCTGTTAGAAAGAGCGAAGGTTTGTTTTTTTAATTTTTTTTAAATACTTATCAAAAATTTAACATCATAAAGCAGGGGCTCCCAAACTTATTTTGTCTACTGCCCACTAAGAGAATAAATTATTTTATAGTGCCCCCTTCGAGCAATATTTTAATGAATATCAGTTGATGTTCACAAGTTGTAGTCGAGTGTCCTTATAGATTAAATGAAAAATCGCCCCCCAAGCTTCTACACAACGACACCATTTTTTTTTCTAGGTCTCTTACTTTTAGTACTACAGCGCTTACAAGGGGGCGTTATCGCCCACTTTGGGAAACACTGTCATAAAGCCTCATCAAAATTGACTGTAACACATAAAGATTGTTGACTTAAAATATTAACTACATATTATTTTATTTATAAAGATTCTAATAAGCATTCAACCTTTACCGTTTTTTTTTTTTAACATTGAAATAACAATAATAATAAATTCTTTATTTGGACCAAATATATTTACAATTACTCACACTTACACTAAAAACTAAAACGTCAATTAAACAACATGAAAAGACCACATTAGTATTAAGATTATTCTACATTCTGTTAGTTGTGTACCCGCGAATTTACGCTACACCAAAAAAAAAAAAACGAGTGTGCTTTAGACCACATAACTGAAGTAAAACTTTCTTAGCTCCATCTAACTTATATCTCCCTCTCAACTTCCATTCACCTCGTCCGATCACACTTTTCTTGCTCTCGTAATGCATTCACCAGCTTACTCCCTAAGTCAAGCGTCGTAAAGAAATTTTACTTCAAAAATGCAAACATAATTACTTATGTTTTTATCTGTCTATTGATTAAGTCACCCTCATCAGTAGTTTTCACTAGAAAACGTGTCATCTATGTGCACAAAACAGATCTCTTTTTTATATTTTATTCCGATATGTTCCTTCACAGGTATATCTCATCGTATAACGGAAACTGCGATGGATTTCTTCATGGCAATAGTGTTGTGTGGCTATTCGGTGACAGTTTACTTCTTATGGAAAGACCACTACGTTATGTGGAATCGTTGGCGGAGGGCAAACGTCAACGTTCAACTGTTACTAACCCCTGATTCAAACCCTGTACCATTTCTTCCGAGGACTAGATATAATGTTGTTTGAATAAATATTTTTTTTCGTTTTACAAGTTGTGTTATTTCAAATCGTAGATATAAGTTCCGAAAATTGCTGTTACACTCAGTTGCCATTAGGTGAGGTTACTCGCAATACTTTAATAATAATAATATTTATTTTACACCATTTAAAGAAATAAAAATAAAAATTATGCTTATAATTAAAGAAGTGCAAAGCTGGTTTTACTAGCGGATATTTTTTTGTTGAGGACCAGGCATTTTTAATTTTAATAATGAATACAAACCGTTTTATTATTTTATAGTTTGAAAAAATGTTAGTTTTTTTTCCATATTATTTATAAGTAAAACTTTTAAATGTACCGAATTTCTTCATTAGATTTACCCATTTTGCAGAAAAACAAATTAAAAGTAGCGAGATACTGTTTTTTTACTTTTAACCGACTTCATTGACCGATATCATACAATATGTTTGGAGATAACTTCGTCGCTTAAGAACCGATTTTGACAATTCTTTTTTTGTTGGAAAGGAATATCCCAAAGGTGGTGCCAAGATAAGGAAACCAGGATCTGATGATGGAATCCCTGAGAAATCGAGGAGCCTCCTCGAAAAACGAATTAACGACTTGTGCGTTTGTTAATTTTTGTCGTCAACTTACGTTGTATTACTTGTCGATGTAATTGAAGTCGGTTTTTTTTTTCGTTTGCTAGTAAACACAATTATTAATTTCATTTTTAAAATATCACCTTTTTATGATATCAAAAGCAGCCAATTGCACACTATACAACCAAAAGATTTTATGGCAACTTTTTATTACAAAATACGAAGACCTTTTCGCCGATGTATTAACTTGGACATTATGATTATAATTAACTATATCTAAATTTTTGATGATCGTAATTCATTGTCTTTGATGACGTCCTAGACACATTAACATCGCGAGATTCCGGCGCATTAGCAATTTTCAGGTCAAACATATTTATGTATTAAAGAGAGAGAGAGAGAGATGGCTCTTCCTGACAGGCCTGCGGGCCTGTCCGGGTACGGGCTTTTAGGCATAGACTCTCCACCCGGGCTGTCATCACCGAGGGACTACGCCCTCGGGATCTGTGTTTTGACCCGATGGGTCAGGGCCATACCTACTTAAAGTAGGCTATGGCCTGTTAGAAATTTAGTTGGGCAAGTCTAGTCCGGTTGGGATTCGAGGGGACACCGCGGTTGCAACCCGGGTGTCCTAGCCGTCGTCGTAGTCATCACTTTCGTCGCCACCGACATCGGTGCTGGGAACCGGCGGTGACAGCAGGAGCTCACGAGGCAGGGGACGTCCGTCTGGCAGTCTCGCGTGAAGCGGTGCGATACCGTGAAGGTGTGTGCACGCGCTCCTGTCCGCGCGGGCGAACATGGCGCGTGCGAGGCGACGCACATACTCCTCCACGGTGGGCGTCTTGGTATCACGGTGTATGACGTCGTTCCTGACGTACCTCGGAGCTCCTACTATCAAACGTAGGCACCGGTTCTGCTGGACCTGAAGCCGTCTGGCCTGGCTCGCCGAGCAGAGGGCGTACCAAGCCGAGGCCGCATACGTCAATCGCGAGCGGATGTAGGCTCCGTAGACCTTCAGCTTGGATCTTGTCGGTAATCTGTATTAAAGAGAGATCAAATTATTTAACATTCTAATAGTGGAAATTAAGGAGAACTATACCTTAAGGAGCGCTTCAAGTATCATTGTAATACACACAAACGCACCCTTAGATCTGAGTCTACTTTGATGCTCAAAACTCCAGCTCACACTAATAAAATAAAATATTGTTTTGGTACTTGGTACGTCTGCACGTAAATATACCTTATGATAACCTAAACTTTTCCAAAATACTTTTCATAATTTAGACGTAAGTTCAGTGTATGCATATATTTTACATGATGTACAACTAAGCCGAAAATTGTTCGTTTTATATGTATATGGCAATTAGCTTGATAATTTATATTGGAGCATATGAAGAGAAGGGTGTTCAACGTACACCTTGCCTCGTGAACGTCGTATAAGTTTAGCCGGGATATTCGGTCCTGATATACCAAAGACAGTTCAATATCAAACAAACGAAGAAAAAACTAAATAGTAAATTCACGTATAAAAGCTACTTTTACAAAAACCATGTCTGTTTACAGTCCGCCAAACAAATGTGCCCCGATTGTGAATAGCTTTGTTATTGAATTTTTTTCTTTTTTCTAATATATACAACCTTTAAGATAAAGAACAGCTAGTATATTTCATTGTTCCTCAGATGTTATATATCTTTTAATTATTTTTATTTTGTGAAGTATAATTTTTCAGTTAAAAAACGGAGCTAGAGTTTAAAAGGCATATTAAAATAAATTTAAATAAAGCTGATTAAATTAATTATATTCTTTTTCATTGGTAGACCCCACATTAACAATACGACATACATATTGTACATATTTTCCATAATACTCATCGTCATAACCACGACTCTGCAGGCCTTACGTCGGTAGTGCTACGATCAAATTAAAATCACATCGGTAGCTAAAGATCGCGATTATTCTATATTGACAAAAATATAATTATATATGAATGGACCGACGATCTACGTAAAATTGATTGGTAAGGTGTAGGCTGGATGAGGATTGCGGAAATGTCTGGCGCGAACTTGAGGAGGCCTATGTCCAGCAGTGGACAGCAATAGGCTGAACTGACTGATAATAATAAGGTTTCATTTTATGTATTAATCGGCAAAATCCTACAAGACATGTAATATAAAAAAATATAATTATAAGTTATTCGTTATGTTTTCATAAGTAAATCGATTATCTACTTACATAATGCAACGTTTATATTTTATATAATTCGAATAGATTACTGAACGTTATGACGTTGAATTGAAACTGGCAACATTTTGTAACGGCAGACGAATGTCACTTGGTGTTCCGCGGCGTTTATTTGTTAAAAACTTAATATTAAAAGATTGTATTTTAAATTGTTCCTTCTAATTATATGTGTATAAATTAATTAAATAGCTTAGTAAAGTGGAAACGTAACTATTTACAATGAGTTTTTCATTTGGTCAAGCTACGACAACTTCTGGAAGTACTTTTGGTACTAATACAGCTTCAGGTACATTATTTTTATGAGATTAATTTAAAAAAAAAAATTATATTAACCTTATAGAATGTTATCTGTCATTTTTACGTAATTCACTTTTATTTAATAACTTATTATATTGTATTCTAATCAAAACATAACCTTCAATTTTGTGTTGATTCTATGCAATTTGTTGTGAAAGGATTTCAGGTGTTATTATCTGCCACCACATACAAGACTATTTTCAAAAACATATTTCATGTTCCTTGGAATTATCATTTTAATTTTCATGATTTATATTTATTGGATTATAATTCGACTTTTTTTATTTATTTATTATTTATTTCATTTGAATTTTCAGGATCATTATTTGGTGGTGGTGGTGACACAAAAGCATTTGGTGCAAACACTGGTACTAACTCATTTTGTAACAATTTTTTTAAGTTAATTTTGCTAATTAAGCTTAATTTTAAAATCTCATAGCAAACTATTTGTATATATATCTAAGAAGAATAATTAGAAGTTATTACAACTGCTTACAAACTAATGTTAGGGTAACAGATTTGGCTTGAAATCTCAAATTTTGTCCAGCACAAATTAAATTTTTAAGATAAAAATTAATTTTCACTATTTAAACTAAATCTTGAAAAAGAAATATAATCATGTAAATATTATTTACAGAAAACAAACCAAGCATCTTTGGAAGTCCTTCGAGTAGTACTCCAGCATTCGGAGGTTTTGGTCTCGGAGCTAAAACTACAGCCTCAAGCTTGTGTAAGATATAAAATTTTATTTTTACTACAGGACTCAGTCTCACACTCTCATTATGAAACTTAATTAAACAAGCCCGAATTTGCATTTTACAGTGAATGGCTTTATGCTCTGATTCCTGGTCTAGGTTGTACATCTAATTCCTAGCCATAGCTACTTTTTATTATATTTATATTGATCACCTTATCAATTCAATCTCCTCTTTCTATTTCCTTTGATTGAACTGAGATGATATACATTAGTTGGTCTGTCCACTTTTTCAGGAGTTAGCCCAGCTTAGATACATATAAAAAAAATAAGATAAAACTTAATTGTCTATTAAATAAATTATGCATTTGCTTTCCCAATTTAAGAGTATATGATATTCGATTGGTTTTACCTTTGTGATACCAGAAATGCTAGTGTTTATAGCTGCTGCTCTTTTATTATTACCCTAGCATGCTAACATTAACCTGGTGGATGGAACTAACGAACGAACTTCTGTCATAACGTCTGCCACAAAGATTAGATTCATCCTGTAACATCCCATTTCTGGGCATAGGCTCTTTCTCCATGTAGGAGAAGGATCAAAGCTAAATCCACCACGCTACTCCACTGTGGATTGGCAGATATATTTTCTACTATGAGTAATGATTGCTATCAGGTATATATAATAACAGCCTGGACCGACTGCTTTACGCTCTCTACGAGGCACGGTGGTGAGACCCACTTGGACAGACATCAAACCGGAAAGAAATATTTAGATAAATACAAATATATCGTATCAAGTTATTATTATCAAGTTTATACCATATTTTGATAATTTCTTCTGTATAATAATATCAATGTAAAATATTACTTTTCTAGTTTCAACCCCATCTACCACCAATACGTCAGCGTTTGGCTCAAACAAACCTCTTAGTTTTGGAGGTTTCACTGCGTCTCCAGTTCAAACTGTTGGCAGTCCGGGCTTCGGACAAGCAAAACCGGTAAGATTTATTGTTACTAATGTATAAATATTATTATTCATAATAAACATATAGTTAGCATAATTCTGTTGAAATCTAACATAATGTTTTATAGTTGTAACTAAAATGAATTTAAATTGCACACTTCATACTCTGAGATACCCAGTAGGATGTGAATTCTGTGTCGAGGGTTCAGAAATACACACAAGCACAAATAAATATACAAAGATTTATCATGATCGGTCAACTCCATGGCCGTACTAGTGCTACAGCCAGATGCAAACTAATTAAGCTTGGTAATTCAAAACATATTTAAGAAATCGTAAAATCAATATTGATGTATCCTGAATTAAATGTATTTTGGTAATTTTTTTAACTTTTTATTTTTATTTTTAGTTTGTACTAGTAAGTATATTTGTACAAGTTCATAATAAGTACATGTTTATTTACACAGTGATCTTGCACTAGTTTAATCTTAAATTATTAAATATTATGAAAATAAATATAATACTTAATGTTCTCTAAAAAACAAGTTTTAAATGTACAGAAATGTTAATTAAAAACATTGAAAAATCAAAAATATCCAAAAGTACTACCAAGACAAGTGTATAAAACTTGTAAAAATCCATAATACTTAGCCTTCTATTTAGAAATAATTATTTATTAGTGTAACTGTTTCATTTAATTATATATTATTTCAGGCTAATGCAACGGATAAACCTCAGTCAGCATTCGGAACCACAACTCAGCAAGCCCCTGCATTTGGCACTCCGGCAACACAAGGTAAACTCAAAATTATCGATATTTTAACACAAATTTGCTCCTTTGAAACTGCTTCTTCGGCAAGACAAGTTAAACTCCCACCTGTAGTCAAATCTATTTACCATGTGGCTTTATGTATAGGTTCTCTTTGATGAAAACTTTATTTTTGCTATAGTTAGGCAGATACCATCTGCATTAAATATGTTTTGGTATGTGAATCAGTAAAATAAAACTTGATATTTTAACGTCTAAAGTTATATAATACTTTGTATATTCATAGCTTTGTTTCCAATCATAGTTTAAAAGTCAGTTAAAAAGTATCAAGTATAGTCTCTCAAGTTAGCTCATTGAAGCATGAATACTGCTCAAATTATACTGATTTGAATACTGAATTATATATACTGAATTATACTGATTTCCTATGTCCTTTTTTTAAATGTATGTCCGGGGATAACTTTGTCGTTTATGAACCGATTTTGATAATTCTTTTTTTGTTGGAAAGGAGATATTCCTGGTGTTGTACCATAATAAGGATCTGATGATGGGATCCCAGAGAAATCGAGGGAATCTCGAAAATCCGCATAACTTTTTACTGGGTGTTCCGATTTTGATAATTTTTAATTTAATCGAAAGCCAATGTTTATCATATGGTCACATTTAAATTTCATCGAGATCTGATTACAACTTTTGGGAGTAATCTTTGATAATTCGTATTTACTTGACTAATTTTTCGTCTACCCACGTTGTATTACTTGTCGATATAATTAAAGTCGGTCTTTTTTCGTTTGCCTGCAAACACAATTATTATTTGCCTTAAAATATATAATTGACAAATATTTTAGTATTTTCTATGATGGTATTTATTTATTAACAGCATCAGTGTTTGGTACATCGGCTACATCTGGATTTTCGTTTGGTAAATCAGGCGGAGGTTTTAACTTCAGTACTCCTACTTCAGGATTTTCAGCTCCACAAGCGCCTGTAAGTTACATATTATATCTACAAATTACTATACTATTACATAGCCATGCAGTTTTGACACGATAATTTCTAATTGCGTAAGAATACTGAGATGAAGTAGCCTATATGTTATTTTGAATCTTCAGTTATATACATACCGAGTTTCATTACCATCAGTACCAATAGTTTTTGTCTGAAAAAGTAACAAATGGACATCTATCCATCCAATCTTACAAATTTTTTGCATTTATTATATTGATATGATTGTTAGTTTCAAATTTATCCATTACGAATTATCTGCTACTAATAGGACTTGGCTGTGTGGCTATGGCGTTAAAGAATATAGCTACCCCCTCTCTTTCTGTGGGTGTCGTAAGAGGCGACTAAGGGATAACACAGTTCTACTACCACCTTGGAACTTATAAAGCCGACCGATGGCGGGATAACTATCTAACTGCTGGCTTTGAAATACACAGGCCGAAGACGGGCAGCAGCGTCTTCGATGCAACAAAGCCAGCCCTGCGGTCCCCAACCCGCCTGCCCAGCGTGGTGACTATGGGCAACACACATAAGTTCACGCCATTTTTGGCGCGAACTTGTGAAGGCCTATGTCCAGCAGTGGACTGCAATAGGCTGAAATGATGATGATGAATAGCAAGTGTTTTTAAATTATACTTTTGTTTCTATGAAACCTACCGTTATTTTCATTTTGAAACTCCCCATATTTCGATATACATTGCAACGATTGAATCGAAATCGAAACTACCATAAAATCAAAAGTGTTAAATGTGAGTTCTTTTTACGAGGCTACAACGATGGCAATGTTTATAATATTTCATTTCATTCCCAACTATCAAATTGTAACTAATTCTTTTTCCTAGGCCACAACATCTGCACCACAAACGACTCAATCACTAAATCAAGCGGTAACAACTCAAAGTTCATTAGGGTTCGGACAGTCAAGTTTTGCTAAACCTTTCAGCTTTAATGCTGCTACTACGGCACCTACTGCAGGTAATTTTTATAATAACTAAATACTAAAATATTTAATTTCATTTAATTGATGTTGCTAAATCTACTATCAAGAATAGTAAGTAACAAGTTACTCATAGATCTTTACTTTTTATATTAAATTATTAAGAAATCAGACTGATTTTTTTATGTGTTTCTTATTATCTTAAAAGATGTAGTTCTTACAATTAATTGATTGTTGATTCATGAATTTCTTGATATGATTTTTTTACTATAAAACTTTAAAATCTAAATAATTGATTGTTAATTTAATATTTTCAGGATCAAGTTTTGCACCAACAACGTCTTTATCATCATTTTCATTCGCGCAAACTAGTCAGCCTAATCAAACAACACAACAACAACAGCAGCAACAGCCACAACAACCAAGCTTTGGTTCAACATTCACAACGCAACAATCAGCATTTGGAACAACAACTACTAGTTTTTCATCCCCAACTTTCGGTCAAACAACTACAACACCGAGCTTTGCCCCTCAAACAAGTCAGCCATTAAGTTTTAATGCCCAAACGAGTCAAGCAGCTTTTGGAACAAGCCAAACGACTCAATCGGCTTTTGGAACACCAACGACTCAATCTAATTTTGGAATAACTCCGAGCCAACCGACTCCTACTGGTTTTGGTACTGCGACGAGTCAACCAGCGTTTGGAACGAATCAAACGACTCAACCATTCGGAGCGACAACTCAATCAGCTTTTGGTTCACCAACAACTCAGCCAAGTTTTGGCACGACAACAACTCAGCCAAGTTTTGGCACGACAACAACTCAACCAACATTTGGCACAACTACAACTCAACCAACATTTGGCACGACTACAACTCAGCCAACATTTGGCACGACTGCAACTCAGCCAACATTTGGCACGACTACATCTCAGCCAACATTTGGCACAACATCAACTCAACCAAGTTTTGGAGCAATAACGACAACTCCACCATCATTTGGCACAACAACAACTCAATCAGCTTATGGAACAACTCAAACAAGTCAAGCACTAAGTTTTGCAAAGCCTCAAACGAGTCAATCAAACTTTTCTTTATCGGTACCCAATACAACCGCAAAACCAACCCAACCAACATTTGGTCAAACGAGTCAAACGTCAAGTTTTGGTACTACACAAAAGCCTACTCTAAGCTTTGGTACGACCAGTCAAACAACTCCGAGCTTGTCTACTCAAACAACTTCAGCAACTACTACGCAGTCTGGATTTTCGTTTGCCAAAACACCTACTAGTAGTCTTTCTTTTGGTACAACAGCATCTTTGTCGTTTGGAAAATCAACTTTGACGACTACGTCTGGTACAAGTAAGTAAAAATGTTTGGCTTTAATAGAACTTATCATTATTAAATCAGTTTATTCAGAAAGAAAAAGTTTTAACATGATGCTTAAATATCTTCAAAAACATTAACATGTGAATTGATAGAAAACCGACAGCAAAATAGAATAGTTGATTATTTTCAATCTTGTCAAATTCTATTTCACAATTATTCCTGCAACATTTGAAAGTAAACTCGTAATTGTTAGTATACAATTTTTTCTAATAGATAGAATCTTATATTCATTTGCAATCCGCATGCATTATTATATATTATTATATTCATATGCAATCCGTCCCATCCCAATCCTCCAATCCACGGGGATAATTTGAAAGATTTTTGTTCAAAATGTTACATACACATTGTTGATAATTAACTCTTGGGCTCCAATATATTTTGATTTATAGATAGATACTTATTTCAATTAAATATCTGTCTGTTAATTTTAATCGTTTGTCAAATGACATTTTGTATTGACATTCAAATGTAAGACAGTATAAGATAGGCATGACAAGTTAGTAGCAGAAATTATGAAAATCTACTAAATTTGATAAATACACACTCATGATAGATATATAATAACTCCTAAAACTCCTAAAACTCCTTAAAATTATTTACAGTCAAAATTTTTCATAGAACAATATGTGTTTATTGTAACTTCAAGTGTTTTATAATGTATAAAGTTTGTTAACTAGTAACAAATTCGTATTTATGATTTGAATTTTATACTTAGTGCTACTAATGTACCACAAATTAAAAAATATAATATTACAATTTGGATAGCAAAAAACAAATGCATAGTGGCGGGAAACTGTTTTTTTACTTTTTAATTTCACTTGTATAATGGCACCTTTTCATGGTACTCACAATACAACCAAAAAGATTTTATTGCAATTTTTTACTAGAAAATACCAAAAGACGTATATCCCGACCTATTATTAGAACACTGATTAGTTCAGTTCAGTTCAGCCTATTGTAGTTAACTGCTGGACATAGGCCCCCCAAAGATTAGATTATATTATAGACACTGATTAGAAAATACTTTAAAAGAATGCTAAAGTTTTTAAGCATTTTTGGTGCAAGGTTCATCTAGAAGCCAAGCTATTTTGGCTAAGAGTAGCAGACAATGTTAGCTTTACATTAAGTCATTAACTGATTTAATTAGTAAAATGACGATTCAAAAGTGCTTTTAAAGCGCACTTGAGTAAAGTAAATTTTGATTTATTAACATAATATTTAACCCTCTGTAATTTCTCTCTGTAGCTATACCAGTTGACTGTTACCCATAACACGAGCATTAACTTGCTTACTTTAGGAACAGACGACTGTGTGTATTGTGTAGATAAAAAAAAAATTGCTCTCTGTAATTTTTCCTTTTTGTATGTACTAGTAAAAAGGGATAAGTACACGGTTTATACTTGTGTGTCACGGCATGTATCTTTTCAAGGTACATATAGGTTATAATAAATTGTTAAATAAATGAATACTGTCTAAATTTTCAGCGTCGACTACAACGCCATCTGGTATAACGGCGTTAGGAAAATCAATCGCGTCTACGATGCCTTCACTGTCAACTACAACTACGTAAGTGGTAGTCCACATAAATGATTAGCAGATAGCGCTTGTTACTCATAGTAGGAAATATATATAGCCAACGCGAATTGGAGCAGCATGGTGGATTAAGCTCCAATCCTTCTCCTAGCCCAGTGCCTATGCCCAGCAGTGGGATATTACAGGCTAAATCATCAATCATCATTCATACAAATATCATAAACTACCTGTGTCGAATTTTACTCTTGATTGCAGCTTGAACTGGCTTTATGCTTTGCTTTGAATTGGTAGATTTACATGTCTCAGGATTGTGTTCAATGCATTACGGTTTCTTCATATTTTTAAACCAAGCACCAGATAAAAATAAAGGTGTGTGTATTTATAGACATATATTTATAAACTAAATAGAGATTTGTGCTTATTTTACAGTACAACAGTAGTGGCCCCCCCAGCGATGATATCATCGATAACATTTGCTCAACTAGAGGAAAGTATTAACAAGTGGACGTTGGAACTAGAGGAGCAAGAGAACAGTTTTATAAATCAAGCGACACAGATCAACGCTTGGGATAGACTGTTGGTTGCTAATGGTGAAAAGGTTTGTTCATTTTAATTTCATGGTATTTACATACTGTTTTTAATACATATTCTTATTATCATAAAAAGACTTTAATATTGACTGGCTTTCCATCTGCAAGGATTACGCGATTTTGGTTACTCCGTTATTTTTCGTTATAACCTATGTTGTTTAGTGATAATGTGCTTACAGTAGTAAAATTCCCTGAATGCGGTTCAGGATTTTTTGAGTTTGTCAATTAAGAACATAAAATCAAATCTTTCCTATTTATAATGTTTGTATTGATTAGTTTCACAGAAGTACATAGATAAATTTAATTAAAACAACTGATTTTTTTCTAATAATTGTATTAAAATTTCTAGATTCTAGAATTAAACGAAGCAGTTGAAACAGTAAAGAACGAACAACAGAGTCTCGAACACGAGTTAGATTTTGTTCTGGCTCAACAAAAAGAATTAGAAGATCTACTCGCCCCTCTAGAAAAACAACTTCTAGAAGATAAGAGCGATAGAATGAGAGATCCGGAGAGAGAGCATATGTGAGTTATTCTCTATAGTTTATTTAATTGACTTACTAGCTAAAAATTAAACTAATATCTGTACCCTGCGGTTTCACCCGCGTTTTTTTTATAACCTAATAATAGCCTCCAACACAAAAATATTTTGCACGACTCTGGCTGTTAATCAAATCTGCAATAAAATTTTGTACATAGACAGCTGGCGAACCATAATTACTTACAGAAAAAAAAAATACAATTTATGTGATAAATAGTGCAGCAAAGAAATTAACCGTTTTATAGTACTGTGTTTCTTGAGTAATACTAAAGTATTAAAGATATTATATACTATTATAAAAATATGCCATTAAACTACAAAAATTACCAGTTATACATGTGAAAATATTTGGGAAAAAAAAATAGCATAGATTACATTAATTTTATAAAACAAAATGTTAGTTCCTAAAGTGTTACTAAAATAAACAATAAAACATTCTAGGTATACATTAGCAGAAACACTAGACACGCAACTGCGCCAAATGTCTGAAGATTTGAAAGAGATCATCGAACACCTGAATGAAACAAACAGAAGTCAAGACAATAATGATCCTGTAAGTTTATGAAAAATTAATATTTTCGAAATATACTGTAAAGTTAATTGTCTCTGCATTAAAATTAGAAGACTTTATTAAGTAACTAGTACCCTGCGTGGCGTCGCTACGCTTTTTTTTTTACTCTGAAACCTTTGTGGGCTCGTGCACAACACAACACTGCTGAAGATCATGACATGATCAAACCCATAGTTTACGATTCTATAAGGGAAATACAGAAAAACATTCATTTTTGTATATAAAGAAGAGATGAGAATTCTACTAGTTTTTGTCTAAATTCATAAGCTAATATTAATTTAGAATTAGGTGTGTGTTATTGTTGTACCTACCTACATTTTATTAATGTAAAGATAATAATGGAACAGACCTATTCTCAAACTAAAATTTGCAGTTTTTATAGACAACCAAATTTTTAATAATTATCTCTGTAAATATTCCTAATTTTAATTTTACTTTATCTTTAATATTTTGTTTCACATTTCAGATTGTTCAAATTGGTCGTATTCTCAATGCCCACATGTCATCGATGCAATGGATAGACAGTTCTATTGCGCAAATTTCTACTAAACTAGATCAGTTAAAAGCAACCCACGATACTTTGAGGAGAGATAATGAAAGATCATTTCAACTGACTTATAATTAATTTTTATATTTTTCAATTTGTAATAAAATACAATTTTCATAATGTTTTATTGTGTCAAGGAATAATATAGGATTAAAATATTTTTCAATATGAACAATTTGTTGATTGATTATGATTGTCAGCCTTGTTTTGTTGTTTGTTATCATTTGTGAAAAATAAAAAGTATGATTAGTCTATATTTTTAACATAAAGGACGTTGATTTCATTTTGTTACACCGTTAAAAAATATTTTGTACATTAGACTTTAGGTCTGGTTTTCTTTGTTCATTAATGAAAGTAAAGTAGAAGGATGTAAGTGCTTCATTCTGCAAAGAATTAAGGATAATTTAATGAATGCTAACAGTCGGTAAAAATTCCTTTAGTAAAATTGGAAGATTTTTTTTTACTGATTCAAAAGAGTACTTTGTCTTAAATATCAAGCTGAATTATATCAAAAATCACTTCTTAATTAGATTTATTCCATGAATCAATCATTAATACTATTGTTTTGATTTACAATGTTGCACTTCATATAGTGGATCGAAATGTAAAAAAAGGAAAGTAATTGTTATGTTACTCTTATAATAAAAAAATAATTTCATACAAAAATAAAGTTTATTTGTTTTATTTACAAAACTAGTTACAACACTTATTAATATACAATTCCAGTAATAAAAAATTGTAACTTAACGTTTTCTTCGGTCTGAAGGCACAAAATTACTAACTTTTTATGTACAATACTACAAATAGTTCTGTTATGAGATATTTGTTCGGAACTTAGGAATATAGAAAATTTCTTAACATCGACGCGACAATAACATACTTTTGACATATCTTCGTTTGCTTGACTTTCCGTCTCCGAATCAGAATGGTCAATTGGTCCTATAAATGTATAAATAATAAGTTTTTCAAAACAAACAAAAACTTTAATAGGAAATGTATAAATCTAATATAAACTACACATGACATTTATTTTGTATTTTCTGCTAAAATTAGCTTGAAACGTACAAAGATAGTATAGTTTCTGTTCAACAATAAAACAATTGCTTCTTTTATTGTTAAACAGAAATTTTAAAACACTAAGTTGATTAAAATGTAATGTATAAGTGCCAAAATTATCACATACTGTGTGGATAATTATCCACAAAACTAAACAAGATTATAATGATTTTTTTAGCTATAACAAAGTAGCTTTTTAGATAGAAAATTAAATTTAAAAGTAAATTGAAATTAAAAGATTTCTAGTACTCCAAAAAGTTACCTTCAAAAGCCTCAACTCTTAAATCTCTAAATCTCGTTGACACCTTAGCCATATTTGTTTTAATCTGCAATGTGAGTCTACCTTCGGCTGAAGCTCTAATAATAACCTCCGAACTCATTGCTCTCATGCGGTCAATTGTTGTCCTTAATTGTTTTAATGCTGGTAATTCTATTGTTATCTAAAATAAGAAATATCCATGAATCAATAGGTTGCAGATCCCGAATCAGGTATTAAAAAATTTTTTTGGTAAATCTGTAAAGATAGTTTTGTACTTGACAGTAAAGATTTCCCTTGACCCTTTACTTTACAGTGAAGAAATGGGCTTGGCATATTCAAAAGTTAGAAAATAAAAATGCTTTTTTTACCTTCACTAATACACTATACTTAAATGCCTGTGAATGTTTTGACCAATCTAAAATTTAAATTATAAATCAATAAACTTTGTTATTAGCTTCGAGTCAGAATGGTTCAAATGCCTTAACTTGAACTTTTGACTGGGTGGACCGATTTTAATGATTTTTTAAATCAAAAAATGTTGTGTCATGTGGTTCCGTTAAAGTTTAATTGGGATCTAACTAGTACTTTTTAACTTTAGCAAATAATGAGTATTTACTTGACTATTTTTTCGTGTGCCTATTATTATTTGTCAATAAAAGAAAACGAAAGTCGAAGAAACAATACATACATCTGGTTGAGGAATTCTAGGTTCTTGAAATTCACTCCACAGCTTTCTCGGAACAACTACAACTGGTATATCATGAGTCACTTGTCTTGTTTGAGTAGATGTTGATGACGGCTGAAAACAATAAATAAAATAAATATCAATACTAGTCTCTTATTTGTGTTTGTGATTCCTGGTTAATTAAAAAACCTGATGTTAATTTAAAAAATCATATTTTTTTTTTTTTTACTCAAATAATAAAAAGCTGAATAGTCTGTATTGTTTATAATTGTGTTTGCTCGCAAACGAAAAAAAACGGACTTCGATTGCATCGACGAGTAGTACAACGTAGATCGACGAAAAAATAGTCAAGTAACTGCGCGTTATCAAAGATTACTCAAAAAGTAGCTATCAGATCTCAATAAAATTTATATGTGACCACATGACAAACATCAGCTTTCGATTAAATTAAAAATTATTAAAATCGGTACACCCAGTAAAAAGTTATTGCGGATTTTCAAGAAGTTTCGTCGATTTCTCTGGGATCCCATCATCAGATCCTGGTTTCCTTATCATGGTACCAAACCAGGGATATCCTCTTTCCAACAAAAAAAGAATTATCAAAATCGGTACATCCAGTAAAAAGTTATCGCGGATTTTCAAGAATTTCCATAAATTTATCTGGGATCCCATCATCAGATCCTGGTTTCCTTATCATGGTATTAAACTTGGGATATCTCCTTTCCAACATAAAAAGAATTATCAAAATCGGTACATCCAGTCGAAAGTTATACGGTATAATACAACGTAGGTCGACGAAAAAAGCGTCAAGTAAAAACGCATTATTAGATATAGCTCGAAAAGTAGTTGTTAGATCTCAAATAAATTTAAATGGGACCAATTGGCACACACCACCTTTCAATTAAAAGAAAATTTGTCGAAATCACTCCACCCAGTCAAAAGTTCTGATGTAACATACATAAAAAAAAAAAATACAGTCGAATTGAGAACCTCCTCCTTTTTTGGAAGTCGGTTAAAAAATACATTAAAAAGTACAGCTAAAAAACTTCTCTTTGTACTAAACAGTGTTATTTTAAGATTTTTGTAATATTTCTAAACATTTTAAAGTTAGTAAAATTATACACACATCAGCCTATCGCAGTCCACTGCTGGACATAATAGGCCTCCACAATTTCACACCAAAAATGGCGTGAACTCATGAGTTTTATTCATAGTCACCACGCTGGGTAGGCGGGTTGGTGAGGTTAGTCTTTCATTATTTCCTTTCAGCGCTATCTATTCCAAAGAACTTGTTATTTCATAAAGTAAAAATATAATATTAATATTAAATACAAGAAATGTAAGAAAATGTAAATATCATCATTCCAGTTTATCGCAGTCCACTGCCGGACACAGGCCAAGTAAGAGGCGACTAAGGGATAACACAGTTCCACTACCACCGTCGAACTTAAAAAGCCGACCAATGGCGGGATAACCATCCAACTGCTGGCTCTGAAATACACAGGTCGAAGATGGGCAGCACCGTCTTCGGAGCGACAAAGCCAGCCCTGTGTTCACCAACCCGCCTGCTCAACATGGTGACTTTGGACGCGAACTTGTGGAGGCCAATGTCCAGCAGTGTATTGTATTAGGCTGAATTGATGGGATAACACAGTTCCACTACCACCGTCGAACTTAAAAAGCCGACCAATGGCGGGATAACCATCCAACTGCTGGCTCTGAAATACACAGGTCGAAGATGGGCAGCACCGTCTTCGGAGCGACAAAGCCAGCCCTGTGTTCACCAACCCGCCTGCTCAACATGGTGACTTTGGACGCGAACTTGTGGAGGCCAATGTCCAGCAGTGTATTGTATTAGGCTGAATTGATGATGATGATGATGTTAATCGATTTGAACTGGTCGGAATGGTTGCATTTCTTCACTGACTCATCTAAAATTAACCCCGATCTAAACTTTTGTTCCACTGTCTGGATTCCTAAATACAATATTATTTTGAATTACAAACTGCCTCCTCAATCCTCCACTTTCTTAGGTGAATGTATTGCCATATTGGATGCTGTTTTGTATATTAAATCCCATGGTCTTAATAAATCTGTAGTATTCACTGATTCTCGAAGCTGCCTCCAAGATTTATTGAAAAGTCCATTTCATGGTAAAACTAATCTTCCCATTACTCTAAAGATAAAAGATATACTGTTCAAATGTCATCAGTCGAATATTGAAGTAGTGCTTGCCTGGATACCGAGTCACAGCGGTATAGCAGGTAATGAGATGGCATATGTGCAAAAGATTCCATTCGCCTAGGTTGTGATTAATATAATAAGTGCTTTTCCCGAGACTTTATATGTTTGGCTAAGCAATGTTTGGATAAATCTTGGGATAGACTATGGCAATCCTCAAGACTAGTTACAGGTAAATATTATGGCAATATCCAGCCATGTATTCCTACCAAGCCATGGTTTTTAAAATACTCCGACCTAGGTAAAATAACTACAACGATAATTATACGTATACAATTGGGTTTCTCCTGTACACCTATGTTCTTGGCTAAATTGCGCATTCGTGACAGTTCCTTATGTAAATGTGGCTGGGGGGAGGATCTCTCGATCATTTGTTTTTTAATTGTCCAAAATTAACTGTATCACTATATGATATGCTCCCCAAAAACATTCCGCAGCCGGTTAATGTTTGTTTTCTTCTAACTTTAGTGCCAACTTCTTTTTGTGTTGTTCTAGTTAAATTTATTATATATTTGATTCTAAAATCAATGATATAAAATTATAATTTACCAAAAAATAAAATTAAATAATCATTTCAAATATTTTCAATTAACCACAGCTTAAGCGGCTTAATCCACTATTGTTCTGTCAAAAACGGACCCTGTCTCCGGACTTCAATACACTTTCAGCACTTGTCATTGGCAAAAACTGAAGGAGCCACAGTCTTTAAAGAAGAAGAAGAAGATGATGTTATAATAACTTACCATGTCAATGTCCAATGTTAAGCACGGGCATTGCTTTTTGGTTAATTTTATTTTTAGGCATTTTGCAGATTTCAGAGTTGTTAGTGATCGTGCTAAATTAGCTGAAATCAGTAAAAATCATCTTTATCGATCTTAGAATCTGAATTACAAATTTTTTGGAGGATAGTATAGACTATCAGAGAAAATTCTATAAACTGTAAAATCTCATAACTATGCTTAGAATGAGCAGTAACCACACACATTAATTAAACATTTAGTTCCAAAAGACTGGGAGCTTCTGCATTCATAATGAAATTATAAAAAGGAACACTCATTTCATTCGCTTATTCATATATATATATAAGCAATTTCTAGAAAAGGAAGAAGTTCTCAACTTGGTTGTATTTTTTTATTTATGGTACTAAAGAGCTTTGACTGGCTGAACCAATTTTGAAGTTTTTTTTTAAATGGAAATGTGGTACGTATCATTTGGTCCCATTTAAATTTAATTGACTGACAAGTACTTTTTTTTATACAGTGATAGGCTTGCGTTTGACCACTATTTCACCTGATGATAAGTGAAAATGCAGTGTAAGATGGCATGGCATGGCATAATTTGGGATGTTGGATTTAGCAAAGTATTCCTAAAAAAAATTCCACAAAACAACTTTTTAATAATTTAAATTCACAAAAATATGCGAAAAATTATTACATACAGCACTAAGAAATTACAATTAGTAATGAAACTTTAAGAAACTACACTAATTATTCAGTACAAAAAGAAACGCACATTTAATTGTCGACAATCACCAAATGGTTAAATACCTGACACAACTCCTAAATAAATATCCCTGTGTTCGTCATCTATTCCAATCATTTGATATTCGGAGAAAAACACATCTTGAGGAATCTCACACCATAACACGGGTGGTGTGGGACCACTATTGTCTTCACTTACTATGAAATACAATTTACTATCGGACAACCGTAGCACACATTCTTTCGATAACTTTGATATGGTGGTTACAATATCTGAAAGCAAAATACGTTTAAGCTAAAATTTTCTATAACTTATTTTATCACATACTATTTTAACTTCTTACTTGAAAATTCTCTCATAGGAGCTGTATCTATCATAACAGCACGAAATTTCATTATTCATGTGAAATTCCACTTATTAGCTTATTACCAGTACTTTACTACTTTACAAAACTTTTTTTAGTAATATTTACAAGCACTTAAATGGGTTAAGTAGGGAAAACAAACATTTAAAAAAAAATTTGTAGATTCGCGCGGAAGTCGCTGTCAAATTGCAATTTCTAACGATAAATTGTTTTGCCAATTATACCAATATTAAAATTAAAAAGACAAAATATTGTCTATACTCTACAATGAAGCAAAAAACGATTTTGAAATATTAAAAGTGAAAATAGTTTTTAAGTATTACAATTCTATTACAATAAGTGGTTTTAAAATTATAGAAAAAGCATTATCATGTTTATACATATTCATTTATGTTAAAAAGGTTCTATTTTGCAATCAAAAAGTGGTAAAAGGAATTATTTTTCGTTAACGTCACTGTTACTTCAATCAATACAATAGAGTCATTATTATCAATGAATTAATACATATGACAACAAAGTAACGGATCGCTGTCTGTACATGGAAGGTATATGAGAAAAAATATTATTGGGACCTTTATCAACGCAAATA
Organism: Melitaea cinxia; assembly: GCF_905220565.1. NCBI lineage: Eukaryota > Metazoa > Arthropoda > Insecta > Lepidoptera > Nymphalidae > Melitaea > Melitaea cinxia. The sequence continues at coordinate 7,870,257 of NC_059415.1, forward strand.
GCACCCAAAACAATAGTTGTTAGAATTTTTGTCTGTTTGTCTGTGCGTTTTTGCACGTTAATCTCAGAAACGGCTTATCTGATTTGGTTGTAGTTTTCACTACTATATTGTGGTAGGTTTTAATTAACATTTAGTGTAAGTTTTATGTCAATCGGTTAACAAATAAAAAAATTATGTCAATTTAAAGAATCACATTGAACCTGCAAAGTCGCGCGGACGAAGTCGCAAGTACAGCTAATATACAATATAATTAAATAAATTACAACAAAGAATAAATATTAAAAATATACTAATTTATCAATAATTAAAAAAAAAAAAAACATTTTCGTTAAATTTAATAAAACAAACATATTTTAACGACAAACAAAGCAAAGATGAATAACCATAAAATTAGAAGGTTAAATTACCGAAGCTTCTAATATGAATAATTAAATTATTATAAAATATTAATATCAATATTCAATTCATAAAATACTAAACAATAAAATAAGACTTAGTAATGGAGTTTTTAATAAATTAATTAAAAATAGTTCTAGACAGCTATGCACGCAAAGTCGCATATCTAAAATTATAATTAGTTACTATGTAATCTTTAATAGAAATATATCTTCACATAAATTGATTTTTAAATTTTCACATTCACTATGAACACTTTTTTTAAAATCGATATTCGGCTGATGTTTCGGCGTCGTTGCAGGCGCCATGGTTAAAAGTAACACAGTCACTGTAATATCGGAGAGTTTCGAAATAAAAACAATATTCGCGGTAAGTCCCGTTTCACAAAAGTATTCTCAGTTGATTGGTCATGAGGTTCTCAATTCTACCTTAGAACTTTTGACTGGGTGAACCGATTCCGATGATTTTTTTTTTACACTGGTAGGGCGTGTTTAATGTTAAATGGGGTCCTATTGAAATTTAATTTAGATCTGACAAGTACTTTTTGAATTATCGACAGTAATGCGTATTTACTTGACTAATTTTTCGTTGGTTTATATTGTATTATACCTCATTTATTTTTACTGGGTGGACCATTTAAATTTAATCGGGATCTGCCAAGTGCTTTTTGAATTGTCTCTGATAATGTATATATTGTTATGATGTAATGTATTAAATCTGTATTTTAATTCAAATTTATCAACATTTCTTATAATAAAAACCCACAAAATACAAGGCAGAAGAAATACGGTTTGCAAGCATGAAATTATTAATTAAAAATAATTATTAATAAATAACAACACAGCATCAGCAGATGCGATCAAATAAAAATAAATAAAAGTAGGTACGAACTTTTACTTTCCACGCAAAACTTTATAACTTAAAATAATGTCTTATTGCCGCTCTTATCAATTCGCCGCGCGGGTTGACGCGGTGCGGGAATTCTCACGCGTCGAGTTGAACAGTTTTTGCCCGGAGTGGCAACTTATAAGGGTGTCGGTAAAAACATCTTTATTTAATAACGTCAGAGGTAGCGTTATTGGTTTCGTTACCAAGCCCTGCAACACAGTAAGGTATTAAAATTTCTTTCTCTTAATTCAGCACACATTTACGTTTATTTATTTATTATGGCAACATTTTGTGAAGTCATAGACAAATTATAACCGTACTTCCTACAAAGATGGCGCTTGACGTATCTGGCATACTGATAAGTTTATTTACCCTGGAATTTTTTATCTCTTTCATGTGCTTTAAAATTGACTATTATATGACAGAGACGCATGATGTCCTCTTTTGATTGTAACGAATATTAACGAATTGTGGTTATTTTACTTCAAGATACTTATTTATTATCCTTATTTATTGTGCAATTTTAAACCTTATTTATTATTTATAACTTTATGATTTTGTTAAAGATTTTATTACATACCTTCATTTGTAAAGGATTATTCTAATAAGAGGAATATATATGGAGAATAATGCTAAGTCAAGGTATGTGTACAAATGTACGATCGATAATGTCGTCATTTTATAACCAAACAATATTTCCTTATTTATTCGTTGTTACGAAAAGCTTACCGATTTGTGAATACGGTGTAATATTTATAAAAGACTGAACTAGCAATAAAGGATCGATGTAATACTTATTGTTATTAAAGTGAGCTATGAAATTAAGGTTGCCGTTGCTTTAACGTTTTTCCTTCGAATTCGATCTTCAAATATTTAACGGACTTGTGTTTTGAAAGATGATATTTTAAATGTTGACAGACGGGATGTGTTTATTAAAAAATATTTATGCGTGAACTCTATAGAATTAGCTTCGCCCTACATTTACCTTGGTGGACCTATTCATAGTAATCGTGTATGAAGTAATAGGTTCAATGTCGTCCATGATTATGCAACGTACTAAAGTTTTCATAAATCTCATATCTGTCTGTTTTATTATATTTGAATCGTTAATTAAAGCATTAACGTACTATTTTGCTGTTTTAATTTCTGTTAAACGCATAAAGTAAGGTTATAAACGTATTTATGCGAGGTTATTTTTATCATTCTGATAATATTGACCGTGCCTTGCACTTCTAAATATTGTTTGGAAATTCTTACTAAGAAGTATCGTGTGTTATTTTTCTTCTTTTCTTGTTTTATTCTTCATTTTTTATTAAGTACTTCTAGGTCTCGGAAATATAAAGAGATTTACCAACGCATTTACATTAATTTTCAATTTGTCGTAATTTTATTAACGACTTGACAATTTGTTTTCATTCGTTACTAATGGTATAATAATTACGAGTTATACCTATAATTCGATTCCGATAGTAAATATTAGTAATAATTAAATAATGAAATAATTATACATAGTATACAAATTTATTACAGTTATGCACAATAGAAAAAGTTATTTATTCGATACATAATTACATAATTATGCAAAGGTCTAGATGGTGAAAATGTAAACTTTTTAAAAATTATAAAAAGAAAACGTAAGTTCATTTCACATAAACACTCAAATAATTTCACTACTTATCATTAGATGACAAAAGTGTAGTATCGTATGTAGTTGCCTAGAATCAATACTGGGGAAAGTAACCACATAAAATAAATTAAAACTTGTTTGAAATTATAATGGTTAATATTTGTAATACTATATTATATTATTAAGAGAAAAATATTGTAACATTCATACAAAAAGTTAATTTAAATAAAACAAAAATATACAAATAGTCTAAAGCTTGTTAAAAAAAAAAGTTATTTGGTTTCTACACGGCTTGGAAGAAATTAATATTTTTATTTCTATTATTTTATTGAAAAATATTTGTTTCGAACAAAAAATAAATAAATAAAAATACGTATTATCAATGGTTTTATATTTCGACTGTTCGTTTTTCAGTAACACGGTGGTATTTAATACCTATTATATATTTTTAAATTTTTGTTTCATATAAAACGAATAAAAAACAAAAATAATGTAAAAAATTCAAATATACTCGTGAATATTTACACAATATCCTCTCACTTCTCACGCTACATAATATGCCATTTGCCAACTCAAACATTCATATTTGGAATTTCAATTTTTCCAATTAAAGAGAAAAACAATGTTAAGGAAAAGTAAATAACTACCATCACCTCTTTCTTGCTATTCAATCTTTGCTAATTAACAAACATGTAAATACATAATAAAAAAAAGTTACGTTTCGGTAAATTTATTCAATATATTTAATTTCAGCATGGAAGAGGAAGGAACCAAATCCTACCTGCAGTTTCAAATAGAAAGACTGAAAGCCTTACAAGCGAAACTATCAACGGAAGCCGAAGAAGATTACGTTATCGTCAAAGAGGAACAGTGAGTACTGATTTTACTAATTAAATACAGCCTAATGACGGTATAGGCCAGAGTTAGAGCGTACTACTGTGTGGCTACGGTAGTAAAGAATATAGCCACCCCCTCTCTTCCCGTGGGTGTCGTAAGAGGCGACTAAAGGATAACACACTTCCACTACCACCTTGGAACTTACAAAGCCGACTGATGGCGGGATAACCATCCAACTGCTGGCTTTGAAATACACAGGCTGAAGACGGGCAGCAGCGTTTTCGGTGCGACAAAGCCAGCCCTGCGGTCACCAACCCGCCTGCCCAGCGTGGTGACTATGGGCATAACACACGAGTTCACGCCATTTCTGGCGTGAACTTATGGAGGCCTATGTCCAGCAGAGGACTGTGATCGGCTGAAATGATGAGAGCGTACAATCTTTTTTGTCAAACTAAGAAAAATCGGCATACTTTTGACAGTGCCAGTCTACTATGACTATGCCTTAACTAGTACACAATGTAGATAGAAGGCTGCCCTTCTAAAAAAATCCTAGCTACGTAAAGTCTTAGCGCAAGCTTTCATAGAAATAATATCTATCTTTATATATCGGTATTGGTATCTTTGTAAGTAACTTTGGAAAAACAAGATTATTTTGGTCATCCTTAAATTTGTGAATACTTTAAAATAGCTAGGCATAGAGTTAGGGTACTGGTTAAGCACATTCTAAATGAGTTTTTTTTTACTGTAACTAGTGAATTTGAAACTTACGCTTTAGAGCCGACTTTAAAAAAAGGAGGAGGTTCTCAATTCTATTGTATTCTTTTTAATGTGTACCTCATTATTTTTTGTCATTTTTTTTTTTCGTTTGCAAGCAAACGCAATTATAAAAGAATATAGTTGATAGTAATATTAATAATTACAATAAGTAACATTGCCAGTGGAGGCTGGCTGAGGATTGCGGAAAACCGGGGTGTTTGGCAAACTTGGGGTTCCTATGTTTAGCAGTTGACTTGCGATAGGCTAAACAGAGAGAGTGAGATAACATTTTGGTGTCATACTTAAATATAAAACTCATAAAATGAGTTTATTACTATAAAACTTTCTGCAATATTCATTTTTTCTTACGTTAGGGTATTTTTTCATTGTTATTTTCTACGTACAATATTTATACAAATAGTGAAATAAGCTTATCAAGGTATGTTAAACCATAGCCAATTTAATTTTAATGTCTAAATCACGACTTGTTATCATTCAATGATTATTTATTTGTAAATTATGGTCGAATATGACGAAGAATTTAAAAATAAACCTACCTATCGTAAGTAGTCAAACTTGTCGTCGATCCACAAAAAGTATGTTATCTTAAACCTGGAAGTGGTTTATCCAGTGAATGGTTGCACCGAGAGTTGACGTCATTAAACCAACAATTTAATATCGAAAATATTCTTTTTATACTTATTATTTATATTGAAAAAAAAAAATCTTAAAATTAAACTTTTTTATTATTAAAATAAAATACCTAAGTACTTATATTAAAAACTGGTTGCATTAAATTTTATAATGAAAAGAAATAGATTTTGAGACAACATCATATAATACTATAAAATTACTTACTGCAACTCTTTTACTATTTTTACTAATTGTAACTACTTCTAAATTGTTAAAAAGAATGAAAACTATAAACTGGAATTTCACGACCATTGTAAGTTGTAACCAGGGCGATCCGGGTGGGACGACCATGTTGGTTCCCGCTCTACAGCGCTGCGTTTTCGTTCGTTCAGTCAGGCTCCGCACGCGCTACGGGCAGTGATTCGTCGTGTTGCTGCCGATAAAATTAAAAATAATAAATAATAAAAAAGGACTTTTCAATATTTCCTGTTTTGGCGGCAAAGCTTTTAGGCATTTTATATACCTATAAAGTTTACGTGTTTATGTTATATCTATGATAGTGAAATAGTTCGATGTAGTATGTTTTGTAATGATGATTCTAAGGTCAAGTAATGATAAGGGTGGTTAATTTCGTTATACGCATTGAAATTAGTGTGTAAGCGATGCAATATCAAAGTAATGAAGAGGACGACTTGCAATATCGGATTTTTGGTAAATCCTTTAACTTTCCGGACGAGAGTAATACCTCTGGTAACCGGCGTAAAAAGTGAGTCAAGTTTTTATATTTGTTTACGAAAAATATCTCTTGCCTCCATAGATTATACATATATTATACTTTCTTTGTAATAATTAATAAATATTGCAAAAAAATAATATATTTCGTTTAATTAAGAATGAACTACCTACATCAAATTCATATTTATTAATTATTAGAATTTCTATTTTTAAATTAATAATTAATTAGTTGTCGCTTATCAACATCTATGTTTTTAAGTTTCCATTGTTTTTTTTACAGCTGTTTCGAAATGATGAATAAAATAATTATTATTTAAATTATTTATATTACAATTAACTACATTTGTAAGTTACCATGTAATTCGATTATTATGGTTAACTGATTTTGATAATTATGAGACTACACGAAAATCACTTTTTAAAGTAATTGGGGAGGTATTCTATTGTAAAAGATTAGAAATATGTTATTATACCTACTTCTATATAGGTGTTCTCTTTAATTTTAAGCGGACCGGTATGATATATTTATTTTATTTGTAAATATGTGCGTCTTATAGGATAATTAAATTTAATTGGGAGACATCATACTATGGCTTGATATATCAGACGGGTGGCAAGTAAAATAGCCTAATATGCTTTTTAAAATATTCAGACTACCAGGAAGATCCGGTTTTCTTTACAACTTCGATTGTATGAAACTGCTTTAAAACTTTTTATACTACTCATTATATCGTTTTATTCTTCAGTAATTACAAATGATATATCGATAATATCTTTTTGAATAAGTACTATGAAGACGAAGATTAAGGGTTCAGTAAAAATACAAAAATTAAAAACATGAAGATCTAATCGGGTTTACTATGAAAAGCTTTCAGCTAAATTACTTCTATTCTATAGCGTAGTTTTGAATGCAACAAAATATCCAATAGATATAAAGTATTAAGATATTCGTCGGTTTTCTCAAAAGCCAAATTTGAATAAGCCAAGCGACCTTCAACTCGTCTGGGTAATCCTGCGTGCTCTTATGGACCTTGAAGCATTCCAAGGTCCCGCGTACAATGCCTACTTAACTAGACAGCGGACAAAACCTCTACAGATGATCTGGAGTTATAAATTTGGCCGAATTCTATCGCGTGTAATGACTCTAAGTTGAGCTTCGTTAAATTCCTATTTCAGTCACGTTTTTATTAGTTTACTTATCTAAATTCTTATCAATCTTCATATATTTTTTGTTCTGTTTTTAGACCAATTTTGGGTGAAAATTCAGTGCCGCTTTTATTATTTATAGTTCTCGTATTTAGAAAATGTTTTTATTCAAATTTCGTAGGATCGTATATTAAGGTTGGGCGTCCTACTCATTTGCGAAACATTTTCGTATTCTTTAAATTATCTTTGAAATGAATGGCGTTAGAAAAAATATGTTCATCTACCTATATCCTTTAGAAGTTATATAATCCTCGTAGTTAGCACATCGGAATATGCATTCGAAAGACAAAAATAGCAAAAGCGTCTTACTCTTGTAAAAGGTAATTGAAGAAGGAATTTTAATGTGATAAAAAGTAACTTGAATCACTTGATCGTAAAAGACCGAGCGGCTATGCTGTCGCTGGATTTTTAGCTTTGCTTTTGTATGTGACACATTTCAACTGGAATAAAAGATTGTAACCGAAGTATACAGGTTGTAAAAAAAGTGTGGTTTGTAAAGATTTACCATCGCCAACATCAAACGTGACTAACATCGGACTCTCAAAAAGTTTTACTACATTTGGACTCTCTCCCCTCTTTTGTTTTGGTAGAAAAATATTACGGAAAATCCTTTTTGTACAATTTATTTGATTTAGCTTCACATGTGACGAATTAAAACAATAAAAACATGGTACACTGATTTATTATAATAATTAATAATATAACAAAAATACAAGTTTTTTCTTCAAGTTGTTAACTAGAAAATATTTCATTGAAGTCATCATTCACATACATAGCATTTAAATAAGATATTTGTCACGATGTTTCCGGTCTTATCTAAACGAGTTTCGACTACAATCCGCTCACAGAATTTATATAGCGTATGTATATATTACATAATTATACCTAATTGCTGTAATTCGTACACGTATCAAACAGTGAGTTATTAATTTTTGTTAATATTTTAAAATAGTTTGAAAAATCCAAAAGTATCCCCCTAAGCTATAATTTTTTTTATTATTAAATAATGAATTATTGACTTTACCTCTCATAAAGATAACTTATATTTCGTACAGTTAAAATAATTGATTTATCTTCTAGTTCAAAGATAATAAATAAATAAAGAATATTGAAAAAAAATGTTCATTCCTTCATATTAAGAAGGCTTCTATAGTTTCCTGACATAATAAAAAAACAGCTTAATTCGTCAAGTGCTTCTCGCGTTATTTTGGTATCATTCCTACGTCTAAAAAGTTGACGTGGAACATAATAATTATTTATTTATTAATTCGATTTTTCTTACTGTACTTAACAGTATTCAAAAAAGAATTCAAATGATATTAAATTTACATTTGGACAAGTATTCTGTATAACAGTGTGTATTTTACTGCATATTAATGCATTGTTATATAAATATATAGGTTTAAGTGTAAGCGCCTGCTGTGTGGTTACGGCAGTAAAGAATATCTCCCTCTCTTCCCGTGGGTGTCGTAAGAGGCGACTAAAAGGCCTTCTACACAGTCGGGATCGACCGCCGACCATCGTGTCCATGGTCGGGTTGGTATAAAAATGGACAATGTGGAAAACGGTTGACCCGACCAATATTTGTTTGATGTCAACGGCCTTGGTTTGTGATTTGTCATGTCTTTGGGACATTGGATCCGATTTATACAAAGAAAAGAACCAAATAAACTTCACTTCACTTTAGCATAAAAAAGTTATTGCCACACCCACCTTGTGTTGCTTTAAAAGGCAAAGAGCCATCGCTTCAAATACCAGAAAAGAACTGACAAGTTGAGTCAACTACCGACCGTGTAGAATGAATACAAAAATTGGTTGACCCGACCAAGAACACGACGGTCGGCGGTCGATCCCGACCGTGTAGAAAGCCTTTAAGGGATAACACACTTCCACTACCACCTTGAAACTTAAAAAGCCGACCGATTGCGGGATAACCATCCAACTGCTGGCTTCGAAATACACAGGTCGAAGACGGGCAGCAGCGTCTTCGGTGCGACAAAGCCAGCCCTGCGGTCACCAATCCGCCTGCCCAGCGTGGTGACTATGGGCAAAACACACGAGTTCACGCCATTTTTGGCTTGAACTTGTGGAGGCCTTTGTCCAGTAGTGGACTGCGAAAGGCTGCTGTGATGATGATGTGATGAAGTGTAAGCGGTTCCCGTACTTTTCATTTTGTGAGAGTAATGCACAGCTTCCTTGGAGGTGTGCAATATTTTCAATTGACGCCCTTGTCTATTGCCCTTGTATTATTGGAATGAGAATTTAATGAGATTATCAAATTTGACGGTAGTCGCAATATTTTCTAACGTGACATTGGCGAAATTACCCGTACTATTTGGGCACTACAAAAAGCCATTAATACAAATAAATGAATAAAAAAATTCTCTTTTTTACTTTCCTCTATAGTCAAGAGTTCTTATCACTAAATATATATTAATAAACAAGAATGTGAATGACAAATAGATAAAATTGAAGAAATTTTAAATTGAGGGCAAATTACGCAAGTTTCAAATATAATAGCTTCATTATCGGAATAGGCAATGATGATATGGAAAAATTTAGAAATGCTCTTGATTGATAGTCGTGAAATGGCGTCTTCAGTTTGTGATGCATTGTATTTGTCTAATTATAAACACGCCCGAGGTAGATTAGAACCGTACGCGTTTTGGTGATCCAGGTAAAATGGTCACATCTTGGTAAAGTTAAGATTTTTTTTTCACTTTTATGTGTTTCCAATAACATGGTTTGTATGTTAAAATAATAAAATTTTAGCAAATAAATCGCATTGTGTTTTATTAATTTATTACATACGTGACGAGTGATAAATAGTAAGTAATTTTTTTATTTATAAATATTTTTATTAATTAAATAAAAAAAGTAATTTTTTTTAGATAAATGTTATCTCTTGATGGCCTTGGCTTATACAGCGGTGTAAATGGTCGTTTCCCACACTACAAAAAAATTAAAACAACCTGTTCTATAAAAAATAATACATGTAAAATATTCATTCTATTTCACCCATGGAATTTCCATCGCTTAAGTTTCGGAAACCTTTAAGTGTACTTATAGAATCGTCGATGAATTTCTCGCTCGCTCGACGCTCCATACCTCAGATTAATAAACAAAACTCCATACCTACTTATTAATGTATACAAAACTTTTTTCTTTTTAAAATTAGTAGTTATAAGTATTAGATTTCTTATAAAATATTTCTAAAGTGATTAAAGATCTTGCGATTAAATTGCTAACTTGGGGTACTACGGTACTATATTTGTGTTTGTATTTTGAGTTGATCAAATTAAAAAATGCTTGGGTATTTTAATTGTAAGTCAGTACTAATAAGTGACTTTATAGTTTATATTTCTATATACGAGTATATATACATAACCAAAAGCTTAAAAAGCTAAGAGTTTAGACCTCTTCTCTAAACATCTATAAAAACTATAATTTTAAGGAAACATCAATTCTTTAATCCAAATAAATTTTATGTAGCCTAAGCCTTTTTTATTCAAATATTTTTATAATTAAAACAGTACGTACTTATTTACTGTTCTTTTGATGTGAGAATAAGTACGGACAAGTAGAGTTGACCGCGCAACCCCTCTAAAGGTAAACGACCAACATACGAGGGTGGCACCCCCAAGGGTTCGATGCCTTAATTGCCTCACGTGCATCGGCAGATGGCTGTCAAGGTGCGAGCCAGTGATGACCTTTGCTAACTTATCGATGATTTTCATTCTATCGATAAGGAAGATGTTATGTGGTCGCGTGTTTTACTAGCAGCTGCTAGTGTCATGCAATGTTCGTTTATTTAACTTATATAACAAGTCGAGTTAAATATTATAACATCAAAATGATATTTTATTAGCTTTAACACAGAAACGTAATGTTGCCTAATAATGTGATATTATATTTAATTAAAGCAATTTTAATTAGGCTGACCACAGAGTCAAGGCCCATCCTGTCTTTTCATAAGAATTTGTTTTAAAAAAGTTTCATAACTGTAATAAAGCATTATCGAAAACAAAAAACTCATTTCGATTAATAGTAAATATCAGTAGATCCAAATTCTCCCAAAAATGTGACGCGTAGTTATCGATATCGATATAATTTAAAGTTCACCCTTATCTAACTATTCTATGAATACCAAACTAATTGGGGTGGAGGCAATGGCAGGACGCGACTTTCACACGATGCAACTGAACAACTGTAACTATGCGCTAGTCACTGTAATAACACTCATGCATTATGCTCAATAAACATTCGTCTTTGTGTTTTTTGTATCTCAATTAACATTAGAAAAACTTCAGCTTCTACTTTTGAAAATTCTAAACGATTTTCCAGTGTAAGAGCTAATCTTCTTTCTTAATTAATTATATCTGATGACAATTTATTTTTGGATAAACAATTACATACTCTTCCTGCCAGACATTGGCATCTACTTAACCGAGATAGGGTACAGCAGGAAATTTCCTGCTCAAAATATGGAGCAGTCCGACTGGGGGTAGTACCTCGACCTTACAGAAGATCGCAGCTAAATAATACAGTTTTCAAGCAGTGTTGTGTTTCTGTTGGTGAGTAAGGTGACCAGAGCTCCTGGAGGGAGTTGGGGATAGGGTCGGCAACGCGCTTGCAATGCTTCTGGTGTTGCAGGCGACTATAAGCTACGATAATCGCTTACCATCGGGTAAACTGTACGCTTTTTTGCCGACCTAGTTGCATAAAAAAAAAGTTATTTATATTTATAACCTTATAAGAAGTTTCCCAAATCCCTGTCATTGTTCTACTTTACAGAATGGTGCCGTTAGGACGTACTTTTATCAGTTAGTGACTCAATTCAACTTTTAGGGTAAAGAAGTGTTGTAGGTTTTATTAATAATTTGAAAATAATGCTACGTCATAATCGTAGTAAGAGAAGAAAATCTTGTCGATTCCGTAAAATTTTTGTGTGAGTTATCATTGACAGTCTTTTCACACTACATATTACGCAAATCCTTGTAACTGTTACGTCTGTTGTGGTAGCAACAGTTAACTAAAAAGTAATAATATTTGGGTCCACGTGACTTGACAGCGTTAGTTTTTTCTTTCAATAACATTGAATAGACCAGCTGTTTCGGGGTTCGATAAATACACTTAAAATAAGTTAAGAAATCGGGGGAAGTTTTTGAGCCCGTTCTACGACGGATTCGAACACTTACATCTTTTGTTCGCTACAGACATATTCGCAATGGGCGTTAAGTAATACTTTTTTTTTTGCGAATGAGATGGGTAATTCCTGTATGTGTGTCAAAGTTCAAAATGAGATTTTTACGTCGAATGAATACGAAAATTGTTTTTTGGTCGTGGGGAAAATTTGAAAATATTTTAACGCCATACAACTAATAATTTTAAAATATAATTGTGTTTGCCCGCAAACGAAAAAAAAACCGACTTCAATTACATCGACAAGTAATACAACGTAGATCGACGAAAAAATAGTCAAGCAACTACGCGTTATCAAAGATTACTCAAAAAGTAGTTATCAGGTCTCGATAAAATTTAAATGTGACCACATGATGAACATCAGCTTTTCATTAAATTAAAAATTATCAAAATCGAAACACCCAGTAAAAATTATTGCGGATTTTCAAGAGTTTCCCTCGATTTCCCTGGGATCCCATCATCAGATCCTGGTTTCCTTATCATGGTACTAAACTAAAGATATCCCCTTTCTAACAAAAGAAGAATTATCTAAATCGGTATATCCAGTAGAAAGTTATGCGGTATAATACAACGTAGGTCGACGAAAAAAGCGTCAAGTAAAAACGCATTATTAGATAGGTATAACTCGAAAAGTAGTTGTTAGATCTCAAATAAATTTAAATGGGACCAATTGGCACACACCAACTTTCGATTAAAACAAAATTTGTCGAAATCGGTCTACCCAGTCAAAAGTTCTGATGTAACATACATAAAAAAAAAAGAAAAAAAAAAAAATACAGTCGAATTGAGAACCTCCTCCTTTTTTGGAAGTCGGTTAAAAATGGTATGGTTGTTTTTTATTAAGTGTATTTTGAAGCTGCAGCTTGTTTTTATTTAGAAAAGTAATCTCATAGGTATATCTACTAGCTGACCCCGCAAACGTTGTTTTGCCATATATGTTATTAACCCTCTTAATCCCCCCTCCCCCTATATATTGGGGGGGGGATATCTTAGGGATATGAAAAATAGATGTTGGCCGATTCTCAGATCTACCCATATCAGGTACACAAAATTTCATAAAAAACGGTCCAGCCGTTTCGGAGGAGTATTGTAATTTGTAACTAACATTGTGACACGAGCGAAAATGAAAACAGTGTGAATATATAACTATAAACATAATTTCTTGTAAGTGTAACAAATAACTGTATGAGTGATCTAAATCGGCGCGTGCGCATATCCCGGTGTTTTCGTGTGCTGCCTCTATTGACAGCTGTGACTGTCACTGCTTTTTTTAACATGTTTTTATATTAAGATGTCTGCTCTGATGCAAGATGTCGCAAGACACATCTATAATGTTTAAATATTAATGTAATTGTTATATTCGTATAACAGATTGTTTTTATATATTTGGAGTGAACTGTATCTTTTTTTTGTTTCAATTTCAGATTAACACTGAATCTTTATCTAAAACAATTGAAATGTTATATCGACCAATAATGTTTTTTTTTTCTATAGAATAAAATTTTGCATAAGTCTTAAATAAATAAGTCGTGTTAATTGATATAACTGCAAATGAAATAATGAATACGTATTTGATTGAAATCGCCGGATACTCTTTCATTATCTATATTTTATGTTCATATAAACAGGAAAGTCCCGTCAAGCAACTCCCCTCTAGATATCGCTAAAGAAAATTACACTAGAATTACACGCCTACTTAGTGTTTCTAGACGTGAAGAACAAATAATATAATGTATAATAGTCATATGCGTTTGTGATGCTTTCCGACAATAATATTTCAGTAATAATATTAATTCAGTAATAAATATTTCAATAATATTTCAGTAAGTACCGACAATAATATTTTGTTTTATTTCAAGCAAAGTTTTATTTGTTATGTGACTCTTTTTTTTTACCGACTACCAAAAATTGGAGGTTCTCAATTCGATTCAATTTTTTTTTATATATGTCACCTCAGTATGTCACCTCAAAACATTCAACTGGGTGGACCGATTTCGATCATTTTTGTTTTAATCAAAAGGCTGTACCTACGTGCCATGTAGTCCCATTTAAATTTAATTATTGACTATTTGTTCGTCGACCTATAAATTTTCATTGAATAATACCGATTTTAATGATTCTTCTTTTATTCGAAAGCTGATAGATACTAGTTGTGTATTCCAATTTTAATTTTATTGAGTTCTTTAGTACTTTTTGAGCACTCTTTGATAACGCCTATTTACTTGACTATTTTTTTAGCTACTTACGTTGTATTATTTATCGATATAATTGAAGTAGATTTTTTTTCGTTTGCGAGCAAACACAATTATACTTTTGTGTTATGGAAAGAGTGTTGCTTTTTCTGGTTTTTTTTTTTTTGAAGAATTTGAAACTATTTTTGTAATTTTTTTTTTTACAATATCAGTAACAAATTAAACGTAATTTGAGACATTGATTAGTGTGAGATTAGCAACAATTTGTGAACTACTGGAGTATAACAAATAATTCTAAATGTTCTTTACAGGATATAGGCATAAACTGAGCGCTTTGTTTATCGATTAACACTTAATTTAACTGACATTGTCTTACATTGCTCGGTACCAGCATGTAACTGTATTTTGTTATAACATATATTAATTAAAATTGAATGTTGATCGTAATAATGTTATCGATTCCATGACATAAATATGCAAACCATAAACTGAAAGTGTAGCACCTTTCGAAGTATATTATGCGGGTAGTTCAAATGTTATTTCGAAACTGTGTAGTTACTGGTAGGGTTGTCATTTCTTTCTCAATAAAAATGTACAATAATACTGTTGTAAGTTCTTAAAATTAATATTTATAAAATGGAGCTTGATTATTCATTTAAATGGTATAAAGTAATATTGCCATAGAGCTTACAATAGATTTAAATTTTAGGCTCAAGTTCAAAGAAAAATCTGTAAAGCCATTTAAATGATCCATAGCTGTGACTATTGTAAGCGCGCCATCCCATCGGTCCAAATGCAACAATGTAACTAACTATATTTATAAATATTATAAAGGGAAACCTGTTATTGGCCTTATTTTTTGTAATTTTTTATAGTATGAACTGAAACGCTGTTGGTTTTCTTAATAAATAAATGAATAAATAGTGAATCTTTGTATCTTCACTTCAGCCTAATACAGTCCACTGCTGGACACAGGCCTCCACAAGCTCGGGCTTAAAGGCGTGAACTCATGTCTTTGTATCTAGGGCTTTGAAAAATCATGACAAGAATACATTCAATGTACAATATGAGATTGCATTAATGTTAGCTATTGATCTACCATCTCTAAGGACACTCAAGACACACAGGAATAAAGACGTCATGTATGTGAGATAAAACTGCATATTCCATTGTTAAGCTCATATGAATGTCAAGAAACGAGAAACAGTCCAAAAGTAGTAAAGTACAGAAGCACAAAAATCTAACTTAGGGTAATTAACGATTTTTTGAAATTCTATTATATATATTTATATAAATACTTGTGCCAAGATAGTTTTTGTTTCATAGACATTATTTTGGGTTATTTATTGCACTAATACGCACATCGCAAAAGAAGGGATAAATGCTAAATACTGATACAATTTTCACCAGTCAATTTTAAGAAGTATTCACGAGAATGTTTAGAAGTGCGCAAAAGGGAAATTGGGAAAATTTACATATAAAAGGCTAATAAGAAGATTGTATAGATATATTAGTGTTTTTTTATTTAAAATTAAAAATCCACGGGCTTTAAAACGCCCACGCCATTTATTAAATACTTATCATGCAATTTAATTATGCTTATTCTACAGGCAATTTTTTTACTAAAACTACAGATCGACAGTCCTGTGACAGCCTAGTAAAGCTAGGGACGTTTTCCCACGCTGAAGGAATTTTCCTGTTACAATATCTTAATTTTTTTAACTGTACATACTTAATTTTTTTATGCATATAGCCTAAGCTGGAACTATATGTTATGGAACTATATGCTTGAGACCTTAACAACACTTAAAAGAAATTAATGTCTCTGAAAATAAAAAGTATATGTACCTATTTTTATTTTTATTTAATATCGTTGATGGTACACATTTAAATACAATTGTAGTCAATAAAATAAATCATGTTTCATAAAAATAAAATGAAATAAGCAGGCAACCCTAGATAATATTAAGTGCATTTCGAATACCCCTATAAAGGTAATTTTTACTGTTTTACGGAAACTTTGCCATAGTTTCCTCGGCGTATGAGGGCTTTTTGAATGCTTATCAACGATTATATTGCCTTCGAACATATGGTTGCCGTATTGAAATCGGTTTTATAGATTCGAATCCGGTTTCAAGCGTTTATTAAAATTATTAACATTTTTTTGTGTCCATTTTTAATTTCCTGCTCAATATTTTAATACATTTTTTTTCTTAAGGTCCTTCAATGAAATTTAGTTAAAAAAAACTATTCTGGTAAATATTTTGATTTTGAAAACGGTGTTTCTAATATCGTATAGTACATGATAGTAGGTGTTAGATAATTATAATATAAAATACATTCATACACTATCTTCTTTCTAAAATTATCAAATTAAAATCTTTAATAATAAAAAATTACACTTTTTAATTTATTCACCAACAAGAACTACAAAGTATGTGTAAATCACTTCATTCAAGGAGGCTTATTATAAATTCAATGCTTTATCTGAGTAATATCAATTACCCGACTAAAGAGCATGTAATTGTGAGCTTCCATACAAATTAATTTAATTTATTCGTGTTTATGGTCATCAAGAGGCGTGACCGTCATATTGCACCTTTTTTACGCGCGGACAATTGAGTGTTCTATGGTAAACATTTTAAATATTTACTATCGATATAATTTGTGTACTCTTAGGTGAATAATTTTCTAGTGTTTTAGTTATTTTATATAATAACGATGGTATAAGTATTTTATTTTTTATTTATTTCTTAAATAGCTTTGCCGCTAAGGCGACTTCTCTATTATTACGAGTATACACATACATATATGTATATACAGGTACATGATAACATCTTAAGACTATATTGAAAAAACTTCCTCTATCAATTTATACTATTTCTTTGCCGTACTAAAGTAGTTTAATTTCAATATATTAAAAATCTACATCAAGAAAGAGGCCCATGCCCAGCAATAGAATATTACAGGTTGAACTAATCAATCAATTGATCAAAATATTAAAAATAGTGTACTTAGTATAATTTAGGCATATAGTAAACATTTTGATCATCGTACAAATACACACCTTAATAATTGTTATGTGCATTCGTAAATTTTATGATTTCTTATTATCGATTGACTTTAATGTACTACAAAAAACTGTTTCAGTGTCATTAAAGTGCTACACGTCGTACGTAAGACGTGATGCAATATTGTACGGTATTTATTGATTTCGATGTGAAGATTAACTGGCTGTAATTATAAACTTGTATATCACGTCTGGAGTTATACACGAAGGTAGTTTTTTCAGCATACATTTTAGCATTGTGAGTAATTATTGGAGTAAAACTTCGTTATGAACGGTTACTTGGGGAGTAAGCTAATACGTGACGAGAGCGTTACGAAAAGTGTGATTGGGCGAGGCGATCGGAAGTTGAGAGAAAGATATAATTTATTGAAGATAAAAAGAAGAGATAGTTACGTTTCGTAAGTTTTACTTCAGTCGTGTGGTAAAGCACACTCGTTTTTTAAAGTAAAATTATGTTAACGCTAAAAGTACCACATTATATAAGTACGAGTCCTATCACTAATATTGTAATAGAGTTGAATTATCAGTAATAGCATAAACTTTCTTTTGTAATAGTATTAAAAAAAGTTTCAATTTTTGTTACTTAAGTGAGGTCACATAATTAATTATTATTTTTCTTAATTCAAATTTAAATCGGAGTTATTACCTTGTGGGAGCAATATTTCTCACAAAAGACCTCGATCGTATATGAAAATACTGATTGCAATATATTGCACCTACAATTAATTTAGGGGTGTGAGTTTTGTACTCCCTAAACAATGTGTATTGTGAGGTTCATATGCTGTCATGTAGCTACAGGTAAATGTTGATTCCCACGATTTTAAGAGGGGGCTTGCATATGATCGGACAAAGGGACAAGTCCGCGTGCATGTCGCGGTATCAGACAGATTTCTATAAGTATTTCACAAGGGATGATACGTTTGTTTTGATCCCGTTTATTGACCCCAAAGTTTATTACAGAGAGTAATTGATTCTCTTGTTCAAGTGCTATTTAAAAAGTGCGATTTTTCGAATCGTTTATTTTGAACTTAATAAATTAAATTGAAAAACTACATGTGTTATAAAACAACCAAAAAACTATAATTAAGTAAAATTAACGTAGAGAAAGAGTATGTTTCATTGCGTATGGTAAAGCAATTACAAAACCGATGACGCGTACTTAATTAAACTAATGCACGATATTGTTATCGCATGGTATATACAAATAGTGTTGTAAATAACAAAGCTTACTGTAAATTGCCTATGAGTAGGATGATGTTATCATCTTGTTATGTACAAGTCTGTAATTTTCGGCAGTATACTAATACAAGTTGCTTGGCGGTTTTATTATGACTTTTGATAAAAACGTAAGTAGAACACTTGTTTTGTATAAAAAAAAACCTAAACCATTAATTTTTCATTATTAATTCTATGAAAACACTATGTATTATATCTTATCCATTAACACTTAATAATACATTAAAATTAGCTACATATTTTCATACGAATCAAGATGTTGATATTTCTGGATCGTGTCAAGATGGTGGGTCATTAATTTAAAACAATATTCAGTTTAGGAAGTACGTTGTTATCCCATTTAAAATCCTTGTGTTTTCTTCATGTAAACTTGTACTTGCTTTAGTAGTTGTATTAATCGTACTAATATTACCTATTGAGTATTATAGTTTATGAGGATGGAATAATGAATGTGTATTACTACTTTTACGTAGACTACTGAATTTATCGTAATGAAACTTGTTGCATTCTCGTTTTTTTTTTTTTTTTGTTATTGGAACGAAGTTTTGGAACGAGGTTCCTTACGGCAAGCTTGACATTTGGCTGGGCGACCGAACTGAAAAAATGTGAGACTAAAACCGTAAGAAAAATATGTAACGGAAGTGACGTAATATCAGTCACACGACTGTATAATATGACGTTTGTAAAACTGAAATATTACTAGTAAACTTTATAGAATTTTTTTTTACTAAGTTTACTGTTTTTCTCAGTTCGGTCGCCCACCCAAATGTCAAAGCCTGCCGTAAGGAACTTCGTTCCAATACATTTTTTTTTCAAATTGTGTTGCTTCTATACTATCCGAAGGAACTTCGTTCTTACCTGGTGTCCCATGACACCACATATTCTTATATTATTGTTTTGCTTGTTTCTTTTTCTTTTATGTTACATGTATTGTTTCTGGTTGTACAATAAAGTATATTTGTATTGTATTGTATACATAGCTGGAGGTCCAGAATAACACATAAGCTACTTTTTAGTACGTCATGTCCATGGTATAAAGAATTACGTGGCAAAACCGTTAGGTATAGTCAGTAGGTACATATTTTAATTGTAATAATGGTTCTACTGTCGTTATCTTGTCGCTTTAAATGTTTTTGTTCCTGACGTATTATGATTTCTATTCGCAAGGTAATATTGAGGATAAAATAATATACAGTAGGTAGACATCATGTGGCATGTTAATGTAGTTCCGATAACAGCAGGAAATACACCAGTGGGCTTTATAAACGGATAATAATACAATGTATAAAAAAGTGATTCGAGAATAAAGTATAATCGCTAATACATCGAGTATAACCAGGATGTTAATACCCTTTTATCCAAAAAAGATACATTCAATATTTTTATTAGGGTTCCGCTAAAGTACGAGATATACCTGAATAATACACGAATTTAATGAAATTGATGAAGTCATAGATTTAATTTTATAGAAAACTTGCATAATTTAATGTACTATTTAAAAAAATTACAAAACATGGCGCGTGTGCTACACGCCTTCATCATAGTCACAGTGTTAAATTATTAATTTTGTTACATGTAAATCTTCTATAAATTATTTAAATATATATATTTATTTAAGTTTATGACACTTGTTGTAGTTGTTAAAGTAATTATATTTAACTTTATACGGAACCTATCGTGTCGGACATAGGGTTTTTCCTAGGCTCATCGCAGCAGCTGCTCGACAATCATTGTGGGGGCCGCAGATGGCGCGTGTACTCCCGCATTTGAATTCGATCGATATTTATGTATTATTTTATTATATCGTGTTGTGTTATACATTTATTATTTTTATTTTCGTAGGCCTAAAAATTTACCATTGGAAGTTATCTTCCAAAATGATTCTAATTATGGAATAACAAAATTTTGAATTTTAAGTTTGTTTACTACAAATGAAAATAAATAAAAAATATACAACATACATATACAAATTTTCAAAAAAGTTATCTAATATTTTAACACGATCTTGTCATACACGTGCAGCCGATCGTCACGCCGCTGTCAGACCTTCGCCTTGTCCAAATTTTTTTATCTGCGCAGTTTTTGTACTCGAAATCGAGTCGAACTAATTAATTATTTCCCCGTTAATCAATTGTATCACAAAAGGGTCTATTAAAAAACGATAAACACATTATCAAAACAAAACATAATTTTTGTACTGTTCGAAATCTAATTCCGGATAATTGGCACACGATATCAGTGAATTTCGATTGACACGTGGTTCCCAGATGGCATATCACCTGCCCGAGGCTCGGCGCTTGGTTCAGACTGCATTCTTCGCCACTCAACTACCGGTCGTTGCACTGCAATTTTTTGATTTTTCCAACTCGAATACGAAACTTTGTCCTTTAAAGGATACAGCGAGACCCTTTATAAAAATTAATTAAATTGCCGCCAAACGTCTGGAGCATTTAAAAAGAGTACTTTTTGTTGAGTTTTCTTTAAGTAAGTGTATTTTTACACTGGTGTAACGAATTAAAATGGTCGCACTTTAGCAGAAATTTATTCCATTGCCCAAAAATTTTCACTTTCTGGATAGATCACATGTGATCTGAATAAATTTTAAATATCTCTTAAAAACTTCATTCAGTCTAAAATGAAAATAAGGAATTGATTTCAAATATAGACGACACCGTGTTCCAAGAGCGGATTTGGTCTTTCGACCATTTACGATTTATTGCAACATAGAGTAGCGATAATATGATAAACTGTAACAATTTAGTCCCGTGGCGCTTGGCAGTTGGAACAATGACCTCATACAATAAACACAAGAGGCCCCTCGGCTGTGTGATTGCTTTGTGCCATATATCAGAAACAACGTTCAAGTAAATATAGAATGGTATTCAAGGTATTATTAACAATTTTAAAAGCGTACTGCTAGTCTTAATATGGTTATTTGTAAGAAAAAGTTCGATTATTTGTAAAGCAGGTGATGTTTTATACAAACTATTATTTTATTAAAACATTTAAAAGCTTTTTATACTTCTATACGATTCTATGACCCGTAATTACAGAAAATTCTTCAATGTTCCAACATTGGTTAATTTTCAAAAGCAACTGGTTCATTAGCGCTTTCTCTAAACACCTTTCGGACGCGTGCTGCCTTGTAATTATTGTAAGACGATAATAAGGGGAGGAAGTTGAAAGAACAGAAAAAAAAGCGACTCGGGGTTGAGAAATGTCAAGCCATGTGCGCGGGAGTCATTGTACGCCTTGAGACATTAATCTTAGGGGAAATGACCAGGTGAACAACCCCTAGACTTTTGTTATTCAATAAAATAAGTTTTTATTCATGTTGACTCTGGGATTTGTTCGTCTACGTCTTGTTCGAAATTTAAAAATTTTCTGAAGACGATTTTATATCATTAAATATTTTTATTAATGTCCCGTCGTACCTACAGCGATCGTAATCACCGTAAGGGAACATCTGTCCCTTTATAATTCACCCCACTTTTGTGACTATCCTAATGTCCTTTGCATAATAAAAAAGCAATTACAATTGTTCCTTTACTCATGAAACCAATGTTTTCGGTTTGACCAGGTTTTGGCACACGTGAAAACAAATTATTAGTTTCAAGTCAAGAATTTTCGTTCCCGTAAAGGCGGCCAAGCGATCCTATTAACTGTCGAACAAAAACATCACATGTGCCTTAAAATGTGTCATCGCATGGCATATGGTCTGGCGCTGACGCGTCGCCTGTTTCCAACAAAAACCTGGAACCCCTCGTTCAGTAAACAAGTCGGAAGTTGCTACCAGATTTTTGGCGTTTTTATATCAAAACTTATCACTAACTCTTAAAATAAACGTCCGTTTACAGTTGACATGATTGTATTTAAGTCAATATAACGTTACTATTATTTGTGCCACCTCTAATAAGTAGTTGAAAATCTTAATTTATTAAAAAAGTTGTTGTTTTTTCTTCACTTATAATTTAAACAACACAAGTTTTAATATAATTACAATGACATTCTACGTTGTTTTAAAATTTTAAATAAATTACAAATGACCGTGACGGTGCGTGAGAAAATCGTAATGAATATAAAAGACCACCATTTCGCATATTTCCCCTAGCTTTTAAACACCATTGTCGTCACCTCACGTGTGCACATTAGATGCGTCTATTTGTCTATTCTCAAAGGGATACTGAACCTGTTTGAACCCTCATATGTTTACTTTAGGCTTAGTCTTGTCTCATAGGCGAGACCTCACATCCTCGAAATATTTTAGAGATTAGATAACTAATACCTAAACTCTTCTTACCTAATACTGTACTAATAGTCTGCCTTTTTAAGTAATCGCCTTTTAATAAATTGCGTTATTAAATTAGTTACATGCGTTTCAAATAATTACCTTTTTTATATAACTAGGTCGGTAAACAAGCGTACGGCTCACCTAATGGTAAGCGATTACCTTAGCAATTACCCCCAGGAGCTCTGTTCACCTTACTCACCAACAGGAACACAATATTGCTTGAAAACAGTATTATTTAGCTGTGATCTTCTGTAGTCGAGGTACCTACTACCCCATTCGCTCTGCTCCATATTTTGAGCAGGAAATTGCCTGCTGTGCCCTACCTCTATTCAAGACTTATTTAGGGTTATTATAACATAATTAATCATTAATTTGTTTTAGTTAATTGGAATAAGAGAATAGAATTCTTCAAAAAAGTGTGATCGTTATGTCTCTGTCAGTTTTAATGATGACAAAATTTGTATATTTAGAGATAATGTAACATATACAAAAATTAATTACAGGTATTTAGGTTACCAATATAATTGCTGATAAATACTTATAATAAAATTCCAGTTAACTGAATCATACTGAGAGTATAAAGCAAGGAATTCATATTAGCATCAGACGTCGATTAACATTAAAATAACGTAAAGGGGCTACGAGGGACCTAGGACAGTTATTTTTAAATAATGGATTTTAAAAGAAGGTTAATAATACATGCAGGGTATTATTATCAAACGAAAAGTCGAAAAGACACTGTCTTTGATAACAAAGAAAGCTTTTGCTTGTTTCATATATATGATTGTTTCTGATACATGCTGGGTATTATTATCAAACGAAAAGTCGAAAAGACACTGTTTTGGATAACAAACAAAGCTTTTGCTTGTTTCATATATACGATTGTTTCCATAGTTCCTAAATATTCATCATCGTCATCATCATCATCATCATCATCATCATTTCCATATTTGTTATTCTAAATATTACAATACAGTAAGGGCCGGTTTCACCAGTTGTGGATATTGATACCAATAAGTTACGATAAAACATTAACAGTAGAAGGTAAACTACACCAATAGGACTTATTTCACCAATATATACTTGCGGATATTAATATATCATAAATACAGTGGAGTTCGACGTTCAAAAGGAATAATACATCAAAATTTTTAATCGTTGGATATCGTTATCCGTCAAATAACTTTAACCGCAACTAGTGAAACTGGCCCTAAGTGAAATTGAATAAACAGTGTTTTAGATTCAAGTAAATTTTTTAAGTTTACCCATATATGTAGTATGATGGTCCATAGTTTATAATCAAGCATCTCGAAATAGGATACACTTACATAATATGAATGGCATGGTACATGTTGAAATTATCACATTAAGCGTCGAATATCAGTAAGTATTATATAATATTTTATTAAAATTTCGTTGGTACTGTAATTATGTTATCATTGTTATATTTGTTTTATTATGTATAGTTTTCTTATGTATCAAATATATCCTAATCACAGTCAGATAAGTTAGTGAGTATGTACATACTTTATTTGTGAATGTTTTCGATTTTATGATATTTAAAACTGCAATAAATTCTTTTAAAATTAAGAACGTTACACATATTTGAAGTTATTGGGTGTTCTCGATTGTACTCAATATAAGTTTTTTACTAAGTATTAAAAGTTTTCATATTACTAATTTTATTAGCCCGCACAAAAACCTGTCCCGCTTTGAGGATGAAAATAATTACTTCCAATTCATTGGTCGTATAGTGTTACGTAAAATGCGTCGCCGGAGGCCGGCTAAGTGTTTTCTCATAAAGCAGAATCCGGTGTCGTATTGTCTTTCAAGTACTTGTTTATAGACAAGATTTATTACTATAGCGACACATTCATTTACTTATTATAATAAGTAAAAATATGTCCTTTGATTAGAATTTTTAACCGACTTCCAAAAAAGAAGGAGGTTCTCAATTCGACTGTATTTTTGTTGGAAAGGAGATATCTCTAGTTTGGTACCATGATAAGGATACCAGGATCTGATGATGGGATCCCAGAGAAATCGAGGGAATTTCTTGCAAATCCGCAATAACTTTTTACTACGTGTACCGATTTTAATAATTTTTAATTTAATCGAAAGCTGATGTTTGTCATGTGGTCACATATAAATTTTAGTGAGATCTGATAACTACTTTTTGAGTAATCTTTGATAAATCGCAGGTACCTGACTATTTTTTCGTCGATCTACGTTGTACTACTCGTCAATGTAATTGAAGTCGGTTTTTTTTCGTTTGCGAACAAACACAATTAATATATAAACTTTTTATATTTTAATTTAAATTATTGTTGAACAGAGTTGACTATTACATGAAGTTCACACAAGCTAGTGATTGCAAAGACCAAACTTGATCGAAACTTAAAATAAATCATAATGAAAGTTTTTGACTATTTTTGTACTATAGTATAATAGACATTTACATAAATTAAAACACAATATTGTCACCATTTAATAAACAGCCGCTAGGTGCTACCCTAATTTGAATAATTGCGGCGATATGTGTGATTTCCAATGTCACTTACAAGTGACTAGAGATTTCTTAATAATTTTTTTTTATTTTATTTCATTTTAATGTTTTAACTTGTAATACAATGAAAAACAAAGCTGTAAAGGCTTTAAAGCGTCTAGCCGGTTGAAACATATAATTATTACGTTTGTTTTTATCCTAATTAACATAAACCGAGTTATTTTTATATGAGTGCTTATAACTGTTTAAAATGTTATGGTGGTCACACGTACTCGATATTACAATTTTAATTACTTCTAAATGTAATTTTAAACCAGATGATACAAACTCGTTCTAAAAAAATGTGATTCATTGATTCTGAAAGGCACATTGCATTATCAAAAGACAATCCAATACCAAGAAACAATGCCTCTGGGAACATAAACAGGTTAGTTGGGTAAAGACAGTGAAAAACAAAGAAACTTCATAAACGCCCACATGTTATCGATAAAGCTAGAGCGGGTCGTTATAGAATACAATGTCTTAAATGAGAATGTTAAACATTATGTAATTAAATGGTTTTAATCAAAAACATTATTCTAAACTTTTAAACAAATAAATTTTCATATATACAATACCCAAGGAAACAATCTGTGAATATAATAATTATGTATTTTTGGAATTAATTACCTACTTGATATTTTAGGACAGTTAAGTTTTCTTTGTTGATTGAGAAATGTATAATTATGTTCTTCCAAAACATTCTTAAATGCTTTTCAAAACCTACCCATATTAGTACTTTTCTAATTATCAACGTATTAACAACTTTCCCGAAATGATTACCAAATGTAACGGGACACTGAGGAATTCCTTCTCAAAACTTGTTTGGAGTATCTTCAAGCGCTAATGGTTAAACATTCAAACGGTGGGACATAGGGGACATAAGACAGGAAACATGGAATATGCGTGAGTTAACTGGTCATTTCCTTAAAAACCCCTCTATTTTGATGAATTTCAAGTAAAAGGAACTGTCTTAATACTTGATAATTATCAATCGGAGCTGGTAATACATGACTTGTTTAGTAAAGTTAAGTGTTGTTGTAGAAAGGATGTAGCTTTGTTGGTGGTAAAATACTGAAACAAACTCGTAGATGATTATTAAATACTACCTTCGCCTTGTCCACCGTCCGCATATTTTCCGATTCCGTGGCGATATCGTGATAATTTTTTTAAAGGATTTACTGGTATCTACGCAACAAGTTCCATTACAATCCGTTTAATGGTTTTTAGTAGCGTGAAAGATTAACAAACATACATTCATCCATCCTCACAAGTGTTTCTATTTATAATATTTGTGGAATAAATAAAATAATAATGCGTACAAATACAATGTTTTACGTATGAATATTACGGAAGAAATAACCTAGGATTTCTTATGATATTTTCGAAATTGGTTTAAAAATTATGTCACAAAGAAAAAAGTAAGGACAAAAATGAAGTGATAGCACAATTAGTTAATGTTTCGGTTGGTAGATAATCGGACTATTTCCGCTTATGTACAATCGCGGTTAAAATCACATGTCCGAGGGGTGGTCCGAGGACAGGTGAAAATGACCATAGATGAACTATCTACGGACTTCCTTACTTTAATTAGAATTTATGCTACATTAATCCACCTGACGTTTGTTGCTAAGGATATTTCTATAGTAATGTAATAATCCTTTTATTTTCATAGTTTGTGTGTGTTGTATATTCTTTACTTTTTTTAGAATTTCATATCCTATCCAATGTCTTTTGATTTAGTGTCTGTAGGTGGTACCTTCTTTAGGAAGAATGACTTAAAATTAAAACATGCTACGTCACAAATAAGTTACATTTGCGTGTTATTTCAAAAGAAGGCTGCGTCTAGTTAATATAACTAATTCTGGAAAAGGGACAAGATAAACTTTGTACACATAAGTCATTTTAGTGAATTTGTGAAAGAAAACTCGTGCCATGCGGTATTTAAAAAAAAAAAACTAAAAGCAAGAATGTCATCGATTTATCAATTTTATATCACCGAATTTGGCTCGATATGTGAAAAAGTTTTACTTATCAACATATCTGATTAGATTTTTTGGTATCTGGCAATGCCCTTAGGATGGTTTCAAAGAAACTTTATCATTTTGTATACGACAGGAAGTTGATTTACGATCATCGATTGCATAATCGCTAATTTGTTATGTGATGTCAGAATATAAGTTTAGTTAAAAAAGCTTTTTCTTTACGATAAAGGTAAATTAAGACTACGTATTTAAATATTTTAAAAGGAAATTGAGTAAACAAATGTCAGCTGATAAACATTTGCAACATGTGACCTCTTGAATTTAGCAAAAACGAAAGCGACGGGATGGAATTAGTACGGCATCCGCTAAAGGCACTGTTCAATTTTTTTTTGTTTGTTTTTGTGTAGCTTACTTGAAAGTCCCGTTTTGTGCTAAAGTTACAAGCATCGAAAACGCATCGGGATAATTTATACGAATTCTGTAAAATTTTGTAGCTTGGTAACCATTTTGTTACAATTTTCGTAGAAGATAAATAAAAGAAGGCATGTGAATCGTTTATGTTTATGTTATATAACTTATACACACACCTATATCTCTATGAATGAGAAGTTTTGTGATGTATGTATTAGATTTGCTCATATTTTTTCACTGAATTTGAATACGAATGGAATTTAATGATCTTTGTGTCATATTATTAGTATTAAGGAATAAATTTAGCTCGTATATGCTCACACTAATCAAAACTTTTCTAATTTATTTTTCTATATTTTCTAGCGACTGACCTATCCAACAAAGTTATAAAATCAACTTTCTTTGTCTATGTATGTTGCCTACACCTGCTTGCCTTCGGCTGTGTTGCGTCACAAGTTCCCACCGGAGGGTATGATTTTATACCCGGCTCTCCGTCCTTGTCGCTCTTTTGTATTTCATTTCTCGTCCCTTTTACTGTACCGCGTCCCTTTAAGGGTTTTTGTATTCTTCACCCTTATTTAGTTCTGCGTATGCGTTCTGTGTAGGTGTGTGCGTTGGACTTGTGTGTGTTAAGGATAGAATTTTTCTATACTACAGTGTATGCTTGTCCTTCAGTGAGCGTGCGAGGTAAAAATGTGTTCACAGTTTTAGCGGGAATCGAAATAAATTGTTTTTTGACATTTTTGTGTTTTTTTTTGTATGTGTAAAATGGACTCAAGTGGATAATGGAGATTATGAAGTCTGGATTTCGGCAATCACTGTCGCGTTTTGTTTTTGGATAATAAGACGGGATGTCATACGAGTAAGTCATAATTGTGTTTGCAGGCAAACGAAGAAAAACCGACTTCAATTATATCGACAAGTAGTACAACGTAGGTAGACGAAAAAATAGTCAAGTAAATACGCATTATCAAAGATTACTCCAAAAGTTGTACTCAGATCTCGGTGAAATTTACATGTGACCATATGATAAACATTGGCTTTCGATTAAATTAAAAATTATCAAAATCGGAACACCCAGTAAAAAGTTATGCGGATTTTCGGGTTTCCCTCGATTTCTCTGGAATCCCATCATCAGATCCTGATTTTCTTATCATGGTACCAAACTAGGGATATCTGCTTTCCAACAAAAAAGAATTCTCAAAATCGGTTCATAAAAGAGGGAGTTATCCCCGAACATACATAAAAAATATATACGGTCAAATTGAGTAACCTCCTCTTTTTTTTGAACTCGGCTAAAAAAGAATAAGCCTACGTTACGAATAATCCGAAGTTTTTTGATCAACAATTAATCCGATAATATATTATGAGGTTCCTTAATTTTAATATACTTCTTTATATCACACAAGCCGACGTGTGTGTGGACTTTAATTATTATTTTGGTGATGCAATAGTAAAGTTTTCATCTCGCTCGCATTTCTCCGACTTGAACATAATTATACTATTATTTTTCAATGAATTTTTAGTTCAATAACAATAAAATATTGCCTATAACACTCTGAATAGTGTAGCTTTATGTTAGTGAAAGAATTTTTATAATCGGATCAGTATTTGTGAAGATTACCTCTTTATAATATTAGTATAGATTGGGCAAGTTTTATTGATGTCACTATATTTACCTATCTTTTACTTTATTTTAATAATAGGTACGATTGTTGATACGTTTCATTGCTTTTAATTTTTGTTAATTAGTAGTAGGTAGGAGTCTTTAATAATATAAAACTTTATCGTAACATTTATGTTAGTCAAATTAAAATAACAACCGTGTGAATTTTATAAATATCTAATCGAACTTAATTACATATAAACGTTACATAAAAACTAAAATATATGGATCACACGAACGATACGATACGTTGGTAAAAAGTGATCAAACATGTAGGTACATACAAAAAATTAAGTATTATTCGAAATCCGGTTCTAGTAGTTTTATATATTGTTATCGATTCGGGAGCGACTCGCCCGGCCTCTTGAGGCCTCGTAAAAGACGTTCTCTAATGACATCATAGGTCTGTGTCGAGAATATATGACACCAAAAAAATTTATACTATTTATATTAAAGCTGTATATTCTGGTTATAAAGTTTTGTAGTATATTTTTTAACTATTAAAATTAATGTTAATATGTTTCTTTAAATTTAGAACTGGTAAGTTACTTAAAATTTTAATATTCAAAATGGAAAAATTAAGTATTTTAAGTGAAACAATACACAGATTTTTCTAAAGACTCGAAAGTTGCTACAAAATGTAATACAATTAAGTAATTAAGTTTATGACTCGGGTAAACAACCAATTATAATGTCGCACCTTTTTTTTTTCGTTAAATCAAAGGACGGTCAACAAGACAACAAAAAAAAAAAAACGAGTGTACTTTAGACCACACAACTGACGTAAAATTTCTTTAGTTGCCCCTACAGTAATATACGAAACGTAACTCTCCCTTTCTATCTTCACTAACTTATATTTAACTCTCAACTTCCGTCCTATCACACTTTTCGTAACGCTCTCGTCACGCATTCCCCAGCTTACTTCCCAAGTCAAGCGCGCGTAAAGAAGCTTACTTCAATAATGTAATGTTACAACCAAAAACAGATGTGTGTTACTATTGAGCATATATGTAAGTATTTTTTAAATAAATAAAAAATATTTTTAAACAGTAACCATGATTATTAATAAATCACATAGAACACTAACAGATTGAGACCCGTGACTCAATTCGCATAGTTATTGTCGACATTTCCGCGTCTCAAGATTTGCAATGAATGAGAAATAACTCGTTTCCATCAGCTGATGCTCGACGGCATGCATACATTATTATATTATTTTTATTTCCATTCTTACCTCATCGAAAGTATGGACGCGAATGAATTATAAAGCTTCCTAAAACCGGAATGCCTTATTTATCTACATACTTAAAACTCGTTTTTTGATATTTAAGAATGTTTATTATACATTACACAAACGTGATCTCTATGTGTATGTGTGTAAGTCTTATTATCACACTTTATATTACTGAAATGCCGACATAAACTCGCATCGGCCTTCTGAGAATTCTATTCTGTGTCTACAAGTTGAATGAACGGCGCCAAGATTCAAGTAACTTTTGTGATAAATAGTCTTCTTAATCCTGTTGCGGTCGTAAATAATATTTTTTTCATTGTCTTTCTTTTTACCTGCATCATGGAATGGAAAGAGTAACAGCGATTCATATTACTCGCTAGCGGTCCCGACATGCGTTGTTCTGCCTTGAAAACTTAAACAAGCATGAAGTTGAAGTAATCTTTCAGTTTTCTGAAATTTGTAAACTTTAACGAAATATTTAATTCGAATTTTTAATAAAGTATACGAAAACTTAAAAAATATAGCTGAATTGGTTCAGCCGTTTTAGAGTATTGCTTTGCTATATATTAAACTAATTCATTATATGCATTAGCTTAAAAGCGTGAGCTACTCTAAATTTGCTGCATTAAATGTTTATTTTTGTTTTATGGTAATTAAATTATCGGATTATATGATTTCGAAGTATTGCAGCTAAAATATTAATCAGGATATTTTATGAATGCATCAAATTATCTTTTTTGGTTAGAAAGTCCTTTAAACATGCTGCTACTCTAATTGCTAGATCAAGCGAGTCAAATTTCGGAACGAATAGAATTAAATAGTCGGGACGGTTCTCAAATCTGGCCAGCTTCAGCGATAAAAACTACTTCATGATACCAGAATTTATTTTACAAGAAAAAAATGTTAACAACATTCCCCACACTGACTAGTTTAGACGATTTTTTCTTTTATAGCTTTTACACAGCATAAAATATGATGACTACAAAGGCATGCGGCATTCCAATCAAGGGTATATCTTAATTTGTAACAGAATTTAGTAAATTGGAATGGTCCATTTAAATGTCGACATCTGGTTACATTATGTCACTCATAGAAGCGTTGCAGTATGTTATCGCAATTTTCTTGTTTATAAAAATTTTATTTCTATGTAAATAGCCAAAGTAACGCGAAGAAGACTGATCACGCAAAACATCTAACTCTATCATAAAATAAAAGAGTTTGTTATTTTCAATGCGCGTGTTAGGAAAAGAATACAGGCCGTAAATAATAACGCAACTATAAATACAAAATATTAGGCACATAGGCGCTACCGCCATGATCCGGTGCTATAATATAGGCTTTATTTAGGAATTGACTAAATCTTTTTAAATTTAATAAATTAGAATAGTATGTGTAAACAGGTATTGATACTTTGTTTTTTTTTGTCTGCAGACGTAGCGGGTATGATTCCGAGTCGAGTGAGTATTCAGAGGACTCAGCGGCGTACGAAGATGTGCCGGCTTCAACCAAAAGCTCTGGGCCGAGGAAGAATATTAATAGGGGGAGGTGGACGAAGGAGGAGGTTTGTATAACTCTTCGCCAAAAACTCGAAAAACAGGAAAAAGAAGAGTTAGAAGAATTTATTTAAGAAATAAAAAAGTCGATTATTTTAAATTGATAGTACAATTATGTACCTTCCTCTCTGAGTAGATTTACAACTTTCAAAGTTAGGTTATAGATAGGTACAAGAGAAATTTCTTATCCCTAACAACTATTGTGAAAAGTTGGTTTGTTTGAACGCGTTGGTCTTAAGAACTATTGGCTCGAGTTGTTTTTTAGTATAATATAATTATATAATTTGTAATATTTGGCTAGTCAATTATAAAAGAGGATATTTTGACGTTTTCAGGACAAAGTCCTCAAAATGTACGTTAAAATGTACAACGAGAACTGGGATATGATAGCCGCCCAGTTCTCAGACAGATCTGACGTCCAGTGTCAACAGCGGTGGACAAAGGTCGTAAACCCTGAACTAGTCAAAGGCCCTTGGACGAAAGAGGTAAGTTTGTATACTCT
The DNA here is from genome assembly GCF_905220565.1 of Melitaea cinxia. NCBI lineage: Eukaryota > Metazoa > Arthropoda > Insecta > Lepidoptera > Nymphalidae > Melitaea > Melitaea cinxia. The sequence goes on from NC_059415.1 coordinate 7,903,222, forward strand.
ATTTTTAGTTTATTTATTGCACAATTTTTTGCAAATAACACGTAAAAGTAGGTATAAAATGAATAGAGCGATTTATATTTTCAAACTTTTCGATTTCGGAATTTTACAATACAAAGAAGAATCCGGTTATAACGGCGGACGGATTTTTTTTGATAAATTAATTCTTTTATCGTTAGGTTTTATGTATATGTATATGACCGTCAAAGACAAAAAATTTAGTCAAAATATGTATTTGTCAAATGTGCACGCACGTAGATAATGTGCTTCTACGACTAATTCTTTCGCAAAGATTATAATATTGATTGATTTTTTTTTGGCATAGAACAATATTTTTTTTTGGTATTGCCAGAACAGTCAGTTTTTGTCCGTCTTAAAATTTTATAGAATACAATCGAGGCCCCTTGCGATTTGTCTCGCCTTTGGTTTCTATGCTTTAACGCCAAAAACTTTCCCAAAGATCTCTTTAGATTTGCAAGAATGGATACATTCTTGTCTTTAACTGGCGTAGAATTCATAAAAAAAGGGTGTGTGTGTACTTATGTACGCACGTAAGAATTTATACTTCATTGGCTAGCTAACTTCACGTTGCTAACTTCTTCTATGTCGACTAGCTAACCTCAGGGTGTCGGTTTTTTATGACAGTGTGCGCGCGCATCGTAAAAATTTACTTTCATCCTTTTTCCCAACGCGCCAAATGAAGTATAACTTCAATACGTTTTAGGTATTCTAGTTCAAGAAACTAATGCCTATAATTACGGAAACGGTTAAACAAACGTATAGTATTCGCCATTCAGTCTAATAGTGCAAAGGAAGGTGAGTCATCAACTCGGGTCAGTAACTTGCACGCGTGGTGAATGCATCTCACATTCATTCACTAGCGACGACCTTCGTTCTAATTGTTTGTAGGTTGTAAAAAAATGTAGATGAATGTATATATAAATCTGTAGAGGATTATAAGGTAATTTATATTGGATTATATGTATATTGATGATTGTACGATTTTATTTTTGTGTTACATTAGGAAATTCTAAATATTTTTTAATATCATATCAAAAATCGGGATCGAACCTGCACCGATCGAAGACCGAATATATATCTTTTGGTTTATATCTAAGTATTTTTTCGTTACATCAAAAATAAAATCAAACACATTTTAACAAAAAACTTAATATATTTTTATTACAAAAGTAAATTTTCTCTTGTACTAAATTATAACTTATTCCATCTATGGCTTAGTAAACATTAACTATAAAAAAATTTGAATAAACATAGCCAATAAATAAATAGCTTGAAATAATTTTCCTATTAATGTCCGAAATAACTCTACTTTAGTATTCTTTATTTCTCAGATTTCATGAATGAGCCTATTGTCGTTTGAACGCGTTGTGAATTTTAAATTCACAAACATTAACACAGCATTGCTGGCGTTTAATAGGTCTTATGTTGGGTCATGTATGACATCATACTTGAGATACGTATGTAAACTTAGGTTCAATCTTTTGTATGTCAGAATATTTTACTCACAAAAAAAAAATTGCAATAATGATTGCATTACGTATCACAATAAAATGTTCTTTACGTGTTAAATTTATTAACTTAGGTTTGGTACAATGGTCACAGCAATTATCGAGGTAGGGCACATCAAGAAATATTCCTTTCAAAATCTAGAGCAACTCGACTGGGGGAGTGCCTCAATCTTACAGAAGACCACAGCTAAAAAACGTTACTCTCAAGTAGTAGGTTCCTGTGGTGAGGAAGGTAAGAGTTGATGAGGATCGGGAGGTAGGGTCGGCAACACTCTTGCAATGCTTCTGGTGTTGCATACGTCTGTCTATAAGCTATGGTTGTAATCGTACGTTTGTTCCCCGACCTAGTTGTATAAAAAACTAGTTATTGCGCTAGTGTCTGTAGATTAGATGTCGTTCATGACATTATATGCATAGACTACGCTTGTGTTTGTCGTACTTAAGACATTTATATTTATATTGTGTTTCTGAATCCCGTACATATTTATTAACTTACCGGGGATCGCTTTGAGTCATTACCCGACTGTCAAGAAGGGTTATGTTTTTCGTGCGATCTAATATGCACCTTTATTTTAGTTATATTTATATGAATAGCAAAAAGCACTTTAAAATTTATTTCAAAAGACCAAATACAATTCTTTAATTTAAATATTGTGTATATTTATTACTTAAATTTAAATATTGTCGTAAAAGCATAGTTATGTTGATATCATCTGTTAAAATTGAATGCCGACAATTTATTGTATACCACGTCCCGAATGGTATTTACGTTTTTATTAACATAACATAATGCTTATATTTCTTTGACTTATAAAATTATGTACGACTAGTTTTATGTACATCGCCCGTCTTATGAATGATAAAAAGATTTAATGTTTGTAGGTGGCCTGATAAAAAAACACAAGTATTTAACAATATAAATAAAGAGTACTAGATTGTGCACATATTTATTCTTCAAGTTTCTCATATTAAATATACATGTATTGCTACTTCTAAGGAATACCACACCATCTATATTTATCGTAGGTATACTGGAAAGTTTCTAAAGAAAAAAAATGTTAATAATTGCTTCATTACTAAAGTTTTTTAACGAAATTGACTGGTTAGTAAGCTTATAATTTGATAAAAGTATTAATAACGTAATATTAAGATTCTGTGAATGGTTTCCTAACAGAAAAATATCTTTGACGTCCTGCATTGGCGTACTAGATGTACAAAGTTCATATGAATTTATCTTTCTATATCGCAAGAAGTCCTTGGTGGTCTTCTTTGAACCACTCCAATATAAAGATCTATTGATCATCAACACTTGACATAAATACTAATCACAATTTCAAATTGTTATACAGCCGAGTTTTATCTATTGGTACGTAGATGTTATGCTTAGACGACTTCGAGATTTCGACCGTTGTGTAAGTTCATAACTTCTTCTATCAATTTTAACTAATATATTCTGTTATTTAAAGAAAATAAATAAGTTTTGAATACGTTTTTGGCATCAAAAATGTTTTTAAGGAACACATTTCAATTTGCCTGTTTTTATCTTCGTAGTTTTTTATGTCTTAATTAATACACCTACATAGTTGTCCTCTTAAATTATACTGTGTGGGCGTCTCTGAAGTTTCCTAGTATGAGAACAAAATTAATTTGATTATTATTCAGATTAGGCAGGTTCTTCGTTTGCAGTACGTACACTTCAATGAAAGAATATTTAAACGTAATATTATTATAACATTAATTTTTTTTAATATTTTTAACGAGTTAATCAGTTTATATTTAAATATGACAAAATTAAAAAGATAAACTGCTGTTGGTATTTTTTATCAATACAGAGGTTAGAAAGCGTTTTGAAAATGATGTTTTAACATGATTTACAATTCCTTTTATTGTAATTGCAGAAAATTTGCGAAAATGGACGTATGTTTGTTAATATTTATGGTAAAACTACTGAAGAGATTGCAATTAAACTTTATATCTAGATCCAGAATTATACATAGGCTACTTTTTCTTCGATTGCCAAGAAGGGTTATGTTATTTTATCCCGATATTCCCACAGGTTCGGAAATTACGCGGGTCAAAGCGAAATATTCATTAGATGTGTCTATATGTATTTGTATTTTATGCTTCTAGTTACAATAAGAACATAAAAAACTTATGAATTAATTAAAAATAAAAATTAAACAGACGACATCTGACATCATTATTTGATAATATCTGATTACCTACATTTAAACATTTTGCTTGACCTACTGTATTCATCTCTTATTGTATACTTTTTAATGATTTTAATGTCAATTCATGAATAAAATAGTTATTAAAGTTTCTGCTAATATATCAAAATAAAAATCAAAAACTATTTTATTCAAATATGCTTTGTTTTACAATTTATAATTATATTTGTTTTAGTGACTTAATTTACTTACTTACGGCCTTTTACAATAATTTATCTATCTCTCATTTTGCTTATTAGTGATAGTTTTTTGACACAATTTGTATGGTGTTTACGTAAAAATTCTATCTCTAGTAATCAAAATCAGCGAAAAGAGTATTGAAACTGGCCGTAAGTGAACCTTTTTTAAAATATATATAACCAGGTCGGCAAACAAGCGTACGCCTCAGCTACAACAAACGTTTACCGTAGCTTGTAGACGTCTGTAACACCATAAGCATCGAAAGCGCGTTGCCAATCTTATCCCGGATGCTCCCGGGAATTCTGGTCACCTCACTCACCAACAGGAATACAACACTGTTTGAAAGCAGTATTGTTTAGCTATGATATTCTGTAAGGTCGAGGTACTACAAAACAATGTAGATTCTGCAGAGAAGATTCGGCAAGAAATTTCTCAGTTACTCTATTTAAAAAAACTGTGCAGAATAGGACCCCATACAGAATAAAAGTATTGTTTAACTAATAGTAGAGATTAAAGTAGACATATTTTAAAACTTTTGCTTACCTGCCCATGTTAAAGCTCAAGACGTTTAATTTTTTGCCAGCATGTACTTGCAAATGTTAAATAATTGAGTTTGCTCGCAAACGAAAAAAAAAACTAATTTAATTACATCGACAAGTAATACAACGTAAGTAGACGAAAAAAAGGTAAATTAAATACGCGCTATCAAATATTACTCAAAGTCCTCATAAGATCTCGATCAAATTTAAATACAACCACATGACAAGCATGAGCTTTTGATTAAAGCAAGTATTATCAAAATCGGTAACCCAGTGAAAAGTTATGCGGTATAATACTACGTAGGTCGACGAAATACACAGGCTGAAGACGGGCAGCAGCGTCTTCGATGCAAAAAAGCCAGCCGCAGGGCTGGTCACTAGCCTACCTAGCGTGGTGACTATGGACAACACACATACATGAGTTCACGCTGTTTTTGGCGCGAATTTGTGGAGGCTTCTGTCCAGCAGTGGATTGCGATAGGATATTTTTTTAAATACTCTTTCTTATTAAGGGCTCTTTCATCAGTTGTTGATAATGCTATTTGACGGATGGCGGTATTCGACAGTTAAATTTGATTCATTATTCTTTTTTAACATCGAATTCTACTATATTTATGAGATATTTCTATTTGCATGTATTAGTTTTATAATTGTAGTTTATTAATTGAGGAGAAATAACAGGTCCTAATGGCCTATTCTACCTCCCGCTGTCGAAGTCTATTTGTATGTGATTTGTATCGTCATCCGTCAAATAGCGTTATCCATAACCGATGGAAAGGGCCCTTAAAAGTAATTTTGTTTTTGTCCTATAGCCTCAATGTCATAGACCTATGTCCGCTAACCGCTTTTTTAAGGGTTCGCATGCATTTTTTAACATTTTTTAAACTCAAAATAAAGACTAACAAAAAGCATAAGTACCTATTATAAAATAGATATTCTCTTTTTTGAGAATGAAAACAGCATACTCTTGGAAAAACAATATTATTTCTTTAGATAAAACGACTTCCTTTTTAATCTTGTTTCCGTAAATGGTGCTAAGCATAAATAACATTTGAACCAAATAACAAATTTATCTATATTTGAATGGAAAGATCAAAGATTTGAATGGAATGTGGACTAGGCGGGGACACTTGAAATTTTAAATGTAAGATGAAAATATTTTTTTATAACCCATACATACTAAAATGGGTTTTTACAGTTTTGTTATAATTATTTTATTCAACCGTCGTTCAAAGAAATATTATAATAAGAATCAAATACATACATAATTGTGTTTGCTCGCAAACGAAAAAAAAAAACCGAATTCAATTACATCGACGAGTAATACAACGTAGATCGACGAAAAAATACTCAAGTAACTGCGCGTTATCAAAGATTACTCAAAAAGTAGTTATCAGATCTCAATGAAATTTATATGTGACCACATGACAAACATCAGCTTTCAATTAAATTAAAAATTATTAAAATCGATACACCCAGTAAAAAGTTATTGCGGATTTTCAAGAAGTTCCCTCGATTTCTCTAGGATCCCATTATCAGATCCTGGTTTCCTTATCATGGTACTAAACTAAGGATATCTTCTTTCCAACAAAAAAAGAATTATCAAAATCGGTACACCCAGTAAAAAGTTATTGCGGATTTTCAAGAATTTCCATCAATTTCTCTGGGATCCCATCATCAGATCCTGGTTTCCTTATCATGATACCAAACTAGGGATATCTCCTTTCCAACAAAAAAAGAATTATCAAAATCGGTATATCCAGAAAGTTATGCGGTATAATACAACGTAGGTCGACGAAAAAAGCGTCAAGTAAAAACGCATTATTAGATATAGCTCGAAAAGTAGTTGTTAGATCTCAAATAAATTTAAATGGGACCAATTGGCACACACCACCTTTCGATTAAAAGAAAATTTGTCGAAATCGCTCCACCCAGTCAAAAGTTCTGATGAACATACACAAAAAAAAATACAGTCGAATTGAGAACCTCCTCCTTTTTTAGAAGTCGGTTAAAAAATAAATAATAGTTTAAAATGTATTCAGATAATTTTCAGTGAGTTTATTATAAACAAATAGATATTAATAATAAGATGGCTCCGAGAGACGTTGTTAATTCTTCTGAACTTACAAATGCGAAAATCTAATAATCCATTTTCGTAAATTATCGGATTTTTTTGCGCAATTATTTCTAATTTTCCTTTCCGTGCGAACTTTGTAGAAAGAATAAGAAATTTTTAAAAAGAAGAATTAGCTGAATTGGTTTTGAAATATTGCGATCTAGCAACACATTAAGCTATTCTTTTTTTATTTCTATAGATATGATAGATAAACGAGTTTTTATTGGAATTCATACACGTGGGTGTATATGTAATTTATAAATATTTGACTGTATAAAAAAAAACGTGAAAACAATTAGCTCATCAAATAAAAATGACTAAACATCTTCGCAATCGTCGACACGTTTAGTCCGTGACTTAGACCGACCTTGATTTTTTTGTCTGTTTGCCTGTCACAGTAATGATTCTCAACCGATTAGCTGGGGGCTCTGTGCTTAGATCCATTAAGGCAATTGTGTTTTCGAGTCGCTGGGAACCTGTCAAACATATGATGCTAAAAATATATGTATTAACTGTTTAGCAAGCTGTATAAATTACCAATAAAACTCTAAGTGCAAACTAGAGAACGGCTGGACAGATTTGACATTTTTAAAACCTTTATAATACATAGAAGGTTCGTATTGCAAGATATCCAGAAGAATGGAAAACTTCGGAAAATGTAACGATTTTTTAACTTCACGTGTCTGACATTTGGCAAAACAGGACGTCAGTCGGGTCAGCTAATCTATACATATAAATAAAATTGAAGTGTCTGTCTGTGATTTCAAAGTACCGGTTTTTTTAAAGTGTTTTTAGTTATTTACACGAGAGGTACTAAATCACAAACTATTTTCATTTTTTGTCTGTCTGTCTTTCTTTCGATTCGCCCGGACTAATCTTCGAAACGGCTGAACCGATTTTTATGGGACTTACACAAGAAGATAAAGGAGATTTTGGAGTAACATATAGACTACTTTTTTATCCCGGAATTCTCGCGAAATTAGGATTTACGCGGGAAAACGTGTTCCCCGCGCGAGAGTACTTACCGAAATAGATATGAAATAACTCAATTTTTGAGAGCGAAATTTTTTCGAATTTATGTCTACAACTACGATATTATTGAGCTGAAAAGTTCGTTTTTTGCTTAAACGCGCTATTCTCAGGTACTACTGATAGTGGTTCGAATCGAAAAATTCTTTTTGTGTTGGATAGCCCATTTACAGAGGAGGCCATAGGCCATTTTTCCTCAAATTAATGCGGATGAAATCGTGCGGAATAGCTAGTTTGAAATAATTGTACAGTTTTATTTAACAACTGAACTCATATGTTTTGCCCATAGTCACCACGCTGGGCAGGCGGGTTGGTGACCGCAGTACTGGCTTTGTCGCACCAAAGACGCTGCTGCCCGTCTTCGGCCTGTGTATTTCAAAGCCAGCAGTTGGATGGTTATCTCGCCATCGGTCAGCTTCTTAAGTTCCAAGATGGTTGTGGAACCTTGTTATCCCTTAGTCGCCTCTTACGACACCCCCGGGAAGAGAGGGGGTGGCTAAATTCTTAAAACATATGAGTTCACGTTATTTTTGACGTAAACTTGTGGAGGCCTATGTCCAGCAGTGGACTGTATAGGCTGTAATGATGATTTAACAACTAACTTGTTGGTATAGATATTACAGTAATATAACGTTTCGTTTAAATAATATATACTAGAGGTATTACTCAGTTTTACCTGGGTTTACAACTATTGGACAACGCACTTCCCAATTGCTAACAAGTGGCTAACAGACAGGCTATTGTCTTGTATTTATTGTGACCAAACAAAAAATAAGACACGAAACTCATTACTTTAATCGACTTAAAAAGGAGGAGGAAGGAGGAAAAAGGGGCTGTTCTCAATCCGACTGTATTTTTTTCCCTTTTTTATGTCTGTTACCTCAAAACTTTTTAGTGGATGTATCGATTTCGGTGATTCTTGTTTTAACCGAAATCGAATGCTTGTCGTGTGGTCCAAATTAAATTTGATCGATATCTAACTAGTTATTTTTGAGTTATTTATAATAATCCGCATTCACTTGACTGTTTTTTCGTCTACCTACGTTGTATTACTGGTTCATGTAATTGAAGTCGGTTTTTTTCATTTGGCAACAAACAGTTATATTTAATTAATGGTACACCACATATGTACACTTATGATTGTACAAGATATAATTAAAAAAATAGTTAAATAGCGTTTTAAAACGTAAACCTCAAAAATATGTGTCTAAACTGAAACAATCTGAAAATATAACAAAAAAAAAATCTTTTTAAGCTAATTCACATAAGCTAAAAAACTAAGTATACTCAATCGAATGGAGAAGTCTGATGAAGATCTTTCTATACGAGAAAGATAAAAAAAATCTTTAGTATTATTCTTAACAGCCTTGTCGGCAAAATGTCGGCATAACCTACAAAAACAAGAAAAGCACATGTCACACAAAGTAATGCCTAGTTAAATTATAAAGATGATATAATCAACAATCGTGACCGCGTTCTCAAATACCCAGTGAATATTAGTTATAGTACTAGGATCCAAGGACGCCAATTATACACATGAAAGAATTTTTTGTACAATAACAATAGTAAAAACGTGTATTGAATATTACTATTTATTATTAGTATTGAAATTCATTTTAGGCATGACCAATTTGCTAGAGCAATTTTAGCACACGATAAAATCGATTTTTAATTCATATTACAAATTTAGAATTTCTTAAAAGCAATATCGATAAAGATAGAAAAATGTATTGTATTTAGAAATCTGCACTAGTGCATTACAAAATATAATAACAATTTGCTTAAAAATATATTTTTCCGTTTCCTTTATATCAAGGATGGTTTGGGCTGTAAAAATTTATTAACCGACTTCAAAAAAGGAGGAAGTTACTCAATTGGACCATATATATGTATTATGTATGTATGTTCGAGGATAACTCCTTCGTTTATGAACCGATTTTGATAATTCTTTTTTTGTTGGAAAGGAGATATTCCTAGTTTGGTACAATGATAAGGAAACCAGGATCTGATGATGGGATCCCAGAGAAATCGAGGAAAACTCTAGAAAATCCGCATAACTTTTTACTGGGTGTACTTTGATAATTTTTAATTTAATCAAAAGCCGATGTTAATCATGTGGTTACATTTAAATTTCATCGAGATCTGAATACAACTTTTGGAGTAATCTTTTATAATGCGTATTTACTTGACTATTTTTTTGTCTACCTACGTTGTATTACTTGTCGATATACGAGTAATTGAAATCGGTTTTTCTTCGTTTGCCTGCAAAGACAATTATAATATTTATTATTCACTCATACGACTACAACGGTGTATCTTTAGTTTCGGTCACCTTAATAAATACTTGAAACAATACGCTCATCCTGAAGACAATCGACAAAAGTAAAGGAAAAAAAATGCTGTGAAATCTCTTTGAAATGATAAAAATGGCTTTACATTCTTTCAAAGATGTTTTATATGTACCGTGTCTAAATCATAAGACAAAACAATAAATAGTTTATTGCAACTTTAATTATTATCGAATCGTAGCAAACTTTTGGTTATATGTTGTATGAAATGTTGTAATTGTACCTTGTGATGGATATATTTGGCAGGTTAATGTATAGTATAAAACTATTTATAAAAATTTTACACTCGAAAAGTACTCGGAAAGGATTATTATTATAGGAAATTACTTTTGTAAATATTTTCAACTCCAATTATATATAAATATATTGGGTTATGTTATTATAAATATATTGGGTAAAAGCTAAAAAATGATACTAACGTCAAGTCTTTCGCCATACCGTTGGTAATACCTATGTATTACAAATATTTAACTAATGTAAGTTACATTTACTATACTACTGTAAGTTACTTTGAATGTGAGTTACAAATATTAAAACAAAACAAAAATGTGTGTGGGCAATTCACACACGGCAGATGTGATACTTCTGATGAGTTCTGAAAAGTAGTAGAAAGTAGTTAAGTGTATATTGTAAGTAGGCCAAGTAGGCCATAAGTGTACATATACGTTAACTAGACAATAAGTGTACATATATTATAGATAGCAAGTATCTATAATAATAATAATAATTATAATAGTGACAACAATAATTAAAGTAAGGCGCAATATAATTCTGTCTTTTTGCATGTAAGATATCAATTAAGTTTAGCATAATTTTGGTCGGTGGACTCACGTCTGCATTAGGGATACTAAGACAGAATAATTAGTTCTCTTAATGTAAGCTGCAGTAGTGTAACAAGTAAACGATCAGTAATAAAACTAAAAATCGGAATAACAAAAGCATGGGCACTTTAAGCCTGTGGACATAACTTTATTTATAAAAAAAAAAAAGAAAAGTAGTAGAAGAATTTTTTCACTGAGAATATAAAATACTGTGTACATTCTCTCTTGTGCATTTATGTCTTTGTTTCTACATATATCGTAACGCATTTTCGTTTCATCGAGTTGCAAATCACAGCGATTCCACAGAAGTTTCACTTCAAAAATGATTGCTAAAATGTAATAAATGATAATGAATAATTTGCATTATAACTCCATTCAAATTAGGATTTTAAATTAAAACATAAATATTTTATTCAAAATTATGTCCAAAAAAAAATGACTGTATACAGATTTGAACACTTAAAAGGCGAATGTTTGCCGTTCGACGAGTATATTCAAACACTCGCCGCTCAGCTGATTCAACGGATATATTTTTATAATATTTTTTACAATACTCGATCGCCTTGCAAAATAACGACTTCTCATATTGTAAAGATAGCATATCCTTTTGTTTTTTATCGTTCTGACCATTGATAATTTGATGATTGCTTTTTTTGTGATTCTTTTATTGATGTACTTTTGATGTAATGGTATTCGAAATTAGTGCGTAACGAATGATTGAGATAATGTATAGAACTCGACTATCTTCATGCAAAGCCTCAATTTAATGGAAATTTTAGGATTAAATGAAAACTATCACTTAATCTTTGTCTATATCTATATACGAGGTTTTGTCCTAATCATCAAACACTTACTTGTGCGAAAGAAATAATAAATCACTACACAAACCCGTTGCATTCATATAATAAATGCGATAGATACATTTAATTCAAATATTGACCGTATAGTAAATAAAATGTAGGTAAGACTGGTCTTGTAACGAAACAAAACAACCTCTCAACTCATATCATGGCGTTTGTTTAGGATATTAATTTGTTCTCTAAACTAACTTCTAATATATATGAAGACGACGCGTTGCCACAACGGTCACAGCACTGGTTTGTGGCTGTTGCGTTGGCGGTTGCGGGTTCGATCCCAGCACACGACAATTATATTGGCCATATAGATGTTTGCCGTGGTCTGGGTGTTTGTGCGGTCCTTGTGGGGTCTCCCCACCGCCCTTCGGAGAGCACGTTAAGCAGTCGGACCCGGTTGTTATCATGTTGACAGCGATCGTTACTCATAGTAGGGAATATATCCGCCAATCCGCATTACAGCAGCGGTGGATTAACTGATCCTTCTCCTACATGGGAAAGGAGGCCTATGCCCAGCAGTGGGATACTACAGGCTGAAGCGTATGAAGTGTAATATATATGAATATTATAGATACATAAACGTTAACTGTATATTAATTACATATTTTTTTACGTTTCAGGAGGATGAAAAAGTAACGGAGTTAGTTGCTAAGTTCGGTCCAAAGAAATGGACATTAATCGCGAGGCATCTGAAGGGCAGGATAGGAAAACAGTGCAGGTAATGCTACTTTGTTATTTCCTATTTACTTTAAAATGAATAATTATTTATCATATACTTAATATATAAAAAACTCAAGGTTTTTGTAATTATAATAATAATTATTTTTAAGTTGTGACCGGTACTTACAATTGATATTTTTGTTGATCTACAATTTTTTTTTCTGATGAAAAGCATTATGGCTTCATTATTATGTCAATCGATATTTGGCCATATAGTTTTTGCTTCCTGTTAGTAGTTTTATTTCATGTTCAAAAATAATAAGATAAGTTTTTAATGAAATTTAGTTTAATTAATTTACTTAATTTAGATTCGAAGGAATTACAATAATTGTTACGTTCACGAATATAATCAGGTTTAAAGGTTAAAAGCATATGAATCTGTAAAGAATTAATTATATAATCTTTATAAATGGAATTTTAGTCATCGTTTATTACGTATATAAAATTATGGATTGACGATATAATATATAGAATTTAAAATTGACCAAGTTGTGTGTATACATACAGTATATAATGTATTTGTGTATATATGTGTGTCAGTATAATATGTATATTGTTTATATGTATGTATATGAGTATAATATGTGCATGTGTATGTTTATTTGTATGTATTTGTATATATTCCTGTTACATAAAATATTTGCGCCATGTTAGTCCTCTGCCCAAAGGTTGCCTGGAGAGATCGCTGTATTAGCGATAAGGCCGCCTGTTGAAACTGATGCAATTTCTATTTTTTAACCGAATTCCAAAAAAGGAGCAGGTTCTCAATTCGAATGTATTTTTTTTTATGTATGTTACATCAGAACTTTTGACCGGGTAGACCGATTTCGACAAATTTTGTTTTAATCGAAAGGTGGTGTGTCAATTGGTCCCATTTAAATTTATTTGAGATCTAACAACTACTTTTCGAGTTATATCTAATAATGCGTTTTTACTTGACGCTTTTTTCGTCGACCTATGTTGTATTATACTGCATAACTTTCTACTGGATGTACCGATTTTGATAATTCTTTTTTTGTTGGAAAGGGGATATCCCTAGTTTGGTACCATGATAAGGAAACCAGGATCTGATGATGGAGTCCCAGAGAAATCGAGGGAAACTCTCGAAAATCCGCAATAACTTTTTACTGGGTGTACCGATTTTGATAATTTTTAATTTAATCAAAAGCTGATGTTTATCATGTAGTCACATATAAATTTTATCGAGATCTGATAACTACTTTTTGAGTAATCTTTGATAACGCGTAGTTGCTTGACTATTTTTTCGTCGATCTACGTTGTATTACTTGTCGATGTAATTGAAGTCGGTTTTTTTTTCGTTTGCGAGCAAACACAATTATTTAATATCATTTTTCGTATTGTTAAAACCTTGTATTGGTTTGTGAAAATGTATATAAATAAATAAATAACATATATATTTTTCTGACCCATATATCTCTATATATTTACTCTTTATTTAAACTCAAAGCTAAGAGTTTTTTCGTAGATGCTATCTTACTTAGAATAATGAAAAAAGAATTAATAAAAACTACGTATTATATTGATTACGTCTGTTTCTTTTACAGAGAACGCTGGCACAACCACTTGAATCCTTCAATAAAGAAATCCGCTTGGACGGAACACGAAGATAGAATCATATACCAAGCTCACAAACAGCTCGGCAACCAGTGGGCTAAAATAGCTAAGTTACTGCCAGGCAGGTGAGTTAAAAGTATAAATATTGGTTAACTTATTGTAATAAGCATTTTCTTGATATCCAGTGTGAATAAAGTTGTATATATATGTATGCATGTATGTATGTATGTATGTATGTATTTATGTCTCACTTTAAATGGTATATTACAATTTGTACAACTACACCAACACAATAACATCTCTCGGCAGCCCTTTGCACATTAAGATACTTTGTTCAAGTCAATCTGATATGTTTTATTTCTGTTTTGGTGTACAATAAAGTGTGTTGTTTTGTTATGTTGTTATAAGTAGTGTTTACTGTGTTAGACTAGCATTAGCCTGTTAATGTCTAATTAACTTGCCTCTTCTCAATAAATATTTAGGAGAAAGGTAAGAGCATCCAGCTCGCTTCTGCACCGGGATTCGGTAAATTGTTTTCCGAACATAGGAAACGGTTTGTGATTACAACCAAGACTAATGTTTTTACTTGCTCTCCGAAATCGAATAGTGTTGGTTCACATTCCTAAGGATGAACATCTAAATCAGGAAAATATTTTCAATTTTTTCTTTCTGATTCCATTGGTTGCTATGTATTTGTCGTTATAAATACCATAGAGATTTTTGTTTAAATAATCATTTAAACAAAAATCTCGTAAAAATCTAAACAATTTTAATAAAAACTAGTACATTATTATTTATAATAACATTATGTTAATATCTAATTCCAGGACAGACAACGCGATAAAGAATCATTGGAACTCAACAATGAGGAGAAAATATGAGCCTGAGCTGTTAGATAGTTTTGAGAACATTAGAAAGAAGAGAAAGAGATACGATGGACCGGAGGACCGAAGGGTTACTGTCGCTTATAATGACGTTAGTTTGCTTGCTTGCCTGCTTATTTTTAAAATATAAACATAAACGCTTCACAATTAATGGCCCCAAATATGATTTTCTCCGGTGTTGGAAACACAACACACAAGCAACACCTATACATACATTTGTATTGGTCATACATCATATGTACATCTGTATGACCAATACAAACGTTTGTTGTGAGCGATGAGCGAAGGCGACAAGCACTGAATAATGCTTGCATCAGATGCGCCAACGCGTCGTCAATTTCTTTAGTATGTGTGTCTTTAATTTGTTATTAATAGCTTAGCAAAGACACGTATGGTATGCCTGATGGCAAGCGGTTGCCGTGAATCCCATATACAATCTTCACGCGTACGTGGAAACTATAAAAAATTACCTTTGTTCTAAGGTTTTCTCTGAGCCATACAATTTAGAGGCTTTCAAAGTTTCAAGCATCGAGTATGCAGTCTTATTTTTTCTAAACGCTAGGGGCAGCAAATTTTGTATTTTATGATGAAATATATCGGATTGTACTGTCTGATCGCTTGTCCCATTATAAAATATGTAAAAAAAATTTTTTTGGGATCCTCCTGTTAAACAGTTAGACTTATAATTCAATGCGAATAAGAAATTAAACTTGTTACAGAAAATGATACAGTGATACCTCTTTATTATATTTCTTTGTCTTATTATTTTGCGCTTTATGTTAATAAATATGCAATTGTGAATTAGTTATTAGTAATAGTTTTGTGTTTGTTAGTGAACTTTATATGTGACGTGTTTAACTTTTGTGTTGGTCAAAGCCTTTTTATATTTATCAGCTATAATTTTATGTTAGAAGAACTTAAAAATTTTAACGAACTATATAATAACATTTTAAATCAATGCCAACTATTATTTCCTTTCCATTCAATAAATTTGTAAAAGCTTTATACAACAACCTGCTTCACTTGCAGTTGATATTTTAGAATTAACCTCTTAAAACATTGTTGGTGACTTCAATTGCTAACCAACTTCTACTAAAAAAAGTTTAAATTTTGTCTTCTTCCAAATAAAATAATAAAACTTTGTATCCACAGTCGAATTGGTCGGATCCATTCAATGAATCGACTCAAAGCAACTCATCAAACACAAGTCAGCCTTCGAAACAAGTTTTGCATTTCCGACAATTACTAAAGGATCAATTAAATAATTTACAACAACAAATACCCAAGTCTCCAGATAGAGGAGGCTTGGTACCTGCGGATACCGTGGAAATTATTGAATCACCCTACGAGTGAGTATTGATTTACTTATTTATTTTCTGTTTAAAATTAAATTAACAAACATGAAAATAAGAAAAGGAAAAACAAAATAAACAAGATGATAAAAACCAACAAAAAAAAAATACTTATTTTCTATATAAGAATTTAAACCAACTTGATTATTTTTTTACTAAAATTATTTAAAATGAAAATGAAAAAGTTTAGAATTAAATATCACTAATCATTATCATTATCATTTTTGCTTTAGTCTTAATTGTTGTCATTGCTGAGTTTTAAAACTTTCGTAGCCACTTTGAACACTTGATCCTACGTGTTATGTAGCATTTACGGTCTTACTTATAAAAATCTCGCTAAGCAATACTTAGCCACCGCTTAGTTAAACCGCTCTTAAGCTACAAATCCATGTTTAACTTTTGTTTACTTATAAACGTTGATTAGCTGTTACTTAGATAAGAAACAAACAAAGAATGATAATTTTTTTTTTCTAACAAACACACGCAAGTAAGTAGATCAAACGTCACAATATAACAGCTGATCTAAGTGAAATCCGCCATCTTGCCGCTTAGCAGGAGTTAAACTATGCCTCGGCAGTGTTTAAATTTGACGGCTATTTAAACACTACTTAACGACTTCTTAACGCTAAATAGTGTTTATAAGTGAGGTTTTTGCTAATCCGTTGCTAAGCAATTGATTAAAAATTAAGAAACGTTTATAAGTAAGACCGTTAAAGTAGAGCTTTCTAATAGTGAAAGTGTTCTTGAATAAACCAACTGTGTTATTAATAAAGAGAGACCTAATAAGAATGAATAAAAATTATATATATATATATATATATATATATATATATATATATTACATAGCTCTAAAGCCTTCCTCGGTAAATGGATAATCAATCCAAATCAAATCCAACACAAAAATTTTTTTTTTTTATTCAAAATCAGTGTGTAAATGTCTTATGTATATAAATATAAATTTCGTGTTACGATGTATCTTAGCGATAAACTCCGAGACACTGAAATAATTTTTATCAAATTTTGTAAGCATCTGTAATTTGGTCCAACTAAATAGGGTTTTTAGGGGTAGTTTTTATCTCAGTTATTGATCTCAATATTGGTTATCGCAAATAAAATGTTTATTAAACAACTTTAGTGTGTATTTATCGGTTAGTTTTATAAAACGCTAATAGGTGATAAATGACATAATACCTATGTATAGTATGGTGATGTAATAATGTTTTGGCATCTAAGTTGCACAGATCTCCGGTAGATGGCGCCGTATTTCTATTTATAGATTATAGATGGCGCGTTTGAATATAGAATTTACATAAATTTTTATAAATTATAATTACTGAGCCATGTGTATATAGTAAAATAAAAACATTGTTACTTTTTACAGGTATATAAACATCAATACACTTCCAATGAATTCTCCTATTAAAAATTTACTAAGTCAGACTTCTACAACCGATAACAGTGATCAAAGCACAGGTATATAATAATATATAACATATATATAGGTTCTTATAATTATTTAAAATAAAAACCTAATTCAAATAAATTGAACTCATGTAAAATGGATAAAGGGGTTATTTGGATTCTGTAAATTTACTCAAACGAATAGATATACAGTTTTCTACTTTCAGTTTCTTTTTTATAATATTTATATAGAATGTCTCAACAAGTAAAATCTATATAAACTGGACAGTAAAGAAAAAGCGTCGGAACACATGAGTTTACGCCGTTTTTGGCGTGAACTTGTGGAGGCCTATGTCCAGCAGTGGACTGCGATAGGCTGAAGCGAAACAATTGATTTGAATTTTTTTGGTACTATATTCAAAAAAGTTGTTGTAGTAATTTTAATTACATACATATATTGTATAAACTAAATTACATACATATATTTTATAAAATAAATTAGACTAGCCCGTTGGCGCAGTTTGTAGTGGCCCTGCTTTCTGTTCCGCGTGTTGCGGGTTCGATTCCTGCCTGAGTCTGGGTGCAATATATATATTTATTTATATATGTATTATTTATATGTATGTTTATCAAAAAAAAAATAAGTTATAACCGTCGGCTGTTACCTGTAACACAAGCATTAAGTTGCTTATCATAGGAACAGACGAACGTGTGTGTTATAAGATATTTATTGATTTATTATTTATAAAGATTTTTCATAGTAATTTAATCTCAACTAATAACTATTTTAATATTGTTTTCAGTAACGTATTCTATGCAAGAAACAGCCAAAGAGATAATCGTACCGTCTATGTTTTCTCCTAAGAAATGTGATACAAACAGTCCACCTCCGATATTGAGGAGAGGAAAAGTTAAGAAGCAACAGACTTTAACGCCTAATCCTAATGTGAGTCGGTATCAGTATATAATGTGTTATTTTATTCCATATACTAGCACTGACGGTTTTTCTCGCACTCATTTGAGGAAAAATCGTTTTAAAATATTTTATTTATTTATTTATTCTTTATTGTACACCACATAGAGTAATTTAATACAGAATTGTAAAGAAAAAAAGAAGTATAATGCACAATGAGGCGGCCTTATCGCTCGATAGCTATTTCTTCCAGGCAACCTTAGGGCTTAGTTAGAAAAAAAAACAAAGAAATACGTAGGTGAATATTGAAATATTGTAGTTATAGCCTAATATATATATATATATACATATACTCTTTTGTTTATAATTATAGAAGTATAGTCTTTGACGACAGAACCTTCATAATGTTAATAAACTTATAATTTAAATTAATTATGGTCGAATTTCGACCACTGGGCGATCACTAGTTTATATAAATAAAGTAAACAGTATAGATATAGAAATAAATCAACAATGTGTGATAATAATTATTTATTTTCCAGACTTGGTCAGAGACAGTATCGAAGGCCCTCGAAGGCGCAACACCGATAAAAGCTTTGCCATTCAGTCCATCGCAATTTCTCAATTCTCCGGCCGGTTTATCGTTTCCTGCCTTTGATTCTACTCCACTAAGACATGATAGTAATAAGGTTAATATTATAGTATATATATTAAAAATATAATAAAAATAAAATTAACACCCAGACTCGGGTGGAAATCGAACCCCCAACCCGCAGAACAGATAGCAGGGCCACTACAAACTGTGCCTTGCTAGTCAATTATTATTTATTAGATTTATTTACTAGTTTGACAATAATTAAAAAATTTAATTTGTAAAATGACGATTCGAAGATGATTTTAAAGCCTATTTTTGAATAAAGTTATTTTCGATTTGGATTTTGATTTTAAGTGGGTAGCATCTGTCATCAAGTGAATAAATATATGATGGTATACAATATGATTACAAAAGTATTGGGAAATGATATATTAGTGAATGTTTTGGTGCTGTTTTCAATCTTTCAACACTTATAAAACCTCGAGATGATTAAGTTATGAATTTCACAATAATTTCGTACAATGTCTGCGACTATTGTTTTTAATAGATTCTAATAGAGAGAAGTTGTCAACTGAAAAATGAAAGTTGAATAATTCTGTGTAAATTGAATAATGTCAATGACTTTAAAGTGAAATATATATGATATTTCAGGAGCTGGGAGTAACTCCATTACTGCATACGCCTACACCGGCGAGTATTACACCCGGTGGGAGTCAGCTTAAGAGTAACACTCCCAAGTGAGTAGTTAACTACTTATTATTTACATTTTACTATACTGAAAAAAAAACTGCTCTGGTGTAATGGTGCGTGTGCCGTGTGCGGTGCCTAAAACACCGACGGTCGCGGGTTCGATTCCCGCTCGGAGTGGATATTTGTGTTCATGATTCGGGAGAGCACGTTCAGCCGTCGGTCCCGGTTGTCATATCGTTACTCGTAGTCGGGAATTTATCCGTCAACCCGCATATGGAACAGCGTGGTGGATTAAGCTCTGATCGTTCTCCTACATGGGGAGAGAGGCCTATGTCCAGCTGTGGGATATTACAGGCTGAAGCGAAAAAACCTGTAAATCTATTGCTTATGAACTTGCTTTGCTATAACAAGATTCTCTATACCTAAGTCTGCCTTGCTGCAGGCAACAACACTCAGCAAATAATTGTAAAATACTTGTAAAATCTATATTAGTATTTTTTTTTAAGTGGTCCTAATAAATAATAAGTAATATGTTAAACATTGTGTGTTCATAACGCTTTTAACACTAGACAAATAGGACATTGATAGCTAACAGAGATTTTCTATGTTGATTTATTTATTTGTTTTGTTTATAATCTCTTTAAATCTTATTAGTTAATAATATAAAAATCAATTAAAAAAATAATTAATTGTAGTCAAATTAAAGCAATGTATTTACTAACAAAAGATAGCAAATAAAATTACTCAGAGCTATATTGTCTTTTCATAAACAAATTTGCTTTATTATGTCAAGATTGATATTTCTGATAATATTTACTGACACTAATACTTAACCATTTATTTAATTTTACAGAACACCGACACCATTTAAAATCGCAATGGCAGAAATCGGTAAAAAGTCTGGACTTAAGTACGAGCCTTCTAGTCCTGGGTTGTTAGTTGAAGATATAACTGAAATGATACAGAGGGAAGGAAATTCAGAAAGCACGGTGCAATTAAACGACTCGATGTTGTCTTGCACTGCTCAGGAACAAGAGGTAAATGTACAGGTTTGTGTTATTATATTATAATACTAGCTTATATGCTGTGTGGTTACGACATTAAAGAATATAGCCACCCCCTTTCTTCCCGTGGGTGTCGTAAGAGGCGACTAAGGGATGATGCGTGATGTATATAATGGATGTCCCCTAATGGGGTAATGGGTTTTATTCTCAATCAATTATCAAAATGAAAGAATTGAAATTACAGAATTTATAAAGTTCCAATTTTCAATGAAGCCATTACATGTTCCCGTTTATTATAATTGAAATTGTTAAGATAACATTTTTCTTTTACCCTTAAAAAATATGAATCTTTGTAATTCATATTTGTCAATTATATTGGAGAGGAAAGGAACTGATAATACTTCTTTTAGAAATGTTTTGATACCTAACTCTGCTCCAGTAGAGGGATATGCTTAAGTGTAAAAATTATATAACATTGAATAATTACATATTAGTACATAGTATATAGTACTTCAACTTTACAATATTGCTTTAAAGCAGTGTTGTGTTTCTGTGGTGAGTAAGGTGACAGAGCTCCTGGGGGTGTTTGGGGGTAGGCAACGAGCTTTCGATGTTTCCGGTGTTGCCTATAGACAATAAGCTACCTACGGTTTTATTTTTATGTTACCCACACATTAGGAATTCTAAACATTTTTGAATATGATTATCAAAAATTTCGATCTAGCGGGTACATCGTTCCATAGCTTAATTGCTTAGAGCGCCGACACGGTCAGTCGGAGACGCGGGTTCGAACTTCGCTGGAGCGGTCAATTTTTGATATGATATTCAAAAATAGGCTACCTATACGTTTGTCATCTGATGGCATACTTGTATGATATTCTTCAGTCTGTAATATCCCACTACTGGGCATAGGCCTCTTTCCCCGTGTAGGAGAAGGATAAGAGCTTAATCCACCACGCTGCTCCAATGCAGGTTGGCGGATATACTTGTATGCCCTAGTAATATAAAAGTTATTTGTTATGGTATAAGTGTACTGTGTGCCACCCCTCTCTTCCCGTGGGTGTCGTAAGAGGCGATTAAGGGATAACACAGTTCCGCTACCACCTTGGAACTTAAAAAGCCGATCGGTGGCGGGATAACCATCCAACTGCTGTTTTTGAAATACACAGGCCGAAGACGGGCAGCGGCGTCTTCGGTGCGACAAAGCCAGCCCTGCGGTCACCGACCCGCCTGCCTAGCGTGGTGACTATGGGCAAAACACATGAGTTTGCACTATTGTTTGGCGTGAACTTGTGGAGGTCTATGTCCAGCAGTGGACCGTATAGGCTGTAATGATGATAATGATGAAGTGTGAACCCAACGATGGCTCCCTCCTTGCAGGTGAACGACTCCGGCATCGGCAGCGGGCGGCGCGGCGAGCGCGGCAAGGAGAACGTGCCGGCCAAGCGGGCGCGCAAGGCGCTGGCGCACAGCTGGGCCGCCACCAGCACGCCGCAGCACCGCCGCGTGCCCGACGTGGCCTTCTGCGTCGAGACGCCGGTACGTCTGTCTCGCTCGCGCGGGCGCACGCACGCACACACACGCACGCACGCATGCGCACGCACACGCACACGCACACGCACTCAAGAACACCACTATATTAGTAGAGACCTTCACTTACCTACACTACCGTTATCCGATCGTTGATGTGTGTACGTACTTGCAAATCGTGTCTAATCCTATATGAATATAAACGTATTTACTAATTCTTCTGACACGTAACTTAGTAAAATAGTCTTATATCTTACTGAAAATTACTTACAATAACTGGTTATAAAAGGATGTGGTAACTTGTACACAATTCTAAAAATAAATAATGATTTATAGCGTTTAATATTTTATTAAAAGGTCTGTTTTTGTTACAGAGTAAAACCTTAGTAGGCGACAATTCAGTACTCTTCTCGCCGCCTTCAATCGTGAAGCACTCGCTTCTAGAAGAATCGACCAGTCTTCACAGCCTCGTGAGCGCTGAAAACACACCCGAACCGATAAAGTACGAGGAAATCGAAATCGAAAATACGGAAAAACCCAAGGTACAACACAGGTCCTTAGTCCATACTAATCCCTTACCTAACACCATCGATCCCAACTTAATTGTGTACGAAAATTATAACACGACGCAGAACGTACAGACGAATCCTAACGTATTTAGAAATATTACTAATATCGAATCGCCTCGAAGCTTTGCAAGGCTGAATGCAGAGAGACTTCGAACGATAACGTCTTCGGAATTAGCATGCGATAATATTAACATAAACCTCAATAACATTTCGAATAACGGGAATAATTTAATAGCTCCAAAAGACGTATTAGCAAACGCGTTAGCTGATCATATTTACAAAGTGACCAATCAGAAACCATCTACGTCGCGGATCGACGAAATATTAACGAATAAAATTAATAAACCGACTGATGTAGAAAAGGAAAACCAGTGGTGGCAAATGGATAAAGATACGGCTGACGATTTGTACAACGATTACTACATGTTCACAAATTTGTGATAAGAATGTTGAAAATTGGGTTGGTTTTGGTCAATTTTAGTAAAATTTGGTCTGCAGATAATAAATTTATCGTTATCTTAAATTGACTCATTGAAAAAAATCTGAATACAAGATTAAATCTTAAAAGACATTGGTTTTATAATATAAACAATCTTATTTAATATTTAAAAACTATGAACAAAGTAAACTAACAACGATATTTGTCAAGTTGCAAATATATTTTTTTAAAGCCTACTTTAATAAGAGTACAGGATATTTTTTGTTTTATAAAAATTGCATAATGAGAGCAAAGTAACAAAAATGGATTTTATTCGATCAGTTTTAATTTAAGCAATATAATTTATAGGTATCTCGTAACTTTTATATGCATTGACGCTACAAAAAGATGCATTTAGACGTTTTTTTTTTCTTGTCTGCGTAATTAACGCAATAATTGAACAGTATTAAGACAAAATACGTTCATTCGTTCATCGATTAATACGTTATAACGTTAAATCGGTTAAGGGTCGATTTCATTCATCGAATTCAATACCCACTTTTTTCTTCGCTTTTCAAAAATTCTCGTTTTATTAGTATTAGGCACCATAATGTTTATAATTTCAGTTTTATGTACAGAATAAAATTATGTGCGCAAATTTAAACAACGGCAAATTTTAACAGCTCAAAAGTCGGTTAAAATATATCAATTTCCCAGAGTAATTTTTTTTTCAAATTTTTATTTGTTTTTTGAATCACTAAAATCACGGGTCAGACGAATGAAATAGTACCCTGTTTTTTTTAATAAGTTGTGAATAAATAAAAATTGTATCCATTTTTTAATTGAGCTATTTAGGAAGTACCCCATCGATTAATAATTACTGGAATATTGACAAGTACAAAGAAATTATAATGCAAACTTCATTTTTACAGGTGTTTTGAAATCGACCCTTAAATGTCGGTTGTGATTTAATTAAAATCGTGTTCGATTTTTTAGACACGTAAGAAGCCCATTGGTTTTTGTAAAATAAATTTATTATTCGTTTTAGAATTATAACATGGGATTTTTTAAATTATTTCTATGGAGACTTAAAATGACTAGTATGTGCTTCTATGGAATAATAATAATACTAAAGTATTGTTCAACTTTGTCAAAGAAATAATTTCGCTTAGCACAATGCGAAGTTATTTTATTTGTATATATTGATTAATCGTGCTGGGAATAATCGTCACCAAATTTAATTTTTTTTTGTCATAATAAATTAACGTTATTAATAAGTTTCGAATAAAATTTGGATTCGATTGCGAAAATGAGAGATAGATAGATAGATAGATACTCGATATTGTACACAATAACGATCAACACAATAACATATTTCAAATAAAAAAAAAAAAACAGTGTACAAAGGCGGTCTTATCGCTAGAGTAGCGATCTCTTCCAGACAACCTTTGGGCATATAGGACACAGCGTAGTGAAAAATGATTTCAATAAAAACTTAATATTTACGATAGATGAGAATCGTCATTACGATAAATGGAATTTTAATATTAAATCATGTTTAATATTAAGAATAACATCATTTACCTTTAAGAAAACGACATTTTCGAACTAACATAATTTTTATCGATTTCTTTCAATGTCTGTAATTGCAATAAAACGGCATGATGACGATAACAAATAATCCGATTTTCGTTAACTTTCCGCCCAATGTACAAAGCTTAATAACTTAATTATAAAATTATTATATATAGAATAAGTGCACCAAATTGAAGAGATTAGGGCGTAGGCTACCAAAGATGAATCTTCATCAAATGAATATTTGTTCTTGAATTTCTAATATATAAATTAGTTTATTATAATAATTATTATTTTAATGTTTAAAACTTATACCTCAAGTTTACCACGCACCAAATTGTTTTTAGTGTTACTAGGTGTAATTCGATTTATTTCAAGTATTAATTATAGGTTAGGGATTTGTTTTTCGATAGATTTTACGCGAAAGTATTATGTTGAAAACAACTAAAACATGTTAGGGTATGACGGTCTAACACTAACTATCCCTGTAAGGCGACCTATCCTGTCCCTGTATTTATTTTTTATAAATGTCTATTAAATAGTAATTTGCTTTGTAATATTGCATCTGAAATATTTTGGTAACTAATATATCCGTGTATCGTGATCGTGAGTAATGTAATTACGAAGCTATTTATTTTCTTAGACATTTTTTTTTTGTTATAATAATCGCAATTTTAATATAAATCGGCAGCTACTTAAAAAGTACTTTATTTGAAATAAAGAAATGACATTTTCCTTTTTACCCATACCCGCCATTTTGTCACCACATCCCTCCATCTTGGATCCATTTCCCGCCTTTTCCGTACAATATTGACAGGCCAGTGTTGAATCTACAATTTTTTTTTATGTTTATATTTTAAAACGTATTTATATTCTTGTTAAAGAATTGTTTATTCTGTTGTTAATTATTTTATGTTTTTTTTTCTTTTAAAATTGTTTTTAATTTATTCTGTAGTGTAGTTTTGTATAACATTTTTTTTTAATGAACGATGTGTTTTCTGTTTTGTAGTTTAGTATCTGTCAATATTGTTAATTCCATTCCACAGTCCAAACTAAAACGGATGTCATTTTTTATTTCAATAAATGTATTTATTCACTAAATATGTTTGTTTATTTTTTATCCACCGCTTATAACTTATTTCATTAAAATTTGTGTAAATTTTAAATAGAAACTGTGTGATGTGTAATTTAATGAAATGGATTATAGAAATTTTGTAACATTAAGTAGTAGGAGATCCGGCTGGAAATTAGTGCACTCATCGAGTTTTTGCTAAGAACCAAATTTTTATGTATATTTATGATTAGGAGAATATTATATCTACAAGGTTGCCCATCAAAATGCTGCCGCTAATATTTTTAATTAAATTATTGTTTATTGATTTTTGGAAAAAACTTTCGTTGACTTGTTTTTTAAATAAGATATCCTCTACATCACGGCAATATATATAAAGATTCTAAAAAATCACGGTTGCCATTGTGCACCTGGCCGCACCTCTTCGCAGCCAGGTGTAAACAGGTATGATTTCGATACGTTTATACGTTTTTAACGCATATTTTTGATTTATACATCAAATTAAAACTAATTTTTTCTATTTATTATATATTATATTTTTTATATAAATAAAATTAAATGCGGCCGCAAATAAGAATTGCTGGCTGTTGAAAATGGTAAATATTTAAAGAAGAGTGAAAGAGAATTAGCGTGTAATATCATTTATTAGATGAGGATAGCGATTGCCAGCTGTACGACGCTTTATAACCATTGCCCAAGCGTCGAATGCCAGTGTTCTCAACCACTGGGGAGTTATAGAGACGACTTAATAAATACTCCTAAACATATATTTTCTTTTTCAAAATGACAAATTTAAAAATTACTACAAAAAATAATAATATTGATGAAAAATAAAACCAAGGTTACTTCCAAGCCCCAAGGTTACTTATATAAATTATTGAAATCGCTGGTGTTCCCGAAAGGATAGAAGGCAACACTGAAATTATTACAAATAATGTAGCTACAAAACTCAATATGAAGAAAGAAGGTATAATTTTTACCAAAAGTGTGAAAGGAAAAAATTGAAAGGAAGGCATCCGACTCGCATTTGGTCGGTTTTTATAATTCTGATAGATTTAAAAAAAGTATTTATTAGAAATTGTTTTGTTTCAAAATCCGAATATCCCGGGATTTTACAAATGTAATCCCGGGATCTGAGTACCGAAAAATGAGCGGCATCTCGAAAATTGCGATCCCGGGATCGAATTTCCCAATGCACATATACATCAGTGATATATTTTATGAGTACATACATAATGCTTGAAAATAATGTAAGAAAAGGCTAGCGTGAAATAAATTTTATAACAATGATTTTTTAAAGAAATAACATGCACAGAGTCAGAGTATGATTTCAGCTGACAAACAACCAAAGTTATTTTAATCTCTTATGATTATAGTCCACACATTACGCAAGGTATCTTTTCTAACAACTTCTAAATGTGGCTCTATTAGGCAGACTCTTAAGGCCTTACTACACGCGAGAGGCCATCCACCATAATTACGTCACAGGTTAAGAGGGGTAAGGTAGATAGGTGGGAGGTCGACAAAGTGTGAGGTGTTAAAAATTTTGTGACATCACATTTCAAATATAATATTTCTAATTCATACATTTTAATGATTAAATTGAAAAAATTAAGGTAAAAATTAAATTATTGTTGTGTTGGCTACTTGACACTAGTTTTAGGAACTGACCTTGAAAAATAATTTACATGCTAATAAAAATTATGTCGAAATTCATGTAAAATTGTAAAATATGTGACGTTGCACTAGGCGGAGGGGTCCCTCGTAAACCGTCGTCGACCAGCTGAGACAAGGACGGGGTTGGGGTCAAAAAACCGTAAAATTTGTTTCGTTTTATAAAAAAATGATAATTATGATCTTTAAAATTCAGTCACTTTTAAGGATCATATCATATCATATTAAATACAGAAACTACTTTAATAAAATTTACTTGACGTAGTATTTCTTATATGTATCGATTGCTATAACTAAGCATATTTGTTTGAACTACTTCTAAATCATAGTATTTTAAAAGGTTTCAAATGAACTCTATCTCAAAAGTCTCATGCGATAAATGCTAAAGTCATGATTATGAATTATGAGCGTGTATTAAGTAGGGATTGTTATTGTACATTGTAGATTCGAAGGCTGTCAGGTGAACCGCTGGTTGTAAAGAAGTCGGCGGTTCGTTCTATCAAATTTGATCAAGATATTGCAGAGGAAGTGAGCAATGAGAAGCCTCTTATATTGGTTTGTATTTTACTATATTAAATATATATTAGCCCGTTGGCGCAGTTTGTAGTGACCTTGCTTTCTGTTCCAAGGGTTGTGGGTTCGATTCCCACTCCGAATCTGGGTGTAATATAAATATTTATTTATTTATTTAATATATGTATTATTTATAAGTATGTTTAATGAAAAAAAAAATGTAGCTATACCAGTCGGCTGTTACCTATAACACAAGGAATAAGTTGCTTACTTTAGGAACAGATGACCGTGTGTGTATTGTGTAGATCTTTGTTTATTTATTATTATATTTTTGTTGATGTAGCTTAAAGAGTTATGAACAATACTTGATAAAAAAGAATACTATTCACATATTCTACTTAACACATAGTATGTTGGAGTTCAAATAATTTTGGGAACTACTGTAAAGTTAGTCTAAGGTAGGGCACAGCAGGAAATATGCTCAAAATCTTGAGCAACCCGACTGGAAAAGTACCTCGACCTTACAGAAGATCACAGCTAAATAATACAGCTCTCAATTGTAGTGTACAGTTCCTACCGAGCTCCTGGATAGGGTGGACAATCCTAAATTATTAAAGTTTTATGAATATTTAACGTTTTTAATATTTCAGACTGACAACAAATGGGAGACATTCGCATGCGGTAAGACTCAGGATCAGCTCGATTTAACATTGTTAGCTCATCAATATTTAAGGAAAACTGCGTTGAAACCGCGCTCATTAAACTTTTAAAACTTCAAAATGAAGTTTTTATCATTGTGTTACTAATATGAATGCAAAAAACGGCATTTTTTTTTTATAAAATTGTAAATTACATATCTAAAATATTGCTATATAAATTTAGGCAGTGCTTACTTTGATTATTAGTATTGCTATTGTATAAAATTGCATGCTCAACCTTTAATTTTCTGATAATTCTATTACGAAATTGTGTATCTGTTACAAAAAAAAAATCTTGCAATATTTTTTTACCTCTATGAAATTAAATACATTAAATTTTCGTAATTAAAACCTAAATTTTAATTTAAAGGCTATTTGTTGTTATATGTAAAAATTATAACAGGCAATTTGTATTAATTATGGTCAAGAATTACTTTTTTTCTAAAATTATTTATAGTTAAACATTTAATAACAAAAACAGTGTGATTTTAATTCAAGGAGATTGATTTAAAGCAATGCTTAGTTATAGCAAGTTAATTATTTTAGAAATTAAAATCATTGTTAACGGTAAATTATTTTAAAAATTAGGAAATTGTCCCTGGCGACTAAACTAATGCGAGACTTTTCAATCTTCAAATAGTTTTTGATAAATTGTAATAAAATCAAAGTTCTACGCAATCGCAGGTTTACTATAATCATGGAATAAATACAAACATCATCATCATCATCAAGCGATCTGCGATAATTGATCATCGTGCGATCGTTTATTTTATTAATTGAAACCACAATAAAACACACGTTATATTTGTTGCAATACAACTAGCGCTGCCACCATTTAATAGAGAATTATGTAAGTTCTATGTTCACCGATTTTTCGCAAGAGGCAGCGCTTGCGATCGCTTAGTTATCGCTGATAACCAACAAATTTTGTACAATTTTTGCTCAGTTATTGTAGGTAACAACGATCAGTGGAAATAACCTGAGTGTATTAAATTAAAAATGATTAAACGTACACTTTAGAAAAGTTCGGTAAGTATTTTAGAACTATAATGGCAACAATTAATAAATAAATTATTTTTTATACATATTGTGTCTGTGTGTTTAAAATACATGTTTGATAGTTTTTGTGACACTTTTGCTATACATTTGCTACATATTTTGCATTTGCGATTTTGTTTTAAATAACATTGTATGAAATTTTTTAAATAGGAGTTTATTTTGGATGTGAAGATCGAATATAAGAGTTTAAAATAAATAATTTTTTAACAATTTTATATTTTTTCGATGTAAACATACTTTTTAACAATTTTGCTCGAAATAAAATATATTATATGTTGGATGATTTTGTTTTGGTTTAAAAGAGGTTTCTTTGAGAGTTTAAAATGCAAATGTAAAAGTGCCGTTTTAATTTTGGTGATGTTGGTTTTATAAATACATACACTTTTTAAGTTTAGTTTATTAAGAGTAAATTATGTGCAAAAAGATTTTAATTATAGTTTTTAAGGAAAAGTTTTACATTGTGACAAAAGTATAGTATGTTATTGTAAATAGTTTTTTTTTTAGGATGTGGAAATAAAGGATTGAGTATATGTGGACTTCTTTTTAATTTAACGAATATCTATTTTTAACTAGACTATCATATAATAGAAAAAAAATATGATGACGAATTGTTTAGATTGCTCCAATAGCTTGACTTCCGTCAGGAGAGTGTGTTAGTGACTTAAAAATAAAAATACATATACCTAAAAAGAAGATATGCAGCGTTTTGAGTTGATTTTCGTTTCAACTTAACACCAAAAAATGAGCAGTTGTTATTTAACGAATTTGTTAATAAATCTCATCTCCTTTCCTTTTAGGGATCTCTAAGGGGTTCCATCTGGGACCAGTTTTGTTAAAAGCTTTGTAATTGAAAGAGATTGTTTCAAAATTTTGCCACTATTAATTTGATGATTCAAGAGTTGCTTCAAGCTGATCCGGAGAGAACAAGTATTTGGTGCAATGACATTGCTATGAGATCAAATATTAAGAAATGCGATGAATTAAACTTTAAATAAGTACATGAAAAAAAAAAATATTATTCAAAAAATGTTCAAATGAAAGTAATCATATTTAACAATGTTGGTCTTACGCGATAAACTTGTGACTTTACATTTTTTTTATTATCAAGAATAAGACCATTATATTATCAAACTGACTAAACTATAAAATAACTTTTACTAACCGACAATCACTGCTTTATTAATCAATAGCTTTAACGACCATATATTGTTAATATACAACAAAAATTATAACCATATAACTTCGTCGCTTATGGAATTGAATTATATGTATTTAATTATCAAGAACATTTTATTAATGAACATATTAAACCAAAGAGGGTCGAGTATTGTACCTTAAGCCTGACAAAATCCTTTTTTAAGTTATAGCCTCGTTTCGCTCTCGTGTAAATGAGATTAAAAAATATAATGCAGGAGAAGAATTGTTGTGTATATATGTATATGTATATTTACTTTCAAAAGTCGTCGGGGCACAAGGCATGAGAAATTTTGTCATCAGTATAACTACAGCTTCACCTATCGGGTCTTATTATGAAATGTATTAGGAATCAACAATAATCAGATCAGCCATTTGAAGGAAATCGGAGGGAATTATTGACGCAAAGCAATAAAATCAAATCATAAATTATTTTAATTAAGTAAAGTTCAAAAGTATACTGTTTGAATTGTCATTATAGAGGTACTACAATATTCAATTTGTTTAGGTATGGTTGATGAGAAGCTAGCAATAGGCTAATTGTAAGACAAAGAGGCAAGAAACTTAACAGTTTTTTAACAACCGTCAATATAATATCAATCATTATAAATTCTGTCAAACGTCTCTGTCATCTGTATACTAGCTGTGCCCGTGACTTCGTCCGTGTGCAATATATATATATATATATATATATATATATATATATTTAATGTATTTCGTTTCAGCCTGTAATATCCCACTACTGGGCATAGGCCTCTTTCCCCATGTAGGAGAAGGATCAGAGCTTAATCCACCACGCTGCTCCAATGCGGGTTGGCGGATATATTTCCTACTATGAGTAACGATCGCTATATAACCGATTTTGATAATTATCTTTTTGTTGGAAAGGAGATATGTAACTGAGGTAGGGCACAGCAGGAATTTCCTGCTCAAAATATGGAGCAGCCCGACTGGGGTAGTATCTCGACCTTACAGAAGATCACAGCTAAATAATACTGTTTTCAAGCAGTATTGTGTTCCTGTTGGTGAGTAAGGTGACCAGAGCTCCTGGGGGGATTAGGGGTTGGGTCGGCTTAGGGGTTGCAGGCGTCTATAAGCTACGGTAATCGCTTACCATCAGCTGAGCCGTACGCTTGTTTGCCGACCTAGTGACATAAAAAAAAGATATCCTAAGAGTGGTATCAACCACCAACACACCAAGTATGGTAACCAGGATCTGATGATGAGATCCCAGAGAAATCGAGGGAAACCCTTCAAAATCCGCATAACTTTTTACTGGATGTACCGATTTTGATGATTTTTAAACATTTAATTTTCATTGAGATCTGATTACAAATTTTGAAGTAATCTTTGCTAATGCGTGTTTACTTGACTATTTTTTCGTCTACCTACGTTGTATTACTTGTCGATGTAACTGAAGCCGGTTTTTTTTGTTTGCCAGCAAACAATTTTTATTTCTTAGAAAGATCGAGTCATCATAACAACACTGTAGACAACATACATACCTATAACAAAAAGTGAATGCAATAAGATTAGCCAGCCCACTACAGAAGTAAACAAATTTTTATACATAAATGCATCCACATAAACAGTACCTATAACATAAGTAAAACGCCTTGAATAAACACCGTCTGCCACTTTAAGCCTATTAGCGTGAAGTCGGATTAAGTTGCTGATGTAACGCTGATACCGGGTAGAAGATTTAGCGGTAGCGGGAAAAAAGATATAGTGATTAAAAGATGTAGCCAAAATAATATGGTGTAATAAATAATAATTGGAAGTGTTGTTGTTTTATAATTTACATGTGTAAATTCAAATGAAAGTTTTAACATATAGAGTAATTTAAGAGAAATGAAAAAGAAAATCAAGTTGGTATAACTATTGCAAGTATTAAAGTAGCTTACGAAATGAAATATATATGAAATATACCTACAAAATTAAGTATTTCAAGGCTCAGATTAGTCTTAATTTTTGTTAAAAGGCAAAATATGTGAGAAATTTTGCACATCTGGTGGAGAAATTTTCAAGTCCGGGAGAAAATCCAGCATACTAGACTAAATTATTAAAACAAAAAAATCATGTGAAACTTACGCTTCAGCCTGTAATATTCCCTACTGTGGGTAACGATTGCTATCAGGTGTACATGATAACAACCGGGACAGACGGCTTAACGTGCTCTCCTAGGCACGATGGGGAGACTCACAAGCACTGTAGAGACAGAGTACAGACTACGGCAAACATCTGTATGGCTAATACAAATGTTTGTCATGTGCGGGGATTGAACCCGCAACCGCCAGCGCAACAGCCACAAACCAACGCGTGTTGCAAAACTTGTTGATTGTGAAATATTATATATCAATCGCATATACCTACTGTTACAGTAAAACAAATGAGATCATCAATCAAATACTTAAGCGCTTACTCTGCCAATGTGGTTCATCCTTCAAGGCTTCAACTATCAAAGTACCATAAGTCAAACGATTTGAAACCGTTTCTCTTAGGTGATAAAGTCTTGTTTTAACATCCCGCGAATTTTAGTCAAATTGAACGTAACATTGCCCGTAGCAATTAAGATTGCATGTCTCCAAATTTAGTTTCAGCCTGGCTCCAATTTATCGGTCCGTTTGTTCGTAATAGTTGTGTCTAAGTTGCTACCGTCGTTAAACTGCAATCAGCAAAGATAGAAATTTCTTAATTCGAAGGATATTTATAGGAATTTATCTTGTAAATAGAAATAGAATGTTGATTTTTTTTCCGGGGCTAAGCTTGCTCTTTAAACAGAGAAAGGTTACTTAAATAATTGTATTTGCTGACAAACGAAAGAAAACCGTACGGTACGTAAGAACGAACGTAGGTACGTAACCTAACTTCTTCTTCGTTGACTAGCTAACTTCAGGGTGTCGGTTTTTTGTAACGGTATTCATGCGCATCGTTAAAATTTATTCTCATCATTTTTCTCTAACACGCCAAAAGATGTATAACTCTAAAAATCATCGACATACATAAAAAAATACAATCGAATTGAGAACCCCCTTTTTTGTAGGTTAGTAGAAATTATACACATATAAAATAATAGGAATTGAGTTATACTCGTAGAGATAACACAATAGTTCACTAGGTTGCGTTAGATATTTAGGAAACTTCTCTTGCCAACGTCCATACCACGTTGAATACACCGGTTCTCGTCCGATCACCGAAGTTAAGCAACGTCGGGCGCGGTCAGTACTTGGATGGGTGACCGCCTGGGAACACCGCGTGACGTTGGCTTTTTGCTAACTAATAATTGTCATACATTTTTATAACAACCACTTCGGTGTGGTGGTGCTAGTGTCGCTTAAAACACTGAAGGTTTCCCCATGGTAGTCCCATTTAATTCGATTGAAATCTGATGATGACTTTTTGAGTAAGCTTTGATAACCCGTATGTACTTGGCTATTTTTTAGTTTACTTACGTTTGTTTTATAGTATTACTTGTCGATGTAATTGAAATCGATTTTTTTCTGGGAGTAAATACAATTTTATTGAATATAGTGTATAATGTATATAATTATGCTCTACGTATTTTTATCGTGTCGGTTCAATATTTCCCGTTTTTTTATTTTTGAACATTGAACATAAGAACATATCAGACGATGTATACTCTACATCACTTGTATATAAAATAAATTTTCTACAACCGTGTCAATCGATTTCTTTACAATTTTTAGATCGCCTTTTTTTCTCTTCAAACGTATTTTACAACACGTAACGTGAACGTTAACGTATTGTACAACATCTACAGTAATAGATAAAGGTAACACAGCGGATCTCAAAACAAAAGTACCGCATACTCTTTAAATGATGCAATCCACCACGTTTAAGGAATAAGAAGATAAATTTATCGATACATCGTCTGTCGAATAAATCGTGTCTCTTTCCGTCCACTACATAAAACCAATTCAATGTTTTCTAGTAAAAATGCAGTCGAATTGACAACCTTCTCCTTTTATTGAAGTCGGTTATAAAGAAGCTTGCATTTGTCAGCAATAGAGTGAATAGCAGTACTTTATACTTGTGATCTTTATATGAACATACGCTATACACTATACTTTAATAGGTATTTCACCTTAACTGGCGGCTTCGATACAGCAACAAGCAAATGGAAATTACGATCGGGCTAAATGTAATCAAATAAGGCCTCTACGCTACCTCTCGTCACGTGTCAGTGATTTGGTTTTACCTCGCTCCAGTCAAACTAACCGTAGCTTTGACTGTTCACACGAATTTTGGTTTAGAACATTTGGGTTTTGGATATTGCATAATTCTTTAATAACCCATATGAAGGCTTGAATTAGGCTAATGTTACTGAGATAAGAAATGTTATAAGATGTTGGATTTTTAAAGAGAGATAGTAGGAAACAAAGGAAGTAACGGAGGTGGTAACCAAATTTATTTTTTTATATAATTTTTTTTAATTAGTTTTTCCCTATATACTTTTATTGATAACTAAATTTAAAAGTAAAGAAGGACCTGATTTCAAATAAGAGTTTCAATATTAACGATATGTTTTTGAACTTGTTTGTTCACTCTCTAGTTAGATATATCTACCTAGTATATGTACGGTATGCATAATACTTATTAAATCCACGAAACATATCAGAAATAGGATAATATTTTCCAAAATTTTATTATACGTGACGAAAATAGTAAATTTATAGTTTTATCTTAACGATCTTTTAATAAATAAATACTAACAATAACACTACAAGACACGGGAGTTCCATCACGGTCCTTTTTGGTTGAACAGAAAATATTTTAAAGATTGTACCGTAGATATTTCAATAATTTCAATTTGATAATCATAACGCTTAGTAAAAGGTGAAAATAACTTGAAACTCTGAATTCGAATTAGTGTTTGAAGGTATACATTAAGCTCTAGGGTACGTTTTAGTAAAGGTGTAAGTTTCATTAATGAAATTTGTGAATAGTTCCTATTTCAATACAACAAACCACTTTAACTTAACAATACTTTAATAAATATCAACAATAATACTATAAGATATGGTCGCGGCGGGCTTCACCAGCGGTAGTTGAAGTTGGCGAGCCCGCCGTACTCGCGCCGCATGCCCGCCGCGCGCCCGTACGTGCCCTGCAGAGAGAAGTCGCCGTTCTTGCCGACCGGCCAGCGCCCGCCCGCCGCGGCCTGGTACTGTGGACAGACGGAGCGTTACTTCACGTGAGCTATCAGAGAGATCTCAGAGAGCGGACTGCTTCATATCGAGCAAGAGACAGTCTCAGAGAGCGGAGAGGGACTCACCGAGGTGCCTCCGTGGACCTGCTTGCTCATGTCGAAGGAGGCCGCCGCGTTGGGGTTCTTCCAGTTGAGACCACCTCCGAAGTGCGACGAGCCGCCGTCAGGCCCCAGAACGCGCATGCCGTTCGCCTGGCCCGTCAGCGTACCGCGCGCGTCGTTGAAGATCTGGTGCTCGTAGCCGGCCTTGCCCTGCGTTACAATAAGAAATTAATGAAAGTGTATCAACAGAAAGAGTTACTACGTTTATTACTCAGTTAGAGAACAGGGAGCCGTTCTTACGAAGAGCCCGGCGTCGCTCTGTCCGAGCGTGCCGAACACGCGCCCGTCGCCCATCTGCTTGTCGAACGTGACGTCGCGGCGCTGTCTCGTCGCGTGCCACATCGGGTAACTGTGGAGAATGACGTTTGTGTTGAAGTAAATCTTTTTTACATAGTTTTTATTACAAAAGTACACAAAAGTCATAAGTAGGCTAGACTTTTAGAAAAATTGTTTTTAAAAAGTCTGTAATTGTAGTGCCACAATACTCACGGGTCAACGAGTAGGTCTGGCTGAAATTGATAGTCTTGTGCCGCGGCTGCGACCACCAGGAGCAACGCGGGGAGCGCGTTGATGAGTTGCATCTCGACTGAAAATATATTATGAACGTTATAAAGATAATTCTGGCTGATAAATATATACTTAATTATAGTATTTTAAGAATTTAGATTAACGTGGTTACTTCTATTACTAAAACTATTCATAAACGGGATATTTACCATGTTTTTTATTTTCATTTTGCGGAGCTCGATATTTCGACATTAGCTGCGAATGTCTTGTTCACGAGACTCCTCTCGTGTACAAGGGTATGAGAGTACTATCGTTCCCGTTTATGAATAGTTTTAGTGAGTTAAGAATGTTTATAGACATCATTTTACATTATAAACGAAATTAAATAATTATTAATAAAACCTTACCTTTTACAAAGAGATATATTAAAGTGCCAAAGTAGTAAAAACCCCAAATGCTGCCGCACAAGTGATATCTTCAACCCTCTGGAACTGGTATTTATATACGGCGCAGTGAGCCGGGACTTCCTTAGAATATTCCGATCTGTCGGTAAATGTTTTTCCCCGCACGCGCTCGTCTCGGTGAATCTTATTACGTTGATTAGAGGTTCATTCTCTCGCTTATCAGTTGTCGGGAAAACAAATTAATCATATTACAAATAAATGAACAGCTGACGACTTATCTTCAATGTTTGTAAATGTACAAATGTGTGCACATTTAGCAATTGAATAAGTAAATATGTTTAGCTTATAGTAAAAGGAACATTGAGTTAAAAATTAAAGTTTTATTTACATACTCAAATTTAAAAAAATCACTCCATGTAGATGCTATAACAAGTAACATAAAATATTGATTATACACATATGTACTTACAACAGAAGCCATTACTTTACACAAAATTATAATGCTACGTGTCCATACTACGCTACCCGAAACCTTAAATAACATAAAGCCCTTGTTTAAACACCCATATTTCATTTTAATCCTAAATTTCCTTGTTCCAGACATAATAAACCCAGAATGGCTATTAAATTTGCAAATCCCTTAATGGAGATTAAAAAAAAAATTAAAATTTTACTGAACTTTGATCTTTTTTTTAATAATATATTTTGACTTAAATATGTTTAACAATTTTTTTAGTTTAAATACATAAGAAAGAGCGGTATATTATGGTTCTTTGTTTAAGTATAATAAGTGTAGAAACCGAAAAGATTCATAGCTAGTAAAAAAGCTCAATAGGCTCGGGTTTTCATTGAGGTAAAGTACAGCAGCACTCTTGTTAGACGATCTATCTGTACCTATAAAAAAGGCCGTATCAGGCTGTTATATCTTGTTCATAAAGCCTATCAGTACCTTATATGTAAGATAATCTTTTTCGGTAACTTCGATCAATGGACGATTCCTTCTAAATTCAAACTAATTGACAGCCTTTCTCAGTCAATTACTTTTTAGGAAAACGGTTCTGATTACTTTAGTATTAACAGTGAGTAATTTTTTTGTATTTGTTGTAAAAAGGATGATCTCAAATACGATCAAAGAATTTGGAATTATATATTTTATTGTTTAAGTAACAATTTTAACCAACTTCCAAAAAATATGGAATCAGTTGCTCTACAGTCCATAATTTAGAGTTCTCTGGTGTTAAAACTTTCTCGGTAGATTCGGCTGTCGATAAATTTAGATCTTCTTATTATGCTTATTCCAACATGGTGGCTTGCATCATTTAAAGATGCGGTACTTTTGTTTTGAGATCCGCTGTGTTGACTTTATCTATTACTGTAGATGTTGTAATACGTTACCAAATAAAAAATTATGAAGAGAAGCAAAAGAATAGATCCAAAAATGTGTTCTCAATTGATAGGTAATTAAAAAGCGTAAAATAACAAAAATGCAAAATATACAACCGACACGCCAGGAATACGTAGAGCAAAATTATACAATCTACATTCAAAAATAAAGTATTAATTTGTCATTGGAATTAAAGTTAATACGCACGTAGAGATAAATTATATATATCAAGTTTGGGTTCGATGTTTAATTTAATTCAGTCGCCAACGTCCATACCACGCTGAATACACCGGTTCTCGTCTGATCACCGAAGTTAAGCAACGTCGGGCGCGGTCAGTACTTGGATGGGTGACCGCCTGGGAACACCGCGTGACGTTGGCTTTTTGCCTTTTTAACCGACTTACAAATATAGAAGAAGTTCTCAATTCGGTTGCATTTTTTTATGTATCTTATCTGAGAACTATTGACTTGGTAGACCGATTTCTATGATATTTTTTTAATCGAAATTATCGTAGACTTAGGAGAAGTTAAAAAGTCTCAAATAATAAGGAAAATACATATAAATATATAGGTATTTTATCAGGTAAATACACCTATTACCAAATAATAAAGCAATAACTCGAGCATAGGTAGAGTAATTACGATTAGACTTTCTTTTCTATCTTTAGAATATCTTATTTTATCAAACAGATGTCCTACTATTCCTAAAGTATGGAATATATTCTTAGTCATAAATAAATAAAAATAGTTAATATTATGATTTATTTAATTAGTTAATATTTATGATTTATTTTTTTTTATTTTTTTTTTATATTAACATAATAGCTTTTACTATTAATTATATTATTTTCCTTATTTATTTATATGTACAGTTAATGCCTCATGTCATGTGTCAACATCCAGCAGAAATAAAACAAATTCCAAAATTCCGATATAATCGGCTGAAATTGATGAACTTTCCTTTAGAGATCTGCAGAGGGGTTTTTTGGGATTTTTGGAACACTTTAATTTCTTAAAGACAACTAACTATCTCATACTTTTCGTTCGCGGCTTGTCCCGTGTGGATTACACGTTCGTTAAGATATATTCACACATTACATATTTCATATTTATTTCATATTATGTTTCAACTTACAAGGAATGCAAACAAACGAAAGTGGCATGCATGGAACTCATAAATTGAATTACCAATTCGTCGTTAGGATTCCTAAGAGCTGCCACGATAACCCTGCACTGAATTGTGCCGTATTAACATATATACACCAAAGTAGATGTCGTATTTTCTATACATATCCATCTATTTTTATTTATACAAATATTTACTTCTGGTCTAGGTTCTATCCTTGAAGGTCTCCTCTTCCATGTTTCGAAGAGTACGCAAAGCTGTCGGTATGGGTTGTTATCATAGATACCCGACATCGATCGTTTCTCATAGTAAGGAATATAACCGACAACTCTAAGTAGAGCACTCTTCTCCAACTAAAAGAAAAAGACCTGCCGGCCCCGCCAGCCAATTGCCAGTTGTGAAACATTATAGGCTGAATCAATCAATCTAATATCAACAAATCGAATAAATATGAAAATTTATCGCAGGTGAAATTGCAAAGCGATCCACGTCACGACTAAGTAAACGATATTGTATTTTTATTAAGTTTCTTAGAATTCACTTTATTCCGTTGAAAATCTCGTACAAACAGTGACGTCTCGGGGACAGGAGCGGGATGTAATTTGTAAAGTTTATAATGAAATACTCCGCTGAAGACGACGAGTTTGTTATAGAGCGAGAAACTGAACTTCGTGAAGATACGAGAGGATACACCGGGCTCGCAATTTAGTCGCATTAATATTATATCAGCTAAAGCTTGTAAAGTTAATTTCTATAAGGCGTATACATTTTTAAAAACTTTTTACTATCACTACTATTATCTAGCTCAGTCATTGAAAATCAAATGAGATATATGGAACAAAGGTAAATAAATATTTTTTGGAGTTCGATTCCATATAAGGCCCCCAGTATGAAAAAAATACGAGGATCTGAACGAATGATTTCGTTACGTTTTTGTTAACGCCATCTATCGTATATAGATGGGTGGTGTGATTATTTCATTCGTTTATTTACCATTTGATATAGTATTAATTTTTTTCTTAGACTGGTACACAAATTTTTGTTTCTATTTGGATACTCGGTCTGAAGGAGTAAGCTTCAGTCGTGCGACGGAGCTGACACATGCACTTTTTTTAAACTATAATTTTTAATAATCTATGTAGGCATAATTTAGGATACTGTGTGTGTTATTTTTATGTTATAAAAGTGGCAAATAAGTAACGGTCCGTTTAATGGTGAGCGGATATCGTAGCCGATGGACGGCTGCAGCACCAGGAGCAAGTATACCTTACACAACTGGAATACAAAGTTACTTGAAAGTCAATTATTTGGCTGTAATCTTCAATAAGGTACGAGCAAAATACTTCCAACTATGCTCAACCTTAATTAATCTAGCGATTGTTAAATTGTATTATAATAACAATAAAATTTAATTTTCTCAAACAGCTACTTGCTCTCTCATTTTCTTTCTGATCTTCTTTTTTAATAATTACTTATTAAAGGAAATGTAAAAATCAATTGTGTCTCAGTCCTAACTGAGGAGATCCCAGTACCGTCGAAGCGCGAAATGGAACGACTTGTTAGTTCTGCAAAAAGAAGATTTATCTCAAGTTTATAGCGGCCGGCAAATGACGTCCTTTCACGATGCATTTCGCGCCGCGGGAGATTAAACGAAAACTTTCGATTCTGAAGTACGTTTTAATTTTATCGATTTTAAATAAAGTATGATATCAACTTGTTTTAAGATTAAATTAATTATAATTTACAATAATAATGAATAAATCAAATATGAATATTATTCATTTAAAGTTGCTCGGACAGTACCCCGTAAGTCATAAAAGATTTTTTTTTAATTAAAAATAAAAACTTGAATACGAAAATTCATTATTATAATTTAACCATTACCTAATAATATTATGAATTAGATTAATTAAATAACACGTTGCCACACGGCGCTGAATCATGTAGTTTATTTGCTGTTAAGTATGGTGGACTGTAATTTTCGTGAATTTCTTATCTTTTGCATTAAAATATATTTTAAGGCATTCGTTAGATTTTTTTTATTTTTAACGTATTTTACGAAAGTTGATTAATCGAAATAGAAGTACAACTGCATCGAATCTGAACGACTGAATCGTGATCGATTTTTGTGTATCATTCCTTGGCAATGATTTACCTATGTATATGTAATTAGACTAATTTTTGCTTGTACGTATAGTACAACTCGTTTTGTACTATACCTACAATATACTTAATTAAAAATCACACCACAGATTACATAATTATTTTTTTAATGTCGTTTTTTTTTTCTATCTTCTAATGTAACAGGCGTCTTCGGTGCGACAAAGCCAGTACTGCGGTCACCAACGCGCCTGCCCAGCGTGGCGACTATGGGCAAAACACATGAGTTCACGTTATTTTTGGCGTAAACTTGTGGAGGCCTATGTCCAGCAGTGGACTGTATAGGCTGTAATGATAATGTAACAGTGCTCTCATACAAACTTCCATTCCTTAATTACTTTGTTATTTACTTTATTGTAACTATATTTTTTAATAATTTAGTTTATTTCTATCTTTAATTTTAATAGTACATTGAACTCGTGCGAAGCTGTATTCGTACCTTTGTTTTTGGATTATTGTATTTGAGCTTTGTATAAACATTCATTTCATAAAAACTAAGCGCTTACAAAAACTTTTCTCTCATTTAGATTAGTAAAAAAGGCGAATTATTAAATTGATTAAAAAATAAGGTATTTTTTTAACCAGAAATTATGACGATTCTCACCACCGTCGAACACTGACATAAGATCAAGATCATGTGGTGACATAATTTTACAATTGATATAGGAAGGAATTGCCTCTTATCAAAATA
Organism: Melitaea cinxia; assembly: GCF_905220565.1. Classification (NCBI taxonomy): domain Eukaryota; kingdom Metazoa; phylum Arthropoda; class Insecta; order Lepidoptera; family Nymphalidae; genus Melitaea; species Melitaea cinxia. Next base: position 7,945,906 of record NC_059415.1, read on the forward strand.
TTCATTAAGTTGAACGTACGCGGGGAAGAACATCAACTCTGAGCGCATCCCGTTTATCTGGACGGTGTATAAATATAAGTTCCAATTAGATTAATTTATCATTTCTTTCGCGACATTTGAGAATATAACTGCTCTTAACTTTAGGTAAATCTTTTTATAACAGGTAAGTTACTATGTTTATTTAATTTGGCATATAATTATTGCTTAATTTTTTTAATGAAAAGTAGGTACCTACCTATGTGCTTTTGATTCAAGACAGTTTATTCTGAAAAGAAGCGTATTAGCAAAAGTGGACGATCATTCTATGTGTATATTTATATTTACAGCCAAAATGCAGATTCTATACACAATTTCTATGGTTTTCCTGGTGGTCGCGGCGCAAGATTATCAGCCGCAGCAAGACTTCCTCATCGACCCGTGAGTATTTTGTCGCTCCAATAAAGTTCTCCTTAAATGATAAATTTTTTCTTAAGATCTAACCTACTTTTGACTTTTTAAAAAGATATTATATATATTATATATAAAAAGATTTGCCTCAACACAGACGTCATTCCCCACAGTTACCCGGTGTGGCACGCGACGAGACAGCGCCGCGACGTCACGTTCGACAAGCAGATGGGCGACGGGCGCGTGTTCGGCACGCTCGGACAGAGCGACGCCGGGCTCTTCGTAAGAACGGCTCTCTGTTCTCTAACTGAGTATCTCTTTCTGTTGATACACTTGTACTAAGTTCTCACTGTAACGCAGGGCAAGGCCGGCTACGAGCACCAGATCTTCAACGACGCGCGCGGTACGCTGACGGGCCAGGCGAACGGCATGCGCGTTCTGGGGCCTGACGGCGGCTCGTCGCACTTCGGAGGTGGCCTCAACTGGAAGAACCCCAACGCGGCGGCCTCCTTCGACATCAGCAAGCAGGTCCACGGAGGAACCTCGGTGAGTCCCTCTCCGCTCTCTGAGACTGTCTCTTGCTCGATATGAAGCAGTCCGCTCTCTGAGATCTCTCCCTGATAGGTCAGGTGAAGTAATGCTCCGTCTGTCCACAGTACCAGGCCGCGGCGGGCGGGCGCTGGCCGGTCGGCAAGAACGGCGACTTCTCTCTGCAGGGCACGTACGGGCGCGCGGCGGGCATGCGGCGCGAGTACGGCGGGCTCGCCAACTTCAACTACCGCTGGTGAAGCCCCCGCGACCATATCATATAGTATTATTGTTTATATTTATTAAAGTATTGTTAAGTTAAAGTATTTTTTTCTATATATTTCCCCTTATTTTAAGCACAAATTAATAGTTACTGGTTCAGTTTTGTTTATAAATACCTAGATTTACGACACGTGTTTAGTTCGTTAATTTTAAAAATTTTGAATTGTGATTTTATTAAAACTAGTTGTACTTTGCAAGTTTTTAAGAAGACACAATTTTGAAACATATCTGACGTATTAACTGTTGGAGGTATATTCGTATTTATAATAGTATGCTTTTTAGCACAAACGGTGAATTATTTAGTAACCATTTAATTTAAATACACTCCACTATAATAAAAAGTTCTGGAAACGATATCCTTAAATTTGTAAGTCAACAATTTCGTTACTGTTATATATTGTTATAGTAGTTTCGTCCTACAATATAGTAGCTATATGGATAATTTAATTTCTATTTGTGATCATAATACTAATTTCTAATAGTGATCATAATACTATATTGTAATCAAAAATGATCAATCAAAAACTTATGTACATATATTATTTGACGTATAAAGCAAAGGTCGGCGCGAGCTTACAAAATAAAACCTTCGTGTCCCAAAGCTTGTTTGCTATCAAATCAATAACAAGGAACTAATATTATGAATTATATTTTAAGCGCGGTAAATATTTTTATTTACTCAAATCAACTCGCTCGACCCTTCATTAACTTTTTCATGCACTATTTTGTTTATAAACAATTTAAATGAACTAGGATATTTTTAGCTTTATTACTTTTCCTACTAACGTTAATGCATTTTTTTTAGTGCAGAGGGTTAAATATTGGATTAAACTATTTATGCTCTTTCTGTTAAAGTTGTGCAGATCATGGATCATCATGGATCAGCCGTCATTTTAATGTTTTGAAAATTTGACAAAAAATCACAAACGGCGTGTATTATTTATTATACATAGGTCCGAGAGGTGTTGGTCCGAGAAGATTTTATTTTGTTAGTATATTGGGTAATATTTAACTTGTTCTTTTTAATTTCATAAAATTATAGAAAATAATAAAGCGATTGTTTAATTCTATGGTCTCGTCGACTTTTTATCTCTAAAGTACCTGTTTCGTAACATAAAGTAAACATGAAACATAAAGTAAGCTAAATAATAATATTTATAATAAATACTATCTTACAACTATACTCTATACAAATAAACATAATTGGAGTGTCAGTTTGTAATATTAAAATAACCGCCTTTTAATTTGTACATTAGGGAATTCTAAACATTTTTTATATCATATCAAAAATCGACCTATCGCGTTATCTCTAATCATGATATCGTGCTCTAGCCGAGAGCACCGACACGGTCAGTCGGAGATGCATGTTCGATCCCCGCTGGAACGGTCGATTTTTGATATGATATAAAAAAAATATTTATAACCGCCTTTTACTAAATGCATATGGATGTATACACGGCACCAAAACACCATTTTTACAATTTTTGTCTGTTTGTTCCGGCTAATCTCTGAAACGGCTGGACCGGTTTACTGGCAGGTAGCTGATATTAGGCTACTTTTATTTTAGAAATTTATTTATTTTATAACTCTGCGAACTGAACAATAACTTTTTTCTTAACTCTAAATTCCACGCGGACGAAGTCGCGGGCACAGCTAGTTTGGTTATATATAATATAACCTATTTATCAATTGTCATCGGTAATAAACAGATGACAAATGCCACAACACATATCAATAAAAAAAAACTGTAAGTAATGCCAAAAGTAGTTCATCATACCGTCTAAACAGCAGGCGTTGCATTGCATAGATTTATATTTGAAGTAGTGCACGTTTTCAACTGTAAATCACAGTTGAGTCTCAGTACCCGGCCACGCTGACGCTGTCCCCCGGTAGACGCTGTTACCCGGTTGACGCTGTCACCCGGTTGAAGCTGTCATCCGGTTGACGCTGTCAAGGCCTTTAGGGCCAACATCAAACACATTCCGAAAAAAATCAACTATAAGTCTTCTCCATAGTTAATAAAAAAGAAGAAACAAGTGTTCCGTTAATTTAAGTTTAAGAAAGACGAATACTCCGATCGAATCCATCGCTGTGACCGTTGCGCTAACGCGTCGTGTGAAAAATACGTTTATCAAATGTTAAGCTTAGACTAACTCATAGCTAATATTTTTCGTTAAACATTACAAAGGTGTGGAAGATACGAGTGGAAGTCTGAGAAGTTCCCAAGGACTAAGGTTTCAAAGCATTAAAAAAAAAAAAAAAAAAAAAAAACTAGAAGTCACGGAGGAACGCTGTGAGAGCGTAATGGACATTTCGTGTTGAAGAATTGACAACTTATAGTAGGAGTGACTGAAAGTTAAATCTTTTTTAAGTTCTCAACTTCACGGCTTCACCGCTTTACTTATAAAATAATTTAAAGCGATTAAAAGCGACGTGTTTAACTTAAGATTATTACTAACTGCCTTAATAAAATATATTTAAATGTATTCGACAGTTAGCTTTAAGGACCAAAAAGGGTGTTAAAAAATCGACATTTGATATCAGGCGAGAGGCCTTTTAACTGAAAATACAACGCTTGCTAGTATTCGTTTTTCAACGCTATCTCAGTCACCGCTATATACGAGGCAGGAATGCCTAACATAAAGGCTATGTGGGCGTTCAATCTCTTTTAGACTGTTCGAAAAAATAGCTCTCTTTCAGAGCACTCGTAAAACATCGGGTCTTGAATATTTCTCAAAGCTCAGATGAATTTTATTTTTTCACTTTCATTCATTTAGGAAATTGACGTGAGTGTTAGAAATGTAACTTGGACTTATCAAGTGACTATTTGTTTGTCGATCTTGTGTAATTTATTGTACAAATCAGTAAATACAGTCGCTGACAGAAGCAAGTAAATTTTGACAGATTTGTATGAAATGGAAATTGGTTTATTGTAAGAATAATATGGAATGACAGACAATTATATCATATATATATATATATATATATATATATATATATATATATATATATATATATATATATATATATATATATATAAAATATATATCTATATATATATATATATATATCGACACCTCCAGCGCATAAGGTCGTATACAGAATATGGCAAGTTTACAGTATGGGCATTTAAAGTTTACTTTTGTCACTACTCGAAAACGAGAAGGAAATTTAAATTTTAATCAAGCTTATAATTAATGGTGCCATAAGTCATCTTTAAACAAACACTATTTATAGGAAATGAATTGTAATTTAATGAAAAAATACGGAAATTACATACTTAAGACTTTATGCGTAGGGATGCAAGTGTTATATTATTATGTTACGACGAGTTACAGCGATATGCGTGGAGTAAAGTTTCCTTGCCTTCAAGTTACGCCGGGTTGCTACTTTATGCGTGGTAAGAAATTTACATACCGTCAAGTTGCAAATTGTTACGACATAATTCTTGGTAGACAAACAATCAAAACTTCGGTCACCATAAACGGCAGATGAAAAAATTTGACATACTTATAAAAAGATAAGATTAGTAGCAATAAAAACATTTTTTTTTTATCAACTTTATTATAATTTGGTTTGTTATTAATAGTTTTTTCCATCCAATAACTTTTTGAAATTATAAAAATCTGTAATACTCATCTTAATCACATTATATAAGGCGTGGTAACTTTTGACCATCTTTCTAAAGCATACCACCATTACTCTGGCGTATATATGAGTTTATTTTTTGAATTTCGCTCTAGCGTGAACAGAATCTGCTTCATTTTGAGTATGTCCTCGCTCTAAGAAACTATGATTTATTGTTACACCATATTTTTTTGCAGCATAAGTATAAAATGAAAACACAATAAGATTTCGGAGTACAATTATCTGACCAAAAAATGAATTCCTTAGCGCCATCTTTTACTTTAGACACAACTTGCAACTTTACATGCATGGTGCTTCCCATTAATCTTTCACCACATGTGCTTCTTTACTGGCTAGATCGAAAACTGTAAAATTATGGACCGATAGGTTCCTTTTGTTCCTTTTATAATCAAATAAACCTACATTTCCATGAGAATAATTCAGAATTTTTTAAAAATCGAAGCATGCTGTAATTATTTTTCCTTTACTTTCTACAACTAATTTTTGTCTTTTTCCTTAAAACTTCTTGCTAAATTTTTTTGATATTATATGTTGTTTTTATTTATTTATTTCTTCTTCTGTAATATTATTTTTTATTTGTGTCGTAAGTATGACATTCGTTACAAATATCCTTCTTCCGTTTGTAAAATGAATAATTTAAATTGTGATTTATACTATCCCTATATTGCCGACTTGTTTTAACTTTTCTTTTTATATTTTCATTAGTACACCACTCATTATATAAAGAAAACATCTTTGTAAACGTGAGTCCGCTATCTAAGTAATGTTTCGTAAACTTTTTGCGCACATAGTGTGATTCATCTGGTAGAAATATTTGTACATGCTTTATTACTCCTTGTTTAATCTTTTCGTCTATGATAACAACTCTCGAACCACCACGATGGTCTGGGGAAATAGATCCAGCACCTGAACACCACTTCGACACGGCCTAACTGTTCGCTCTCCTATAGAAAGAGTATTGAGGAACATAGTTTTACACACCAAAACAATATTATTATTATCTGAATTAGGTTCTGTTAGTGGGACGGAATATTTCAAAGTTTTCTTACGTCTAGATTCAGCCTTTGTACTGGTATGAGTATTACAATTCAAACTTCAAATATATTTAGCTATGTAATCTTGGTGTCTAGTATGGTCACCAAGCTTCCAAAACGCATAAAGTTGCTGAGAACTGAACTTCTGATGACATTTAAGGCGACATGTTGAGGTACACGGAAGTTTAATCACCTTAACATCTCTACTGACGCTGTCTTCTTTGCTTATGTAGGCTTTACCTAAATTCTTAAGACATTTTCGTTTTACATCTTTCCAATCATCTCGTCGCTTGAGTCGTTTTCGACTAGAAGATGGTGTTCCCTCAACAGACGAACAATGTGAAGAAATAAAACTATAGGCGTCACTATGCAGAGGTGTGTCACCTCTGCTATTGGTATTTGATAAATAGATATTCGAATCTGGCACCAGGCTGTGATCAGATGGACAAGCATGAATGACCTCTTCGACTCGAAATGGTTCGCTTAGGGGTGAAGGAATAATGTTTTATCAATTTGAGATTGATTGCTATCTACTACGTACAGTACCTCGGATTCCAAAGCCACATTAATTGTTTCACCATATCCTTCGATAGGCATAAAACTCTTCATGTCTTGATTTGAGCTAGTATTATATAAATTATTTAATGCTAGTCGTACTTCTTGGGAACTTTTTCTAATGTCATCGACCTCAACCAAAAATTCCAGTTATGCTCGGTTTCCAGTTGAACATGTGATTCTAAAAACACACACACTTACATTTCATTAACCACCACAACATATTAATGGTACAAAATTTTAAATTTATTTATGATTTTAGCAAATAAAAAATGGCATAAAGTCTTATTTAATATTGAGTTCGAAGCATAACGTTGTATGATCTACATACGACTATAAGAACACAGATTTTGTTTTTTAATAACGACGCATATTGTCGTAAGTACTAGCTACAGCCGTTAACTTTGGAAAAAAATAACGCATAACGTCGTAACTATAATATTACGACGTTATGCGTGGAACTAGATTAAAATTATAAATTTCAAAAAAAATCACATAAATATAATAATAAATCTAATCTAATAAGTTTGTATAGCGATATGATTTCTAACTATTTAATAAAAAACAATCAATTAAAAACCAAAACTTACCAATTTGACTGGATTCATTAGAAGTAATTTTTTCATTTTCATTAAGTACTAATTTTAAAATTCTTGATGATCGTAATTGGTGGTAATATAATACAATCAACATATCACAACACACTCGTGATAATATCATAACGTAAAACACTTCAAATTTCTTATTACTTGCACATCTTATTATATGCACTGTCAGTGACATACGACGGCGGTAACTGACCTTGATTGGTCTTGCACGAACCAGTAGTACAACGCTTATCGTCGTAACGTGAAATGCGACTATATGCGCGGTAACTATCAAAATATACGACCATAAGCGTTTCTAAAACTCGTTAATTAAAAGTAATTTTAAGATTCTAGTTTCAGGAATTTATAAAGCTTATATACGTTATTACAAAAATGTAAAATATGGATTTTCAATAAAAAATGCGTTAAGACCTTATGCGTCGGAGGTGTCGATATATATATAGATATATATTTGATTGTTTTTAATATTAATAACTAATAATGATTGAGCTGGTATAACTTAAAAGAATATTATGTCCTAGTGTATATATATTATATAATATATAGTAAAAATATAATAAGTCAGTGACAGTGAAATTTTTTGTAACGTTGGAAACATGTATTATAGAATCATATTATAGAATCGTCGATTCAATTCATCGCCTTGCTACAGCCTGTAATATCGCACTGCTGCGCATAGGCCTCTTTTCCCATGTAGGAAAAATATTCAATTCGTCGTATTACTTAAATAAAGTCCAATAAATTCCAAATTGGAAGTTAATAATAATAATAATAGTTATTAATTTACTTCAAAAATGCTTTAACATTATAAAATGTTAGTGGATACAGCTTTGTTTTTTTGTTTGTAAAGATAATACTTTATTCACAAAGTTTTATTTAAGTTGAACTAAAAAAAAACATTGAAAACTCAAAGATACTAGGTGACTAAACAAAATTAAAAGACTTTCAAAAGTACACGAAAAAGTAGGTACTTAACTATAAAAAGAGTGTATTTCGATTTTGAGTGCTTCCCGTGGAATACTGTTCGTTAGCTACGTGCCAGTAGCATCGGAGGCACGGAATGCCAAATATAAAGGCAGGCAATCTTTTAAAGTAACTCTCGTGTATAGACGTGCTTTAGTACGGAAATAAAAATGTTTGCGGTCCGTTTGTCTGTCTTCCTGCCACCGTTTAGGGGTGAACAACTTGTATGACATTATATTCGTGTATTTCAGCCGTGTTTTGAGTGTCTGATAAATGTTTTGAAGTCAAATAGTGTTGTGTACGAGTATGTTTTATATAACAATTTTGACGTATTTTTCTGTTTTAATATGTCTTCTTTTGTTATAACATATTTATTTTGTGCAATATTGAAACAGACAAAAATTGCCCTGACGTAGTAGTGCGTGTAGGTTAATAAATACCGACGATCGCGTGTACGATTCCAACTCGGGATGTATATGCACAAAAATCCTAGTTTGGTGTTCCTGTCCTTGTAAATCTCCTCGCATGCCTCGGAGAGCACGTTGAGCAGTTAGTCCCGATTGGTATCGCGATTGGAATATACCAGCCAACCCGCAGTGGAGCATGGTGGATTAAGCTCGGACCCTTCTGCTATATGGAGAAAGAGGCTGCATCAATCAATCTATTAAATATTAAAATAAAAGTTTGTCAGTTACCGTACAATTTCACTGCTCAGGTAAAGTTCTATAATTACTTTCACAAAATCTTCAAAATATCTTTGCGGAATCTTTGCGGATGATCTAAAACTAGTAAAGCAGATTGTGAAAGATAACGACGCTCTTTCCCTTCAGGAAGACGTAGATAGAATTGCTAGTTGGTGCAAACTAAATGGCATGGATCTAAATCCCTCCAAGTGTTCATATATCAGTTTTAGTCGCAAACGCTCTGTAATAGAAAGAAAGTACACTATTAACAACTGCCCACTGCAGCGGGTTGAATCTGTCCGGGATCTGGGGATAACTATAGATGCAAAATTACGTTTTAATGTGCATATCGAAAACATCTGTAGATTGGCACGTAAAATGCTGGGGTTCGTGATCAGAAATGCTAAGCCTTTCAAAAAACTCAGCACCATTAAAACTCTGTTCGCAACTTTAGTAAGAAGCAAACTTGAGTATGGCACGGTGATATGGAACCCTAGCTATCAGGTACATAAAGATCGTATAGAAAGCATACAGAGGCGATTTACCCAATTCTATTCCATTGGAAAACATAAAAGATCACCTTATTGTACTCGTATCAAAACCTTCAAATTGCTCTCACTGTCAGATAGACGCAAAATTCACGACATGGTCTTTTTGCACAAGCTCGTAAACGGTACATCGAACAACTCAGAGTTGTTGGGCCAAATCTCTTTAAAGGTTCCCATCCGAACACCGCGCTACCCTGTTCCACTCTTCACCCACCGATTCTGTAGAACCAATCTTGGTCGTCACTCTTTGATACCCAGATTAAGTAATTTATACAAACATTTTGTTGATAAGGATAACTCGATATATTTAAAGACAAACTGCCAAATTTCAGAGATAAAATACTAAAAACTCTTGGCTAGCCAGATTCTAATTATAATTTATTGTACTGCTTTTTTCCATCATTCTTTTTTTTTTTTAATTAATATAAAGTTCCTTTTTGTTGCTTTTGTTTGATTAGTTTTTATTTGTTTTATGTACTATTAGTTACTTTAAGATGATGTAATTTTTAATTTCACTCAGCGTCGACTTGAATAATTACTATGCATGCTGTAGCTACCTTTAAGTTGAATCATATGTTTATATAGCACCTAAGGCTACTATATATATTATGTTTGTATTATATATGATTCTGTTGGTGGCGCTTTAAATAAATAAATAAATAAATAAAAGGTTGATAGACTGCTCAGAGCCCCTGGGGGATTGGAGGTAAGGTCGGTAACGCGCTTGCGATGCTTCTGGTGTTGCAGGCGTCTTTAGGCTACGATAACCGCTTACCGTCAGGTGAGCCGTAACGCTTGTTTGAAGAGCTAGTTGTATAACAAACTACATTGCTATTGGCATTAAGATCGTCTGTACGTACTACATGTAATTATTTTTGTGTCTTTTACTCATTGTAGCTGAAGTGAGCAATCAAGTTTTTATTTACTTTCTTATTAGTTATACGGCAGTAATATATATTACAACTAGCCCGCGGCTTCGCTCACATTGAATTTTTTTTAGTAAAAAGTATCCTATGTTCCTTCTGATACCTCCAAGAATATGTGTACAAAGTTTCATAATGATCGGTTAAGTAATTTTCGGGTAAAGCGTAGCAAACAAACATATATTCAAATTTATAATATTATATATATAATGACAGAAAAAAATAACAATAAATATAGAAAAATCCCAAACAGCTGAAACTGTAGTCAATTGGATTGGATATTGACGTGACCGTCGATAATACAGTGCAATGGTATTATCGACGGATTGGAATCAGGGTTGGAATCTCAGGGTTGGAATTTCATTACTGGACTGCTAGATTGGACTACTCTTAAAACTACAATGTTTATTTCTAGTAAAACAATTTTTATTAGTGACGTCAAGCAGCTTAACGTCGTAATGAAATGAGATCTAGAGGGACTAAGTCAGGAGCAGTGTGATCACACATTATACAACATACCCATTACCGATTTTGTAATTACCTTACTAACCAAAAGAAATTATGAGGAATCAGTCCACACCTAGTTGTGACGGGATTTTTGAATGGATTATTTTACAAACAACCTACGCAACTTTGTTTTTAAATACGAGTTTTGATTTGCGAAACAGCCTCATTTTCAAAAGATCCAGAATGAATTTTGAAACAAAAAGTATCCAGTGGCATAGCTTCGAAGTATAAACTCAAAACGGTATTTTCTAAACATTTTTGAATATGATATCAAAAATTGACCGCTCCAACGGGGATCGAACCCGCGTCTCCGACTGACCGTGTCGGCGCTCTAGCCAATTAAGCTATGGAACGATGTCAAGGTCAATTTTTGATATGATATTCAAAAATGTTTAGAATTCCTAATGTGTGTGTAAAAATTTCAATCAAATTCATGCAATAGTTTGAGGTATAGATGGCAGTCGAAAGAAAATGAAACATCTTGCAGATTTGAGTTTCAATTCGATTATATTCGTAGCATTTTTTATTTTTTCAAATCTATTCAACGAGTCTAGTTTGAAATTTTAGTTTTATTATAAGTATGAATATGAGAAGAGTTAGTTATCTCGCAGAATTTTGTTCGACATATTTTTGTAATTTATGTTCAATAAAGTTACTGTTTTTTTAAATAATATATAACTGAGCTGGAAACAATTTGAAAGGAAAGAGAACAAAATTTTTTCACAGTATTATTAATTGTTCAAGATGTCTAATATTTGACGAAAAATTAGGTCTGATAAACGTGACAACATAAAAGAAATTGTATAAAATTCTTACAATGTGCGGGCAGATTAAATCAAGTCTGTTAATGAAAGATTGGATGCCCAGCAGGTATTCTTCATAGGCATTCATGATACCGCCCTGAAGTCTAGCGGCAAATCATCTTTGAGTATCTTTTGTCTGAGAATCTTTAGGTATTTGTAAGCGAATTTTTCATTCATTTTACATATTTTGTAGTTATAGTTATCGCTTTAGCCGCTTTACTTCAGCTTGTAATATCCCACTGCTGGGCATAATCTTATTTCCCCATGTACGAGAAGGATTAGAGCTTCATCCACTACGCTGCTCCAATGCGACTAAAAAATAATAATAATATAGTCAAAACATCATTAAATAAACAAAAATATTAACAAGAAGCTACGGCAATCGCTTGCCATCAGGTAAGCCGTTACCCTGTTTGCCGGCCAAGTTATATAAAAGAAAAACAAACAATTTATCATATATGTGGCATCGGACATACGACTACTAATGTAACAGTCAGTTGCTGTGATCACTGAGTCAAACCATAATAATAATAATATATTCTTTATTGTACACCAAAATATAAACAAACAGTAGTAACTAAAAAAAAATAAGTACAAAGGCGATCTTATCGCTGATGAGCGATTTCTTCAAGATAACCTTTGGGCACAGGACACGAGCATTTAAAAGAACATTAGCAAAACAGCAATTGATGTAACTCTCAATTGATTGCCTCAATTGTTTATAAACGTTTGTTATCTGCTGGCGCAGGGACTTCACTGCACGTCATGCGATGACTATGGAGATTGTTTTATTTATAAACTACGCATCTGCGAGTAATAATTACTAATATTATGTCAATTAATATACATACCTATATAAATAAAAAATATATCACTAAATTTCGATTACATCTTGACCAATTTTAGCCGATTTCTTTTTAAGCTTTCTAATACGTTGCAGAAGGTTGAAAATTGAAAGGTGAAAGATTTCAGAAAACAAACATTGTTTCAAACTTCACGCATTTGTCATGAATGTGAAGGACAATTTGAAAAAGTAACTGCGGAGTTTGTTGGCTATTCTTCCCTAAAGAATAAAGATTCAGTCTGCAGCATCCTGCTGGCCGAGGGCCTCTTTCTCCCTGATGATGATAAAAGATTGGAGCTTAATCCACAACGCTGCTCCATACATATTTTTTTTTGTAAATTAAGTAAACGGTACAATGACGATAAAAAGGGCTTTTGATTCCTACAATATACAAACTACATACAGTGAATAGGCATCTTCTAGAAAAGCGCGCACCATCTTAGGCTGCATATTAAAAAAAAAAAAAAAATATATATATATACATAGATCGAACCGACCAAGTTTGAAGTTGAAGTTATTGTAACATCAATTTTCTATAGACAATTTATGAAATCAAATATACGAATTATTATCTCTTTTTGTGGAAATGCCTATTATTATTATCTTTCACCTTTTGGTAGAAATAAATTGTCACAGGTTTCCTACGATAAAAATCTCGTAATGGGTCGTCCTATTAAAGGATGAAGGCGATTTTTTTTGTACTTCGCTGAGAGTTATTGTGTAAATAATATTATTTAAAAACATATCAGGTAATATTTCTAATGTTTTTATGTTTGAAAGAAAAAAAAAATCAGTAAACTGTTGACCATTTCTGTACTTAATTGGTAATTTGTGGTAAAGAAGTGTAACATGTTATTAAAAAATTAAGAAAAAAAAAACTCGATTTTTGACTGTATTTTAGTAACTAAAAAAATTATAAAGTAAGTAGGTACATGATTTAATCCTGATCATATCTCATCCATCTCATTCTGTATAAATAAAGTACAGTTGAAATGAAAAGTATTTAACCTAAGTCTTTGTTGTAGTCCTTCGTTATAATAAACATCAAGAAGATTCAGAATGTATCCTATAGGTAGGTATGTATATGCGCTACTCCGAAGCGATAATACCACGTATCAACATTAAGATTTAAAGGCTTAAGAAAATTAATTATTTTGATTTTAAATACGATAACCTTTTTTAAATTATTTTTTTTGAGAAATGATGGTTCTGCGTAACATTCTGGTTTTTATATGTATACGCGAATAAAATAAACCGATAAAAAAGATCCTCCCTTTTACAGATCAGTAAAAATCTTTGAACTTGTTAACCTTTAGTATATGTGATTATAACTTATTTAGCGTTTGTGTTGATAATTATTATGTGTGCAGTGTAATACATGTACAACCTTGCGTTCCCAGAAACTGGTACCCTCAAGTGGTAGGAGTAAATGAAACGCCGAGTATGAATTGTACATCACGATTTAATTTATGTTTTTTTTTTTTCGAAATGACTGTTACTGTTGGGCTGGCCTTTACAGCATCACCGGTAATTTAATCTTTTTTTTTTTTCGATATGACTGTTGCTGTTGGCCCTACTGGCCTTTACAGCGTCACCGGTGAGAGGGGCCGGGCACTTAGGCAAACCGGCCGCGAAGGAAGATGTGGGCCCTTTTCGGCGGGCACGAGGGTGACGTTCGTCCTAAGGGTGTCTCCTAGCGAGATCGCACCTCGGCTTAGAACGTCGTCGGGATGGAATTTAATCTTTGGTTTCATTGGTTTCACCAATACTCATATACAGAGTTCGACACAATAATAGCGTGACCTAAATGACGCCTAGCGCCATCTATTGTAGACGTGGTAAACCAAACTTATAAAAAAAAACTTTAATAATTGTAAGTTTGTCAACTTCAATTTTAAGGCGACCAGAGCTCCTTGGAGATACGGTTGGCAACGCGCTTGCGATGCGTCTGGTTTTGTAGACGTCTAAAAGCCGCGGTAATCGTTTACCATCAGGTGAGCCGTACGCTTGTTTGTCGATCTAGTATAAAAAAATTAAGATCAACTTAACAATTTTTACGGTTATAGGATTTTTAGGAGGGAGAGTTTTAGGAATTATCGATATTTAAATGAAAATGACTACAAACTACATGTCTAAAATTATTATGATAACAGAAATTGTAGTATTGTAGTAGCTAAATGTCTAAAAAAATATTTTTTTTCCATTATACAGGAAAAGTTCAAAGTATTGCAGTATAATGTACTTACGTTAGTAATAACAGCCCAATGATTCAAAGTCACGTTGCTCCATTGAGGATAGATGGATTATTTCCCTATAAAACGATATCCCCCTATGATAATCGTTATTAGTTTCTCAATTCTCATGACAAGTACCGGAACCAACTTTTCTTTTTCCAAGAGAAAACCCACAGGGACGAAGTTACTACCCGACTAGAAAAAAGGTCAGGCTCAACCAGATCAGGCAGGTATCTAGACCGGATCAGGATAGAATGAGGCATGCCAGATCTGGCAAGCTTTATCAGGACCCAGTCCGGTCCAGATCAGGATAGTCTGGTGTAAAATATAATAAAGTATGGTAAGGCATCCTGGATCAGGACCCGGTTCGGTCCAGATCAGGATAGCCTGAAAGAAATTACGCGGACTGAGCCTGAATCACGCTATTAATGTTTTTGAGCGCACTTAGTATATATACAGTTATCAGGACAGTATAGCAGGGAGTCCATTTCTACACAGTGGAGCAGTCGTAAGTAGTAGGAATAGTAGTTAGTTATTAGAAGTTAATAAATAAAATTTAATTAATAACAATAATTAATTAATAATATAAAAATAAATAAAAATAACTGATATTTAAAATAAAAACATAGATAAATAATACATTGGAAAAAATAAACAGAAATAAATATCATAATAATTGTGTTAAGTAACATGTTTATAATATCAATTCGCTTTTTTTACTAAACAATTTTTTCAAGAATATACATTCATGTTTTTTAAAAGGACCGGACCAAACCGGCTGATCAGGATGAGATCGGGTCCAGATCAGGAAATCTCATCTAATTCTGATCAGGTCCAGACAAATCTTCTGCATTACATATCTTATCCGGTCCAGATCAGGCATGCCCGGTCGGGTCCTTCTAAGGAACAGGAAAAAAATTCTACTCGGGTATATAACTATCAATGTTAAAATAACATACGGTTTTAGTATTTGTATTATAATAAATATGTGTTGTGTATTGAAAATACTTGTAAACATTTATTTTACCAATTTTAATAGTATATATACGTACTTTATAAACGTATAAGCTATTCAATTATTATACCCTAATTCGTAACATTGAAATTCAAACAATAAAGCATTGTTTTGAAGGCAAGACTTTTTACCCTGTTTAAATTTCAATTTACCTCGCATAAGAATCTGAGTCAAAAGGCCATCACCCACTGAGAACCTCTTACAGTTGAATGCTATGCTATAATAAAATTAATACTTTTCTAAATATCGTTTTTACTTTAGATTTACAAATATTAATAATTTTTAATGTAACATTATCTAAGATAGCTTATACGAGAAAGACTAAAAATTTTGTGCTAGTTTATATAGGGTTAATAAGGATTACATTTTATACTTGGAAAATGTTACCGCCAAATGGAGATATTACTTACATACTAATCATCAATCACAAGTGTTTATGAATTACACATACGAACAAAAATAATATATAAATTTATTATTTTTTTAGTACTAATAAAAAGGCAATATATTATGCCTCCATATATAAAAATACATTTTGAAACTTTCAACATTCACATTGTCTTTGGTTGTGTTTGTTCTTTCTATAAAACCGTCACAGATCACTGAAAACAATAATAAATATTTTAGTAGGTACACAACATTATAACATATGAAGCAATACGCTTACAACGAATAACAATATTTATCTATTAATTTACGCTTCAGTCTGTAATATTCCACTGCTGGACATAGGCCTCTTTCCCCACGTAGGAGAAAGATAAGAGCTTAATCCACCACGCTGCTCCAATGTGAGTTGGCGGATATATTTCCTACTATGAGTAACGATCGCTATCAGGTATACACGATAACTACCGGGACCAACAGCTTAACGTTCTCTACGAGACACGGTGGGGAGGCTCACGAGGACTGCACAAACACCCAGACTACGCCAAACATCTATATGGCCAATACAAATGTTTGTCATGTGCGGGGATCGAACCCGCAACCGCCAGTGCAACAGCCACAAACCAGTGCTGTGAATGTTGCACCAACGCTAATAATTTAGGTATATGCAATACAAATTACACATTTTATGTTTGTAATGTAATAACTATCTATCATATGAAACATTTGGCAAATAGATATTATTAAAATATGATTTCACAAAACAAACAAGCACATTTTATCTTTTTTTATTTTCAATCCGACGAAAATCGTAACGCCGTATTTTTTTTTACTTAGTGATATTTTTAACTTATAGAAAGTTTTACGTATACATAAGGTATGTCCATACAACTAACGAACACAAAAAAATGTCCAATTGTGTACAGAAACCAGTTCGGAAACAATGAATAAATATTGGCATAAATAATAAAAATAAAAATAAAAATTGGCATTTATTAGGTTTTGATTAAACAAAAAACGCAAAATATAAATATTATATTTTTTAACTTCAAATTAAAGTTGTAGTAAATAAGACAGTGAACAGCTTAGCTACGTACCGATATGTATCCAATGGAAGACAAGCCTAGCATCCATTGTCTCAGATTGGAGATCCTTGGAAACAATTTTCCGAAGCTGAACGCTCTTGATAATGTCTCGGACGCGTCTCGTTTATGTCGGATCATGGATGAAGAGTTTTATCTGGAAATGCCTTACGTTGCATTACTTGAATAATACGTAAACTTAGAGTTTACATTAAACATTAAATTTTTAGGTTATAATTTTTAAAGCATATTATTCGGTTCAAGGTATGAAGTATATTAATGATAATGATGTAATTAGTGGCACTGTATTGCAAGATGTGACTAAATTTATAATAGAGTTTCTTTTTGATTCTTCTCTGCAGATCTATATTCTGGATCAGTGGTAACTTCACTTTAAAAATAATTGATTTATCAAGTAAAACAATTTTAATTTGTAGTTACATATTTGTGACAATTCAAAATTTCTTTTGTAGTCTACTTGTATAGAGTAGTTTTTGATTTTGATTTTGAAATAACCTTAGATGAATACGCTATCTTTTCTTACAAGAACAGTCCGTGTTGGATTTCTATGATAAAGTAAAAATCTTTTGAGGTATATACGTGTAGGTTTATAATGTCAGTATAAAATATCAGTAATGTGAATAATGTTACCGCTGTTGTTCGTGGGGTCAAGTGGTTACTGCAAATCAGAGTTGTAATTCGGGGTCGTTGCATCGGTACCCGGAAACCCGGATAGGGTTTCGACATAGGCTGAGTGGCCTATCTTTTAATGTGGTGCGCTGCTGAGAAGACAATTTGCTTATACTTATTATTACCTACTCATTATATATGACAAAAATAAAGTTTTTTTGTCAATTTCAAGACAAAACAACTGTACTTTATAAAAAGACGGTAAAACGGAGACAATTGTCTGTAAACATCTCATTCTTGTGAGTCTTTTTAAGGAAGGTTTTATCATTTTGCCCAAAAAGCTTTTAAAAGGGTCAGAACTCTTCTGTTATAAAAAGAGGTCTCAAATTAATTACCTCATTGAACAAGTGCTTATAAATAAAACGAAATCTTTTGGATCTATTACAAATCGGTTTCCCTCAGGGGTCAATAATGGATCCATTTCTTTTCCTCATAAATATTCATGACTTCCTCGTTATAAAAACGGTATTAGTGTCTTGGGATTTTTTTCTTGATGATACTATTTTAATATTCAAATTTACAGAAAAATTATTATATTGACGATGATAGATATATTGTCGTTCGTGTGTCTACAAATATTATTTATTACGAACTAATTAGATTTGAATATTAAAGTGAAATGTATAGAGTTTCATGAAAATGTAAATTTTAACAATTCAAATATATATGGAGAAATCATAAAGTTAATGAAGAGTGTTTTGTTCCATTGGCGAGTAACGTGGCCAAACCCTATGGAAAAAATCTTATAAAACATGGACAAATGCAGACCAAATTCTCATACCGAGATCTCTTATGCTCTCATAACTCGGTATGAGAATCTGATCTGCATTTGTCCATTTTTTATGAGTTTTTTTCATAGGGAAGCTCCTCAGGAGTGTCAGCGGAAATGTGATGGCAATGGTGTGAATAGCTGGTTTTGTGAAATACTGAAGCTGTCTCAACCATGATTAAGAATCTTATATTTGTGATTTTATTTAAATTTTATGCTAGCGTTTAAAATTTGTCATTATAAAGGAGACAAACAAACTTACGGTTCACCTGATGAAAAGAGGTTACCATAGTATTTTAGCGCCCTCAACACTCAAGTTGTAGTAGTTATTGATACTACAAAGCTAACAACCCTACATGTAGTTATGATATTGTCATAAAATTCCACAACAAATATTTATCATCACTTTACTACCGCCTATCGCAATTCACCGCTGGACATAGGCTTCCCCAAGTTCGTGCTAAAAATGGCGTGAACTCATGTGTTTTGCCCATAGTCACCACGCTAGGCAGGCGGGTTGGTGACCGCTGGGCTGGCTTTGTCGCACCGAAGACGCTGCTGCCGTCTTTGGTCTGTGTATTTCAAAGAAAGCAGTTGGATGGTTATCACGCCATCGGTCTGCTGTTTAAGTTCCAAGATGGTAGTGAAACTATTTTATCCCTTAGTCGCCTCTTACGACACCTACGGGAAGAGAGAGGAAGGCTATATTCCTTACTGCCGTAACCACACAGCTTAATATTTATCAATATGAGTTCAATTAGATAAATGAACATGGCCTATCCAGTAATGTCGTTCACTACATCCGCCATCTATTCGTTTATTATGATTTTAACTTGCGGCCCATTGAATTCGAAGGACAAAAGGTTGCCTTCGACAAAATATTATGTTAGGAACAATGTTTTCTTTCAAATGACTTTTTTCATATAAAAATTCTTAACGAAAGTTATATTAATATTTGAGTGTATAACAATATCGTTATTTTTGTTTTTACACATCAAACAATTTATTTTGGTTTTATTTACGAAGAGGTAAAAAGAATATTTGTTGTTTTTGAGCCAAAGTTTGTGTATGTTCTATGTGCTCATATGTGTTTAAAAATACAAAAAACATTCCATATTATTATATTTTGCGGTCTTGTGAATTTTTCTCTACCTAATGTGACTTTAGATCTACTTATGTTTCACACAAAATTTTGACAACCGATCTAGTAAAATAATGATGGTAGTCATCCACATTCCGACGGTCGCTGCTTCGATTCCATTATTATTGATTTCCTACTTCTTACTCGTGGAAAATTACCCAGCAAACACATGGTTTTTTTTTATAATCGTTTTTTAATTATTTTTTTTTTTTTGAAAAATATGGTATAATATCATAATAGGGAAAGTTAACAATGTAACCTTGATTCTCTTCAATCTCTCAACTATCGTGCAGAAGGATATCGTAATCAGATAAAAATAAATGAGTGTGGATAAAAAGATACGACACAATAGAATACAAAAATAAATCGAAAGGAAATTTAGAGTGGAATCGAAGTCACTAGATATTAGGATTAATATTTTTTTACGATTTACTATTTATAACTAAGATAATATATAACTGAGGTAGGGCACAGCAGGAATTTCCTGCTCAAAATATGGAGCAGCCCGACTGGGGAAGTGACCTTACAGAAGATCACAGCTAAATAATACTGCTTCCAAGCAATATTGTGTTCCTGTTGGTGAGTAAGGCGACCAGAGCTCCTGGGGAGAGATTGGGGATTGGGTTAACAACACACTTGCGATGCTTCTGGTGTTGCAGGCGTCTATAAGCTACGGTAATTAATCTCTTACATCAGGTGAGCCGTACGCTTGTTTGTTTATATATATATATATATATATCATCATCATCACTTCAGCCTATCGCAGTCCACTATATATAAATAGGAATTGATTTAAAAAGTCTATGGTTATCAATATGTCGGGAATTCTATGTTTAGGATCCGGAAACACAACACGATCATAAGCACCATGGCAACATATATATGGCCTATAATTACTTTTATCATGTGTGAAGATCGAACGCGCGAATATAGCCATTTTCTGCGTCCAAACCGTTGATTACTGCTGCGTACAATACAGATTACTTTAAGAGCTTAAGTGACGGTGAGTTAGAAGAGAGCTTATAATAATAAATAATATATTGTAACACATAAAATTATTAAAAACAAGCCGTAATAGAAATAGGATTTGATAATCCATAAATTTAAATAATTGTGTTCGTTAGTTATAAAAAAACGATATTGATTCACATCGACAAGTAGCACGGCGTAGATAGACGGAAAAATAGTCAAATAAATACGCGTTATCAAAGATGACTGAAAAAGTAGTCATCAGATCACATAGCTTTTGAACGGTTATACAAAATTCGAAAACACTTTTTTGTGCTAGTTACCGTCAGGACAGATTTTGATAATTGAGGAAAAAATATAGCAGTAAAAAATTCGTCAGTTATTAAGTTAAATATAATAATAATAAAAAAAAAAAAAAAAATTGAATATAATATAATAAAGTTTTTTTTTTAATGTGTTTATTGTTTAAAATGTAGTTGTGGTGTACAATAAAGTATAAATAAATAAATAAATAAAAGTAATTAAAATAAATTTACAGAAATATAATTGTTTTACGCTTACACTTATATAGTGTTTTAAAAGTACTTACTTTTGAAACTTGCCTGAAAATTTTAATTTTGCATTACTAATATTAACCAATGGCAAGACTATCACACTCGTCCATAAACATCTAGCAACACAAAAATCTTCAGTAATTCAGAGCAAAGACGTATTTCTATAAAGCTATTGGGGAACCGCTTTGAAAAGTATTAAAAGCTTTAGCCTAGATAGATGAAGGAACCGTCGGAACACAAAACGCTCACATATTTTGGATGAAAAGAAAAAGGAAAAAGATAGGACGAAGATGAGTAATCAATATTTAGGTATGATAACTTAGGAATAGTTTTAGGTATTGATAACTTAGGAATAGTTTTAGGAAAAGGGAAATGATCTATATTAAACATAATGAGTAAATACTGAAATTCAATTGAAAAAGAGCTATATAGCAAGTTAAATAAAATAAAAATAGGCAAATAATCGTCGAATTTCCGTTACCTTACCTTTCGGTAAATACAATTAGAAATTACTTTGTAGATAGTTACTAAGCTCTCTCGAGATAAAGACAAAAATCCACTGAAACAAAATAGATTATCCTTGACTGAGATTTATGTTGAACAAATATACGTAATCCTATTTACTTAGGGCTCTAATTCAACGGACTTCAGACGGATTTTCTGAAATCACTGCGAGCCGTTTTACTATCCACTCGTTTTATATAACGCTTATCATCTTCTGACTAACGAATCTCAACTTTATTACCCGATGATAAAACTCGTTTTCGACTGAAGTGATGAATCTGGAGATTATAATATATGGGCAATTTGAAAATATTAATTTTAAGCCTTAATTTGCATTAAGTAAAGTTTAAATTTAAATGTGCGAATATAAAGTGCGTTTAATGGAACGAAATTCGAGATACGTTATTTAATAAAGTATGGCTTATTTACATTTTATATTTAAGGAATGAGTTCTGTAGTTAAGAAGAAATAAGCTACAAACGCACTGCTTTTTATAGTTAGTTTTAGTAGTTAGTAGTAGTTACAGCGATTGTTAGTAAAAGAAAACAGGCCAGGTGTGCATTAGACTCGCGCACGAAGGGTTCCGTACCATTGACAAGGTAAAATATTTAAACAAAAATTTTCTGTCTAAATGTTTTTATTTTTTTTATTTTTTTTTATTTATTATTAAAGTAAATATACAATTGAGTGTTTTGTGAATATTTCAAGTAGGCACTTGAAATATTATAATATATACAGTGACTACCTGTTACCATTTATTGATGTCGAGCAAAAATAGGCAAAAAATGCGTTTTATGTATGGGAGCCTCCCTTAAATATTTATATTATTTTAAGTATTTGTTGTTATAGCGGCAACAGAAATACATAATTTGTGAAAATTTCAACTGTATTGCGGTTCTTGAGATACACCTGGTGACAGACAGACGGATGGACGAACGGACGGACGGAGAGACAGCGAAGTCTTAGTAATAGGATCAAGTTTTTACCCTTTAGGTACGGAACACTAAAAAAAAACTATGTATTTATATAGTATCTATAATTACTTATGTATTACTAGTTGTGCGCGCGATTTCTTCCGCGTGGAATTAAAAAAATATATTGTTCAGTTCTCAGAGTTACAAAATAAATAAATTTTTAAAATAAAAGTAGCCTTAGTTACTCCTTATTACATCAGCTATCTGCCAGTGAAAGTCCCTCAAAATCGATCCAGTCGTTTTAAAAATAAACCGGAACAAACAGACAGACAGGCAGACAGACTGACGGACAAAAATTGTAAAAAATGCTCTTTTGGTATATGTGCCGTGTATATATCCACGCCAATTTTATTTATTTTTAGTATAGATGTCTACAGAATACAAACAGAAGATAATAATGCGACTTTTCATTGTTCAACCATTTCTACTGCTGGCCGAAGTGAGTGATGTCGGTAAATTTTAAATGTTAGTTAATTTTGAAACGTCCGAACTTTATCAATTCTGAGAGCGAGATGTTTTCGCCCGGATGTACAAAACGGTGACGAGCGTAAAGCAAAGCATTTACCTGGCGTAGGGGACACCGTGGTCATGAAGGCGGTTTCCCTCAGAGCGAGGCTCCTCCATTGGGCTGGGCGGGGTTGACCTCTGTGATTATCCCTAATAATAAATGAAATGAAAATCCCTAATAATAAATGCGGATAACTCGGACGCGTAATTTTTGGTAGTGGGGACTGCGTACGCGCTGTCCCCCATAAAGAAAAGCAAATTGAACTCCATCAAATTAGAAAAAAAAAAAATGCATTTTGAGCCATATCACTAACCAGCGATTTGTTCCAAGAAACCAATATAGAGGAGACAATGTCCAAATTATTTTACCGGTACGGAAAAAAGAATTTCAATACCAATATAAACCTAGCTTATCTTTGTTTTCTTTCTGTTGAGATTCTGTAAATATTTACATAAATTATGTATGACGAATGTTAATTTAGCTTTACATCACATGTGCAATAGAAAAACAACAAAAAGCCAACGTCACGCGGTGTTCCCAGGCGGTCACCCATCCAAGTACTGACCGCGCCCGACGTTGCTTAACTTCGGTGATCGGACGAGAACCGGTGTATTCAACGTGGTATGGACGTTGGCGACAGACATGCCCTAAATATCGAACTTAATCTTGATAAACTGTGTTATCTCTACAAGCGTATTAACTCAAATTCAAATAATAAATAATTACATTATTTTTAACCGACTTCTAAAAATGGATGAGTTTATCAATTCGTGTGTTTTTTTTAATGTATGTTACTTCAGAACTTCTAGGTGAACTACTAGGTGGACCCATTTAAAATGAATTGAGATTTAACAAGTACTTTTCAAGTTACATCTAATAATGCGTACCTATTTGCTTGACTATTTTTTCGTCGATCTACGTTGTATCATACCGCATAACTTTTTACTGGGTGTACCGATTTTGATGATTTTTAATTTAATCAAAAACTGACGTTTATCATGTGGTCACATGTAAATTTCATCGAGATCTGATAACAAATTTTTGAGTAATCTTTGATAACGCGTGGTTACTTTATTATTTTTTCGTCTACCTACGTTGTATTGCTTGTCGATGTAATTGAAGTCTTTTTTTTTCGTTTTATATTATTCTGCATAACTTTTAACGCTGTGTACCGATTTCGATGATTCTTATTTTAATCGAAAGCTGATGCTTGTCTTGTTATTTCATTTAAAATTGATCGAAATATAATGAGTACTTTTCGATTAATCTTTGATGACGCGTATTTATCGTTATATGTGACAGTGCGTACGCGTAGTTGTTGAGTCGCCATCTATCGGAACCCCAATAAGACTATCCATCAACTGGAGTTACGCGGCCAGATCTACTACCTATAACGTAGTGAGCTGTATTATCCACAATTTTGATTATTCTTATTTTAATCGAAAGTTGGCGTTGTCTTGTGGTCTCATTTAAATTTGATCGAGATCTGATGATTACTTTTTGAGTAATCTTTGATAAAGTGGATTTGCTTGACTATTTTGCGTCCACTTACGTTTGCTTTACTTGTCGATGTAATTGAAGTCAGTTTTTTTTCGCTTGCAAACAAACACATTATTGTTCATATAAATAAAGAACACACATAAGCTTTAAATAGTCCGTTCCTTTGGTTGAAACACGATGAATTATTATGCTAATCTTACAAGCAATAAATTAAAAAAAAATACTTCAGATCGGCAATCCTGTGTGTCTGTGCTAGAAAATGTCAAAACCAACTAAAAGTATTTTAAAAGCGCTAATTAAATACCATAAACGTTTCCTTGCAATAAATATAAGCTAACGTAAGTATTGAAGCGCTTAAAGCGGTGGCAGCGGTCGTCGACAAGCACGCGCTACTCCGACCAGTGCAAGCGCGTGGTTTATCGACGTTAAATTAAAAAATGGGGGCTTATTATATAACTAATTGCCGTTTTTTTATTTATAAACATTTAATTTATGCCGCATTATGATATAAACAAATTTTGTAGTGTTGTATCTTTACGAATATTGAACATTCGGCGAAGGAGTAAAAGGCAATCAATTTGCGCATCGTGCAGGAGTCGCAAATATTTCCGTTTGCGCTTTGCGTATACAAATACGATGTACGATGTACACTAATAATAAGTTTTGGAGTTTACTCCTTAAGAATCGATTTTCATATAAGGCCCCCGCTATGAAAAAAATATGAGGAGTGAAATCTACTGAACGAATGACGTTACATTTCTCGTAACGTTATTTGATTCATTTATTTATCATTTGATGTGGTATTAATCTTTTTCTTAGACTAGTTAGCCTTTTTTGTGCCTATAGACAGCTGATCTGAAGGAGTAAACTTCATTCGTGCGTCGACACACACTTTTTATATTATTTCATGTATGAGAGACAATTTTTTTATTAGATATTGAAGTTCAATTTTTTAAATATTTATTATTAATTATTTTTTATAATATAAGAAAATAAAAGACGGTTGTTTGTTCAGTTTGAATGCCATTTCATCATAAGTAAAGTCATGAAGTCAGTTAGTTAATGGATTCTTTATTTGATGCACTAAAAGGTTGAGCGCCCCTGGGGCAAAAGGAAAGAAACGGAAAACGGAGCGCCAAAGCGCAAAGTGCGACGGAAAAGTCACTGCACAACAAAATGATTAACCTCGCCTCTGTGCCACACTTCGGTCACTAAAGAGACCCACAATTCGTTTATGTGCAGTTTGAAGGTCAGCTTTAAATAAATATCCATACTGATAACTATAGTTATTTAAAAACTTTCTCTTTAACTATACTCACATATACATTATTCTCCAACACTCTTGACCTCTTGGCCTATGCCCAGCAGTGGGACAAGCTACTATGTAGCATACATTAAAGCAGATTATAATTTGTTACAAACTATTTAGTAAATAATTTTAAATTTTCAGTTGGCAGGTAACTTGGCATTGAATTTTATGTTTTTCCAAAACGTACTGTGTTATATGCATAAAAATATTAAAAAACTAGCTGACACCGCAAACGTTGTTTTGCCATATATGATATTAACCCCC
The DNA here is from genome assembly GCF_905220565.1 of Melitaea cinxia. Lineage (NCBI taxonomy): Eukaryota > Metazoa > Arthropoda > Insecta > Lepidoptera > Nymphalidae > Melitaea > Melitaea cinxia. Next base: position 7,972,116 of record NC_059415.1, read on the forward strand.
TTATTCCCCCCCCCCTCCCCTTATAACTTAGGGATATGAAAAATAGATGTTGTTCGATTCTCAGACCTACCCACTATGCACACAAAATTTCATGAGAATCGGTTAAGCTAAGCCGTTTCGGAGGAGTACCGCGACACGAGAATTTTATATATTAGTTAAGTCAAAAATGTAACTAGTTCTAAAGCTGTACAGTGTACGAAACACAAATTATCACAACAATTGCATACTTAGACATTGCTAATAACAACAAACAAATACGAAATACACAAAAAAAATGAAATAAAAGATATCTGTAATGTAACGTCTCTAGTCTTGTAATAACATCCATGTAAGCATTTTTAGGTATCCTTAGAAGACGTCGTGTTTATCCGCGAACGTATATTTTTAAAAGTCGAGAATTTCTTAACCGCTCTCGTTTGTGCGACATTTTTGTCTTTATTCTCAGTAGAAGAAAATATTTATAAGTTTTAAAATTATGTTTAAGATAATTCATTTGAGTTAAATATTATTCTAAGCTAGCTTCCTAAAAAAATCAGTAAGTTTTCAATAATTATACTCAAATTTTACAATGTTTTTAAACCTATTTTTGGTTTTTTTTTAAATGAAATGTTTACTTGCATTTTTATTTTGTTACAATAATTATTTGAATTGTTGATTTTGTGCAATATTTTAATTATAGTTAGAAGAACTAAATAATTAAACTCCTATGTTTATAAAAAAAATTAAACCCTTCTTTAGGCTTATAGTAATATCAATTTTCACACTTCTGTGCGATAGTACGAGTCGTACGATTTGAAAATATTCACCGGACCCATATTTCATTTCCACCGCCATTACACAGATTGAAGCAGGAAAAACAGGGATCTTGAAAATTTATGCACTGCTAAATATATGGTCTTACCGGGAATTAATATTCGTTTTAATTAAACTAAAATTTTTAAATATCGTTCGTTGACATTATCGCCAACGGAAAACCGTAAAATTAATGACAATGTAATCTGATAAAATCTATATTAATTTATAAAAAGTATACTTGTTTGCTATGTTTAAGCTCTTGCGGACACTATCAATGTTATGTTACATATAGTTACGCGAAATATTTTAAAAATGAAAATCTGCTACGGTAAGTCCTATAGAAGTAAAGTTATAGTCATTTTTTTATTTAGTAAGTAAAGTTACATTTAATAATAATAATATTTTATTTTCAAATACTTATTAGGATATGATTGATTGATTGATTTTTTATTTTATTTTTTCTTTATTAAAGAGCTTTGCCGCTACTGCGACTATGTCGCTCAGTTATTATACATTTATGTTAATACAATTACATTTATTTATTTATTTATTTACAGAAAAAAAAGATACAATTCATGTGATAAAACTACATTAATAATAACATGATAACACCTTAAGACACTATTGATTGAACTTCATCGACCAATTTATACAACTTTTTTGCCGAAATAGATTCTGGTTTTGTTAAAACACTATTAGATACTTCAACATTCGTATAAAACAGTTTATTAGGGAAAAATTGGCGTCTTCTGGTTTCGTTCTTAACACATTTCATTAATATATGATAGGCATCTTCTACTACATTTTTTTAACATCATATCAAAAATATATATTTAAAAATATTTAGAATTCCCTGATATGTGGGTAACATTATAATAATAAATAATAAAGATATAGTCGTGTGTAACTAAAGTCTAAAAACCTGTAAAAAAATCGAGTTTACTTTAGACCAAACGACTGAAATAAAATTTTGCGTAGTTGCCCCGACAGTAGTATATGATACGTATCTCTCTCTTTCTATCTTCAGTAATTTATATCTCCCTCTCAACTTCCGTTCGCATCGCCCGATCACACTTTCGTAACGCTCTCGTCACGTATTCATCAGCTTACTCCCTCAGTCAAGTGTGCGTACAGAAGTTTGGCTTCAAAAAATTCAAAATATTTATAATACCGGTTTTCTTTACCGTTAAAACTACAAGATGTTTTCCTAAATTATCATTTTTCATTTGAATGCAATACATTAATATTATACTACCAACCTTTATTAATAGAAACTTGAAATCTGATTATTTATACAAACTTTTTTTTTGAAAATAGTTACGGCATGAAGTATGCACGATAAAAGTTTTATTTTTACTCATTACGGGTTTTGATACTCAAAATACGATTAAAATAAGGATACAAAAATAACTTGATATAACTGTTAACAGATAACTGTTAAATAATCTGTTATATTAGGTTATCAATATAGGTACATGTATGTGTAGGTTTAGTATGATTTGTGGCAGCAACTAAACGAGACAAATACGTTGTGTTACAGGTTTTATCGATTTTTATGATAATTTTCTTATCGATGGAAAATTTTAATAATAAACTCATTTCCATTTATTTACTTTGCACTCATTAGCCCTTATTATGAACAAATATATCCAATTTTAGGTGTTAATACTTCATATTTTTTTTCTCTACTTTACTGAAAACATCGATAAAGATTTTGTTTTGTTATTTATTAAACGTATAAGTTTTGCTTTCTCATTAAATATATTATTATATTTACGATACCGAAAAATGATATTTTAGGCATCTAGTTCAATACTACACAAGTAAAGTTTTAGATCAGCTGTTTGTCATTTACTGCAGTGTTCTTTTTTTTTTTCTAGAACGTTTCCATGCGCTAAATTCATGAGCTTCTGTAATATTTAAAATAAATTTTTAGATGGCATGTTTACGAAACTATGTTAAAAGCTTTAAAACATCATACCTACTATAGCAATATTAAGAAATTAAAAAAAAAAAAAAAAAAAAATCAACGCGGGTGTATTTGCACGAGTTTTTCTCAGTCTAGTATAATCTGGTTTGTTCCTACCTTCGAGTATCAGTACGGTTTAAAACAAAATAATTAAAAAGAACCATCTCTTGTTAAAACGAAGTAAAATCGAAAAAGAAACTCGCACTCTGAACGAATTGAAAACTTCAAAAGTCGTTACGATATTTGAAACTTAACTGAAACATAAAGTTTTCGTTGCGTCCTAGTTTTTTTTCGAGGACGCCATTTTGAAATAAGTTTTTTACGCTTAGGTCCGTTAACCAGCAAGGTGAGAGTGATTTTTAACGTACGCTTTTGAATAAAAGTATAAAATTATAAAATAATGTTAGTGTAAGTATTTATAATTGTACTTGATGTAGGTCAGTTATATTTTACTAATATTATAGTATAAAAAAAAGTATAAACGTACTTTATATTATGATATTTAATTTATTTACAGAATCCAGGTGTTTATAATTTTTTTACGTAAATTATAACTTTTCATTAACTTATTAAAGCTTAGTTAGCAGTTAGTTGCAATTGTCATTTGTCTCTTAACTATTCGTTTGTAGCTTCTAAACCATAATGATTTCTTGAAATTAAAAATTCGTGTCCTGAATGTCTGCCCATGCAGCATAGGGAAGACCTAGGAGAGTTGTGACAGACGATTTCGCCTTACTCATGTAATAGTTAGCATGATGGTGACAAAGGCCGTTTGTCACTTTAAAGTTGTACTAATTTTTTCAGTAGTCGCTGCCAGTACATGAGAAGCGGTTGCGAAATTACGACCTCAGTGTGCAAAAAAAATATAAAAAGTAAGTTATTATGTATAGAATATGATATAATCACTTGTTATTGGTATATAAAATGTTGTTTTGTTGGTACCTGTACTAAAAGTTGATTAAAGTACGTTCTTGCAAAAAAAAATTGTGTTTAATTTATTTATAATATTTTTTACAACTAGGTCGGGAAAGAAGCGTATGGCCCACCTAATGGTTAGCGGCTATCGTACCCTATAGACGCCTACAAAAAACGAAACACCAGAAACTCTTCCGACCCTCCCTAGGAGCTCCAACCACCTTAATCACCACAGAAACGCAACACTACTTATTAAGAGCAGTGTTATTTAGCTGTGATGTTACGTAAGGTTTAGGTTCTACCTCAGTCAGGCTGCTCCAGATTTTAAGTAGGATATATCCTGCTATACCTTAATAAAATGAGAAATATCCTTTTTTCTTTATTAATCAAATAGTCAAAACACAGTGGTGTCACCAACTTACCTAGCTACCGGTCACAACTTACCTCAGTGGTAGGAGAGTTGAGACAAAAGAGCAGTCATTGTTTTTGTTGAAATTCTCAGAAACCGTAATATTTCAATTGATTTTTATGATTGTTTTTAAAAGGGAAGAAATAGCGTTACATGAAATCACACAAGTCAGTACTAAGCGAGATATGTCGCTTAAAGCAAAAATTGTCACAACTCTCCTAGGTTTTTTCTACAAAAGCGGCCTAGTGCAAGAAGTCATCTTAAATTTTAACATTTAAGCTTCGACAATTCAAAATCTTTGGGCTACTCTGTTATATTTTAGAATACAATACTTATTTCTTTAACTAAAATTCTACTCCCCACTGTCTCATGAGTTCTTCATTAACATATCATAGACGAGTTGTATAGTTGTATCACATGTATGTTGAAAAAAATATTATTAAAAAAGAAATTAAAAATTTAATTTATACTAGAAAATCCCGCTTAGTAATAATAATAATAATAATAATAATTTAATCCAGACATATTTCCATATTTTTGTTATTTACATTTTTTTCCTAAACTATCTTAGTTTTAACAATTGTGTTATAACAAATTATACCAAATCAAAATTCAATTAAACACTAAAATCAAAATCAATATATTAAAATTCAATGAAACCCAAAATTAAAATCATCACCAAATTTAATCAATATTACAATAATTAAAATTAAAAACTAAAATAAATACCTATACTAAATTCAAAATTACAATAGTTAAAATTAAAAACAAAATAAATACTAAAATTCAATCAAAACTGGAATTAAAATCAATAAAGAAACAAAATCAATATAAAAATTAAAAAAAAATTAAAACTAAAAACTTAACAACTAAAAAGCATTATTTTAGACAGCGTAAAGTTTAACTTTTATTAATTTACAAGTAGCGTTGGTCTCGGTGGTTAGTGAACCTTAATAAAGAAGTAAGTCTCGGTGGAATGCAGGTGCTCGAAATATTTATATTTTGCTTTTCGAAGGTTTTGTTGCGCGCAGCCGCTGGGAAATTGAATGTCGTTGGATTTTTTTAAATCTACCTTCACTATAGGTTTTACATTTTTTGTGCGTTACGGAGTCCTTTAAAATTATTACAACCTGGAGATGCAGCGATTCATTTTCATTTTCTTTTTATTTTCTTCAAATTTTAATCTGTACTTTAGTTTTTTAATGTTGTTCTCTTAAGGCGTTTAAAAAAAACTTAGGATTTTTTCATTTAAATCTTCGAACGAGATCGGACTGGGAAGTTGTTTATTGTAATTATCTTGGTCGTAATAACTGTCACTTTACAGGTGATTTCGTTTTGCGATTACTTTTGTTTTTATATGTTGCAGATACATTTTTTTCTTAAAAAAATTAACTGATAATGTATACTGATAAATCGGAGAAATTATGTTAAAAAGTATAAAATTAATCGAGCATACTATTATAACATATGGCCAGTGACGGTTGTAAATATTTAAATGTTACCATCTAAAAAGTTTTATCACATTCTCAAGTTAAGTCTTATCAGACAAAGTAATATCGTAAATACAAGTACATCAAACGACATAGTCTTAACAAAGTTGTATGTACTTAACTCAGTCATGATTGCCCTGATAAACTTACACGGACAACTTTACTGAACTACTGAACTTTAGTTAGTTTGGTTGATAAACTGTTTGATATTTTCGACAAACTGATGCTATCCACTCTGCGTGCTTTATTAATAAAGTTCGTTTCATAGAACGTATGTGACTTGCTCTCTTGAATTGAAACCTGGGGCGAGTTTCTGTTCCTATTATAGTGGTCGAATAACTGTTAATACAGGGTAGTATTTCAGTAACTCCATAAAAAATACACTTGATTACTATTATACTTAATTTTTTTATTGCGCTTTATATTTTTATCTTAATTTAAAGCAATGTATATTTTTAACCGACTTCCAAAAAAGAAGCAGATTCTCAATTCGACTGTATTTTTTTTAATGTATGTTACTTCAGATCTTTTTCTTTTGATCGAAAGGTGGTGTGTGTCATTTGGTCCCATTTAAATTTATTTGAGATCTAACAACTACTTTTCGAGTTATATCTAATAATGCGTTTTTACTTGACGCTTTTTTCGTCGACCTACGTTGTATTATACCACATAACTTTCTACTGGATGATTTTGATAATTCTTTTTTTGTTAGAAAGGGGATATCTCTAGTTGGGTACCATGATAAGGAAACCAGGATCTGATGATGGAATCCCAGAGAAATTAATGGAAACTCTTGAAAATCCGCAATAATTTTTTATTGGGTGTACCAATTTTGATAATTTTTAATTTAATCGAAAGCTGATGTTTATCATGTGGTTACATATAAATTTTATCGAGATCTGATAACAACTTTTTGAGTAATCTTTGATAGCGCGTAGTTACTTGACTATTTTTTCGTCGATCTACGTTGTATTACTCGTCGATGTAATTGAAGTCGGTTTTTTTTCGTTTGCGAGCAAACACAATTATTTAATTTACTTTCCTTTTTGTTTTTGATTTCAATCCGATTTTTCTGAAAAAATGTAGATTATATATGCCAATCTATGTACGTTTACACTTGAATTAATATTGTGATATCTGGGTTAACATAAATATTTATTTATAAAATCTTTGTAAAAAATACACAGTTACACATGCTTGTAGAAAATGGACAAAAAATCATTCCAATTACTGTCCAGTTTGGCTTAATAGCTCTTTGTAAAAAGTTCAGAGAGTAAGAGGTCAAGTGGGTCAAGTTTTGGGATGGATAGTTTGAATAATTGGGACTTCACTTTCAGTCATCAAATTGGAAAAGACTATTAAAATCAAGACAGCTATAGTACTAGAAAGTGTTTTAGTAAATCAGTATTGACTTTAAATTAAGCATATTTTTAAATATATACTATTTAATGAGGCAACTTGATGAAGTAGGTGAGATAGGTGAGATTACTATGCATCAAAAATATATTGTGCTTTTATAGATAAGACGTTTTATAAGTATATCACTAATGTTCGTGTAGGTATGTTATTTCGGAGATTTTTAAGTATGAATTACGTTTGTTAAGTTAAAATTTTGGACACATAACCAGAACCCTAAAAATCGAGATCCACGTCAATTTTGACTTAATAAACGTATAACAATGGACAAAATGATTTTTTTTAAAGATTCTTTTGTATTTGTTATGGTAAAGAATTTTATAGTTAGTTTAAAAGTTTAAAACGTCTAAAAATTATTTCCATTCTTATTAATTTCTTATAATGGCGGGATAACATGCTCATAATGGCGGCATCGCAAAATGGCCGCCGATAGACCGGTAAAAATGTCGCTTCCTTAACGCGGAGCTGACAGTAATGATGTTGTCATTCTTGCTTATTACATTGTCAATTATGTAGAAAAATCACTGATATTTTTCAGACGATTTTGTATAGTCATCGTGACTGACAGATGTTTTGATGTATGAGGCAGTTTATTGGACATCTTAATGGTATTTATTTTTCGCATATTCTTTGTTAAAAATTTGAAAATTTGTGTGAAAATTTGAATTTTTTATTGTAATGATGATCATTATGGTGCCAAAGGTAAACCACCTCGACAAAAGAGATAAAACGAAGCTTATTAAACTTTAAAATGTCATAACCGTTACTATTTCCCTTATTTTGCGTTTCAAAATACCTACCTTACAATCTACTTATATTTATTGGAAAATAAATAGTAAAGATAAACATTTATTAAAATAAATAAATAAATTTTTAAACGCAAAATAAAGGAATGGCATAGGACTGATTACTAGAGATAGAATCGTCAGAAATTCAAATACTCATTTATAACACAACTTACACTTTGTCCTTTGTCCTAATAAGCATACATTTTCTTGTGTATGTGTATTATATTTTTTATAAATCATTAATATTTGAAGACATTTAAAATATAGGGGCATGCATTTAACAAATGGTTGGAATGGTTGAACTATATGGAGTCGCATTATAATCTTTTGTAGTGTGTGTTCTGTAAAAATATACATAAATAATGTATGACAAATATTAGATAAATAGAGTTAATACGCACGTAGAGATAACACAGTTTATCAAGTTTGCGTTCGATATTTAGATTTCTACTATCGCCAACGTCCATACCACGTTGAATACACCGGTTCTCGTCCGATCACCGAAGTTAAGCAACGTCGGGCGCGGTCAGTACTTGGATGGGTGACCGCCTGGGAACACCGTGTGTCGTTGGCTTTTTATTGTTTTTTTATTGCACATGTGATGTAAAGCTATATTAACATTTGTCATACATACTTTATGTATATTTTTTTGTTTTGATTCGAAAAAAGGATTAAAAGAAACATCTGTCATGAAAACGTGAGTATTTGTTATTTCGAAATCATTGGACACATCACTGCGGAGGATCGTGGCGTGTCCAACACATAATGTTAGCTACGTTAGCTAACTTTATTGTGTAAATATATCAAATCTGTACCAAAAAATTCATAGTGAATATAATGTACAGTACCTAACACATTAATTTTTGAAAATACCTTGAAAAAGAGGAAATTCTTGTCGCTTTGTACCAATTTTACTTTATTTTATATATAAGTTACACATAAGTATCCGCCAACCCGAATTGGAGCAGCGTGATGGATTAAGCTCTGATCTTTCTCATACATGGGGAAAGAGGCCTACGCCCAGCAGTGCGACATTACCGGCTAAAGCGTACATATCATAGATCAAGTAAAAATAATAGATAACGCACGTAGAACAAAAAAGTGAAGCCACTTTTTTAAATATGTGTGAGTGAGTAAAGTGTTGACACTCTTTAAAAAAAGTCTCTGAAAATGTTATTAAATAGGATTAAACACAATTAATTTAATATAGGTAAAATGGGTATGCGAAAATAAAAATCTGTTTATAGTTTTAAATATATTTACTCCTTTTTTTGCTTCATATTGTTAAATAAATCTATTGCAGCCATGTTTTGATTTAATGAATTATATAAATCTGTGGCAATGAAAATTGCGTTTTTAAGTAATTGATGATTCCTCTGAAGGGCAAGTTCCTGTTTTAAAGACGTCTAACTCTTTGCTGTAATGATTTAATTTTTTTACATTTTTTTAAAATAAAGTTCCTGTTTTTTTAACTTTTCTCTTAGTTTATGTTTTCTAGGTGTATCAAAGATTAAATCTTGGTTAACGACTAATTTTAGACTCATCCGGTAGGTCCTAGAACAAAAAATTCAACATTAAAATACCTAGTAGTAAGTAGTAATATATACGTGATGGTACTCTGCGAAGTCCACGTTTGTACCGTACATGTCAGCTTTATCAAAAAGGTTTGAACAAACAAACTAGATGAGGATGGCTGTCGTTGTAGTTCATTTCGGCTCAGTCTTAAAGCAGCTACCCATTCATCTCCTATTAAAATATTCGTTGGAAACCTAAAACCATGATATTTAGTAGTAAAATATGAGTAGTTAATTCACAAATTTAAACAGAAACAAACGAGTTAAAAATTCATATTTAACTTGACTTCAATTTAGGTAAAACATAAAAATCACACGATAAAAAAAAACAATAATGTTGTCCACTTTCTACTTAATTATTTTTCTATGATTGCCTACAATTTACTTACCCGCATTTTGGGCTAATGGAAATAAAAATTACTGGTAACACTCCCTCGGTACGTCATTTCGGGACATCGAAATTATAAGTTCCGAATAACCTGAATATTATTTTGGAATAACAAGAAATATAAAGTTTTGTATGTACTTACGTGTGAAACGATCTTTCTTCAGACTTTTTATTCACTTTGGTATTGTTTTTGCACCATTTAATTACATAAGAACGCCATTTTGAAGGCAAAGTTACTGTACGAGGCCCCGTGAGATACTAACGAAAATGAGCGTAGTTTGATGCATATGTGTGCGTGAGCGCGTGTGTTTACTTGAAGGAGCCGAGTTTTGTGGCTTCAGTAACAACAAAGGCCGCGCATTATCTACTTTTTTTTACTTCATCTATGGTACATATATAAATAACTTTATATCAAATTATAACCAGACTTGAGGCGGGAATCGAACTCGCCATTCCCGTAGCAGAAAGCAGTGTCACTACAAACTACACCAGCTCACTAATCAAACTACTATGCATATTGAAATTGTTTGAAATAGGTTTAGAATTTATGCTTATATGCTTGCATGTATGCAGCGAAGCAGCGCAGAATGGTGGATTAAGCTCCGATCCTTCTCCTACATTGAGAAAGAGGCCTGTGCCCAGCTGTGGGATATGACCTTTGTGTATCAACCTTATTTTGACTATTGCAGCTCTTTACATTAAGATTATTTTATTTACCGAAGTCATTAACCACTACCGCTACTGTTACTATTACTATATCTTAAAAAATTACAATTATTCAGTTATAAAATTTCATATGAAATGAACTAAATTAGGCAGTAAACTTCCCAGTGCTGACTTGCTTTCCAATGTAGGGAAAGTTACCATATTGTTACACTTAGGTATGATTTCTTCCTGTTGATTGCTATTAAATTTATAATAACAATCATCACCGATTGAGTCAATGGAGATCCACAAGAACGTATACATTAGTCAGAAACAAATATTTGTATGACCGGAACGTGAATCCACTCCGCTGGTCTTAAGGCCACATCACTACCCTAGAACGAATATCAAAATTTAATTTTTACCTTGTTTATTTTACACACATAACATGAAGTAAAAACCGTTACTGTGGCGAATCGCTTTGATAAAGTTAATAAAATACACTGAATTGAAAATAAGTAGGAAAAATAGTTCCAACATAATATTACATACGAATGTAAAATGTTCGTTGATTTTAAAATGTGAATTTTAATTCTCAACATCAATAATTGTGTTTGCTCGCAAACGAAAAAAAAACCGACTTCAATTACATCGACAAGTAATACAACGTAGATTGACGAAAAAATAGTCAAGCAACTACGCGTTATTAAAGATTACTCAAAAAGTAGTTATCAGATCTTGATAAAATTTATATGTGACCACATGATAAACATCAGCTTTCGATTAAATTAAAAATTATCAAAATCAGTACACCCAGTAAAAAGTTATTACGGATTTTCGAGAGTTTCCCTCGATTCCTCTGGGATCCCATCATCAGATCCTAGTTTCCTTATCACGGTACCAAACTAGGAATATACCCTTTCCAACAAAAAAAGAATTATCAAAATCGGTATATCCAGTAGAAAGTTATGCGGTATAATACAACGTAGGTCGACGAAAAAAGCGTCAAGTAAAAACACATTATTAGATATAACTCGAAAAGTAGTTGTTAGATCTCAAATAAATTTAAATGGGACCAATTGGCACACACGACCTTTCGATTAAAACAAAATTTGTCGAAATCGGTCCACACGGGCAAAAGTTCTGATGTAACATACATAAAAAAAAAAAAAAAAAAAAATACAGTCGAATTGAGAACCTCCTCCTTTTTTGGAAGTCGGTTAAAAAGCAGTTTTGATGTAACGACCGAGTACCGTATTTAGGTCCGAATTAGTCGAGGTCTTTCATATTGTACGGATGTGAAATTAAGTGAAAAAAAAAACGATCTAATTGTACATAATTGTGTTTACTCGCAAACGAAAATAAAACCGACTTCAACTACATCGACAAATAATATACGTGGGTCATCGAAAAAATAATCAATTTAATACGCGTTATTAGCTCTCTTTTAAGACATTTATTATCATAAGAACGTTATAATGAGATAATCAATTTTATAATACTAATTAAAGTCGCAACTATGGCGCAATAAAACTGCAAACTAATAAAACTAGATAAAGTGTAGGTCATCATCATCATCATCACTTCAGCCTGTCGCAGTCCACTGCTGGACATAGGCCTCCACAAGTTCGCGCTGTGTATTTCAAAGCCAGCAGTTGGATGGTTATCCCGCCATCGGCTTTGAGTTCGGAGTGAGTTCCACAGTGGTAGTGGCACTGTGTTATCCCTTAGTCGCCTATTACGACACCCACGGGAAGAGGGGGTGGCTATATTCTTCATTGCCGTAACCACACAGCAAGCGTAGGTACTTACATAAAACCACAGATATAGAAAATATAATATAATGTATAAATATAGTACATCATGATCAAATTTATATGAGATCACATGACAAGCATAAGCTTTCGATAAAAAACAAGAATCATTAAAATCGATACGCGCAGTAAAAATTTATGAGGTAACACACATAAAAATACAGTCGAATTGAGAACCTTTTTTTTAAGTCGGTTAAAAATTATTTATAATAATGTCAGAAAAATTAGAAAATTGAAAAGGGGGCGTCCATAAATTACGTAAGGGGTTTTTTAAATTTTCTGTCCCTCCCACCCCCCCTGGAGAGATGTCGTGAGATTTTTTTCAACCCTCTCCCCCATCCACCAATCTCACGTGAGATTTTTCAAAATGTTGGTTTCTTACGTAAACGCGTTGGATTATTATTGTAAAAAAGAAAAAAAAAATGCTTCGTGCGTTTATTTACGACTAGTTAAGATTAGTAATCAATATTGGTGAGAGTTTAATTATAAGTGTAATAAAAATTTAACAATAGAATACTCAAATAATACTTTTCAATCAGAAAAAAATTGCGTGATATTTGCCGACGCCCCCCTCGCTCTAACTAAGATTAGATGAGATTTGACTCGACCCTCTCCCCCTTAAACATCTCACGTATTTTATGAACGCCCCCAAATGTCGTATATCAATTAGTAGATATCAATAAAATAAATTATAATTTGCAGTAACAATTTTTCAACAATTTGCGAGTCCTTTCCGAATCGATGGTAGCTTCACATTAACTATATATTTAACAAAATTTGAAGTGTATCTATAAAAATAAAATTTAAATTTGGTTGTAGTAACGTTTCAGTCCCTGTATTGTGAAAACACCATCTGCATACATCTCTGCTAATGGACGATATCAAAGAGAAGCTAAAAGCATGTCATCGACTGAATTTTGAGACTGGAATATTCTAGAAGAGTAACCAACTTTACTCTTTCTGAATGTTAATAATTGACAACAGGTATTGTAATAAGGAGTTATTCATAACAAAACAACATATGGAGGGATTTTATATCAGAAAACGTGTATTTTCTTTCTGATTCATGTAATTTTTTTTTCTTAATGTTTCAATCTTAACGGTTGATTGATTGAAACATATATTATATATGTGCTGTGTGGCTACGGCACTAAAGAATTTAGCCACCCCCTCTCTTCCCGTGGGTGTCGTAAGAGGCGACTAAGGGATAACAAGGTTCCACAACCACCTTGGAACTTAAGAAGCCGACCGATGGCGGGATAACCATCCAACTGCTGGCTTTGAAATACACAGGCCGAAGACGGGCAGCAGCGTCTTCGGTGCGACAAAGCCAGTACTGCGGTCACCAACCCGCCTGCCCAGCGTGGTGACTATGGGCAAAACACATGAGTTCACGTTATTTTTGGCGTAAACTTGTGGAGGCCTATGTCCAGCAGTGGACTGTATAGGCTGTAATGAAGAATGTTTTAATCTTAACGGCCCCAGTAGAATTTTTTTTCTCTATCAATGAGTCCGAAGACACAATACACAATACAGTCACAAACCTCCAGCCCACGACAAACATCTATCTATATAGCCATTAAAAATGTTTGTAATGAACTGGGATCGAGTCCACGTTCGTAAGCGCTAAAGCCAATGCTGTGACCGCTACGCGGGGCGTTTTTAAATTTTATTTATTTATTTATTTATTACTTCTTACATACATATAATCAAACACTTTTACGTAGTAAAAGAAGGAAAAAAACAACAGTACAGAAATAAAATTAAACAAAAAGTAGTTACAATGACAGCATGCAAAGGCGGTCTTATTGCTTTAAGCAGTCTATTCCAGATAACCTCAGGTAAAAGGAGATTATAAGTAACAAAGTGCGGGATTGTGCAAAAGTAGATAAATATAAATAGGATTATAAATACACAAAAACATATATACATACACATATAGAAGAATAAGATAAACATACAAAATCATGAGTATAAATAAATTTACGTAAACCATACGTAAGAAAATAGGTACACATATTAAAAACTTACAACATACACAAAATACATACACCCATACATACATACATACATACATCTTTCGGGCTCACCTCAATCCCACACTACCGACCACCATCTTTCACGGCGTAGTATTTGAAAGATTTTTTTCCTCCTCACGCAAAAAAAAAACATACATACACACATACATACACACATACATACATACATACATACATACACACACACAGATACAACATAAGTACACAAATGCATATCACAAAATAATATAAAAAAACATTTAAATATAATTTTTTTTACTACTCCCGACGCTCCATAGAAACTCTGGTCACCCTAATCACAAAAGAAACGAAACACTGCTTGAAAACATTACTATTAAGATGTGATTTTCTATACACCAAACTTATTATTTATCTACTGAATTAATTAATGACTATATATTTTTATCTAAATATGTAGAACCCTACTAATGTCGTATATTTTATTGGTAGAATTTCAAAGCGGGTCAGATTAGGAGCTAAAGGTAACGTTCGTTATTTTTGTTGGTACGCAACACGTCGTGCTGAGTGACAAACTCGCAATGCGACGTGACGCAGCACAACATGACGTGACGCGTAAATATAAAACACTCTTTGTTTATTCCTATCAAAACTCTTTATACTTTTTCGTTGCATCGTTTTTCACTTATTTTTACTTATCTAGCTGACCCGGTGAATTTTGTCCCGTAATTTTATTGTTTACGTATCGATTTTTTAAAATTACTTTCTCCAAAAAATAAGGAATGCATAAGGAAGGATATAGTCCTGCAAGTAAAATCTAGTGACTGTGCTCAACATCAGTATTGCCACAGTCTAGAACATGGTACTGAGGTAGGGCACAGCAGGAATTTCCTGCTCAAAATCTGGAGCAGCCCGACTGGGGTACCTCGACCTTACAGAAGATCACAGCAAAATAATACTGTTTTCAAGCAGTATTGTGTTCCTGTTGGTGAGTAAGGTGACCAGAGCTCCTGGGGCCTGGGGGGGATTGGGGATTGGCTCGGCAACGCGCTTGCGATGCTTCTGGTGTTGTAGGTGTCTATAAGCTACGGTAATCTCTTACCATCAGGTGAGCCGTACGATTGTTTGCCGACCTAGTGATATAAAAAAAAACATGGATTTTAATTTTGGTTAAAAACTTTTTTTAATGAATTACATAATCGTAGTACGAATGCACACACATGAGTTCACGCCATTTTTGGCGTGAACTTGTGGAGGCCTATGTCCAGTAGTGGACTGCGAAAGGCTGCTGTGATTGAGTACGAATGATCAGCACATTGCTCAGTAATACTGACTACTGGTCATTTTTACATGAAGCTGACAACATCTATCATTGCCGCCACGCCATTTATGGATGTTAAGGGTATATAATTACTTCTTTTTGTAGCGAATCTGTGCTTTTTAATTGAAAGCCATATACAAATTTTAATTCTAAGTATTGCTTTTTTTTTCTTTGGTAAGATGAAATGCCAATAAAAATATTCGGATGATAAAACAGTTATTTTATTGGGTTCATTCGATAATCTGTCGCAGTCGAAATTGTATTATGACGTACATACGTAGCAGCGTAAAATAATTCAATATAAAAAATAAAATATCCCTGAAAAAGGAATATATTTTATTTATATAACGAATTTTATTTGATTCTCTTCTCAACTATTAAGAGATTTAATTGATTAAAACGGTGATGTAAACTTGTAATTTCTGTTTTTTTCTGTAAAAAAAAAACATTAGACTGCTATCGCTCTAAATATAACTTTAATTTTCTGCAAAATCTGAACATGTTTTTAACCGACTTCAAAATAGGAGGGAGTTCTCAATTCGACTGTATATTTTTATGTACATTACCTTAGAACTTTTAACTGGGTGAACCGATTTCGATGTTTTTTAATCAGAAGATGGTGCTTGTCATGTGGTTCCATTTAAATTTGACGCGTAACGTTATCTCTAACGCGTATTTAATTGACGATTTTCGTCGACCTACGCTGTATTACTGGTCGATGTGACTGAAGTCGTTTTTTTTTTCGTTTGAAAGCAAACAATTTTTTTATTTTAACAATCAGGTTAGGATAAAAATATAACCATATAAATTAATTATATACATATTTTGATTTTTTTTTCATACTAATTTATTTAACTTTAATTTCAATACTTAATTCTTAAAATAAGACGAAAGTGTATTTTTATTATTAGTATTTTTATTTTATTCCGATTTGTATATATATATGTACGATTTTATTTTTGTGTTACCCACACATTAGGAATTCTAAACATTTTTGAATATCATATCAAAAATTGACCGCTCCAGCGGGATTCGAACCCGCGTCTCCGACTGACCGTGTCGGCGCTCTAGCCAATTAAGCTATGGAACGATGTACCCGCTAGAGCGAAATTCTTGATATGATGATTTTTATTTTCGGTTTAAGCGAACCGTGGCGCCGTCTATAGTGAGTTCTTTACAGAGACCCGTAACTATTCAAAGTTTCATATTACAATGAAAATCTTTGACAGGAGACGACACCATGCTATTTTTAATATGTACGATTTTATTTTTGTGTTACCCACACATTAGGAATTCTAAACATTTTTGAATATCATATCAAAAATTGACCGCTCCAGCGGGATTCGAACCCGCGTCTCCGACTGACCGTGTCGGCGCTCTAGCCAATTAAGCTATGGAACGATGTATATGGATATATATATATATATATATATATATATATATATATATATATATATATATATATATATATATATAGGATTTGAATATTATATATATATTAGTTGCTACGACCTGCCTTTATAGCTGATGATGCCTTTATAGCTACGACTCGAGAGTCCAGTTGGTACAGAGATAGTAAACTTGAATATTTACCAAAGAAAACGTGTTTCAAAATTGAGGCACATTCCGCAGCGTTGCTTTATAAAATGTGATTTTCATTTTCTCCCATTTTGCTCTTTTATGACAAGTTTACTGCATATACCAGTACATTATAAACTATTTTAGAGGATCTAGTGTGTTTTACGATATTTTACTTTAAGGATATATTTTAGTTATTGAATAAAAATAAATTAAGTACTTAAAGCTTATTTATTTGTTTATTTATTCTTTATTGTACACAACAGAATCAAATAAGGAACTGTGTACAAAGGCGGTCTTATCACTAGAAGAGCGATCTCTTCCAGACAACCTTATAATATATATAGCTTCTACGTAACAAGATATAGAATAAATTTAAAAGTATAATTTATAATATTTATAATAATACTATATTTTATAATATTTATAATAATACTAATAAAAAGTTAATAAGAAAATATTATGTGTTAATGTTTCATTATTTTTTATCTTTTTCCTGTTTCTTTCTTATTTTAAATAGTAATCTTTCAAACCGATTTAAAATGGTTATATAATGTTATTTTAAATCGATGTCAATTTTTTTTCTTTCATTCAATTTTTTATGATAATTGAATGGATTTGATGAAATAAATTTATGATTTTTTGTCAATTCTAAGAAACAAATAACTATCAATGTCATTTAAATTTCTTTTATTTCCTTTCACTGTCACCTAACCAACAATGATAACCAACACCTTTGCCGAGTGGATTTTAAAGACAACGTTAGCCAGAATATCTTTTCAAACTGAAATAAAGCTAAGCGATCACGTTTTAAAGCTACTGTAAAATTGAGCCGTCAATAATATAAACGTGGAGATAACGCAGCGTGCGACACGGTTACTATTCAGCGAGCGAGCGTATCAGCGTGTCGTTGGGGAAAATATCGAACATCTGTAAGAGTTATCGTTGCTGTTTTAATGCGGATAGCTGTTAATGGATGTGACTTATAATCTAACGTAATAACTAGTAAAATTAAAATAATATTTTAAATCTTCATTTTACTTTAGTCAAATACGCAATTAAGCCATTTTGAACCGATATTTGTGGGACGTCCTCCGGCCCATTGGACCTACGATCTACGTAAGATTGCCGGTGCAGGCTGGATAAGGATTGCGGGAAACCGGGATATCTGGCGCGAACTTGGAGAGGCCTATGTCCAGCAGTGGACTGCAACAGGCTGAACTGACTGACTGACTGTCTGAACCGAT
Source organism: Melitaea cinxia (assembly GCF_905220565.1). Lineage (NCBI taxonomy): Eukaryota > Metazoa > Arthropoda > Insecta > Lepidoptera > Nymphalidae > Melitaea > Melitaea cinxia. Next base: position 7,990,462 of record NC_059415.1, read on the forward strand.
ATTTTACAAAGTATAATAGCTTGAGTCTTTATACTTTAGTTTTTGTTGCCGTCGATTTATAATGAAGATTATTACAGTGAGAATAAGCTGTAAGAAGCTTTGACGACAGCAAAACAAATTAAGTAACGTTGTCGATTTTCTAATCGCAATATCTAGATAGCTTTGTTGACTTAACCAAAAATTTAATATCAATAATATTGCAGAAAACGCTTGCTTGTGTTTAAAAAAAATACTGTGTATAATATTCTTCATAAAATGGTTGTATTGTTGATACTTTACGGTTTTTTTTTTACATAATTTGGTACCTATACGAATGCAAATAGTGAGGTAATTAAGGACTTTTACCGGTTATTGATTCAGATCTTCATCTAACATATAATGTTGTCCAACAGACAAAAGACTGAGTGTTTTTTTTTTCTCTTTTGCTACAAACTCTAATGCTACCAATATCGTTACTATATTTTTAAGGGCACATCCAGGAAATATACCCAATGTTACCGGTTCAGCGAGCTGGATTTATAAGGTCTTGGTTCGAATAAATTCCGACGTGTATGCGTGTTCCGATTGCCATGTTATATACTTATGTATGTTTTATTCGATTTAATACACCCGCAGGCTTTACGATCTACGAACTACCCCGAACATGTGTTAGTAGGGACGTCCAATATTTTTATTTCACGTGGTGTAAGATTGTTTGTAGATACTAGTTGATTGATATTTTTATGCTTTATTTATTACATTTTATAAAGAGCTTTTTTTAAGGTTATGCGCTTTAATTTTATACTTATTACATTAATAAAATTATTAAATTATTAAATTTTACAATACTTTTATTTTATTAATGTGAGTTATAAGTAAAATTAAAAAAAAAGTATTATTTGGCAGTGATCTTCTGTAGGATTAACGAATTTCATCAGTCGAGCTGTTCCAGATTTTCATAAAGTAACTGATATTATAAATGTCAGTATATCAGTAACTGATGATTAACTAGACATCTAAAATCTCGAAGACCTGGCTCAAAAGTGTGCCAAGAGACACAGTCGAGAGGGGGCTCCTCCACCGATGAATCTCCAATATGTGTGTCCAAAGTGTGGACGAATGTGTCGTTCACGGATTGGCTTATTCAGCCACGAACGGCGCTGTCGCATAAATAACACAGACACTGATTAAATCATCTGTCAAGATGTTACAGGCCTTAATTTTAAATAAAGAATAAGATAATAACTTAAAAATAGAAATGAACTCAAAGCTACAGACATAAATAATTAAAATTTAAACAGCATTAAGCGAAACGGACGGGGCGGTCAGAAAAACTTACATATGCGTACGTGAATAGTTTCGTCAGAGCATACGGACGCCTCATGAATATTCCATACATACATACATACAAGTCCGGCGTGATTTATAGCGGGCCTTCCGTCTTACGTAGATTTATGCGCCGTATGAATTAGATTTGCGATGTAACCGAATCCGAAATCTTAATGGGGGAATTGGGACATGCGAGCTTAGTGATTTATTAGGTTGTCCCTTGTTCTGTTCAGGTGAGTTTTATAATTACAATGATTCGGATTTTAAAAGTTATATTTAGTTAACAAGTGTAAGGCTCACCTGATGGTAAGTAGGTTCGATACTCACCTCGAGTCTGGCTGTAATATCTTTTATAATATCTTTTATATCTTAAAACTAAATTCAAATTACGGTAAAAGTTCATCAGTTATAAAACGTAATAAACAGGCAATTAATCCTAGTAAAAATAACAGAGGCCACAATCCTTCAAACTGTGATTAGTTTACGATCTCAGCCTCGAGGAGTTCTCGAACTTCAGACTTAATTAAATAAACTGATTTGTCTCGAAGGGAACCGTTTATTTTATTCGCAAACTCGCTAACCCTTACTATGAAATCTCGAGTATATAAGACGTTTACATATTTGATTTGATTATATTGTACTCTAGACATGTTGTTGGTTTAACATAACGCAGGTGTGATGCGGCGTCTAGGCTTTTTAAATGTTTGATTTTTAAATAAGGCGCTGGCAACTAAGAGGACTTGGATGTTTCTTATTTAAACACAATATATGTTTTTGTAAATAATTTTTAAGTCTACAACAATTAAATGAATAAGTGATCAATTAGAGATCGATAACGAAATAATTAATTTCAAATAATAATGTTGCTGTCTTCCCTTTTATCTCAAAAAATCTATAGCTTGCATATGTCCGCAGGATAAGGCCTTCAATTCGTACTTGTACAAGCGGAGCAATAAATATAAAAGACAACACTCTTGCCCAAAATATTGTTACAAATAATAAAAAAAAAATCTATTTCACGTAACATTTATTACTATTACAGTGTGTTAATTTAATACATTAATGTAAAATCATTAAAAATATATAAAGCTTATTCGAAGTGGTCTCCATTAGCTGCAAAATAGATTGGCGCGAAAATAAGAAAACAATGAAAAATCATATTAAAATGAAGATTCCAAATTCAAATGTAATATTTTGTTTATTTTTAATTGTAACAGTATTTATGGCCAAACTATGTAAATATATATAGTATTACAGAAAAAAAATACTAAGTTTAAAATATTGTAAATGAAAGCAATCAGTAATACAGTAACTAAATTTATTTGAAAATTGTAAGTCCTTTGTTTCATAATGCCCTTCTACAAGTCTCGTTCCGGACAAATTGACTTTAGCTAAATTATTCAATATTATTTATTTAACTGTTCAACGCGTAAACTTCTTAAATTAATTTACTTGTGTTAATTGCGTGTCGTTGTTGAATTCATTTAATTTTTAGGTGTTAATTGATTTAAGCTAAATGAGATTATAAGGGCTGGTAGAACGTTTTAGCGAATTATTTAGTCATATTTCATACATTGTGAACACCTCACACAGTATTAGTTAAAACGCACGACGTCGCAATTATTCGTGATGTATCGCATCGCGCTTCTCTAGAATATAATTATGTTATTTTTTGAGCGTTACAATATACGTTTAATACGTTTAGTTTACAAATATTTGTCTAATTAAATTTGAATTACAAACGTTTATCATTTAAAATATGCTTTGAATATAGATTGAGATGGTTCACAAAATATAGAGTTGCTTCAAATTTTCAACAGTCTAGAAAGATAACTTTGAAGTATACCACAGCTATCAGCTTATAACAATAATGTTACATATACAATGTACATATACATGTACAATGTTGTTATACAGCGATATCAATAAAGTAGCCAAACAGTAATAAAAAAATATATTAATAGTGATAAAAAATATGTGCACGATCTCAAAACAAACAGATTTCAATTCAAACGTTTTTTAATTACGAAAAGTGTAACAATATTTTTATTGTAAAATAAATGTTCCTAAGCGGTATACGGAGGTAAATACGAAATCAGCGGTAGCGAATGTTTTTAATAACGCCGGCGAGCGCGACGCGGGCACAGTTTTCCGCTAGAGAGCGCTCTTTAAGTAGCGGGGCAAATAAACTCGTGATGCTGACGACGGCTTTCTAGGGGTCCGCGGGCAATTTCAATATAAATATTATATGTACATATATTATACAACCGTATTAATTCCAGCAACGCTAAGGTGGCAAGCAAGTCTAAGGCCTACCTTGTGGTAAGAGGTTACTGTAGTCTGTAGACATTTGTAACACCAGAAGCATTGAAAGCGCGTTGCCAACCCTACCCCCTTAACTAAGCGTAACTGAGGTGGGGCACATCAGGAATTTCCTGCTCAAAATATGGAGCAGCCTGACTGGGGTAGTACCCGACCTTACAGAAGATCACAGCAAAATAATACTGTTTTCAAGCAGTATTGTGTTCCTGTTGGTGAGTAAGGTGACCAGAGCTCCTGGCGGGGTTGGGGATTGGGTCGGCAACGCGCTTGCGATGCTTCTGGTGTTGCAGGTGTCTATAAGCTACGGTAATCGCTTACCATCAGGTGAGCCGTACGCTTGTTTGCCGATCTGGTGACATAAAAAAAAGTAAAAAAAAAGTTCCTGACATATGACAGAACTAGTATTTCCTGTAACTGTGTCGATGAAGTTTGCCTTTAACAAAATTGCCATCTACTTACAAGAAAAACAACTTCAATCCCTCAAGTCTTGTGCTATCTTCGCGGCTAATTTCAGTAGGCTCGATAAGAGCGGGAATGCTGATAGTGGGTAGAGCTATTTTAATGGTTTCTTTTATAGAATCATGGCGGGAAACCTCCCTGAAATCGTCGACGCTGTATAGTCCGAAAGAATCAACCTCGTTTCAACACTGACACCTTTGTAAGTACAAGGCTGCTCCGAACAGGAGACTGACAGTAATCTGAAAATTTTCATTATCAAAAAGTGTCCTAGGGATTTTGGATGGCACTGCGTGTGACACGAGATTGACTTTTTATTTGGTAGAGCTAAAAGTCTGGCATGGCTTTGTTACTTGTAAAATTTTACACAAATTTTTTGTGAGTATTAAGAAGTAACAGCAGATCTTAAAGTGTTAGTTTTGTAACTCTTTTGTTATCAATATACGACGTAAACGACTACCAAGTCGTGATTACTTTAATTTCCAGTTTTATCTTGCATCTATAACAACAATAATTTGAATGAAAAATGTCGAATAATACATGCTTGATATCTACAGAAAAAAGAAAGCCGGAAGAGTGACCCTTAAATCTTTTGATGCCACCGTCACTAATTAGTAAGTTGCTTAGGTCGAGAATCTTCATTTAAAATAAATTTATATGAATTTCTAATGAACCGTTTAATGTGGCATAAATTTTATTCGTCAGGGCAGGAGTTGGTATGGTTTTAAGCCATACACATTTAAAAAAAAATATTAAATGTTCGGAACCCTCATTGGTATCGTTCCGCCCTTGTCCTAGTCTTCCGCTAGATAGCTCAGTGAATTTAGCGTGTTTCCCAGTCGACTGCTAATGCGAGCTAACATATTTTGTTACGCTACCATCTGCTTGCAGTTTTCGCTGTTCGTATTTTAAAAAGCCTACAACCATTACTTTTTTTTCAGAAACTTAATTGATATTTGACAAAATTATTTTTCAGACTTTATTATATAAATTTGTTAATATTTTAATAAGGTCTTTTGTATACGTAATGTTAATATATTTATTGAAGCTATACATCAAATTGTATATTATTTTGGAGATGTTAGTCACAATTCTATTGCGCTGATAAAATATGTGTAAGTACCATACTTGCAATTTTTATGCTATCACATAGGAAAAATTTCTTTTCCTAACAAAAAATAGCCTCGAATCATTCCAGGCTAACTTCTCTATACCAAATTTCATAAAAAATTCACACTTATTATTATTTTAGTATATTCATTTACATCGCTTAAGCCTGTAATATCCCACAGCTAGGCCTCTTTCCCCATGTAGGAGAAGGATCAGAGCTTAATCCACCACGCTGTTCCACTTCACGTTGGCGGATACATTTCCAACTATGACTAAAAATTCGTTATCAGGTGTACATGATAATAAGCGGAACCGATGGCTTAACGTGCTCTCCGAGGCACGGTGGGGAGCCCCACAAGGACTGCACAATCACCTGCTTTAAGCGAAATTACATCAGCTAAATGTCACTACTAAATACATACATTAGCTACAGTTATAATTGTACAAATCGGGGATAGTCAAATAGTACAGTTCAACTAGATTTAACCGGATCTAGCCGGATTTAACCGGATTACTACTGCTCTTGATTGACCCGCGCGTGACTCCGTTGAGGTTTACCAACTGAACTAGTTGTTTCATAAAAGTTTTTGACTTGGTAAATTCATTATTCAAACTGTTTTTATTTTTTACTATTAATACCTATGAAATACCAATGAAATTGCCGTTTTTGATGGAATAAGTTAACGCACTTTTTTTTAATATTTTTTTATTTTATTATTTAAATTAATTACCCATGGAATCAATGCATTTTTGCCAAAGTAGTGGTAACTTACCAAAAAAACAACTCAACACACTCAAAACAAACTCTTCAAAGGCATTTTGTACTGCCTCTCGGGTATTTAATTTTTTTCCCGCCAAAAAGTTATCCAAATTCTGGAAAAAGTGGAAGTCTGTAGGAGCAAGATCTAGTGAATACGGTGGATGACGGAGAACTTCCAAACCCAGCTCTTGTAACTTGGAGACCGTCTCCTGTGCAGTATGAGATCGCGCGTTGTCGTGCAGCAGCGAAGCCGAGCGATTAACCAAAGCTGGTTGGAGACGTGCGAGCTTCCCCATTATTGTGTTTAGTTCTTCACAGTACATATCTGCAGTAATGTTCATGCCGTTTGGTAAGAAATTGTGATGAATTACACCGGTGCTAGACCACCAAACAGTTACCATCACTTTCTTAGGAGTCATTTTTCGTTCAGGGTATTGTTTAGGTACTGAACCAGGATCTAACCAACTAGCTGAGTACTTGCAATTGTCGAATAGAATCCATTTTTTGCCACAAGTAACAATGCGATTCTGTCGAGTGCGAGTCTGTTGAGCAGTGCAAGGCACGCCTCGACGCGTATTTCGCGCTGGCGTTCATTCAATTCGTGAGGCACCCATTTGTCGAGTTTCCTTATCTTGCCAATTTGACGCAAATGGACCAATATTGTTCTAGTGCTAACTTCGAAAGCTGCTGCTAATTCAGCTGTAGTTTGAGAATCATCAGCCCCTACAATCACCTTTAATTCGTCATTGTCAACCAACATTTTCGGCCGACCACGTGGTTCATTTCTTAGGTCAAAATTTCCGGAACGAAAGCGAGCAAACAAATAACGGATGGTACGATCGTTAGTAGTGTTCGCACCGTAAACGTCGTTGATGTTGCGTGCTGTTTCTGCCGCTTTGCTACGACGACGGAACTCATACTCCATAATCACTCGAATTATTAACATAACCATGATGACGGAAAACGTACAAATGCGATGTAAACAGAACGCTGACCATTAAACAAATGACTAATTATAAAAAAGAATTCTATATTTTTAAAATAACAATAATTTGAAATTCGAGTTCTTAGCGATTTTTTTTTAGTTTTTAAATAGCCAGTACGACGAAACGGCAATTTCATAGGTAAAGACCTAATATATTTTATTTATGTTAGTATGACATACAAACTTTATTTTATTTTCCTCATTTCTGGAACATGCGACACTGCACCTCCTTCAAATATATGTCGGGAATGCCGTCGCAGAGTGAAAATTTTATAAAGCCCGATTTCGCTTCAGGAAAGATACATCATTAAAAAAATAACTATAAATATTAAAATGAGCACCGTTAAAATAATTTCATCAAAGTAGGACACAACAGGAAATGCCTTAGAGGAGCAGCTCAACCGGGAAGTACCCTTAACCTTACAGAATTTTTTTAAATAATACTGCTCAAGTAGTGTTGTGGTTCTGTGGTGAGTAAGGTGGCCAGAGCTCCTGGACAGGGTTGAGGGTGGAGTCAGCAACGCGTTTGCGATGCTTCTGGTAGTCCAAATGTCTATTAGCTACGGTATCTGCATACCATTAGATGGGTAGTACGCTTGTTTGTCATCTTCGTAAAATACAAAAAAAGGAAAAAAATAGCCGGGACTCATTTAAATTTTAAAGGAATATTTGGGAAAATTTGATTGGTTGAAGAATAGATCGCACAAGAGGATAAAAAAAGTATGTATTTAAGCTCCGACATTACTGGAGTTTACTAAAAATTAAAACGCATTAATTGTATCAAATTACAATTGATTAAAATAATAAACTATAAAATTAAAACATAAATTGAGGCTTGCTATTCATATCGGTGTAGTAAATGCTGGTATTTTATTATACCTGTATCTTGATACAGCTAACTTGTGTTTGCTTTAAAAAAAACCGACTTCGATGACATCGACAATACAATGTAAGTAGACGAAGAAATGGTCACGTATTTAACGCATTATTAGATACTTTAACTCAAAAAGTTCTTGTCAGATCTAGATTAAATATTAATGGGAAAATTGTCAAAATCGATCCACGCAGTCAAAAATTCTCAGGTGACATACATAAAAAAATACAATCGATTTGAGAACCTCCTCCTTTTTTGTAAGTCGGTTAAAATAATGTATTAATCTTAAAATTAAGCGTTACGTTGTTTGTCCGCGATAGACTCCTATTAACTATTTAACCGATTTTAATCAAATTTGCACACCGTGCGCTGTTTGATCCAACTTGAAAGATAGGCTATGTATTATTTTGATATATGTAATTACTATATAGAAGAAAAAAAATGCGTTACGAAATCCCTCAGCTAGTTTATCAAAGGAATTTGAGTTACGCACGTAGAGATAACACAGTTTATCAAGTTTGGGTTCGATATTTAAGATAATTCCGTTGCCAACGTCCATACCACGTTGAATACACCGGTTCTCGTCCGATCACCGAAGTTAAGCAACGTCGGGCGCGGTCAGTACTTGGATGGGTGACCGCCTGGGAACACCGCGTGACGTTGGCTTTTTATTGTTTTTCTTATTACATATGTTTCTATGATCCTTCTCTTTTTTCGGAAATCGTTTAAAACGCACTGTAAAGCTTCACTCTAAGTTTAACACAGCGTTGTTTGACACGGTGTCACTCTCCGTATCATTTTACAGCGTTATACGAGTAAACTCCAAGAAAATAAATGAGCTCCCTTAATGCTACTGAGACTATATCGACTTATTTGATAGAATAAGAAAGTTCCGCGCACGTTCGGAAGTTTGAAAAACTTGTGAAAAAATGAAATTACCTCCGTCGGGGGAATTTCGAGGTGACTTAATATTGACTTGTATGCTAGCGAGTTTCTCTTCCGCAAATATAATATTCCGAAGGTCGAATACGATTATTAGCAATATTTTGAGGAAAAATCTCTGCTCATTCAAGTGTTAATGTTTATTTCTATAGTATAGTATATACAACAATTAAACATGTTTTATAAGATAAAAAAATATATATTATAATGATTTTTAATGCTTTTGTTTAAATTTATATTGTACACATACGAGTGTGTACACGTGATAGGCGATTGTTATTCAAAGTAGGGAATATTTCCACCAACCCGCAGTGGAGCAGCGTGGTGGATTGAGCTCCGACTCTTCTCCGACCTTTGTGTTTGAAAATTCACCCCCCAATAGACGTGCGAGTAAGTTCGCGAACTTGTGGCTCGACGACCTTTTTCGCTAGTGTCACCCTAAGTACGCGTACTTTAAATCCGCCAAGTAAATTCGTTGGTGATCCGACAAATTTGAAATTTTGCTCGTAACCCGCTTCCGCTCGTACGTGTGGCAGCACTGCGAGCCGCGAGCCGCTAATTTTAACCGACTTCCAAAAAAGGAAGAGGTTCTCAATTCGATTGTACATGTATGTTACCTCAGAACTTTTGACTAGCTGGACCGATTTTCATGATTTTTGTTTTAATCAAAAGGTTGTTGTGTGTCGCGTGGTCCCATTTAAATTTGATTGCGATCTAACAAGTAGTTTTTGGGTTTAATGCGTAATTACTTGACTGTTTTTTTGTCTACCTACGATGTGTTACTTGTTGATAATTATGTATCGCCAGTCCGTCGACGCGCAACACTTGTAGTGTTAGTATTTGTAATTTTTGATTGAGAAATTACTCAAAATGAATTGTTTCCGAACTTCGTCTTTTTTTGGTTTTAAAAATGTATTACCATACAATTTCGTCGTCGACACAAAGCGTTTTCTGTCGACGACATTGCAATACAGAATGAGTAAGTTTCACGTGTGTCACCGACGTCGAGCCGAGAAGTTCGCGATATTAAAAACCGCGTACTACCCCCCTTTTAACAGGAATTAAATTTAACATTGCTCTACAACTAATTAGAAATGAGCTATAAGATAATGTTAATGTGTTCTGTCAAAGTACATCTATCTCTTTCTAACAAAAGCAAATTGGCCATAAGAGTGAAGAGTGTAGGCGATGAATATTTGTTTACACTAAAGGATAAGTTGGATACTTTCATAAGGTTCTCTGTTCACCGAATGTATTACAATGTACCGCGATTAAGTTAAAGTATACCCGATACAAAACGCCTTTAGAATTCAAAAGTCAGTAGAAGAAATTTCATCTTCACACACTAGATCTCGAATGGTCCCGTATAATGTAGGACTATTCTGAGGACCTTGCATTAGTTAAAGAATGAGCTTCCGGTAGAGAATTATTTCTATGGACTATAATTTATGGTTTCACAAAAGGGGCGTGATAAGGTTTTTAATTAGTTAGTAACGCTTTTGTTATGCTCATGGTGTTGCGAGTCTGTGTAATAATAATTAACAAAACATATTATGTTTTGTTAATCGATTATTATTATCGTACTTCGTATTACTATAAAAAAAGGAATGTATATCGCAGTACATCGCACAGATTTCACTGAATATTAGTTTTTTAATACATTCTAAGAATTCAAAATTTAAAAATTTAATGTTTAATGACAAGAATGTTTCCTATTAGTCAATTATGTTTCATACCTACACATGTGCAAAAATATGTATTGTAATAAGTATTAAGCTTCAATTATTAAACTGATTTTTTTCTCATAATTGAATGACGTCGAGCATTACTATTTGTTTTTTTTTTTAAATTTTTAAATTTAGAATTTCGTTTTTGAATTGTTTAGAGTTTTTATTAAATCGATATAAATCTTTTTTTTTTTTTTAATATTCTACAGTCAGAACATCAAAGTAGAAAAACAGTAACATGTTAGGAGCACTCGCAGATATTAGCTCGTCATCCATCACTCTCAAGCACTCTGCCAAATGACCTGAAACCTGCGAATAAAAGTAAAATCTAACGACCTGCTTGTACGACTGGTTTCAGGGTTGCTAGGTTAAAATTATTGTTTTTAAAAAAAATATCTAACATTCACAAATATCATAAGTACGAAGAGTATCGCTAAGAAACATATTATTATTAAGCTATTAAGTTATGATCGCGGAGAGGGTAGTTTTGAATTAATAATAATATTGCTATGAGATGATGAAATTTAAATCACGCGTTTAACTCATAAAAAATTCGTGATTTTCTTCTGAATCCCTCCCTCCACTTTCGAGACTTACGTGATTAATGGACTAGGCATATGCTAATTGAAAAAGTTTTGTTGGTCGGTTATCGCAGATGCTAGTAATCCTGTTTTTCGTTTCAGAATAGTGGGTTTGATCTGGGCTTACTAATGTGCATTTAGTTGGCTATATTAGGTACATACAATTGTATGTTTCACCTACCTTACTGCTGCTAATTTTCGCAAATAAAACAAATAAAAATAAAAGTTAAAATGTAAATATAGTTTGTAATATTTAATTGCTATGAGTGAGCTCACAAACGCGCTGTATGATGATTATACGTGAACTGTTGTATGTAGCTAATAAATTGTGCAACTAGTGTAAAATGCTGATCAGGCGATATGTATGTGCGGCTGATCCGTTCATAAATAACCAACTTATGAAATATAATTTGGTAAGGAAAAAAACAACTTAACAGCTTTTTTATTTCTAGCTCCAATGACTCCATTTTTCCCTTAGAAATATATTCTTTATTTCCTTATTCATAAAAAAAAACAAAAAACAAAAATAATCTATGATTGATTATTATTTTTAACACGAGAAGCTAGAGACGAAGCGAAGTGTTCTCGAGCTAGAGCAGTGGGGCAGGTTAACAGTCATCTATCAAACTCGGTGCGAGGGCGCGTTTCGCCTTACGTAATACCATTCTTACTCGAGGGAAAAGGGATACTATTTTTATATTTTATTTTTTCATTTTTTTTGTTTTGATAATAAATAATAACTAGAACGTTAGCTAACACACTTTCAATTAAAATAAATATATCTTTAAGTTACGTAATACCATTGCTTCTTAATTGATTACGGCGGCTTTCAAATTTTATTATATTTTTTTGGACTCCTTAAGAATCGATTTCATATAAGACAAAAGGAATAAAGTAAAATATGAGGTATAAAAAATATGAGGAGTATAATCTACTACGAACTCGTTATGTTTTTGTAACACCATATATATCATCGTCATATATAGATAGCGTTACGACGTTATCAAAAACGCCAGATGATATGATATATAGATGGCGTTATTTGATTTGTTTATTTACCATTTTATATGAAATTAATCTTTTTATTAGACTATTAAACCTTTTTGTGCCACTTTAGGCAGTCGATCTGAAAGAGCAAACTCCAGTCGCGCGTCAGAGCTGACACATATACTTTATTTTTGCTATTTTAACGTTACTTTTGTTATTTTTATTTTTATTTCGAAGCCAAATAGTACTGTAAGAAAATAGATCATAAAATTAGATCATACACGAAGAAAGATCCACGAAAAACAAAGGAGTATAAGAAGGTGCATGAGTAAAAAAAATTTTCGACTGAGAAAAATTAGGTTTTTTGAAATGAAGTTTCTTATTACGCGGTAGCGTGATAAGATTTTTTCTGAAACTTCTTGCTATAGTATAAAATTAGATCTCAAACGCTTCAGTTTGTAATATCCCACTGCTGGGTATAGGCCTATTTCCCCATGTAGGAGAAGTATCAGAGCTTAATCCACCACGCTACTCCAATGCGTGTTGGCGGATATATTACCTACTAGCTGTGCCCGCGGCTTCGCCCGCGTTGAAATCAGTGTTTCACAAAGTTTTACCAGCAAACTTCCAGTGAAACTTTCATCAAAATCGGCTTAGTCATTCCGTAAACCTTGCTCTTGAAGCACTCTCTCCATTGGTGAAACCGCATGAAAATCCGTTCAGTAGATTTTGAGGGAATCGACCACATACGCTTTTGGGGACTTTGTTTTATAATACACTAACTGTTGCCCGCGACTACGTTCGCGTGGTTATGAAGATACGCATTACTATTAAGATGTTTAACGCAAACTTTTTTTATTTCAGTCACTTGAAATGCTTATCACACTGAGTAACTTTTTAAAAAGCACAATTTAGTATAATTTAATAGTTATTTTTATAAAACCTCTCTATACACCACAAATTTTAGCTTTATTTTCAGGCTGCAGTATAAATAACCTATCAGGCGAGCTTATAGCTGCTGTACATGTTTCGTACAAACTATAATCGCCAATTAAACCCTCTTAGCGGTGGAATATCGCAAAATCCGTTCTTAGCGTTTAGCGGACGTCTACTAACTATAATCTACCTCCCTGCCAAATTTCATTTTTGCCCATCTTGGATGGATGGGGACCATCCAGCGGTTTTTGAGTTCTCGTGATGAGTGAGTCAGTTACCTTTCTCTTTTATATATTTATTTATATTTTTATAGATTACGATGCATTATTTGGACACCTCCGTACCATCTATAGAGCATACATTTTAAATTTCAAGTCTCTTACTTCAAAAACATAGGACTTTTATACAAACTTCCAACCTCCGTTTTATCCTCTCAAGAGTCGAATTTCGTAAAATCCGTTCTTAGCGGATATCTAAGCCCTATAGAGAGCCTACCTGCCTAATTTCAAGTTTGTAACTGTTATAGTTTCGGAGATTTCGTGATGAGTGAGTCAACCTACCATCCCCCCCCCGTTTTAATCCCGAAATGGAGATAATTTCTAAAGATACATTATTTGGACACCTTTTCGCCATCTATAGAGCATAGATTTTAAATTTCAAGTCTCTTACTTCAAAAACATAGGGCTTTCATACAAACTTCCAACCCAGGTTTTATCCCCTTAGGAGTCAAGTTTCATAAAATCCGTTCTTAGCGGATGTTTACATCCCATAAGGAAACTACCTGCCAAATTTTAAGTTTGTAGCTGTTATAGTTTCGGAGATTTCATGATGAGAGAGTCAACCTACCATCCCCCGTTTTAACCCCAAAAAGAGAGTTGATTTCTAAAGATACGTTATTTGGTCACCTTTCTACCATTTATAGAGCATATATTTTAAATTTCAAGTCTCTTACTTCAAAAACATAGGACACTCATACAAATTTCCAACCCCCGTTTCATCCCGTTAAGGGTTGAGTTACGTAAAATCAGCTCTTAGCGAATGTTTACGCCCTTTAAGGAACCTACCTGCCAAATTTCAAGTTTTTAGCTGTTATAGTTTCGGAGATTTCGTGATGAGGTTGTCAACCTACCATCCCCCGTTTTAACCCCAAAAAGGAGTTGATTTCTAAAAATACATTATTTGGACACCTTTTCACCATCTGTAGAGCATACATTTTAAATTTCAAGTCTCTTACTTCAAAAACATAGGACTTTCATACAAAAATCCAACCCTCTTTGTACTCCCTTAGGGGTCGAGTTTCGTAAAATCCGTTCTTAGCGGATGTCTACGTCCTATAAGGAGCCTATCTGCCAAATTTCAAGTTTGTAGGTGTTATAGTTTCGGAGATTTCGTGATGAGTGACCTTTCGCTTTTATATATATTATAAATTATGAGTAAAGGTCGCTATCAGGTGTACATGATAACAACTGGGACCAACGATGCCATATTTATATTTATACAGTTACTCGCATACTTACATACACCCGAGTAGAAATTTTTTCGTGTTCCTTAGAAGGACCGGACCGGGCATGCCCGATCTGGAACGGATGGGTATGTAACGCAGAAGATTTGTCTGGACCTGATCAGGATGAGATGAGATTTTTTGATCGGGTACAGATCAGGAAATCTCATCTCATTTCTTAATGAAATATTGTTATTAAATGAATTTTATTTACCAATTGTAATTGTTGTAGTGCAATTTCTTTCAGGCTATCCTGATCTGGACCAGACCTAGACCTGATGCAGTTATGCCTTACCATACTTGATTATATTTTACATCAGGCTATCCTTATCTGGACCGGACCGGGTCCTGATCCATGCCTTACCGTACTTGATTATATTTTACAACAGGCTATCCTTGTCTGGACCAGACCTGCTCCTGATAGAGCTTGCCGGATTAGACATGCCTCATTCTATCCTGATCCGGTCCAGATACATGATCTGGTTGAGCCTGACTTTTTTTCTAGTCGGGCAGAAGGTTTATTTAATATTTTGCGCTGAATCATTACTGTCATATCTAAACGGAAAATTAAAAGGATCATAAGAATATTAAAGAAGGATGAATATGCGTGGGTTATCTTTATTCAATAAAATAAATACTTTGTAGTACACCTTTCTTAAATAATGAGACCATTATTTATATAGAGAACGAAAATTTAAGCTTAATGTAGAAACAAACTATAAATACAGCACGCTTATTAACACCTATGCTTATACGCATAATAATTGTTTTTGCTAGCAAACAAATAAAGAACCGACTTCGATTATATCGACCAGTAATAAAACGTAGGTAGACACACGCACTATTCACCAATACGATTCTCGAAGTTTTCCATCGAATTCTTAGGGATGCCATCACCAGATCCTGGTTTCCTTATCATGGTACCACCCTTGGGATATCTCTTTACCAACAAAAAAAGAATCATCAAAATCGATTCATAAACTACGAAGTCATTCGCGATAATATTTAAAAAATATATATATATGGGGTAGAATTGTGTAACCTCCTCCTTTTTTAAAGTCGGTTAGAAAAAAAAACAACTATAGAGTCTTCTTCTTATTCAATTGCAACATCGTTAATACTCTTATTAAGCATATATCAAGAAACAATATTACATTTTTTTTAATTTTCACATTTTATAATCCATTATTTTTCAGACTTGACTAGTTTTCGTGTTAAAATCGAAGTCAGAAACAATTTCGTAACTGTATAAATACTTATATACAAATAATTAAAACAGCGTAATTATTGGCTATATAAAATACATATTTACTTCGTTATTTATTTTAATCAATAAACATAAACAAATATTAATAGCAAATAACATTTTTACTTATCAAACAAAAGTTTTGCTTAAATCTCTAGACACTCCAGTTCTGTTCGGTAAATCCCTTTCGTGTTAATTACGTATGTTTGCTCAGGAACGTTATTAAACGCTACGTTAAATTTATTGAAACATGGCAGTAACACATGTAAACAGATTGATCAAAATCTAACACAGTTCGGGACAAATCTAATAATCTAATGTATGGAACTTCTTTCTTTTACAAAACTAAGATTTTATTGAAAAAAATGTACTTAATTGTATCAAGAGTCATTCGCCACAATAATAAAAAGATGTATTGGAAATTGAGTGTTCGTATAAAATGTATTTTATTGTAGATTGACTATTAGAACAAGATATAAAAATATGCTTAGGGGAATGTGAACTAATGGTGGCAATTGTTTTCTAATGTTTACGCAAGTTTCGCTCATTATAATGAAATAACTTTTTCGGATTTTATCGCGATTTATTAAATATTTTAAAATCCCGACATTTCACATACTTTACTACTAAAAAAAAGCAACGGAGTCCTCTCGTGAGCATGGATAAAATTCGAAAAAGTTATTTCATTACGATAGTAAGAATTGTTTGTTTCCAAAAAAAAAAAACGCCTTTAAATGCGCATTAATTATTTCAAAATATGACAAGCATCAACTTTCGAATACAAAAAGAATCATCAAAATCGGTAGTTTAAGCCGGTACAAAGTTATAAAATAACACAGCCAATGAAAGCCAATTGAAAACCTCATTTTTTTTAGGTCAGTTAAAAAACGCTTTACGCCAATCTTGCGTATGGATCAAACAGTTTGTATCTATCGTAATAACAAAATATCAGCGCAATAATACCACCGCTTAGGGCTATAAAGGGCGGTATATTAGGCTTATCTTTGCTTTAATTGCCTTTTTGCTACTTTATTGTCATTTCCCTGTATGCCAGTTTCTCTTTTTAGTACTTTATTGTCATTTTCCGTGCATTTGTACATCTTTTTGCTGCTTTAATTCCCCTTGGTAGCGTTCGATAGAAAATTGGATTAGCCTAACGCGGAAGTTATTGTATTTTTTTTTATCAGTTTTATGTTCTGACGGCCGTAAATGAAATGATTGCTTTTGCATTTTTAAATTAATATTCGAATTATATCGATTTGACAGTACTTACTTAAAACAAAAATATTGTTTAGTTTAGCATTACATTCTGCACTCCTCTCTATAAACTATAATTGTGCGAAATTTCATACTTCTCCGTCCACGCAATTTTCGTTAAAAAGGGGTCAACATTTTTTGCTTCACGTATTAATTTATAGATTGTATGCAATAAAGATTGAATGATATTAATATTATTAATAAGAAGCAAGCATCGCACAAGTGTACGTTTAATAAGACGAACCGTCAAACAATTACGTTAAATTAGCAATACTCTGAAGGAATAATATATGTAAACCAGGAACATACAGCGACTGGAAATCTCTGCTTGAGAGGCAATTTGTATGTTTGAAATTTTAATGCACCTGTTACTTAACGCGTGTGCTTACAATATAATAACAAGTCCTAGAAGGTTTTAAGTTTATTTTTAACCGATTTCAAAAAAGGAGGAGGTTTCTCAATTCGACCGTATAAATATACGGTATATATATATATATATATATATATATATATATATATATATATATATATATATATTTCATGTGTGTTCGCGGATAACTTCGTCATTTATAAACTGATTTTAATGATTCTTTTTTGTTGCAAAGATATCTCAAGAGAGATATCCATGACAAGGAAACTAGGATCTGATGATGGTATACCAGAGAAATCTAGGGTAACCTTCGAAAATCGTAGTGACGACTAGTGCGTTTATCAATTTTGTTCGTCTACTTACTTGTCGATGTAACTAACGTTAGTTTTTTTTCGTTTGTGAGGAAAACGAGAAAATTATAGAAAGGTATAGTAATTAATCTCTAAATGTTTTTGTAGAATATATTATATAAAGAATTGGACACATAAAAGACACGAGTACAATGAAAAAGAATCGTTTACTTGTTGCTTTGTTTCAAAGTGACAATCTGTCAAGCTACTATAGCGATAAGAAAGAAACCTTAGTACCGTCTTAAACAGTAGTAACAATAACGTCCCGAAACTTTGTATTAGCAACATTGTAATAAGCTAACTTAAATAACAAAGAATTCACGTAAAACATAGTACAATTATTAGTTTTCAACGGAAAAATCATTTACGTTACTATAGAAACTGTTAAATAAAATTACTTATACAAGCACACGTACCCACAAACACCACGCAAACAAACACGTAAAAGCACAAGAAAATAACAAAAGAGAAAATAACAATTTAAAAACCAACTTAAAATTACAAAAAAAAAAAAAGTTTACTAAGTAAACAAATTAACTCAATAAATCTGTCTCATCCAGTAATTTAGCGACTATATCACGAGTCGTCAGTCGTCACGCAGTAATGGATTGCCCGCCCTTGACGAATTAATCCTCCTCGTGAGCAATTAATAATGCGAGCGATTATATTCAAATCACAAGATTTACTTAATAATTCCCCGAGAATGTCGAATGTTATGTAATTGGGTGTCTCATCCTTGTTTTAGTAAATATTTAATTTGTTACAGTAACTATCTTGTTTAAAGTGTGACTTTTAAAAGCTCAGAAATGAAGCAGATTTATATTAGACTGTTTTTTTATGTGTGTTACTTTATAGCTATTCACTGGGTGTACCGATTTTAATTATTCTTTTTTGACGCAATAACGTCTAATAAATCGATGAACGCCGGCGGCATGTATGAAAAGGGATTTACGTTACGGTCACTGTCCCGTTACGCTCAGTCATAGTCGCTCAGTGATAAGTATATGATCGATTGGCCTATACGTCCGAGGAGATGTTTTGTTATGATGTTGTCACGTTAAACTATCGTCCGAAAACCAACTTTATGAACCATCATTTTTTTTTGTTATTTAAAAGTTGGTGCTTGTCATATGGTCTCATTTAAAACAGTAGTTTGGAATGGAACAATGGAAGTCGGTTTTTCAGTTTGTAAGCAAACACTATAAAAATAATTATAGCTGAAAAAGTATCGTTATTTTTTAAAGAGTATTTAATTATTTTCAAATTAAAAATACAACATTTTTTTTTCTTTATTTAAAAATATTTAAATGAATTGTAATAAATTATTATTAGATAAATAATCGTAATACAGTATTTTTATTTTATACATATTTTTCCTATATATTCATTAAAGGTTGCCTGGAAGAGATCGCTATAAGCGGTAAGGCCGCCTTTGCATACTTATTTGTTTTTGTATCTAATGATTCTAAATTGTATCTTCTTTTTTGTGCGCAATAATGTTTTAGTAAATAAAATAAATAAAAATGATAATAACAAGACAACTTAATAGGGATATAATTAATTATACTTTTGTTCCTTTATAGCCAATAGATAATTACTAATTGTATTAATTAAAGAATTATCCAATTTGCTGCAGACGTTCGAAAGTTATACGCGTATGTACATTTCGATCGTTCATTTTTATTTATATAGACTAAAAATATGCGGGTGTTATAGCTGTGAGTTCAAATTTAGGAAGTTATGTGCAGGACCCGGAAACAATATCAGTTAATTTCACTTCCAGGAAGGTCACGTGATTGTCGAAAATTCGATGTACAAATTGAATTCGGGAGGTGAAGATAGTCCACGCCCTTTTTATAGTCTCTGCCTGACTCTTCTGTATTAAATATTTATACAATTTTGATTAAGTTGTAAGGATTTTTATATTTTTATTTTTATGGTCCTGACGAAGAAACACTATAGGTAATAAATTATTACTAATTATGACCTGATCGTAAGCGATTACCGTAGCTTATAGACGTCTGCAACACCAGAAGCATCGTAAGCGCTTTGCCGGCCCCATACCCAGTTCTCCCCAGGAGTTCTGGTCACCTTACCCACCTACAGGAACACAACACTGCTTGAAAACCGTCTTATTCAGCTGTGATCTTCTGTAAGGTCGAGGTACTACCCCAGTCGGGCTGCTCCATATTTTGAGCAGAAAATTTCCTGCTGTGCACTACCATCTAGTCTTATTTAATTAAATTGATTTTCCTAAATAATCCAAAGCTCAGAAAAATCACAACTTATATATATAATAATACGCAGCAAGTAACATTTATAAAAAAACTGAAACAGTCAGTCAGTCAGCTCAGCCTTTTGCAGTTCAACCCTAGATCCAGGTCCAAGTTCGAACCAGACATCCCGGTTTTCCGGAATGCTCATTCAGACTTTCGAACGCCCGGAGAACGTCCCACAATGCGTTTGCCAACACGCGGTCTCCACTTTAGGACACGAAAACAGAAAAAACCCAGAAAACAGACACATTTACTGTAAATACTCGTAAATATAGTAGTAGTATACAGAATGTTAATTAGGCGAAATCTATAATTCGTAATATCCCGTCAAACTTAGGATTTTGTAAAAATGTTCAATTTAGTCACGAATTTTTAGACTTTCTACTAAATAACGAATGAATCTCATCTTATAGCATTACTAGCAACCCGCCCCGGCTTTGCACGGTTGCAATGCTGATACTAAATATAAAATGAATATATATAATATATGCGTAAAAAATATGTTTGTTTTCATCACAATGCTCTAAAACTATCACTGTTCCTCTACTATATTATGCATGTATTATACATATAAACCTTCCTTTAGAATCATTATATGAATATATAATAATCTTACTTTATTAAAGAAAACTGCATTAAAGTCCATTGCGTATTTTTAAAGATCTAAGCATACAGATAAAGGGAAAAGACTTTGTTTGTAGTGATGTAAAATTTAAAACATTCACAGTACAATAAAAAATAAATCTATAAGTTATTCTAAAACAAAATAAATTTAAAAATATTACAGCAGTTTCTACCGCACGATACGGTTGAAAACATCAAAAAACGAAACAAAAATGGAGATAGCCGTATCGAAAGTTACTGGGCCACAAATCGCAGTCACTGAATTCTCCGCTCATAAATTATCACCAGTAACAGATGCGTTGAATGTTTGTTCCGCTTATTCCGCAAGTTCATTTTTTTCCTCGTCGACACCGAATTTACTAGTGGATTTGTTAATAATTTACGTTACACTTTTTAGAAGTAAAAAGTTGTGTTTCGAAAACGAAAAAAAAAAGTAATGTAGGTAGTCGAAAAAAATAGTAACAAATATGCATTGGTAAGAAATCAAAAAATTAATCATTTGATCTAAATCAAATTTAAATGAAAACACGCTACAGGGATCAGCTTTCGATTAAAAAAAGAATCATCAAAATCGGTATACCCAGTAAAAAGCTATGAGGTAACACATAAAAAGTACAGTCAAATTTAGATCCACCTTTTTGAAATCGCTTAAAATCATATTACAAATCGAAATTCACGCATAAAGTATGCAAGTAGTTTGCTTTGCGTCCATGCAAATTATGTTGCATTTTTATTAATTTTTTCTATATTGATTTTTTTGTTTGTTTATTTTTGTGGTCGCTACGCTTCAGTCTGTAATATCCCACTTCTGGGCAAATAGTGCTGGTACAACTATTTCTTTCCGGTTTGGATGTTTGTCCCTGTGGGTCTCCCCACCGTACCTCGGAGACCACGTTAAACTGACGGTCCTGGTTGCTATAATTTACACCTGATAGCGAACGTTACTCATAGTATTCCCACATATCCGCCAACCCGCAGTGGAGCAGCATGGTGGATTAAACTCCACTCCTTCTCCTACATGTAGAAAGAGGCATATTCCCAGCAGTGGGATATTACAAACTGAATAGTAATCGTTAATCGTGATCTACAATAATTATTTTCTTTATTATTTACATTTTAGCTAAAGCATATTCGGCCCGTAGGCGTAGTTGGCACTGCTGTCTCCCGGGGTTTACCCCGGAAGACAGCAGTTCGCCTAAAGAGCACTCTTTTAAGAGTGCTCTTTAGGCGAAGGCCCACACAGGCTGGCCGACAGTCAGGACGTCACGGTTGTATGCGTTAGTGATCCCGTGGCGCCCCACTATGACGATGAGGGTACCGCTAGGTTTTAGTGGATAGTCTGTAAATCTGTTCGCGCCGGGAGCCCCAAACTCACGTCGCCTCCGGGCGGCGGGGCTAGTGCGTAAAGACATTTTCCAGTGTTAAAAGAAAGTGGGTACTGCTGTCCGCTTTAGAATTGTAGTTTCAATTTCCACCACAAGGATAGGCTAAATATAGACAAATATGTATCATCATGATCATTACAGCCTATAAAGTCCACTGCTGGACATAGGCCTCCACAAGTTTACGCCAAAAATAACGTGGACTCATGTGTTTTGCCCATAGTCACCACGCTGGGCAGGCGTGTGGCCTGTGTATTTCAAAGCCAGCAGTTAGATGGTTATCCCGCCACCTGTTGGCTTTTTAAGTTCCAAGGTGGTAGCGGAACTGTGTTATCCCTTAGTCGCCTCTTACGACACCCACGGGAAGAGAGGGGGTGGCTATATTCTTTAGTACCGTAGCCACACAGTAGATAAATATGTATATCAGACGACAGTTACCTAAAACACACACATTCAATTGTTGAACTTAGTAATAGACAACCGCGTGTGTATGTTGAATACATCGAAAAACTACACATTATCTTTAAAGGTTTTTATGTATACTTATAATTATTTATTATTATTAAGTTTATAAGTCTTTAGAGATATGTACTACGAGATAAATAAATACTACTTCCATGTTATTATTTTGCTAAGTAACTGTGACTAGCAAAAATAAATATTTACTTAAATCAGACAGAACATCGCGTGCTACATCGATTTCTTTATAAATCAAAGGAAGGATTGATTTATTATGGAGAAAGACAAATGATAATGTAAGTTTCTCATAAATAATGATTTGGTTTTTTCTTACTTGAAAGGGATCAAATTGTAGATTTTTATTTGTTTTTAAATTACTTATCTTTACTATAATTCGAGATTTAGTGTCCTTTATATAGGTATATATTTTACTTAACGTAAGTATCAGATAGAGGTTTTTAACATAAATATAAAGCAATAGAGTTTACGCCTTGGTGTACGGTATACAGTACCCTGAGTGCATTCTAGTCGCTTTCTTAGCGCTCTACTCCGAAAACGGTTAATTTTACAAGAAAAACGGAAGAAGCATTTTTTGTAGATAATTTCACGACAAACAATTTTTATAATGAAAGGTCATTGACCTCCGAGCAAAAACTGATTTTCGTGACCTTTTGACCTTTATAACTTTTTTAACCGGCACGATATCAATGTCGATTTTTCACATCTTCATTCGAACGCTGTAATAAAGGTTTATACAAAAATTTAGCTCACTAGGAATTTTACCGCAGATAAAACCTAAAATGATTGGACTCAAGAAGAAGAAGAAACATACTGGGGAGGTAAAGAGAAACACATATTTTATTCAAATTATTTATTTCTCCTAAAATATGTATTGTTCATTGTAACATTGTTGTAGATTCTTTTCAATTCCTATCAAAGATTACGTCAAAATATATTGCTTATATATTTTTCGGACGGATTATAATGATGAATGGTGTTATTGGTGGGTCATCCATCAAAGACCCTTTTAACGTCTCGAGCACACTAAAAATGATACATTGGCAAATATAACAGGGAGACGCTCCTGTAGTAACAGAAGTTTGTTTATGTTGGTTCGTGGGAAAATAACTTCTGTAGGCGTTAAGCGTTTCATGTAGTCATAAATTTATTTATGAAAGAACTTTACTGTATTTTGTGTCAATTAAATAATAAATGTTATTTTACATAATAATAATATATATCTTATAACATACACACACGGTCGTCTGTTCCTATAATAAGCAACTTAATGCTTGTGTTACAGGTAACAGCCGACTGTTATAACTATATATCACTCGGCTCTATATATATATAGAAGTAATACATATATAAATACAAATATTACACCCAGACTCAGACGGTAATCGAACCCTCAACCCGCAATACCTACAATCCCTACAATCTCTAGAACGAAATTTTCAATTTGAGATTTAAAATCTAAATTCTTTTGTATAAGATTATATATTTTATTTACGCTATTTAAGCGTGTAATAGGCTAAACAACGTCAAGTTAATGTATTTGGGAACGGAATTTTGGTTATAAAATTTAAAAAGGTATAAATTATATGTAACTAGCTGATTTTTTTAAAATTTCTTTTATACGAACCTCAGTCGAACAATAACGAACACAAGGAGTTACCCAATTTGGTATAGTCATTCCGCAGTTATGCCACTGTATACATTTCAGCGATACATTTTTGTTGACGTCTAGCTGTCTAGTGTACATATACTAATATTATAAAGAGGAAAGATTTGACTGTCTGTTTGCTTGCAGTGAATAGGCTCCGAAACTACTGAACCGATTTCAAAAAATCTTTCGTCGTTGGGAAGCTACACTGTCCGCGGGTGACATAGACTATATTATATTATCAAAAAAAAAAAAAAAAAACTTAGGGGAACAAAATATTTTGTAATTTTTGTTAAATACCCGTGCGAAGCCGGGGCGGGATGCTAGTCTTTTATGTTTTAATTTTCTGTTATAACGTTATAATAGCATTAAAACTTGTTGACAAATTAACTCGAGGAGTACGAGCGTAAAGTAATAAAATTACCGAAACATTCTGAAATGTTCGTGATGTTGTCAAAGAATTAACCTAATTTAATTTCAGCAATTTTTACTTCGTTCAGGAGCGATGAAAATAAGTATATTAAGGCTTTGTAGGTATTTTAATGTCTTTGCCTTTAAGTGATAATTTTACACTTAAGACAAAAAAACAAAAGAATAATCGACTTCGATTTAAATCGACAAGTAAACAATAAATACACATTAACGTGAACTCATGTTGCCCATGCAAAACACATGAGTTCACGTTATTTTTGGCGTAAACTTGTGGAGGCCTATGTCCAGCAGTGGACTGTATAGGCTGTAATGAAATACATATAACTAGCGATAACGCAAAAATTACTCGTCAAACCTCGCTCAAATGTAAATGGGACTACGTTCTAAACACCAGCTTTTAAATAAAAAGAAATAATCAAAATTGGTACCCCAAATAAAAAGTTATTAGGTAACACGCATACGACAAAAAAATAGCGTTGGACAGAGAACCTCATCTTTTTTTAGGTCGCTTAAAATAACAATTTGTTACTAGAAAGTCTGAAAGTGAAAGTCGAGTATTTGAAGAGCATCTCTGTTTTCAAGTACTTTGAATATTAATTGAACCCTTAGCGTTAAGAATTTGTAAGGGTATGTCTGGAGTGATCGCGTGAAATTGTCACTTGTATCTGTCACGCGGTTTTCGGAGGGTATACTTTAAATTGAATTGAAATACGGAAGAATAAACTAAGTACTAAAAATGTATAAGATATAGAAAAATCATTATTATATAGGCCACCTATATTGTGTCCTAAGTTGTAACGAATCAAGTTAAGGTGGAGTTGTAATTTATCTATTGTCTAAAACCGTCTTTATTCGCACACGTAAAAAAAAAACTGAATCGCCATTTTGAAAAACAACTCAACCAACCAACTTGGGAATTATTAAAATTAATATCGTAGTTTTTAATTTTTTAACCAGGCAATTTTTTTAATTGCGAACATTTGGACGTTTTTTGCCATATTTTATTTCATTAAGTTAAAATGACTTATGTAGGCTACTGGTGAAATGTCTTTTGTACCTTTTTTTAAATACAGCGTATTAAATAAAAGAGAGAAATTCAAGATTTTCTGCTTTTCCGATAATTATAATTAAAACGACTTATGTAACTTAATTATAATATGAAATATCGAGTGATTCAATATTTTTTTTTAAACTGTACCTCCTTAATCCTAAGATTATGGATCTCCACACCCTACTGCTAAAGTTCTTTCAAGAGTTCTCAAACTTTTGTTTTTAATTGCTTCTGAAGTCGATATTGCTCCAAAAGGTTTAATTTTTTGGTATTTTCTACAAAGACTTAGCAATAAGATTATAATTAAAAATTATATTACATTACGAATTTTCAAAATTTGTTTTAACAATCTTGTATTGCTAACTTGATTTTGGTGCAGTGGTATTTGTGCCGTAATGGCGCTGATACGCCGGCGGTTTGCGGGTTCGATTCCAGCTCCATACCAAAAAATATGATAATTGTTTTATCTCTGTTATGTTGTTCCGAAATATTGTTGTTCTAATGATTAATTTACGTGTTTATAATTGTTTAAAGTTATCTTAATATTTTGTTATCCTTACGTCCGAGACCTGTTTTTTGATTCATTGTAAGACTGTAACATCCAGCTGTCGAGCATAGGCCTCTTTCTCAGGAGAGGGGTTGGATTTTAATCTACCACGCTCCTCCATTACAAGCCAGCAGATATATTCTCAACTACGATCGTCATTAGGTGTCGATGATAACATCGTTATTGATGTGTTAATACAAAAATATGAAAATAAATAAAGTGTTACAAGTTTAATATACTAATCCACGATATCTAACAGTCAGATTTGAAACAGATATTTTTACAATAAAAACTCCCTTCGTTCGGGAATCGAGCGATCTTCGACGGTTACTTTATAAATGTGTCTCTATTACTACCCCAAAATTGTCGTCATTATAAAAATTGTCTTTTACTACTAACTGATATTTAATGAAAAAAAAAGTGTATGTGTGTGTGTGTAAAAAGTGTGCACGTAAGAAGTTTATACTTCATTGGCTAGCTAACTTCACGTTGCTAACTTCTTCTTCGTCGACTTGCCAACTTCAGGGTGTCGTTTTTTTGTGACGGTGTGCGCGCGCATCCTACAAATTTACTTTAATCATTTTTCCCTAATGCGACAAAAGAAGTATAACTTCAAAATGAAATACATGCCTTACCAGACCATATATTTATATATATTATGCTTTCAATTTGATACATAAAGTGTTTTACATATACATATGTTAAATATATTCGTATGAATGCTTAGTACGGCGAAGCAATATAAGCGATCGTTACAAAAGCTAATACCGAGAGAATGGTACATTAGCGGTCGCGATAAATCTCAAACTGATTCTGCGAAGAGCTTACTTGTTCGACCCATATGTTAAACATCGCACAGTCTTTATTGAAACACGCCTTTAAAATGTATATTTACTTTGTATTAAGATTCACATGAATGCATAGCAAAAAATACTAATACTGTTATCACTGATATACCATACAGTAATAGTCGCTAAATGTCGCTAAATTATTGTTTTTTAAATTATATTACACTCTTTTTTATAAATTTTACTGTGCTGTGTACCAACCCTAAAAATAAATAACTAAATAAATCAATAACTTCATCCATATACCAGAATCTAAAATCTTAATACTGTTGTATATAATCAGGTCAAAGCGACTCATGCAATTTCGATGAGTTCAAATTTTTTTCCAGCTGTAGTCATAAAAAATGACATAAATATTACGACAAAATTAATCTGTGCAGGAAAAATTTCCCACGGATGGTATTCAGCTGGCTTATAGTAAAAATATTCTCGAATTAACTCCGAATATTTTATGTTTCAAAACTAAAATATCTAAAAGCATCAACCGTAACAAAAACTCAATTCAGCGCAGCGCTCGTCCAAATAAATCTTCAACGCTCTAGATGCCACGAATGACGCTCGTGGATGCATTCTGCAAAATTTTTCTAGCGAATGTTATTCGATTTAAAGTTAAAGAGCTACGGGAAGGATTGACATGATTTATTGAGCTATGTTACCTTTGAACAGGTATATCGGATGTAAATAAACAAGACATTATTGCTATTTTTTTTTTTAATTAAGGCAGCAAATTATTTCAAATATTTTTTACCAAAGACTCCTTACACGTATTTTATAATTATTACTATTTTTAACTGACAACGCGTTGGCACAACGGTCACAGCACTGGTTTGTGGCTGTTTCGCTGGCGGTTGCAGGCTCGATCCTCGCACATGACAAACATTTGTATTGGCCATACAGGTGTTTGCCGTGGTCTGGGTGTTTGTGCAGTCCTTGTGGATCTCCCCACCGTGCCTCGGAGAGCACGTTAAGCCGTCGGTCTTGGTTGTTATCATGTGCGCCTGATTACAATCGTTACTCGTAGTAAGGAATATATCCGCCAACCCGCATTAGAGCAGCGTGGTAGATTAAGGTCTGACCCTTTTGCTATATGGAAAAAGAGGCCTATGCCCAGCAGTGGGATCTTACAGACTGAAGCGTACCTATAACCTTTACTGGGTATACTGATTTGATTACTTGTATTTTTTTTTGTTGTTGATGAAATCGATGAGTAGTTGCTGAATGCTAATTAATACGTATTTAATTGGCTTCAACTACGTTGATTATGCTCTATTTTATTAGTTGTCAGTGTTCATTGACGTCAGTTGTTTTTTTGTTAGAGAGAATACAAAATTATTGGATTAAACAATGTATTCATATTGAAGCGTCAATTTGCCTTGCAATCAGTGACGATTCTATAATGACCCAAAAAAACCAACGGTCAAGGAATAGGAACCAGGTGAGTTACTAAGAGTTTATATGGCGAGTATGGCGACCTCCGCTTTGAGAAACATATTATGGAGTGCACCCGTAACTGCTTTTATAGATTGAAGCTTCTATATAACATTAGACCCTATATCAGCGAGAGACTAAGACTAACCTTGTGCGAGTCACTCATACTATCTAAGTTAAACTATTGTGATACCGTCTATGGTCCATGCTTGCTTGTTAGAACTTCAAAACTCATACAGCGAGTGCAAAATGCTTGTGCACGGTATTGCTTTGGTCTGTCCTAGCGAGCTCATGTCACACCTGTATTAAATAATAGGAACATACTGAACATGGAGTCTCGCCGGAGGATGCACTTGTCTACAATGATGTTCGACTTACTGAGCACTGGCACACCGCAATATCTACTTGGCAAATTGGCGTGGACTAAGGTGCATGGAGGGTACCCCAGGCGTGCTTGTACTAGTGTTTTCGAGACGCCGGCGCACAGAACTGCTGCCTTTCGTGGATCGTTCAGGTTTGCGGCCTCCCGGTGCTGGAACGATTTACCGCCCCCAATGCGCGATCTAAAATCCAGAGTCACATTTAAACGTCTTATAAAGATACAGTTATTAACTTGGCAAAAAACCTAACTTACCTACGGGTCTACGCGACTTGCCGGGGCGGACTTTGTCTCGGTTTCCGGGGGGTTTGCACTCCTTGACTGGTCCCTACTACGCTCTATAACCACTGCCACGTCATGACATATAATTCTATTGTCCACGTCACGACCACGTTGCAAAAATACAACAATTTTTTGTACAAAATATGTCGTCGTAACTCTTATTTTATGACAGTGACGTGACATTTTCTCGCGTTAGCGGGTTGTCGCTCTGGACGTGTGCGTTTTTGGTGACAGCCTTGACAGAAGCTTGCACTCCGTATACGTTTTCTTATTTATGTATTTATTTATTTATTTATTTTATTTATTTAATGTTATTATTTATTTTATGTATTACATATATATCTCTTTAATTATTTACTATAAGTGTATTATTGACATTGACTTTGACTGTTAAATATGAGTGAGCATCTTTTGTGTGAGTCTAGTCAGGCTGTATGACTGTTATCTATAATCTATAATAATATATATAAAAGCGAAAGGTCACTCACTCATCACGAAATCTCTGAAACTATAACACCTACAAACTTGAAATTTGGCAGGTAGGTTCCTTATAAGACGTAGGCATCCGCTAAGAACGGATTTTACGAAACTCGACTCCTAAGGGGGTAAAACGGGGGTTGGAAGTTTGTATGAAAGTCCTATGTTTTTGAAGTAAGAGACTTGAAATTTAAAATGTAAGCTCTATAGGTGGTGAAAAGGTGTCCAAATAATGTATCTTTAGAAATTAACTCCCTTTTGGGGTTAAAACGGGGGATGGTAGGCTGACCCCCTCATCGCGAAATCTCCGAAACTATAATAGCTACAAACTTAAAATTTGGCAGGAAGGCTCCTTATAGAGCGTAGACATCCGCTAAGAACGAATTTTACAAAATTCGACCCTTAAAGGGGTTAAACGGGGGTTGAAACATTGTGTGAAAGTCCCATGTTTTTGAAGTAAGAGACTTGAAATTTAAAATGTATGCCTTATAGATGATGAGAAGGTGTCCATATAGTGTTTCTTTAGAAATCAACTCCCTTTTGGGGTTAAAACGGGGGATGGTAGGTTTAATCACTCATCACGAAATCTCCGAAACTATAACACCTACAAACTTGAAATTTGGCAGATAGGTCCCTTTTAGGGCGTAAACATTCGTTAAGAATGGGTTTTACGAAATTCGACCCCTGAGGGGGTAAAAAGGGGGTTGGAAGTTTGTATGAAAGTCCTATGTTTTTGAAGTAAGAGACTTGAAATTTAAAATGTACGCTCTTTAAATAGTGAAAAGGTGTTCAAATAATGTATCTTTAGAAGTCAACTCCTTTTTGGAGTTAAAACGGGGAATGGTAGGTAGACTCCCTCATTACGAAATCTCCGAAACTATAACAGCTAAAAACTTGAAATTTGGCAGGTAGGTTCCTAATGGGGCGTAAACATCCGCTAAGAACTGATTTTACGAAAAACGACTCCTAAGGGGATAAAACGGGGATCGGAAGTTTGTATGAAATTCTTATGTTTTTGAAGTAAGAGACTTGAAATTTAAAATATATGTTCTATAGATGGTGAGCAGGTATACAAATAATGCATCGTAATCTATATATATATAAAAGAGAAAGGTCACTGACTCACTCATCACGGGAACTCAAAAAACGCTGGATGGTCTATCCATCCAGGTTGGACAAAGATAAAGTTTGGCAGGGATGTAGATTATAGTTAGCAGACGTCCGCTAAGAACGGATTTTAAGATATTCCATCGCTAAGGGGGTTTAATTGGGGTTGATAGTTTGTATGAAACATATACAGCCTGAAAATAAAACCAAAAATGTGGTATATAGAGAGGTTTTATAAAAATAACTATTAAATTATACTAAATTGTGCCTTTTAAAAAGTTACTCAGTTTGATAAGCATTTCAAGTGATTGAAATAAAAAAATAATTTGCGTTAAACATCTTAATAGTAATACATATCTTCATAACCACGAGGACGTAATCGCGGGCAACAGTTAGTGTATTATAAACAAAGTCCCCAAAAGTGTATGTGATCGATTCGCTCAAAATTTACTGAACGGATTTTTATGCGGTTTCACCATTGTAGAGGGCTCCACCATTGGCAAGAGGAAGGTTTACGGAACGGCTAAGCCGATTTTGATGAGAGTTTCACTGGAAGTTTGCCGGCAAAACTTTGTGACACACTAATTTCAACGCGGGCGAAGCCGCGGGCACAGCTAGTATTATTATATATTTCTTTTCTTTTTTTCTGGAATATTTTTATTGTTACTTCTGTTATTTTTTTCTCATTATTAAGTTTTTTTCTTTTTTTTTTACGTGTCTATCTTTCGTTGATTTTTATTTTATATTCTCTTTTTATTAAGCACATTATGTTCTTGTGGCGTTTGGCGTCTGAAGTCGCCGATGCAGGCTCTGACGGAAGAGCAGCGCCTTTAGCAGTAACAATTTGCTGCTAAGCAATGCTGAGGCAGAGACCTGGTTGGCCTTCTAACTTAAATGTATTATTAAAATTTTAAATGATAATGGCCAATAAAGAACTTTTCTTTCTTTCTTTCTTTCTTTCTTTATAAGGGCTAAATTTGTGTACTCGTACACCTGGGGGGATTGGGGATTGGGTCTGCAACGCGCTTGCGATGCTCCTGGTGTTGCTGGCGTCTATAAGCTACGGTAATCGCTTACCATCAGGTGAGCCTTACGCTTGTTTGCCGACCTAGTGACATAAAAAAAAAACCTTTAGTAAATCAGTATAAGAAAGTTTCTAGTGCAAACTGTTTCATAAGAATTTTCCCTTTCTTAACCTTAATAAATAGGACTAGCTATACCCGTGAGAATAATTTGCACTAATTACGTATAATAATCATCACTTTACAAAATTACATTTTTTTTCTTTACATTTTTATTAAAATTATTATTTATTTTATATAAATTTACATTTTTTTTAGTTCAACTGTCAATCGTGTTGACGTTTTAAGCATTTTGTGGGTATTACACAAAAAAATAACACGAACATGTTGACGTTGTTTCAAAATTAAAACCGTCAGATGGCAGTATTGCTGTGTTGTGTCTCAATGTATGTACAATAGAGTATATACATAATTTTCATAATTAATTAATTTACAAAAACAAAAGCAATAATAGATTTATTAGTTCTGGATGCCGGTAGAGCAAGCAATTATTTATAAAATGATATACAATTTATGTGGAACAATTCTGAGGTTTTTTTAAAAAGGGAGGCTAATATCTTATTCTTAGCGTATTAATATACCTATGTATATGATGATGAACTATATTTTTTTCGCCCAGTGAATATAAACATTAATAAAAATATTTAGTTTGTTAAGTTGTGACAGTCACATTATAAGATTTCCATTGCCATTTGTCATTGCTAAACAAAAATAATAAAAAGTTTTTTAACATAAAACAACGTTCTATAACTTCGCCTTAAATTTATGAAAACACGACACTCGTGAGCACCGCTGCTCAAGAATCCTAATTAACGCCGAGCGCTTGATTTGAATAAACGTATGTTAATTAAATCTAATCATACCGGCTTCCGTATCGATATACCTTTCTTAATGCGAAATCGGTTAATTAATTACTATTTAGGATATTACTAATTTTTAATATTTAATATACATATAACATGATCATATTATTTTTTTAATTATGACGCGCATGATTATCAGACGATAGGTATAAGATAATAAAACGAGGGAAGAATGCAAATTGTATAATAAAAAAAACTTTTTCGGATTTTATCCGGGTTTTATCGGGGTTTATCACGGTTGCTGTTAAGTAACCTAAACGTCGGGCACCTCAAAAACTTAATAAACCGCGATACAATCCGAAAAAAAGTTTTTTCATAGTAGTGAAATTCGCGTAAACATTAGAAAACCATGTGAAAATTGTACTTATTTATAGTTAAAGTTTATTTTATGTAGTTAGTATATATACAGTTACTATATAAACCATTCAAAATGAACGGCCACAGGTAGGATTTTCTTCTGTGTCAGGGATCTGGAAACACACACAATACACAATCACAAACGCCCAGACCACGACAAATATCTGTATGGCCAATAAAAATGTTTGTCATGTGCGGGGATCGGACCTGCAACCGCATGAGACAACTTTTGGATGTTAGTGTCATTTGAAAAGAATTAAACAAAATCGGATATTAACAAGTTTTTTGAAGTGACACTTCTTTAGGCGTATGAGGGTAAAATTTTTACGAATGAAACGCAATAATAATAATATTAGCGTCACGAAGATGTGCAGTTTTTGTCGAACAACAGAGCCACCTAGCGTGTACTATAGAAACTACAAAGGTTGTTACATTAATATCGATAGTATTACATTGCAAACTAACTAGATGGTGCTGGAACGGAAATCTAAAGCTTTAGATTTGTATAAATACAAACGAGACTTAAAAATTAGTTTATCAAAGAAGTTTCACTGCTGATATGTGTAATTTGTACGCACGCACTTTTTTTGTTTTAGTATTAAGTTAATTCATACATTGGAACTAGAAAAATCCAATATTTTTATCATATTTATAAAAATTACAACGAAAGTAAACATCTCACATCCAAGGCAGTGTTATTTAATGTTGTAACGAACCGAAAACATACATAATACAAGGCACCCAGATCATGATAAACATACATATGACTTGTATAATTCATCATGAGCAGAAATTAGGTATATGCGCAACTACCACTATAATTAGCATTTTGACCACTGTGGCAACGAATAATCCTTCAGATCGACTGTCTAAGACAAAAAAGGCTTACTAGTCTAAGAAAAAGATTAATATCATATCAAATAGTAAATTAATGAATAAAAAAAACGCCATCTAATCGGCGAGAGATGGTGTTATTAGAATACGTAGTAGTTGCTATTGAGTTCCGACAGATAGCGTTACGAGAAACATAACGCTATCTATCGGAACGGGCAGTTCAGTAGATTTTACTCCTAGTATTTTTTTCACGTCGAGGTTTTTATATGAAAATCGATTCTTAAGGAGTAAATTCCAATAAGTAATAAATGAAAACCAAATAATGAAAATATACGTAATTCAGAAGGCTTGTATATGAATTTTGAATCGTTGTTATACAAATTAAAAATACATTCGTTTTAAATAAATTAATTATAGTTAATGTGTAGCTACTAAAGACTCGGAATGTAGATTCTGGTAGGACGAATCAGCAAGAAAATCCGCAGTTACTATTTTAATACGTAATATTCAGATAAGTACTCCATTATGGATGAAGCCACCTTAAAACAATAACTTCTTAATTACCTCCATCACAAAATACACAGTGACCCTGGCGGTATATTGATATAAAACACACAGGCCTAGCATCGTGAAATGGTTTAATTACGTTAATAAATCAACCTCAGTTAACTGACGGATTAGGTTGGCGCTATTAAGACGTGGAAGGTAATGGAAGATCGCTGTTTTCGGGAAATAGATATCACTTATAATAAATATATAAATTAATCTTTCGCTTTTATCTTATTAAGATTAGACTGCGCTGATGCTCAGTCTAATCTTAATAAAACCGAAAGTGGTACTATTTTTACGTGGATACTAAGAATTTTTTCACGGAATTTTCACAGAACCTGCTAAGTGAACATGTAACCTCCTTCGTTTTTGAAGACAGTTAAAAAGTTATGCTACCACATTTCCTATGAGTAGGTAATTCAGTAGACAACTGCGTTGTTACATTGCATAAGATAGTACCCAGCAGGATATTTCTTGCTCGGAATCGGAACAAGCCCGACTGAGGAAAGTACCTCGACCTTACAGAAGACCACAGCTAAATAATAATGCTTTCAAACAGTGTTGTGTACCTGTGGCGAGTAAGATAGACAGAGTTGCTGGTGATTCGTTGAGTTAACAGCGATGGGAAGGGTCCATAGTCTGCCGTAATCGCTTACCTTGAGACAGAACGTGAGCTTATTTGCCACCATAGTAGTATGATATAGTAGTAGAGCACGTGACTATCACTCAATTCTGGTGACCTGATGGCGCTGTGCTGTTAGCAGCACAGTAAGACAAGCAGGAACAGCAATGATGTCGGCTTATTAAAATAAAAATATATAATTGTTTTTTTTTTTTCTTGAATTTGAATGTCTAACAGTGATAAAAAGATTGTGTGTACTTAAGTATGCACGTTAGTGTTATACTTCATTGGTTAGCTAACTTCACCTTGCTAACTTCTTCGCTGACTAGCTAACTTCAGGGTGTCGGTTTTTTATGACGGTGTGCGCGCGCATCTTAACAATTTACTCTCAACATTTTTCCTTAACGCACAAAAAGAAGAATAACTTCAAAAATACGTTATCGAAAGCTATAGTTATATATAAAAGAAGAAAAGTAAATGTACCACAGGACACATTCAGTAATACATTATTATATGTTTGAAAAATGAGTTACTCAGATATCCAGTGCGGTTATTTAATGAAAATGGATGCCTTTAGGCTGCAATTACTTAAACGCAGCACGTCGGAGTTGAGATTCGGTTAAAATTAGGTTAATGGCTTCGTTTCGGTTTGCCAAATAACCCTAAAATACAAACTTACCTTTTTACTTAAGTTACACTTATAAAATGCAGTATTGTTTTCGTTAGTAGTGCTTGTAGTAAAATTGTTTATAGATTACAAGGTTTTATTATATGTGAAATTAAGTGTTATATCAAAGGTATTAAATAGACAAATTGAAAAAAAAAGCACAAAGCCTAGAAAGGCAAAAAAATCTGTTTTCAGTAAATACAGGAAACAACTAAATTAGATGCGAAATACGCAAGGAAGCTGCAAAATGCAGATAAAATACAAATGTAGACAAAAAAAATTCACACCATAAATGTAAAGTGAATAAAAAAAGCACTTTTTATTTTTGTGTTAATCAAAACTTCATGACAAAATGAATTAATACTGTCACTCTTAAATGTAAAAAAAAACAAAGATCTAAGAGATGAAAAACATATATAAGAAGAGACCACGATAATTATCAAAAAGTTCACAAAAAAAAAAAAACTTAAAATATCCAAATTTCATTTCAGCTAATTCATATAAAATTTAAAGTGCAAAATAGGCTAAACGCGAAACTGCCTACGTAGACTTTAGTACGCCGGGTGTGGAACCATAACGATGTGGCAAGCGATCTGTCTGACTTTGTGAACAATGGCTCTGGTAGCCGGTTTACAAGGGCTGTATACTTTAATACTTTTTCGTGTGTACCGCTTACATTTTGGAATCTATATAAATAAAAATCAAAGTGATTCGCTAAATGTGTAGTTCGAAAAGCGACAATAAATTAAATTTGACAATGGCTGAATAATTCTAGCAGATTGTAAAAATTACTAATATTTTCTAGATCATGGAATAAAAAATTAAGAAAATTGTGCAGAAAACTGCAAAACTTCCGAAACAAGTGTGCGTCATCGTTTTACCATTCACAAGACAGGACAATTTCTGTCGAAAAAAAAGTAATATAATCTAAGACCCTAATTAGACATGATCTGTAACCCATTTGCTTAATGGAAAAAATCTTCTTTAGTATGTTAAAGATAAATCGCGAAAGGGTTGGCTGGAAATTTTCTGGCCAGGCTATATTATATTCGGCAAACGCCATTTAAACCCGACTTTTAGCAGAGAACCCTATGTCATCTTATACGCAACGAGACAGCGCTCATTTTCATTAAGATTTATTATTAAACATGTGGGTTAGAGTAACAAATATCAATATATATTAATATACCTGTTTATACCTGGCAACCCTGTAGTTATGCCAGGAATATAATAGACAACCCAACGGTTGTATTTTCTACATTTTTCAAACTGTCGGTAGGTATTAAAATTCTTTATACAAGTAGGTGTAGACAATTTAATGTCTGTATTATAGGCAACAGCCGACTGATTTTTAGCCGAGTTCAAAAAAGGAGGAGGTTACTCAATTCGACCATATATATATATCCCAAGTTGTAGTACCATGATAAGGAAACCAGGATCTGATGATGGAATCCCAGAGAGAAATCGAGGGAAGTCCTCAAAAATCGTAGTGACGACCAGTACGTTTGTTATTTTTTTTCGTCTACCCACGTTGTATTACTTGTCGTCAGTAATATGAAGTAATTGAATAATTGAAGTCAGTTTTTTCGTTTGCGAGCAAACACAGTTATTTAGTAATAAATGTACAAATAAATGATACATATACAAATAAATAAGTATTACAACCCAGACTCGGTAAGGTATCAAACAACTGTTAGTGTAAGCCATACCAAAGCGCTAGTCGTTATAGCTTATGTTTAATATTTAATATTATTTATAAGATAGCTTTATGTTTGTGAGCTTACGAGTACTGAATTATTTCATAGCACACGTATGTGAAACATAGATATTGCCAGCCGTATTACCTCTTAAGTAACTATCCAAACAACAATATTTTAAAAAATTATGTGGTGTCATGGGACACCAGGTAGGAACGAAGTTTCTTCGGATAGTATAGAAGCAACACAATTTGAAAAAAAAAAATGTTGAATGTTGATATATTTTCTAGTTCTTGATTTTTTTTTTTAAATTTTGTTGATTGGTTTTTAATTAAGTATATAAAAGTATTAAGGAAATTTTTAAATTAGAAAATAACAAATACCGTAAAATAAAATAAGTCAAACAAAATAATAATTAAAAAAAAAAATTAGCATTCTGCACTCTTTCTCTATATCTTTTTTATCTTAAACTATAAGTGTGTGAAATTTCATACACATCCGTCCGCGCAATTTTCGTAAAAAGGTGTTCAAAGTTTTTGCTTTACGTAAATACATAGATTTACTCATCCATTGTTTTGATTTTTTTTTTAAATATAAAAAAATAAAAACATAGGTCAATGTTTCGACTACAAACAATAATTTGAGATTTGAATAATACGAGTATATAGATAGGTACTGCTATAAATATTAATGTTTGCATTTTTAATTACATATGCGTACATTAGCTTATTATATTTTATATTTACGATATTTTTATATTATTAGTACTTATTTACTTATTGTTTACAAAGATTTCACCCCCAAGGTTGTCTGGAAAAATCCGCTATATTTAACTTTTTACTGGGTGGACGGATTTCGATGATTCTTTTTTTCAAAGATGGTGCTTGCAATGTGGTTCCATTTAAATTTAATCGAGTACTGACAGTATATTTCGAGTTATATTTAATAATGCGTATTTATCTGACTGTTTTATTGTTTTAGTATATATATTTAGTATTTAAATTTCATCAAGAACAACCTTTTGGGTAATCTTTGATAACGTGTATTTACTTGACTAATTTTTCGCCTACCTACGTTTTATTACTTGTCGATGTAATTTAAGTCGGTTTTTTTTCGTTTGTGAGCAAACACAATATTCTCTTATTTAATTGTTACCATTCATTCCATACTAAACGTCTCACAGCTTAAAACATGTTGACTTTCATCAGCACTGTTCTGTTAATATTATTCGTATATTGAGGTTTACTAGAATGTTATGTTACTTCCTGATTATGAAGTTTTCTAAAGACAAATAAATGTATTAAAAATGGTTCCGAACTATTAACGTCAAACAATTGCAAGCAATATATTATTTTAAGAAATACCAGGATAGAAATCATGTTATAGTGTTCGACATTAATAAATCATTTGTTAAAGTTATAATAATAAACGCTACTGAATATCTACTAAAAATATTCAATCGTATTGAAAAAAAGATAATTGATTCCAAATAGTAATTTTTGTTCAGTAACAAGTTAAAAGGGAAAAAACCGGCCAAGTGCGAATCGGACTCGCGCACCGAGAGTTCCGTATAAACAAAATTATTAAAAATATTTTTAATATATGATGTAACTAGAAATTTATGTTTTTCGGAATTTTTCTTTATCTGTGCTATAAGACATTGCTTCACACCAAATTTCAAGATTCTGAGTTCACGGGAAGTAACCTGTAGGTTTTGAGTCCCTTGCGAGTGTCGAAAATTTGCAGCACAAACGGCTGTATCTTTTGATTTCGTTGGTTTAGAAGTTTGATTTTTTCGCAGATCCAAGGAACAGTAGACTTGAGTATTTGATGTGACTTTCAGCTTGATACCTTCCCGCGTGCCTGAGAAAAATAGTCTTGACAGACAGACGGACAACAAAATGATCCTATAAGGGTTCCGTTTTTTCTTTTGAGGTGCGGAACCCTAAAACTGACTAAAAAAATTATTCGACGTACTGGGTAAAACAAATACAAAAAATTCGAACCAATCGTATTTTCTTCGTAGATAGTTAATAACAAAATCCATTTTGTTTCTTGTTGTCTATCTATCCGTAGGGTTATGTAAAGCAGTCTCGAATAATACATGAGGTCGCTAGATTACTTTTCCAATGAATAAATTTTCAATCGAACACAGCAGGTCTAAGTTTCAGCGTCCGTGGTTCGGTTCGACGTAATGTGGCTGAAACATCATACGGTAAGTTGGACGGTGTTATGCAGTAGTAAAGTACAACAAAAGATACATTTGTTTCGACCTCTTTGTTAAGATAAATTTATAATGATTGCCGTTACTTTTTTATTTATTTAAGTTAATTTCTTAATATACTTTTGTGTATGTCCTATATTTTATGAAGAATGTAATAAAAGTTTTATACTATGGAATACGTGTAAATTAATATTGTTTTGAGAAACAATTGTTTATTTCCTTATTTTGCAGTCTCTTGTGGGTTCGACGTATGAGCTATGTAAATATCTAACCTAAGTAATTAAAATTAGGATTTTTTTAAGGCAACCCGTTTTCAATATTTAATACACTAAATATATTATGATGAAGAAATGATGAAAGAATATTATAAAGTATGTTTCATTCTATCGTCAGCTCGGTGAAGATCGACTTAGGTTCGGATCTTAGACCATCGGTGCTTTTATAACCTTTTTAATATTTACGTACTTTTCAAAAGCAAGGTTTGTGAGCTATTCCATTTTAGTAATATGAATAAATCAGCGAATCATAATTGAAATAAGCCGAAACGTATGAACTGAATTGAACTCGAATTATTTAAACATGATTTCAAGTAAATGTCAGTGAATATTTGAATTGGAGCGAATTGTTCGGTGAATTCCGTGTTAGTTTACTGTTACAGAGTTCCAATGATAACGGTATTGCAGTTCGGGTATATTGCTTGTTCGCGCGGTAATTTGGTTACGTTTGTCGATAATAAGCTGTTTATGCGGTTCTTAATTGCTAATTTGAAATAGGAAATGATGCCTTTTGAAAACTTTTATTGACATCGATGTTAAATCGAAATCAA
Organism: Melitaea cinxia; assembly: GCF_905220565.1. Classification (NCBI taxonomy): domain Eukaryota; kingdom Metazoa; phylum Arthropoda; class Insecta; order Lepidoptera; family Nymphalidae; genus Melitaea; species Melitaea cinxia. The sequence continues at coordinate 8,030,853 of NC_059415.1, forward strand.
TGATGATGATGATGAAAAAAAAATGATGATGATGATGTGATGATGTTAAATCGAAAATCAGATGTAATGTTTGAAAATTATTACACAACAATAGGATCAATAATTTTAAGTATGAATTTCAATAAATATTTATTTAATAACCATACACACACACACGCAAGCCTCACGCAAGGCCTCCACAAGTTCGCGCCAAAAATGGCGTGAACTCATGTGTGTTGCCCATAGTCAACACGCTGGGCAGGCGGGTTGGTGACCGCAGGGCTGGCTTTGTCGCACCGAAGACGCTGCTGCCTGTGCATTCTGTCTGTGTATTTCAAAGCCAGCAGTTGGATGATTTTCCGCCATCGGTTGGCTTTTTAAGTTCCAAGGTGGTAGTGGAACTGTGTTATCCCTTAGTCGTCTCTTACGACACCCACGGGAAGAGAGTGGGTGGCTACATTCTTTGCTGCCGTAACCGCACAGCCTTTAATAACCATAATAAAGTTGTAAAGACATCCTCCAGCGCAGTAGTAAACAGTTTCGATGATATTACATCTCCCTGTGTTACCCATGTCTTAAGATTAAGATATCTTTAAGCCCTTGGATTGGGGGGAACGAGGCATCAACGTTAACGGCGAATACATCTCTCACCTTTGTTTCGCCGACGATATCGTCATCTTTGCGGAGACGTTGGATGAGCTAGGCCAAATGCTGGCTGGCCTAAACGAGTCCACCCGACGAGTCGGTCTCGGTATGAACTTAGACAAAACGAAAATTTATGTTTAACAACCGAGTCATACCGAGACCGGTATTGGTCGATGGTATTCTTAGTAGGTAGTTAGTCTGTACGTAGCCCACAGAATTAGCAAGTTGAAGTGCAGTGGGCTGATTATCTGTGTTGCAGGACCGATGGCCGTTGGAGCAGACGGGTCCTGTCGTGGAGACCGCGTCTTGGCAAACGCAGTGTAGGGCGTCCTCCGGCCTGCTGGATCGATGATCTACGTAAGATTGCCGGTGTAGGCTGGATGACGATTGCGGAAAACCAGGATGTCTGGCGCAAACTTGGGGAGGCTTATGTCCAGCAGTGGATTGCAATAAGCTGAACTGACTGACTGACTGACTGACTGACATAATAATGTTTACATTATAATTAGAAGTAATCTTTTTAAATGTGAAACACCTATATGACGGAAAATGTGTGTTTCATTTTTGTTAAAGGAAAGGTACAAAATACATTTCTTCTTTCTTATATCAAATTTGTGAACGTTCTCTTGAAATGGTGAGGGTAGACGCTTTAAGCCCAGCGGTCGCGGATTCGGTTTCCACTCGTGGCAAATATTTGTATACACAAATATTAATAAATATTTTTTTCTTAAACATAGAGAGAGGCCTTTGCTCAGAAATTAGACGTTTAAAGTTTAATTCAGTTATTTTCAGTCAAATTAACAATCAATAATTAGTTTGTAATGACAAGTTTGTTTTCTTCAGGAAGTGCCTTTTAAGACTATGATCACTGGTGGTAGAAATCTTTCTTTGGGTCTCTTTAAATGATCTACAGTATAGACTTCATAGATACTATAAAAATATAATGTAAAGTTATAAAATGCGACAATTGTTTGAAAACTGTAACACTTATGTGTAACGTGTGTAAACACTTATTTACAGTTTGTTTTTATTAGCTCACAAAACCGACCACAATCGTTTAATATGGACATACATAGTGTAAAGTATGTATGTACATTGAGTCTTCTAAATGTGGATATAGCATGCATTATAAAAAAATTAAAAAAAATCAAAACAGGTAACTTAACTATAGTGTTAATAATATGTTTTGTTTATTTATAATTGTAATAAAGTTAATAATAATATTTGTACGAAGTCATTTAATTTAACGATAACATTGAATACGAATGTAATCTTTACATAAATAAATCAAGTTATATACATATACAAACATTTGTATACATTCGCAAGAGAACGTTGTCTGAGTGTTTGCAATTGGAGCAAATTGTTCGTCGGTAAATTAATGTTAGTTTTGCGTTCAGTTCGTACCGATGCAATATTTCGAATAGTTTGTAAATCGGTTACCAGCTTCAATATTCCAGAAATTAATTATGGAATTTATAATAAAGTCTTATTATAAATTCAAAAATTTATTAAAATAAGTAGTCACTTATTTTAATAAATTTCTTTTGTTGTACTGTATATCTGAGATAAAATGTGAGTGTTATTCTCGTCTATATATATAAAATCTTTGAGTTTGATTGGAATTGGTCGTCTGCGCTGGTGGGCGCTCGCTTATGGTAGTATTTAAACTCGATTTTAAATATTAATACAATTTAATAAGTAAGTAAGAATAAGGTACATAGACATGTGTTTGTAGCGGGCGCGTCCGAAGAACCGGTCAACGTATGCAAATGTGTGTGTGACACACACTTGCGTTAACAGAGCTATTCGCTCATCAGGAAAACTAATAATTGTGTTTGCTCGCAAACGAAAAAAAAACCGACTTCAATTACATCGACAAGTAATACAACGTAGATCGACGAAAAAATAGTCAAGCAACTACGCGTTATCAAAGATTACTCAAAAAGTAGTTATCAGATCTCGATAAAATTTATATGTGACTACATGATAAACATCAGCTTTCGATTAAATTAAAAATTATCAAAATTGGTACACCCAATAAAAAATTATTGCGGATTTTCAAGAGTTTCCATTGATTTCTCTGGGATCTCATCATCAGATCCTGGTTTTCTTATCATGGTACCCAACTAGAGATATCTTCTTTCTAAAAAAAAAGAATTATCAAAATCGGTATATCCAGTAGAAAGTTATGCGGTATAATACAACGTAGGTCGACGAAAAAAGCGTCAAGTAAAAACGCATTATTAGATATAACTCGAAAAGTAGTTGTTAGATCTCAAATAAATTTAAATGGGACCAATTGGCACACACTACCTTTCGATTAAAAGAAAATTTGTCAAAATCGGTCTACCTGGTCAAAAGTTCTGATGTAACATACATAAAAAAAAAAATACAGTCGAATTGAGAACCTCCTCCTTTTTTGGAAGTCGGTTGAAAAACCGCAGGATGCATAAATATGAAATTTGCCAGAAAGGTAGTTTATGGTTATTGACGTTGTTATACCTGATTTTTCGATAGAGCTGGATTATAGGGTTCAAAGGGCTCGAAAATTTGATGAAAGTCCTTCAATTTTGTGCTACAAGCTTGAAAGATAGTTAATAGTTAGAAGACATCGTCTAAGAACTAATTTCGCGACTAGGGCCGCAAAACGGTGATCTAACGGCTTTCACAAATTTTTACAAAAGTTCGTCAGTTTTTGGGTCATGAATTTAAAATTGAACACAGCGGTAGTAAATTATTAGTAGACGTTTACTAAGAACGGATTTTGCGACAGGGCCGCATAAAAAAGTATAAGGGCTGTCGAAATTTTTTTTTTATAAAATACCACCCATATTTTTTGTGCTATCTATTCGTATGTTAATCTATTCTTAGTCCTAATCCTAATTGTAACCGTAGCCTAAATCCTTATTCAAATCCATTTCATTTCATTGCAAATATAGGAAATGCTTGGATCACATTAAAAATCTTTATGATCGATGAGCGTGGTAATCCACATATGTAATCATAATTATAGCTATTCCATTTTATAATCAGACAGATAAAAGTTTTCTCTACTTATATTATAAATGTATAAGCTAGAGACCTAGAACACCACGTAGTCTACTTTTTAACCAGCAGTTATGAGGTTAAAACCGCAAGGTGCGTTTTGTACTTGACATACGTCGATTTATAACTGCTAGATAGATCGCCGCGTTTGTAACCCGTAAAATGGATCACTGCGTAGTTTCTACTTGGTGCAATATGCTGTTTTATAAGAATATGATAATATCACACATGTAAAATAATTATAAATTAATAACGATGTTCTGGAAAAATATAACATTTATTTAGTCAGTCAGTTCAGCCTATTGCAGTTCGCTGCTGGATATAGGCCTACCCAAGTTCGCGCCAGACATCCCTGTTTTCCGCAATCCTCATCCAGCCTACACCTGCAATCTTACGTAGATCGTCGGGCATCAAAAAATTATAAAATATAATAATTATTAAAAATCTATTTACAGACTCATAAAAACACTCAAAGTTTTCGGTTTACGTCAAACTATCAAGTCAATATTTTGACTGACTAATTTGTAATAAGAAAATTATTTTTCGTTGATAAATTATTTTATTTTTAATTTAATTACAATTTATGTGTAAAGGTCTCATCAAAAAATGTGGCTAATTTAGTAATATCGCTACGACTAAATGGGACCACGACTTAATAGTGGATTTGCTACGATTTTGCTACGGATCCTCTACGGTTATCCGATCCGCTACGACGAGCCATACAGCTATTTACAGCTAAATGTCTCAATTTTTTAATTTTAAATTAAATCAATATAACAAAGGAATAATGTAAACAGAAACCTTCCCCATTTATATTTTCATCACATTTCTGTACTGTAATATAAAATATTTCATTCAAAGGTATTTAATCTTTTAAAGACAACAAAAGTAGTTCCATTATTACTTTATTTTCGGATACCCAGACGCGTATTTCAGATTGTTTCCCATTAAGGCATGTTTCACAACAAACAAAATAATCTGGTGACTACAGCACTCCAGATGTATAAATCTGACTTTTAAATATCTAATACATTTAAATTTTCATGATTGGACAGGTCAATGAACCTAAAATAGATTTAAAAAAAAATACCGTCTAGTTTCTATTTTTGTGCTAGTTTGTCTCTGTACACGGAATACAGACTGATTGCGATGGGACGCTGTTTGCGTTTACGCGGGGAGTGTTTTAAATACTTGATATCGTCAAGGGTAGTGCAAATTCAGCTAGAATCTATCCATTTTTGAAATTTGAATGTAAGGTCCTTTGAAATAGGGTTGACTTTTCATTTTTTTCTGTTGTAAGGATAAATGCTTTTCCACTATACAGTACTGTATGTTATTTTGTGAAGATTTTAAATTTTTGAATATTTTCGTTTTGGAAACATTGAAAGCAATTAAATCAAATGATTGAAGTATTATAGTTATTGCTACGAAGTTTGTTTAGAGATATCTTTAGTATTTTAGAATCTATTTAAAAAATCTTTATTTTGAAAAGCCTTATAACAAATTGTGACGAAAATATATTTACTTACGTTAGCGATACATAAACAATTAAGCATAATACCTACCGTACTTTGTAGACATCGAACAGTCATCAATTCTTTAAAATAACACGAATACAGTGATTTAATAATAATGACGTCCGTATATTTATACTGAGACTGTCTTGGACTGTAAAACAGAAAAATAAAGAGCACTTTTTTAACCGATTTCAAAAAGGCGGAGGTTTTCATTTCACAGCCGCCTATGGTGAATGAGTATCCTGGAGGTCCTGGCCGGAACTCTCGGCGAGAGTCGGGGCTACAATAAGAAGCTCGGATTAAAAATACCTGCGTAAAAAAGATAATATATAAGTAATCATCATCATCATTATCATCATTATAATTTCAGCCTATCACAGTTCACGACATAGGCCTCCACACGCTCACGAAACAACACATGAGTTCACGCTATTTTTGGCGTGAGCTTGTGGAGGCCTATGTGAGTAATAAATAATGGTAATTAATTATGAAATCTCGAACTTCATAAATAATGTATGAAGTATCTTGCTGTAGTAAATTCGTTTGTGCATTTTTTTCAGTTTACATAATTTTTTTTACTGTTTGAGACATCTACATCGAGGCAGCTAAAACCCTCTAGCGTTTACCTCAAAGCCAAGAAAAATGCGAAAAATTTCGAGTTTCGGGCCTTTATAGAGATTTCATCAGAGTAGAAAAGCAGTCGTGTACGAGACGGATGATGACATGTAGAGTTTCGTACAAATTTTATTTTTAAGAATAAAAACTTACTAAATATATAGCTAAAACATTTATAAACTATTTTCTCAAATACCACTAATACTTCTATCTGTGGTGGCGTACAAGAGTAGGGTCAGCATGATATTAAGGGGTTACTGTAATCTGTGGACGAGTACAAAACTATCTCTGGAATTTAACAAAAAAGCTATGTTTCAGTTCGCAGAGTTATAAAATAAATAAATTTCTACAATAAAATTAGCCTAAGATACTTCATACATTTTCTAGTGAAAGTCGCGTAAAAGTCGGTCCGGCCGTTTCAGAGCTTAGCCGAAACAAAACAGACAGACAAAAATTGTAAAAAAGTTTATTTTGGTATGTGTACAGTGTATACATCTATATCCATTTAGTAAAAAGTGATTATTTTAATATTACAAACAGACACTCAAATTTTATTTATATATATATATATATATATATATATATATATATATATCTACATGTTATACAAATGACTCAACATGTACATTTTGGTCTTATGTCAGATTTAGATTTGTACTACTATTACTGAATTTATATTTTTTTTTGAAAAATTATAACAACTATACTTTCAAAACGAGTAACAATATTTATTGACAGGGAAAGGTATTCGATTATGCAAAGATACGTTTTAAATTCCGCGGAATCATTTAAATAATAAGATAAATTTATCTAAAAGTATGCTAAATTTTATGAAAGTCTTTAACAAATGATTTTATTTTATTTTAAGCTGTATACTGAGCTATATCAAGGATTTATGTAATTAATTAAGATGGATTTGGTTCTTATAGTAAGTATAAAATTGTCTTTTGACAAGATTTTCATCAGAAAATTTTTAGTTACTGTATTAAAGATTAAGTACCCGGGTGACCGAGCTAAGCTCGGTATTTTTAGTAAATCGTGTTTTTTGGAAATCATAAAGTATAAATACGAATTACATATTGATAAAATATGAATAATATTTTTCGATTTTACCGACATAATAATAAAAAATAAGAACAGTCTATTTAAATAAAAAATAACGAGTGCAATTAGAAAAAGAAAAAGAAAAAATAATTGATCAGGGACATGTGAATTTGAACCATGATCTTCTCGGTTGATCCCGAGCAGCCGATTTCCCACCGAGCTATTTCAACTACATTGACTTATGCGAAATTTACCTTCGTATTCTAACGATATTTTTTTCAATTCCTAAAAACAGGGATAAAACGACATTTCCTGAAAATGAATCCTAGCCAGATAGATTTATCTCCCCCGAAACCCCCTAAATACTAAAATTTAAGAAAATCGTTGGAGCCGTTTCCGAGATTCAGATTCTATATATATATACAAGAATTGCTCGTTTAATAGTATAAGATTAAAAACAAAGGTATCCTTAAGTATACAAAATATTCTCATGATGTGATTTTGATAGAATGCAATGAATAACGTTATATGTTTTCTGAAACAATAACAACATTATTACGGACATAGCATTAAATTTTTGTAACAGAGACGGTAATAATTGTATTTGCTCGCAAACGAAAAAAACCTACTTCAATTACACCGACAAGTAAGAGTACAACGTAAGTAGACGAAAAAAATTAACATAATTGTGTTTGCAGACAAACGAAGAAAAACGGACTTCAATTATATCGACAAGTAATACAATGTAGGTAGACGAAAACATATTCCAGTAAATACGCATTATTAAAGATTACTCCAAAAGTTGTAATCAGATATCGATGAAATTTAAATGTGACCACATGATAAACATTGGCTTTCAAACAAATTAAAAATCATCAAAATCGGTAGACCCAGTAAAAAGTTATGCGGATTTTCGAGAGTTTTCCTCGAATTTTCTGGTACCACACTTAGGATATCTCCTGTCCAACAAAAAAAATTATCAAAATCGGTTCATAAACGACGAAGTTATTCCCGATCATACATAAAAAAATAAATATATACGGTCGAATTGAGTAACCTCTTCCTTTTTTGAAGTCGGTTAAAAAAACACTCAAGTAAATCATTACAGCCTATATAGTCCACTGCTGGACATAGGCCTCCAGAATTTTACGCCAAAAATAACGTGAACTCATGTGATTTGCCCATAGTCACCACGCTCTCGCCCTCGAAGAGAGACAATATAAAGAGTCAAAATTAATTTATAATTTTGACAATTATTGTTATGAATAATTCAGTAAATAGAAAGTAAGTATAATAAAAGGCAGACATGCAAATCTATAAGTATTTAGATCTTTATCTGTGATAAAGAAGAAGAATAATAATTATGTAAATTGGAAATTGGAATTATAATGCTTATGAAATATAAACTTTAAGCAAAGCTATATTGAATACAATGGTGGTTTAGCTTAATTTACATTATAACAGTAATGTAATTGAGAAAATATGCTATCATCTCCTGGGATTGTACATAAAAGATCGAGTTCAAGAGACTCTTCCACCAGCTGTGGATAACGCTGTTTGATGGATGACGATATCCAACAGATAAATGGTTTAAAGTATTAATCTTTTTCACCATCGAATTCCACTGTATTTATGAGATATTTCTATTCGCAAACATGAACCTAAAACATGTATTTATTGAGGTGGAACAGGTCCTGATGCCCTATTCTAACTCTTAATTTTAAAGTCTAATAATAATAATAATAATAACATTTATTTCAGGACTAGCCCATATAGTGTTAGTAACAATGTTCCTTATAACCTAGTGTTAGTCATAGATCAAGTAAAAAGAATAGATAACGCACTTAGAACAAAAAAGTGAAGCCACTTTTTTAAATATGTGTGAGTGAATGAAGTGTTGACACTTTTTAAAAAAAGTCCCTGAAAATTTTATTAAATGGGATTAAACACAATTAATTTAATATAGGTAAAATGGGTATGCGAAAATAAAAATCTGTTTATAGTTTTAAATATATTTACTCTTTTTTCGCTTCAAATTGTTAAATAAATCTATTGCAGCCATGTTTTGATTTAATGAATTATATAAATCTGTGTCAATGAAAATTGTGTTTTTAAGTAATCGATGATTCCTCTGATAGGCAAGTTCCTGTTTTAAAGACGTCTAACTCTTTGCTGTAATAATTTAATTTTTTTACATTTTTTTTTTTAATAAAGTTCATGTTTTTTTTTAACTTTTCTCTTAGTTTATGTTTTCTAGGTGTATCAAAGATTGAATCTTGGTTAACGACTGACTTTAGACTTATCCGGTAGGTCCTAGAACAAAAAAATACAACATTAAAATACGTAGTAGTAAGTAGAAGTATATATGTGATGGTATTCTGCGAAGTCCACGTTTTGTACTGTACATGTCAGCTTTATCAAAATGGTTTGAACAAACCACATTAGATGAGGATGGCTGTCGTTATAGTTCATTTCAGCTCAGTCGTACAGCAGCTACCTATTATATTTATCTCCTATTAAAATATTCGTTGGAAACCTAAAATCATGATATTTAGTAGTAAAATATGAGTAGTTAATTCACAAATTTAAACAGACACAAACGAGTTAAAAGTTCATATTGACTTCAATTTACGTAAAACATAAAATCACACGATAAAAAAAAAACAATAACGATGTCCACTTTCTACTTAATTATTTTTCTATGATTGCCTACAATTTACTTACCCGCATTTTGGGCTAATGGAAATAAGAATTACTGGTAACACTCCCTCGGTACGTCATTTCGGGGCATAGAAATTATAAGTTCCGAATAACCTCAATATTATTTTGGAATAACAAAAAATATAAAGTTTTGTACGTACTTACGTGTGAAACGATATTTCTTCAGACTTTTTGTTCACTTTGGTATTGTTTTTGCGCCATTTAATTACAAAAGAACGGCATTTTATAGGCAAAGTTACTGTACGAGGCCCTGTGAGATACTAACGAAAATGAGCGTAGTTTGATGCATATGTGTGCGTGAGCGCGTGTGTTTACTTGAAGGAGCCGAGTTTTGTGGCTTCAGTAACAACAAAGGCCGCGCATTATCTCCCTTTTTTTACTTCATCTATGGTGTTAGTACAGAAAATTTAAAATTGAAAATTCATAACATTTTTATATTTACATTCTATTACATTATTATACATTCATATTACATGGAGCTTTATCCAATGTCGCAGCATAGGACTCTCCCATCGATCTACAAACACTTTCAGAATACTATTGTACTAATAATAACTTATTTTCCAGAAAAAAAATATCCACAGCTAGTGAGATAGGCCTTAAGTAGAGTGGAATCGAGAGTAAAGCTACGGTTACACTTGAGCGAGCAATAGGAACGCTTTACAACGATGGCACGCTGTTGCGTTTTTTCCTTCTATTGTTTGGTAGGTTTTTTAACTTTTCGTGCATTCCGCAATGAACTCTGAGTACAAAAAAATCTGACTACAATTTACATCGACAAGTATACAATACACATTATTAGGGACCAGTTTTTGAATAAATTATGATGTGTTTGCTCGTAAACGAAAAAAAAACCGACTTCAATTACATCGACAAGTAATATAACGTAAGTAGACGATAAAAATTAACAAACGCACTAATCGTCACTACGAATTTCTAGGGTTTACCTCGATTTTTCTGGGATCCCATCATCAGATCCTGGTTATCTTATCATGGTATCACACTTGGGATGTCTTCTTTCCAACAAAAAAAAAAAAAGAATTATCAAAATCGGTTCATAAACGACGAAGTTATCTCCGAACATAATAAAAAAAAAAAAAAAAAAAAATATATATATATATATATATATATATATATATATATATATATTTAATTACAGTCGAATTGAGTAACTCCCTCCTTTTTGAAGTCGGTTAAAAAAGAATCGTTAAAATCGGTCCACCCAGTAAAAAGTATTGAAGTTACATTCGTAAGAAAAATTTAATCGGGTAGAGAATCTCCTTCTTATATTTTGAAATCCTTAAAAAAACATTAATCAAGTGAGCATTATTTTAATCGATTTTCTAATGATATGTTCGATGTCCGTTTAATGAAACACACGGACGGCTAAACCAAATAAGTGTTAATTTAGTAATGTTTTCGACTGGCTCAGTTTTTGTGATTATCCATAAAAGTTTACTCACACATTATAAGGCCTATATGTCTTTATAAGATAAAAATTTGTCTATGAAAATAAAGCATGTCAGGTCAAAGCTGTAAAGTCATAACTTCACCGTATGACTTTATAACTTCATATTGTTTGCATTGAGATTTTCGTACAAAACAACCAAATAAATAACCGGCATTACAGATTAATTTTCCACGAAATCTCTTTTCCAATAATATAAAATACTTAATCTAGTAAAATATGCTCACACAACTGGGGGCTGAGATCTTACAGAACTCATTAACATTCATATTATTAAATTCTTAGACGCAGTCATTATACCGAGAACAACAAACGCGGAACAAAGTATCTGTAGCCATATCTTTTGTTCCTTAGAGAGGATACCGATGGTTGCTATTCAAAAATACACCCTGCGGCCACCAATTATTGTTATTGTTGCTGAGAACGCTGCAACAATGCCCGCTGTCTAAATTAAGAATTTCTTATACTATTTTTATATTTTAAGATAGTGTTTTTGATATTTACATTTTAATACATAAAAGATTTTAATTATTTTTATACGTTTCTCGTAATTCGACTGCGGGATAGGACAGCGGTTTTAAATGTGATTTTGTACTCGTGTTTATCATGAGTTAAATGAGAAAATATTATTTAATTTTATTATCGATTTCCTCATTTTTTTTGTGTAAATATGTCGTTATTCTAGTTTCAAGAAAAACAATTAAAGAAATTAGAAACAGTTGTTTGAAGATTGTTTTACAGTAATAAGAGAAACATAATTGGCAGGTATATAACGTTACAGTTATTATTATTGTTTTCATATGATTGTTGTTCCTATTTTTTTTTCTTTTCCTCTCTTGTTTTTCAAATACTAATATTAATGAATTTCCTTTCTTTTTGTTTGGTTGTCAGTTGTGACTTTGGGAAGGTAATTTTAAAGTTTTTTATTGTTAATTTTATCTAAGTCTAGTGTACTTTACTTTTGTTTTTTCAAAATAAATAAATAGATAAATACATGAAATATCAAGTATTAAGAAGGTATTTACTTATCTATAAATAAATAATTAGTGAATTCGTCCAACATCTGACACACGCGGTCGTCAGTTCCTTCGTTACTGAATTGACGTGTGATGTATATTATAACAGATGATTGATGTATACACTTCTTTATTATAAAAAAAATATTATTAAATAAGTACATATTACATATATGTTTATATATTTTGCAATTACCTGAATCTAAATTTGAATTTTATATTTAAAAAAAAAAATAGAGAATAAAAGGTTACTTATTCGGTGCAGGATTACATAAAGATGTGTGGACTTTGTAATACTGTATTTCCTGTAATATATTTACTAACAATTTTTATATGACATTTTACAGATATACTTTTACTGTAACAATTACTGGTACACACTTTTGTTACTATCAAGTATTTACATTTTTTAGGTTTATCTAAAAGCATTTTCTTTCTAACCACTCAACTATTTTTTTTTTAGTGATATATTCACAGGTTTATTATGCCCGTGCTTTTGTTATTCCATATATATCGGTATATCTTTTTTTTTTAACATGCATCGGTATAATCACCGCAACTCTAGAATCCTAGGAGCCTTAATAACTAGTCTTAAAATTTCTAAAACTCAACGCGAGTCCACTGATCAAGACTATTCTACATATTGCTTTTTTATATTTTTATATAGTAATTATTTTTATTATATTTACACTTATTTGCTAACTACAATATATGTACACTTATTTTCTACTCAACTATTCACAATATTAAGATTATTGCGTACTTTGCAAACTACAAAATTTATTTCAAAAATTCATAAAGTCAATTTTTACCGCAAAACACGAAAAACAAGAGGCTTAAAGTCGATGTCACTGACAACATCGACAATTTCAGCTTGAATCCGACGTCGGGCGATGTAGGTCGAGCGTGCTGTATTGGATGCCTACCTATTTCGTATCGTAAAACTTTTACGTAAATTGCTGACTTGCTTTTGAGATTGCGTAAACTTTCCAACGTGCTCCGAATGTTATTTTCCTTTGAATTTATAAGCTTGCCTACAATGAAATTTTGATAAAAATATAATATGTATTGCGTTCACTTCAATCAATGTGCGTTTTGCAAATAATTTTGAATTGTTTTAATGTATAACGTCAAGAAAATAATATAAATAAAATAGTAAATTATTTGTGTATACGTGTGCTGTGTGGCTACGGCACTAAAGAATTTAGCCACCCCCTCTCTTCCCGTGGGTGTCGTAAGAGGCGACTAAGGGATAACAAGGTTCCACTACCACCTCGGAACTTAAGAAGCCGACCGATGGCGGGATAACCATCAAACTGCTGGCTTTGAAATACACAGGCCGAAGACGGGCAGCAGCGTCTTCGGTGCGACAAAGCCAGTACTGCGGTCACCAACCCGCCTGCCCAGCGTGGTGACTATGGGCAAAACACATGAGTTCACGTTATTTTTGGCGTAAACTTGTGGAGGCCTATGTCCAGCAGTGGACTGTATAGGCTGTAATGATGTGTATACGTTTATTATTCCCGCGGGTAGACTATAACTTAATTCCTGTGCGTAGTTATAACTGCCTGATATAGCAAGCGCATATTTTCTGCTTTCTGTTCCGCGGGTTGCGGGTTAATTTCCGCCTAAGTCTGGGTGTAATATTTGTATTTTTACATATGGATTATCTCTATGTATATTTATGAAAAAAAAATTAGCTATACAGTCGGCTGTTACCTGTAACACAAGCATTAAGTTGCTTACCGCAGGAACAGACGACCGTGTGTGTATTGTGTAAAATATTTATATTTATTTATTATTATTGTTTGATGAACTTGTTATATCCCATTGCCTGGCGTAGACCTAGCTTTTCATGTAGAATTTAATCCACCACGTTACTCAAATGCGGGCAAGCGGATTTATTCCCTACTATTAGCAACGATCACTATCATATATATATACTCGGGCTCGACACTTGAATTAGATCCATATACTTGAAGCACAAGACAGGGCTCCACTGCTTCACACCAATGGGTCTAAATAATAAAACTATTTAGTTTAAAGTTTCAAATTTTGTTTTTACCATAAAAAATCCACACAAAACGCGACAGTCCCCATTTGGAACTAATTAAAGTGGGGTGTGGTAGCATGTGACTCTAAGTACACTTCGTGTAGTTTTGGAAAGAACATTAAATTTAGATATTCTGCTACTAAGCGTTTACAGTAAAATTAATCATTTTTTCGAAACTAAATGCAGTTTTCATCCTATGAACAAAAATAACACGAATAGGGTAAAAAAAAAATCCTTGAAATGCATCACGACACTTAATACCACGAGGAATGAAAAACACAATAAAAAAACACACTCACTTAAGAAATTAATTAGTGCGGTCGCAAGTAAACACATAAAATTAAAAAAATAATACCTACTAACTGAAGACCTATTTCCAATTTTTCCTAAAAGCCCATCGCTAGACCGGTACACTATGGCACAGTGGTGTCATGGCGGCCACTATCAATTACCTAATGCACGGCCACGTCCATGAATATGGAAACGGCACTCACTGAATTCGGTCATTAGACTGCGGTCGGGTGTCGAATTAACGTCGATGTATTTGAACCACTGCGGTTATTACCATTGTGAGATAGCGTGAATTTGTGATACTAAGCTGTCTGTATATTGTTGTAACAAAAACAAACAGTTATAGGTATTTATCGTACTTGGTACTAATATTAAAAAATAATGTCTATAATAAAATGAAACGACCATGACGTCAGCACAAACGCCGAAACATAGAGCTACAAAGTGATAATTAAATTTAAAAAAAATCCCGTATAAGTAAAACTTTTAATAGTGACAAGAATCTTTAAAAACCTGTATTGTTCTATTTATATGGTTGTAAATTTGTCTACATTTAGATTTTTTTTTGGATCTGTGAGCGACCCTCTGACATTCAGTGCTTTCTCCGTTTGCTCAACTCTGTCGATACTAAAGATATAGTTTTGTCTCCCAATAAATATATTCGAAATAACCGTCAACAAAGACGATACATACCTATTATTAAAATTATTTATTTTTATTTATTTTTTACTTTACTGTACACCATAAATATATTACAAACAATGCATAATGATAGTTACAGACAGTGAAGTACAATGGGCAGTGCAATGGCATGGGTCACATAATAATATTCAATTACTGACATTATAAATAAGGCTTATTATTGATTTTTTTACGGTTAAATTCATACAGTCAACAAAACAATACATGATACCATGAAATAATATAAAACCAAAGCATGTTTATTTGTTTTAGTAATCGGATTATCTGGGCTCGATTTGAGTTTTGTATGTTATGTGTTTATTAAGAAAAAGGAAAGCGATACGCATATAAACGCACTTGACTAATACGGACTGTTGTTAATACACGCATGAAATCAGGTACCTACCTATTTCTAATATGTATTAAAATTTTATATGCCAAAATTTTAGTCTTTCCTAAAAAAAAGTTAGGTAAAAGTCATATTCATTAATCATTTTTTATGGTAATTTGTTTGCATGGTAATTTGCCTAAGGACTCTTGTAACACTAGGAACGTCACAAGCGTGTTTCCGACCATTATCTCGTTGTCGACTCGACACGTAATGTTACTTGCTCTGCCTTACCTCCATAAGCTTGAATAACGTTCATAGGTTTGTAGAACTTTTAATTAAAAATTGTATATCATATAAAGAAACTTAATTTCTTATTTATTAACGTTTGATTCAGTTGTCCTCAATGAGAGTGTAACTAAAGTGCTTAGCGACAACTACGGACGAGCGACCTTAGCATCTTTCCGCAAACTCCTCCTTAATTGCTCGCTCCGATACATGATGCTCCGAAAAAATTAACTAGTTAAAACTTTTATGTTTTAAACAATAAAAAACCAAACGTTTTTCTTTAAGTTCATTTAAAAAAGTGTTAAAAAAATGTTATAAAAATTCATATCACGTTATATAAATATTAGAAACACCCATATTTAGTACTGTAGACATGCAGGTACAAATCTCCCTGATATTGATGGGTTTTTAAATATTTTTTTGTAATCGATGGTGGAAAATACTCATTACTTTTTTATCAGTTCTTATCTATTCTGCTCAGCAGAACCTACATTTCAAATTTTTAGTAGCTTCGCGAAAATATTAGTAATTAATTGAAGAATATTGTATCTGTAAAATTATTTAAAAAGCTTTTTAAATTTATAACGACTTAAAAAAAATTAAAAGTAATTGAGGATTTTCTTTTCACTTTTTCACAGAATTTTTTGAATAAAAATATTTTAGTTTTTCGAAATGCCTTTTACACAGTTTTTTTTTTTTTGAGTAACTGCGGAGTTTCTTCAGAATCTTCTCTGAATAATCTACGTTCCCAATCGGTGGTAACATCATTTTAACTATATCGAATTCATTCGCTTTACCATGTAATATCCCACTGTTGGGCATAGGCCTCTTTCTCCACGTCAGAGAAGGATCAGTTAAATGAATTCATTAAGTAAGTATAATTTTAATTTATAAATCGACGTTTCAAAAGGAAATTTTAAGTCAAATAATAAATTTTTCATTTTCATGAAAAACGACCCAATATCACCGCACGTGAGTAAAAATACACCAATATAACGGGAAATATTAATTAATTTTACTCGAACTTAAAATAAAATTTCATCAATCGTGATATTTTTAATTAAATGCAATGATATATGAGTTTTTACGTTTCTCATTAATTTGTTTTTTTTAAATTTCATTTTATTGAATGATATTTTTGTTACTTTTTTTTTTGTAACGCGTCTATCGTTATGATGTTTGGAATATTTTTGATATTGTATAAATATTATAATAATCTCTGTAGTTTAGCTTCAGAAGCTGATTATATAAAATAAAGCTTTATTAGGAGATCTGAACTAAAGACGAAATTAACCCATCTGTTTAATGGATGAAAAGAATTTTATATTTATTATAGTAGATTAAAAAATAAGTCGCGAACGTGTTGACTGAAAATTTCCTATTTATTCTTATTTTTATCATACTAAAGTAGGTATAAAATATTTTTTAACGATTAAACAGATGGGTGAAGGTCGTGTTTACTTTGGATCTTAGACATATGTAATAACTACAAATATGATGAATACGAAAGTTCATCATGAACTGATTATAATAAAACTTGGGATGTAGATTGCTGGCAATCAAGTAAAATACACGGACTTTTTTTATCCTGATATTCCCACGGGATCGGAAATTAAGTGGCTGAAACCGCGTGGCGCATCTAGTTAACTATATCTATATATATGTATATCTAAGTCAATAGATTTATAAATCATATTAATTTTCTAGTAATCTTGCTCTTCGCTTTAGATTATTTTTTTTTTATAAAAAAACACTTATCAGTCAGTTTCATATACTTTAAGATATATTATTCCTAAGATATACCTGTTGATATATCTAGGAATAGATGATCGTGTGCGTTTGTTAAAATAACATAAATAATAAAGCTTCTCATTTTAATACACCTATTTGAATTTTTAATTAATTTTTAACTAAATATTAAAAAAAACTATTTTATAAATACAAACAAACTTTTCATGCCAACCTTCAAATTATTTACGTAGTTCAAAAAAGGTTCTACCTTTTCGACTAAAATAAAAGTACCAATAACAATCATATCAAAAAAACAATCACAAGTTGTTTATTGTAAGCGGAAGACGAAATAAAAACCAGCAGGACGCGGAGAATCTTATGAAAAACAACATTTTGATATTCCTTCCGTGTTGTCCGTTTTATCGTTGAAGTATTACGAAAGCGGAGATGCTTTTTTTACAAACATTATACTATAGATGTGTCAGTTCGTCACGAAAGGGTAATAGTAGGAATGTATTTTGTTATATATAAGTTGTCTCTATACTATACTAGCTGTGCCCGCGGCTTCGCCCGCGTTGAAATCAGTGTTTCACAAAGTTTTACCAGCAAACTTCCAGTGAAACTTTCATCAAAATCGGCTTAGTCATTCCGTAAACCTTCCTCTTGAAGCACTCTCTCCATTGGTGAAACCGCATGAAAATCCGTTCAGTAGATTTAGAGGGAATCAACCACATACGCTTTTGGAGACTTTGTTTTATAATACACTAACTGTTGCCCGCGACTACGCTCGCGTGGTTATAAAGATATGCATTACTATTGAGATGTTTAACGCAAACTTTTTTTTTATTTCAGTCACTTGAAATGCTTATCACACTGAGTAACTTTTTAAAAGGCACAATTTAGTATAATTTAATAGTTATTTTTATAAAACCTCTCTATACACCACATTCTTAGTTTTATTTTCAGGCTGCAGTATAAATAACCTATCGACGAACTTATAGCTGCTGTATATATTTCATACAAACTATCAACCCTAATTAAACCCTCTTAGCGGTGGAATATCGCAAAATCCATTCTTAGCGGAAGTCTACTAACTATAATCTACCTCTCTGCTAAATTTCATCTTTATCCATTCTGGATGGATGGACCCTCCAGCAGTTTTTGGGTTCTCGTGATGAGTGAGTCAATGACCTTTCTCTTTTATATATATAGATTACGATACATTATTTGAACACCTTCTCATCATTTATAAAGCATACATTTTAAATTTCAAGTCTCTTACTTCAAAAACATAGGACTTTCATATAAACTTCCAACCCCCGTTTTACCCCCTTGGGGGTCGATTTTCGTAAAATCCATTCTTAGTGGATGTCTAAGCTCTATAAGGAAACTACCTGCCAAATTTCAAGTTTGTAGCTGTTATAGTTTCGGAGATTTCGTGATGAGGGAGTCAACCTACCATCCTCCGTTTTAACCCCAAAAGGGAGTTGATTTCTAAAGATGCCTTATTAGAACACCTCCTCACTATCTTTAGAGCACACATTTTAAATTTCAAGTCTCTGACTTCAAAAACATAGGACTTTCGTACAAACTTTCAACCCCCGTTTTATCCCTTCAGGGGTCGAGTTACGTAAAATTAGTTCTTAGAAAACGTCTACGCCCTATCAGAAACCTATTTGCCAAATTTCAAGTTTGTAGCTGTTATAGTTTCGGAGGTTTCGTGATGAGTGAGTCAACCTACCATCCCCTGTTTTAACCCCAAAAAGGGAGTTGATTTCTAAAGAAACATTATTTACACACCTTCTCACCATCTATAGAGCATAAATTTTAAGTTTCAAGTCTCTTACTTCAAAAACATAGTACTTTCGTACAAACTTCCAACCCCCGTTTTACCCCCTTAGGGGTCGAGTTTCGTGAAATTCGTTCTTAGCGGATGCCTACGTCTTATAAGGAGCCTACATGCCAAATTTCAAGTATGTAGGTCTTATAGTTTCGGAGATTACATGATGAATGAGTCAATCTACCATCCCCCGTTTTAACCCCAAAAGAGAATTTATTTCTAAAGATACATTATTTGGATACTTCTTCACTATCTATAGAGTATACATTTTAAATTTCAAGTAGCTTACTTCAAAATCACAGGACTTTCATACAAACTTTCAACCCCTGTTTTACCCCCTTAAGGGTCGAGTTTCGTAAAATCCGTTCTTAGCGAATGCCTACGATCTAAAAGGAGCCTACCTGCTGAATTTCAAGTTTGTAGGTGTTATAGTTTCGGAGATTTCGTGATCAGTGAGTCAACCTACGAACCCCCGTTTTAACCCCAAAAAGGAGTTAATTTCTAAATATACATTATTTGGACACCTCCTCACCATCTATAGAGCATACATTTTAAATTTCAAGTCTCTTACTTCAAAAACATAGGACTTTCGTACAAACTTCCAACCCCCGTTTTATCCCCTTAGGGGTCGGATTTCATAAAATCCTTTCTTAGCGGGTGTCTACGCTCTATAAAGAACCAACCTGTCAAATAACAAATTTGTAGCTCTTATAGTTTCGGAGATATCGTGGTGAGTGAGTCAACCCACCATCCCCCGTTTTAACCCCAAAAGGGAGTTGATTTCTAAAGATACATTATTTGAACGCCTCCTCACCATCTATAGGGCATACATTTAAATTTCAAGTCTCTTACGTCAAAAACATGGGACTCTCATACAAACTTCCAACCCCCATTTTACCCCCTTAGGGGTTGAGTTTCGTAAAATCCGTTCTTAGCGGATGTCTACTTCCTATAAGGAGCCTACCTGCCAAATTTCAAGTTTGTAGGTGTTATAGTTTCGGAGATTTCGTGATGAATGACCTTTCGCGTTTATATATATTATAGATATACGCTTCAGCCTGTAATATCCCACTACTGGGCATAGGCCTCTTTCCCCATGTAGGAGAAGAATCAGAGCTTAATCCACCACGCTGCTCCAATGCGGGTTGGCGGATATATTTCCTACTAAGAGTAACGATCGCTATCAGGTGTACGTGATAACAACCGGGACCGACGGCTTGACGTGCTCTCCGAGGCACGGTGGGGAGACCCACAAGGACTGCACAAACACCCAGACCACGGCAAACACCTGTATGGCCAATACCAATGTTTGTCATGTGCGGGGATCGAACCCGCAACCGCCAGCGCAACAGGTACAATCCATGGCTGTAACCGTTGCGCCAACGCGGCGTATATATATATATATATATTGTATTTTACTGATTTCGATGATTCAATTTTTTATTTGAAAACTGGTTCTTGTCGTGTTGTCCCATTTAAAGTGAGAGTAAAGTTAGACTAGTTTTTGAGTTATACCTACTTAGTAATATGTGTAATATTATGTACTATTTTACTTGTCGATGTAAATTGAAATCGTTGTTTTTTTTTGTTGGTCAATAAACAATTTAAAAAATCATCCGACTTCCGCAAAACGACCCGAAACGGTACTTTAAAAATTTCACAATCTACAAACAATGTATATCAGGAAAGGAATTTTTCAGGCAACCCTTCGTGATTTATTTTTATTGATTTAGTCAAGTAAATATAAAATAATTTTTATCCATTAAGAAGCTGGATGAAGGTCCTCTCTAGTTCGGATCTACTTACACTAAAATTGTTACCATTACTGTTTCATTACAATTGTTCAGAGCATATATCTAAAATAATTCACTAAGAGAATTCTTTATTTAAAATTTAAAAAAAGAACATATAAACAATCCTTGATATCGATTCTTGATCGAATTACAAAAAAAAAAAAAAAAATTACGTTGCTTTATAAATAATTTTATTTATGGTTTGGTTGCAGACCAATACCTATTACAATACAGATGCATAATCGAGCCAATCGTAAATGATCTTATTATTTAACATGAAATAATTAAATTCATGTTAGTTCAGTCATTTAAGGTACTTCACTCAATCAATCAAATCGTCACTAAAGTGACAATGACATTACTGTAGAATTTTTAGGTACGTTATTCCGACAAAAAAAAAAAAACTGTCATTTATAGGCGTGAGCTGTCAAAAAGATAATAAACTATTGGATGGAGTATAGAATTTTTTTTTTTTTTATTTAAGATGTAGTGTTCGATATTTGAAGTCTTTTGATTGATTGGTTGAAATCTTTTATATGAGTGACTGACAACCTAAATAAATATTTATTATCGACACTCTTCGCTCTTATGGTATTTACGAATGTTAGAAAGAGATGGGCTATATTTTCATGGGCCATTTAGAATCATTTTAGTATTAAGAGGAAATTTACTACATTTAAAAGTCAAAAAGAAGGTAATAGAATACAAGTAAGTAGCGATATATACACACACCCATACACACACACACACACACACACACACACATACACACACACACACACAAACACACATTATACTTAACAAAACGTTTGAACTAGTAATAAAAAAATTTATTTTGTAGGAGTTATTACGATAAATCACTATTTTATTTGTAGATAGCTTAAGTAATATAGGAATTACTAAATAGGAAATAAAGTATTATAGGAATTTGTCACAAGTACCTAATTATTGTTACACATAATTTTACGTTCTTCAATTTTTTCTATTTGATTTGTCGCAAATAAATAAATACTAAAATTAGGTAATTTATACGTAAAAAATCTTTCTCCTAAACTGTTTTCAAATTTAAAACTTTAATTATACTTATTTTATTAAGTATTATTATGATTGGTTAGAATAAGTTTGAAACTTATAATGCGTGTTTTTAATGATCTCTCATTATGAACTACTAAATCGATTACGTTGAAAGCTAAGAAGGATACATTCCACTATTAATATCTGTACTTAATTAATATTTACCAGAAGTATAAATTACCTAATTTCATGTTATTGAGTTTATTTTCATACGTACAATTTATGGTGTATTTTATTAAACATTTCATCGGATTCTGAGAAAATAGTATACTATAGTAAAAATCAGTCAAATTTAGAGAGGGGTTTCGTTCAGTAGATTTCACTCATATTTTTTTCATACCGGGGGCCTTGTATGAAAATCGATACTCCAAAAATCGGGTCCCGTAGAATGAAAAGTGTTCATATGAAATAAAGACAAAATAGCGTATTCTATTAACGACTCATCGCTATTAGAATTAGTATTAAAACACCTCGTTCAACTAAAATTCAATTTTAAAAATTATAAAACTGCAATTTTCCTTCAAGAAATTGCGATCGAGGGAAAAAAAGGAAAAATTAGCTTTGACTTCAAAGCGTTGCTGAGAGTTAATTGAAGATTTACTAAAACGAGTAAAAAGCTTAACTATCCTGCAGGGAGGCTGCATCTGAGATACAGATGATTATGACGGTGATTTTATAATTGTTAGAAATTGTATTGACGATAATTTAAAATAAAACTTAATATGTGTTTCGTTCAAAAAATGTGTTAAGAATAATAAGTAAACCGAGACATTTTGTCATTTTTATTAATTGCCTTTTAGTGGAGCTGGAGATGGAAGTGTGTGAAAATGTCAAAAATATATTGTAAAAATTTAAAGGTATAAGACATATTCAAAATGTCTTTTTAAATAATTTTAGTAAATTAAATATATGCTCTTATGTAAAATTGAGTCTAATATATAATTTAAACTTTAATATAGTTATTAAAAAAAACGAGTATACTTTCGACCACACGACTAAAGTCATCATCATTACAGCCTATCGCAATCCCTTGCTGGACATAGGCCTCCACAAGTTTGCGCCAAAAAATGACGTGAACTCATGTGTTTTGCTCATTGTTACCACGCTGGCCAGACGGGTTGGTGACGGACTATAGTAAAACCTGTTAAGTCTCCCCTACATTAATATACGAAACGTAACTGTCTCTTTTTCTATCTTCACTAACTCATATCTTAG
Organism: Melitaea cinxia; assembly: GCF_905220565.1. Classification (NCBI taxonomy): domain Eukaryota; kingdom Metazoa; phylum Arthropoda; class Insecta; order Lepidoptera; family Nymphalidae; genus Melitaea; species Melitaea cinxia. The sequence continues at coordinate 8,054,200 of NC_059415.1, forward strand.
CAGCTTACTTTCAAAAAATCAAGTCAGGAGTACAAAATTTTAAGCTCGAATCCTTTTTCTCTTAGATAAGTCCTTATTCATTTATTGAAACTAATCGTAACTAAGTCACATCATCATATAAAGCGTAACAAGTACAAGAGTATAAAAATTGTATGATTTACGACCTATAAAATAGTTATGTTTCGTACTGTATTGTTAAAGTCGAAATCTGGACAAGACATAGGCTACATAAGGTAATTACCTATTGAGAACTAAATTTTGAAAATTTCATTGGTCTTGTTATAAATGCTCCTGAAAATATTCAGCGTAGTAAAAAATATAAAATGACCTTCCTAGAAGTTTCTTTAGCGATACATGACATATGACTAGCCCGTTGGCGCAGTTTGCAGTGGCAGTTTGCTTTCTGCTCCGCGGCTTGTGGGTTCAATTGATACCATGTCACGCCATGGAATTCAACCACATTATTGCAGGTAATTTTTCATTAATTGATTTGTTTTACGAAAAATCATACACCTATGAATGTTTTTAATAATGTTATGCATGACGTAATTATATAATGTAGGTACGTATGTACGCACGTTAACTGAGGTGGGACACTGCAGGAAATATCCAGCTCAAAATCTGGAGCAGCCTGACTGGGAAAGTGCTTCGAGCTTATAGAAGATCACAGTTAAGTATCCTGCTTTCAAACAGTGTTGTGTTCCTCTGGTGAGTAAGGTGAAAAGAGTTTCTTGCGGGAACTGAAGGTAAGGTTGGCAACGCGCTTGCGATACTCCTGGTGTTGCAAGCGTCTATGAGCTACAGTAATCGCTTGCTATCATATGAGCCGTACGCATGTTAGCCGATTTAGTTGTATAAAAATGTAGTAACTGCAATAACCAACCCGCCTGCCCAGCGTGGTGACTATGGGCAAAACACATGAGTTCACGTTATTTTTGGCGTAGACTTGTGGAGGCCTATGTCCAGCAGTGGACTGTTTAGGCTGTAATGAATGAATGAACTGCAATAATGTTTTACTCATATAAAGTCACATACCTTAACTAGTGGCATAAATAAATTGAATTACACATCAGAAATTCAAAGCATAGTCCTACTAATAACGACAGCTCCACCTCACGGGCACCCTGAGAGACGAGCGGAACCCTCATGCCGGTCACGTACACCGTACATTACTAAATATAATTACTGTTAGGTTCTGTCCTAATCTTCTGTATTAATTATAGCGGAAAATCTAAATAATCCTACACACTAGATCTGAACATCATAACAAAATTTCTTCAAAGGAACTTCGGGATTATTAATTTTAATAGAGATATTATTTTAGTTGTAAATCTGTAAGTAACCGTGCAAAGCCAAGCAGCACTTTTTTTAAATATAAAGAGTTGACACAATAATTATGTAATAGTGGTTTTCTAAGGTACGCATAAAATTTTGATTTTATAAGGGTACTAGCTGCCAGGACAGACTTCGTTCTGTGAAAAGTTGATAGTGAAATTTATTTATTTTTTAAATTTTTTATGCGCTAAAACTATTTTGAGCCTTAAGAAACATACAAAAAAAAATTAGCCGAATTGGTCGAGCCATTCTCGAGTTATGTGCTTAGCAACATTCATTTTTATTTCTATACGAGTAGATGAGATGATTTATATTAGGTACTGTATATATTTAGTAAACGAAAATGACAAAGACGATCTGTAGTTAAAGTTAGTTGGTGCCGTGCTGGCAGCAATAGACCTTTGCGCTAGCGGTCGTGCGTTCGATCACTGCTTCCATCTGGCTAGGGGCTTTTACTTGTTTGTTAAAGTTGCATGACTTCGAACACATGATGTCATCCTACTATCAATGATTTCATGTGGGTCATTTTAATTAAAAAAAAAAATAACTAAACAAACTTTAAATGTCAATACAATTGAGTTTGCTCGCAACGAAAAAATCCGACTTCAATTACATCGACAAGTAATACCACGTAGGTAGGCGAAAAAATTGTCAACACTCATTATTAAATATAACTCAAAAAATACTCATCAGATCACAATTAAATTTAAATGACACTATTCGAAAAGTCTTAGCTTTCAATTTAAAAAAAAAAATAATCGAAATCAGTACACCCAGTAAAAAGTTATGCGGTATAATACAACGAAAAAATAGTCTAGTAAATACGTATTATTAGCGATAACTCAAAAAGTATTATTATAAAGTAAATTTAAATGGGACATAACACGCACCGTCTATCGATTAAAAAATTATCGAAATCGGTTCACACATTAAAATTTCTGAAGAAACACACATAAAAAAATACAATCGAATTGAGATCCTCCTCTTTTTTTGAAAAAGGATTACTCCCAAAAAACAAAAATATTGCAATTACTAAACAATAATAGCCACTCTAACATAAAAAGCCACTCATATATCAAAACACTTCGTAACAGTTAAAGCTCATAAAATACCAATCTTCCCACAAAGATAACGTAACATCTTAATGATAAGACTTATAACATATTTATAAGCTACTTATCGGAATATTTTTGACCTATCGCTTCTTCACGCCGAGGGTAACTTATTATACGCCTATCGCATCTGGAGAGCTCATCGAAATCAGCAAAGCCTCATGAAAATCTAATCGCCGAGTGATCGCACGGTATCCCTCATGGATGCCAGGGCTGGCTACTCTCTGTTTCCTAGTAATTTCGGTCAGAGATGTATCTATTTTATTTTTTTGTTGATTAAATTTTATAAAATAAAATAAAACTAAAATCACAATAAAATTTAAAAAAAATATAAATTAATTAACCAAATAAAATTTTATTTGAAAATGGTCAGCACGATGACAAGCGGTTAACGTAATCTACAGCAGCCTGCAACACCAGTAACATTGCAAGCACTTTACCGACCCTACAGCCGCAGCAGCTATTACTTGAGAGCGTTATGATTTGGCTCTAATTTTCTTTGAGGTTAAGGTACTTAGTTACTTACCAAGTCACGGAGTTCCAGACTTTGAGCAAGATATCTATGTGAACTCATAAACTGTGAAAAAATACTCAGAAGGTTTTTATTAAAAGTTTTGAATTATGCACATTTCCTAAAGCAGTGCAGTACCTTTATTAAGATCCAACACGTTTTGATTTCTAAGCTCTAATGATTAGATAACACAATACACTTGTAACACAAGTCAGTACATATTTTACGACGCAGCGCCGCAGCCCTGCACCGCGGCAATATTCAGTGGTATGCATTATTCAGTTTCATTACTCCCGAGCCACTTCAGCTATAAATCGAACGGGCCTTTATTCATTTTCCCTATTTTTCCCCTTTTCTTGTTTTATACCTTTCATACAAATAGTGATAATATTTGATCGGATTGATATTTCATTTCGATACGGGACGGGGATTGAGATTTGTTTGTTGTCATTTTGTCACCGACGATGTATTTTTTTATCGATTTTTATTTGATATTGATTTTGTTTTAAAAGTGTTTTACTGACAACTGGTAACGTGATAAATTTTTTTATGTATTGATATTCTTTTACAAGTGAGTCTGGAATTTGAAATTGATTTTATGATGTTTTTTAAGGTAATTATTTTCTCTGAAAACTCGTAGACGTGATATATGAAATTTGCAACATAAGATTTATTTGCTTAGTCATTGCATTTAATTTAATACATTACTTTAGCCTATCGCAGTCCATGTGCATGCGATTCTTAATTGCTAATTTGAAATAGGAAATGATGCCTTTTGAAAACTTTTGTTGACATCGATGTTAAATCGAAAATCAGATGTAATGTTTGAAAATTATTACACAACAAAAGGAGAGATAATTTTAAGTATGAATTTCAATAAATATTTATTCAATAACCATACACACACACACACACACACACACAAACACGCACATCTGCCTATCGCACTCCACTGCTGGACATGGGCCTTTCTAAGTTCGCGCCAAAAATGGTGCGAACTCGCGTGTCTTGCTCATAGTATATTGTACAGATATAAGAAATACAAGATATACTAGCTATCATTTCTAAGCTGTGCACAAAAAAAAACAGCCGAATTGAGAACCTCGTCTTTATTTGACGTCGGTTAAAAATCAGCCACAGTAGTTTACACAATGTACGTTTAAGAAATACACTTATATCACATTAAATTATTAAGACAACTAAGACTAACATCACAGAGATAACAAAAAGTTAAGAGTCAGTAAGAAAAATCACATAATAGCATTCTGTAGTTCTCAGAGCAACACACGAGTGCAAGAAAGTTTACTTAGTTCTTTTGAATTACGTAATTGTAGTTCGTTGATGAATAGTGGCTCTTCAACTAAACTCAACTTTGAGGCTTTGATCATTGAGTAAATACTTCTAAGTAAAATATTATTTTTAACAGGCTTCAAAAAAGGAGGAGGTTATTCAATTCTACCATATATATATATATATATATATATATATATATATATATGTATGTATGTATGTTTGGGGATAACATCGTTGTTTATGAACCGATTTTAATAATTCTTTATTTGTTGGAAAGGAGATATCCCAAGGGTGGTATCATGATAAAGAAACCAGGATCTGATTAATTGTGTTTTCCTTGTAACATTAGATTTTAGTAATAAGTAAATAAATGAAGTAGGACATAGTACAAACAGACACAGAAGATAACTAAAGACAGCTAGAAAGTACTGCTTTTCAGCAGTGTTGTGTTCCTGTAGTGAGTAAGGTGACCAGAGTTTCTGGCGGGGATTGCGGGTAGGGTCGGCAACTCGCTTGCGATGCTTCTGGTGTTGCAGGCGTCTATAAGCTACGGTAATCGCTTACCATCAGGTAAGCGGCACGTTTGTTTGCCGACCTAGTATTTATTATAAAAAAAGTTCTTAAAGCTTAAAAAATCTGTAGTAATTACTTAAATCGATTGAAAAAAAAAAAAACAAACACAATGAAACTGATACAGTGTAACAGACTATGTCAAATATATTGAAGAAAGCAGCTTAACAGCGAATCAAATAAAAAATAAGATAAGCTACCTCATCATTAAAACAGTTAAAAAATAATATAGCGTCGAATAGCTCATAACGTTACGAAAACCGCCTCTAATTGAAAATATCTTTATCTCTTAATGCGGAAAAAGAAAGATTTGTTTCAGCTCTCGATAGAAATAGCGTGTAAGAGCCATTAAGTTAATCGGCTTAGACTATCATCACGATTCAATAACCTTTTCACTCAAACTGATTTCATCACCTAGGATGATGTACATTGCTTGTTTCGTGCAGTAGTTTCAATAACGACAGTTACAAAACCATCAATGAATAGCAATAGTATTATTATACTCAGTACGAACTTGACTTTGCGTTACCTAAGTAACGGAAAAAAGTAATCAATGCAAAGTCGTTCCCGGCCGATAAAGAGGCTACTTTGGCGGATAAATTAATATTATTCGAGACGAAAATGCTTTATGATAATCTTCCCGTCGTCTCGATATTTTTTTGTCATCGAGATGTGAATAAAATTTTATCGATATCGATTCAAGATGGAATGTTAATAGACATATTATCATTGAGGTCGAGCACAAAAGGAAATATCTTGTTCAAAATCTGGAGCAGCCCGTTTGGGAAAGTACCTCAACCTTACAGAAAAATCACAGCTTTATAATACTGATTTTCAGTAGTATCGTGCTCCTGTGGTGAGTGAGGTGGCCCAGAGCTCCTGGGGAGGGTCAGCGGTAGAGGGTCGGTAGCGTGCTTGCAATGCTTCGGGGGTTTTGCAAACTTTTAATATTGTAAAGCTGAAAAGTTTGTTTAGCTAGAACATGTTAACTTCAGGAACTGTTGATTATAGGGTAGGAAGCTAGGTAGCTTGGAAGGCTACAGGCTATATAGGTAATATTAAGTTACGATCAGTCCGAGCGGAGCATCAATGAAAATGTTGCTAACGCGCGGCTACTTGGTAATGTTACAGATAGAAAACAATATTTCTCCTGATTTTGTGAAGACGAAACAGTTCATCATCATCATCATTTCAATCTGTTGGAGTCCAGTGCTGGACGAGACGAAACAGTTATTATATACAAATTACGTTTTTAAAAAAAACTGCTTATAACAGTACATTTTGATCTAAACTTTATTCAAGGTTAAAGATCATTTATTTCTCACAAAGAATACTGACATGGAAAATTACGTACACTAAATTTAAACAAAAATATATCGTGAGTACATCGCAATACAATATAAGTACAAACGGTTCATAATTGAGACAATAAACAAACAATATGGAGGGTAGGATTAAAATATCTGTACACAAAGTTAGCAGAAATATGCGCAACTGGAAGTGTCATTGTTAGGGATTTATTTTATGTTCCACTATATAAAAAAAATTGTATACTCCTTTGATCAATGTTAGGCCTAAGAATTGCCAGCGTATTAGTCGTTTTGGTATATTACGTGTATATAATTTATGTATTTTTTTTATTATTATTGTTTTTTTTCCTTGCCAGATTTTATAATTGAAGACTTTATTTTTGCTTTTGCGAAGATGAAACTTTTGTATGTATCTATTTTAAATTAAATGTTAACTAAAGTTTTGTAACAACGTTCCATCACTGTCGAAGCACCAACAAATTGTTCAAAGTACCCCGTGCGAAGCCGGGTTGGGTCGCTAGTGTAGAAATAATTAACTTTGCAATATATAAGCTGAAAAAAAGATAATTAAGTTAGTGAATCTATAGGGAACTGCCGCTTCTCTGTTGCGGAGTTGAAATTTTAATTAAGTGAAAACAATCTGATGTCTCGGTATTTTCCGATACTGCTGATTAAATTATCTGCTTTGTGCGTTACTGTGACTTTGCTTAGGAAACGATTGAGTATGGCTTAATTCTCTGTATTATTCTCTACTAGCGACCCGCACCGGTTTCGCACGAGTGAAATGATGATAAAAAATAAAAAGAAAATTTAAAGATCTAAGCATACAGACATGCGTCTTCGGTGCGACAAAGCCAGCCCTGCGGTCACCAACCCGCCTGCCCAGCGTGGTGACTATGGGCAAAACACATGAGTTCACGTTATTTTTGGCGTAAACTTGTGGAGGCCTATGTCCAGCAGTGGACTGTATAGGCTGTAATGATGATGATGAAGCATACAGACAGCGAAAAGCGACTTCATTTTATACCATGTAATGATCTTACACTACCCACATTTTAGACGTATGTAATTTGCCTATTTTTATGGGTACAAATAAAATTTTCGTATTTTACATGTTGCAAATAGAAAAAGGTATAATTTTGATTTTTAGCTAACGATTCAACTGTTTGCTTGTTGAATGCTTTTTAGTCAATGAAGTTGTATATTTTTAATTTGTATTATCCTAAACCTCCATTCTTTCAAAATGTCGGTGTAATTGTAAAAATAGATTTCTTTTGAGCATTATAATTTTACAAAATATAGCAAAATATATTTCAAAATTACGTTAATTTTAAAATGAAGTACATTACTTAAATTCTCCCTCTGAGAGCGTCGTCGAGTAAATGTCTGTCACGTGTCAGCGAGATGAAACGAAAACTTGTGAAGGAAGAATGTTTTCTTTGTGATTTTAACTTGGAAGTGTTGAGAAAACTAGCTGGTGACATTTTATTTAATCAAAGCTTAAGAGGATTTATAGTAAAATGATTTTTTTCTGTTAAAAGATTTAAGAGAGGCAAGTATTAAGTTTCAATTGAGTTGTTAAATATTTTTAAATTTTTTTATTGTCTCCTTAAGGAAAAAAAATAGTATAACTTATTTATAGGTCTTTACTGAGTGTGCAGATTTAGGACTAGATATAATTTTAACACGAATAGCGGTTTTGAGTTACAATTCTTACTTTACATTCTCACTTTCACAACCTCTAATACTAAAAGAACGCTAAATACATTTAGTTATCGACCAGTTAGAATGAAATGGAGGTTGTATACCAATGTCTTTAAAAGAGCCGGTGTGTTCACTATGATTTGGTAAAATATGGCTATGTTCTTTTATCTAAAATTATATAAAACTTGGTATGGTACCATGCTGTGGTGTCTGTCGGCCGAGTAGAGGCCTTTACTTACAGCGCCCGATCCGTGCCGACGATACGTTCCTTCAGAACGGATCGTTGGATCGGATCGCAAGGGTCTTTACACTAACTGCGATACCGGCGACAACCCGTTCTGCGATACATAAAACTATCTATTCCAGTTTAAGATTGTGTTTGAAACGGTCGCGCACACCCAACTTCAACACATAGATAGGGTTTACGAGGAAATTAATATGAGTACAGATGACGGATTCAGTTCTGATGAAGAAAGAAAAGAAGAAGAAGTAATTTTATTAGCTTTATTGTTGAATCGAAAAAGAAAAATTTGGGTCCATAACATTAATAAAAAAAGAAATGTATTTGGCGAATTCCATCACTTGCTTGACGATTTGGAAGATCGTTTTTATACCTACTTTCGAATGAGTGAGGAATATTTTGAAGAATTGCACTGCTTGTTAAAGCACAAACTTCGTAAGAAGAATACTAACTGGAGGAAAGCAATAGGAACAAGAGAAAGACTTGCAATTTACTTAAGGTATTTTTATTGTTATTGATAAATGACTTATGAACAATCAAGTATTTTTAATCATAAAACATAAATGTATGTATGTTATTATAAAATAAAAACAAGTTATAATTGTAAGCTATAACATTTCTTTGAAGTTTAAATTTTTATGTTCTATAAATCTAAAATCACAGGCTCATCAGCCTCATTATTGTCTGTTCGAAGCAGTGTTCTGTTTAAATATTCAGGTTGAAGCGATGGTAGTGCAGCTGATGCCGAATTTTGGTGTTGAATCTTAACTTGGTGTGTTGCAGAATCCGGTGTCTGAAAGTTTAACAACTCAAAATTTGAATCATTTCGCTCGCTACTTTGTTGAAATATGGAAGAGCTTAAGTCTTCTGGCTGTGGACTTGGTGTGGCTATATAACTTTGTACTGAGGGAGATTCTATACGTATAGTTGAAGAGGCTGATGAGCAACGATAGCTAGACGTTTCTTGCTGTTCTATTTCACGGATCTCCGCTTCGGCAAATAGCTTAGCCATATCAATTTTTAATCGAGCTTGTGTCAGTGGAGTGTATTTTTTAAAAGTTTCTGCGTAGCTTCTGAAAAGCAAGTCAACGGCTGTCTTTGGAACTTTATTTTCATTACGATCTTTAAGGTAATTTACAACTGTACATGCAAGATCAGCCGGTTTAGGTTTACGTTTGCGATGACCAATATTAGAATTATCTGCCGGTATAATATTTTCCTGATCAGACACTGTTTCATTCGTAACTTCGATGTCCGGGGAAGTAATAGCGATCGAAGCAGAAGCAGTAGGTATTGGTGAAACAACATTTGATGAAGTCGGCCTCAATGCTGTCGCTGTATCTAAAAAGGACATTTGTCTAGCCCATGGCCATTTTTTATATTTTGTTGCAGCTTGTCCCGTGGTTGTTCGTAATGTGCGTTTATATTTTGAATAACAATCCCTTAGACTTCTCCATCTCTTCTTAAGAGCGTCACCTGAAATAAATAAAAAAAAAATATATATTTTAAAATTTTAAAACAATAGATAACTTTTTTCAGATATTTGGCAACGGGCGCCTCGTATAGCAGTATAGCATTCTCTTATAGAGTGGGAGTAACTACCGTGGCAACAATAGTAAAAGAAACTTGTGAGGTGATTTGGACAGTACTGCAGCCTTTGTATATGCCCACACCCACTGACGAAACTTGGAGGAAAAACGAGCTCGGATATAGACATAATATGAAATATCCTAATTGCGTGGGTACGATCGATGGCAAGCATGTTTATCTTAAATGCCCGCCTAACAGTGGCACTGCATTTTATTGCTATAAGAAAAGGTTCTCCTTAATACTACTTGGTGTTGTCGATCCCAATTACATGTTTACTGTGATTGATGTCGGTGGATATGGAAAAGATAGTGACAACACTATATTTGAAAATTCGGCATTTTATCGTGAATATATTCTTGGAAAAGAAATCCTACCACCTAAACCACTTCCCGGTTTCAATGATCCTATGCCTCACGTACTTCTAGGGGATGAAGGTTTTGCTTTAGAAAAATATATCATGCGGCCATACGATAAACGAAGTGCTATGAGAAATGAGGATATGAAAACCTATAACAGTTACCATAATAGGGCAAGAAGAATATCTGAAAATGCTTTCGGCATTCTCGTACAAAAATGGAGAATATTCCATACACCGATAGAATGTGGAATAAATACAGCTTGTTCTTTAGTAAAGAGTGCGTGCTGTTTACACAATTTTCTAAGAAGCAAGAATATTGTAACCTGGAGTGAATGCCACACATTTGATACAAGTACAATATCATTATCGGCTGTAACACCCCTAAGACCAAATATTCGAAGAAGCAACACGGAGGCTTTCAGAGTACGAGAACAATTCAAGACTTATTTTAACGTTACATAAAAACTACGTATTCTTAAATTTCATTATTAAATAAAAATATACTTACAATCATGTTGTAAATTACTACTTATCTCCTGCCATGCTTCATTTTTTTAATCTAAATCTTTGTAGTCTGGGTCGCTCACATTATATATTACGGGATATTGACGCACCGCGTCAATCAAAGTTTCGGTAAAATTATCCGCCATTTTTGTTATTAGCACCGCCGATCACGCGTTCTCTGCCTCCGGAGACAGGTCGCAATTGACCGGCGTGCGATCAATAGAACGCGTGCGATATATCGAAGGCAGTGGGGAGGCGTACTTGGGCGGCCATTGGTTACAGAGAACGCATGCGTCCAGATCGCATCCTTAGATCGTATCGTCGGCACGGATCGGGCGCTGTGAGTAAAGGCCTTAAAGGCCTTAGAATAGCACCACCCCCTTTCTTTCCGTGGGAGTCGTCAAAGGCGACCGAGGGATAAACCTGGCTCAAAATCATCAGGGTTCTGGAGAAGGAAAACTTCACTTGAAACCCGGAATGGAGTCTCCGTCAAGTATTTGTGGCATAGTTCTAAAATGCGAAAGACTCCTGCAGCCGAACTGGCTCCACACGTATTCTGTCACTGGCACTCGTCGTTCCTGTGGGCCTAGCCAGTGAGGTCGAGAGGGTGGTACAGAGCTTAGTCAACTCTGCGTTTTCCTGAAGAGTGTCCTACGCGGCACAGTGTCTGTCTGACACTGTTTAAATCGTCTGCAATAGACGGACTAAGGCCAATGATGGTATGGTACCTCGTTCTAGCGGATACTATAATTTTATAAAAAAAAACGTTAAGTGTTTAATAGGGTACTTTCGGTAGTGAAAAATAAATTATAAAATTTGATAAAAATTAAAATTTATGAAGAAATACACTTAAATATTCTGATTTGGAATCATAAAAGCACATTATTTTTTTAATATATTGAAATTAAAAGTTGAATATTTTAATCTGTACATCGCCGACCCGCCATGGTATGACGTCATGTGGACAATAACAAAATTATGTCAGTGCAGTAAACAGCTCATAACATATCTATCAACTTTAACTTCAAGGAGTAATAGTTTTGCTCTTTCGATAGTGCATTTAATTTGCACCTATTTATTTATTAAAATGCAAAAAGATTTTGTAAAAGCAGATGGTACCAATCTGCCAAAAATTGATTCAATGATGGTTGCAAAGTTTTTTTCATGTAACCCAGACTTCTGTTCTGTCGAATTTCAAAATGTTAAAACATCTTTGTAAGTATTACATGTTATATTATACTGTTTTTTTTTATGTTAGTGCCAGGTATACCTAATTTGAAAAATAATGTTAGAAAGGTTGAGTTAGGTTTATTCCTTTTATTCCTTATGTTACTGCCAAATTAAGACTTAATAGTTTTTTTAAATGCTAGTATTTGTACAGCTAGACACTACACACCAACGATAGCTATTGTAATTCATTATTTTACACAAAACATCAAATATTTGTAACTGTTAACGTTGAACGACAAAGAGTATATCTATAAGGTATTGAACTTTTGACGTATTGAACGAATTCGGTCTTACATACAACATACACGACTTTAGTTATTAACCATATTACGTCACCAAAATGGCTGATAGCGTTTTCGCGGAAATAAAAAAGGTTTAAAATATAATTTAATTTTATGGCAAAAAAGCGTGTTTATTTTGCCGAATTTTTTTTTTGCCATTTTATTGGAAAATTAACATTTTGGAGTACATTTTCAAACATAGTGGAATACCCTATTCATCATAAAGACTGTCAGATAAAATAAAAAGTAATACTAGGTTCAGTCCACCAAAAAGATTTCAACATATGTACACTGTACATATCCTGTGAAACCTGTGAAAATTTTATTGTAAAAATAGATATACGAAAATAATCGCTCCAATCATTTATCAGAACACAGATGTAGTTCACTATTTCCTTAAGAAAATTATATTGGAAATCTGCAACGTTTTATTAAATTCTCGTGAAGATATTTCCCTCTCATGAAGTGTGAAGAATCTGCAGGAACGTAACAATAGCAAGTACTGGAACTCCTCGACTTTCAAGTCTGCGATGTTGTTTTATCCGGTCCTCCCGGTGAGCTACTTTGTATGAGAGCTACTTGTTCTGGGAGGTATTTTTTATTAAGTGACATTACAAGAGCCTTTATGTGCACGGTGTGTGTATTAAAAAAATATTTTGTTTATGTAGACGATTTTTGCTTAAATCAATAATTATGTCACTGGCTTATAATAAGCCCTTAAGTTTGCGCCTTAAAACATACTAAAAGTTACATAAAATTGGGCGCAAATCACTTTACTGTCTTTGTGAAGATGTTTTCTTTTACAATACTTGGAGTCTAGGTCATCGATTAAGTATGTGAATCAATTTATTATATCTTAATGTAGTATAGTTTGTATGAAAATCAAAAAAAATGTAGTCTTTGGATTTAAACTATCACAATTTAAAAAAATATTTTAAAGAAATCGCCTTAAACCTAATTATGTAATTGGCATTAAAAAAAATAGTTATTGCGAATAGTAAATAAATACTACCTTGTCTCATATCGTGTTGTTATTTTTCTCCTTGTCTTAGCAGTTCTGTTGAAATTCTGTTCTCTTTACGCTGACGGTATCTTAGACAAAATTAATTTTTCAATTTTTACACAAAATTAAACAATTTTGCCAATGTGCATCCTAATTTAGAAGATGCTAAACAAAAAAAAAAAAAAATTGAACGAGTATACGTATTGGTTGCTAGTAGGTACCACATCCAATTCCATGGATCACTTTTTAACGAAAATATCTCGAACACGAAACATAACCTTCACCTTATAAATACGTAAGAACGTATTTGATCAAGTTTAATCTGATCCATCGGAAACACGATCGTGCGAGGAAAAGGTCAAAGCTGTGAATTAGAAACTAGATGCTCGATAATTCTGGAATAAAAGTTTACGTGATTTACAGTTACGAGTTATTTATTTACGGCGAGAGATTTCGGGACACCCGCCGTCTGCATGAATTACGGCTTAGTCCAAGCTAGTTCTGCTATGGCGAAGGATTCACACTGGAGGCTGTTTGCAAAATGAGCGGCTTTTGAGTTTCGATAAAATTGAGCACTTTTTTATACTGTTTATATCGATGATGGTTTTAATAAAGGTGTGAAGTATTTTCATAATTAAATTAATCTCTTAGATAATTTTTTTTATATTTTAAGTCAATTTTATTCCATTTGAGGATTTTGAGAGATATTTTGGGTTTTCAGTTCCTTAATAAGAGTTAATTAGCGTATCTTTTCTCTGGTTCACTTGTATTAACCATTAATATGCCAATGTCATTTTGTATACAATATACTCATGGCACCATGCATATTTCGTTCAAGTTAATTTACAATTTCATTTTCTGCAAGCACTCTACTTACCTTTTTTGTTCATACCTTTTTAGACGCTCTGTATTTTTCTTCTACTTATAACTACGTTTTATAAAAGGTTAAAGTATAATTAAAAAAATGAGTTTGTTTTAGACCACATGACTGAAGTAAAACTTCTTATTTTTTTTTTTTTTATTATGTTATGGGCTTACTCTTGACCTCAGTCTAGCTCTAGAGCACAGACGAGGTCGAAGATGGAGCGAGTTCGCCCAGAAGAAGCCTGTTCATTCGCGCTTTAAACATGTTCGGGTTGTATGAACTCGGAAATACAGACGCCGGCAGGGAATTCCATTCCTTGGCTGTGCGCATTAAAAAAGATGACTCGAAGCGCTTTGTACGTATGAAAGGTATATCAATCAGGTAGGGATGAAAGCCTGCGGTGCGTCTGAAAGTCCGATGGAAGAAAGGAGATGGGGGTATGAGCTCGTGCAGCTCCAGGGCACACTCCCCAAAGTACAACCTGTAAAAGACCGTTAGACTGGCAACCTTTCTTCGGTGAGCCAGAGTGTGAAGAGATTTCACCAAACTGGCATTACCGATTAGCCGCTTGGCTCTGCGTTCCACTGAGTCCAGTGTGGCGAGTTGATATTTAGCTGAGCCATCCCACAAGTGACTGCAATATTCCATGCACGATCGGACTTGAGCTTTGTACAGCGTAAGAAGCTGTTCAGGCGTGAAATATCGCTTAACCTTATTTAAGATGCCAAGCTTTCTGGCCGCAGTTTGCGCTTTGGACTCAATGTAATTGCCAAAGTTGAGGTTAGAATTCAACTCTATGCCAAGGAGGTCGAGGGTATCGGACACAGGGACAGGTGTACCACGGAAAGTAGGAGTCAAGTTGAAAGGACTCCGTTTGGCGGAGAACAAACAAGCCTGCGTTTTGGCAGCGTTGAACGTGACCAAGTTGCAATCACCCCATTGGGATACTTGCCCTAGTATTGAATTTGTTCGTTCTACCATGGCCTCTCTCTGAGAACGTATTACGTCCCTGCTGTCTCTTGCGCTAGACAAATATCTCTCAACAATCGTACTGTCATCTGCGTATCCAACAATGCCTGGTCGTAGCATGTCGTTAATATGGAGCAGGTAAAGAGTTGCAGAGAGAACAGAACCTTGAGGGACGCCGGCGTTTATGTCCATCAGGTCAGAGGAGCAGCCGTCCACGACCACTCTGATCGACCGTTCACTAAAAAAGTCTGAAATCCAGCTACAAAAGTCAGCAGGGATGCCGTAAGAAGGAAGTTTGGTAAGGAGACTTGCATGCCAAACCCTGTCAAAGGCCTTCGAGATATCTAGTGACACAGCGAGCGCCTCACCATGTTTCTCAATGGCTTCGCCCCAGCAGTGTGTGACATACACCAGAAGATCTCCAGTAGACCGCCCCTGACGAAAGCCGTATTGGTGGTCACTGAGGAGTTCATTGTCTTCTAGGTAGTTCAGCAACTTGCTGTTAAGCACCTTTTCCATGACTTTGCAAAGCATGGAGGTGATGGCGATTGGTCGGTAGTTGCAGGGATTAATTCGGCTACCCTTTTTGGGCACTGGCTGCACATTAGGCAGCTTCCAGGATTTCGGCACCGTTCTAGTTTGAAGAGAGAGACGGTACAGGCGCGTGAGAATAGGAGACAGCTCAGGTGCACAGGCCTTTAGGACGCGCGCAGGTATACCGTCAGGTCCACTAGTCTTATTCACGTCAAGGTTTAGCAAAACTCTACGGACCTCTTTATTGTGGATCGTGATCTCTTGCATAGAAGAGTCACATCGAGGCAAGGATGGTGGTTGTGTAGAGCTAGCGTCAAGACGCGAATTGCTCGCAAAGAGAGATGCAAACAAGTTTGCCTTTTCCACTGCCGAGTGAGCTAGCGAACCATCAGGCTTCTGCAGAGGAGGCAATATAGGGCGGCAGAAATTGGACTCTACTGCCTTCGACAGAGACCAGAATTGTTTACTACCAGGGGGGTAGGAGGCAAGTTTAGCGCCTATACGACGGATATGGTCGAATCGGGCCTTTTGTAATATCCGTTTGCAGGACTTGGCGGCTGAATTAAAAGCTTTCTTCCTCGTGCGAACCCTCCGCGCTCCAGCTTTGGCATCGCGGACTTGTACCCAAGCTAGGTAAGCAGACTCTTTAAAGGCTTCAGCATGGGCGCACTCAGCATTGTACCAAGGTCGGGATTTGTGGTCGAGCGATATGTCGGAAAATGGTATAAAGTATTCCATTCCCTGTCGAATCACGCCCGCAACTGCCTCAGCCGAGCACGAGGGGTTACCCGAGGAAAAACAGACTTGCCGCCAAGGGAAAGATGCATAGAAATGCCGCATCTCTTCCCAATCCGCTGACTCATATCGCCACACTCTTCTTGTGCCCCTTGGACAGTTGTCCGGAGGAGAGCTGGTCGATATGGATTTCACCAGACAATGGTCGGATGATCCTAGCGGGGCAGATACTGAGACCGAGTGTCTGTCTGGATCTGTAGTCAGCAGAAGGTCCAGGCAATTGGCTGTATGGCTAGCAATATCTGGTACCCGTGTTGCAACCTGTACCATCTGGGCGAGATCAAGTGCTAACGCGAACTTCTTATCTTCACTAACTTATGTCTTCTCGTAATCAGTCACGTGCTAGCGTTCATTGGGTAAACACGTACTTTGACATCTCGCATTTTATTAACGTCAACTGTTATACGATCTAATAATATTGTGACAATATGTTTACAACAAAGTGTGCTATGTGTAAGGAAGTTGTGGGCCATGGGCCAGAATGTTCTGCTTGTAAGTTGAAGTACCACTTTGGATGCGGAGGAATTTCGGAGCGGGGATTTGACAGACTGGGTTTGGCAAGAGATACGTGGAAATGTAATCCGTGCCGCGATGAAGACGTTAAATCTTATACTTCAAACGACGAGACCCTCCTTACTTCCGATGGTATACCTGGCCACTCAAGATTCTGTTCTGAAATTAATTTAGATCATAGTTCTACGCCTAAGCAGTTTAGCATGAATAAAGAAGCTCAGCTTGACTGGTCGGCTCGTGAAGTTCTCAATGATATTTTATCCAAAATGGCGGTGCTTCAATCACAATTTTCTGCTATTCATTTAATTCAAAGTGACCTAAAGCAAGTGACGAAGGACATCGCGGATCTAAAGTTAACTGTTAACTCAAGAATGGATGAGTTTTCTGAACGAGTAACCGCAATCGAAAACAGGGTTTCAGTTCTTGAAACATCTAAGACTGATTTAGATGAGATCAAAAATATAACAAACAGAATCATCGAGGATAACTATAAGAATGAACAATGGGTACGCCGATCGAACATTCAAATAAATGGTATCCCACAAAAAGTCGGTGAGAATCTACTGAAAATTATTCAAACACTGTCGGATCGCTGTAGTTTTCCAATCAACTTAAGTACAGACATTGATTTTGTGACCAGAGTCGCAGTTAAAAATAATACTGAGGTAAAGAAACCTAAACCGATAATTGTGAAGATGCAGTCTAGGTATAAAAAAGATGATTTTTTATGTGCACTTCGTAGACTTAAGGACCTGAAAGCACATGATCTAGGATTCGCCGGCGTGAATAATCGCATCTATATAAACGACCATCTATCGACACGCAATAAATTTCTTTTACAACAAGCACGGATTAAGTCAAAGGAGAAGAATTATGCCTACTGCTGGGTACGCAACTGTACGGTTATGGTACGTCGATCTGATAATTCACCAGTTCTGCATATTTCAACTGAGGACGACTTAAAAAAAATTGTATAAGTGATAACCTGACTTACTTTCAGTTTAATCGTCATATTTTTGTAAGAATTGCATTTATTTTGTTTCGTTTTTTCTCCCCTTTACTCAGTTTATTTAAATGTAAGCTTGATGACAAATTCTTAAATATGAAAACTTTTTTTTGTCGATTAACGAATTATATAATATTATATTTACATCATAAAATACATAAGGTTTACATAAACATAAGTAAAGCGATTAAGGCTCATACATTAATCAATTTCGACTACTTTAATTATTATTATATCTTTAGTTGTTATTTTAGTAATAGTTTTTTGCAGTATGTATTCGAGGTGTTCACGTCATGTTTTGTTGCTAAGCTTATATTGCTGGCCTATTCACAGCGAGCATCGTATAACGTACAACGCGGTTTTATCGGTTGTCAACAGTTTATTTTCGTTATGCGGATACGCAGATCGAGGCTATTCATGCGATCGAGCGATGTGCTTTGTACTTTATTATACATGTTTACAACGCAAAATACATTATTTTTTACAAATCTACCTCCTATTTACAATTCTTTTATAATCAACGACTTTTTCTTTGTATGTTTACTTACGATTCACTTGGATCGATATAGAATATTATTTCATGTATCTGTTAATATTATAACTAAACTCATTGGTATATTTGCCGCAATATGGATATTTTTACGTATAACTATTGTTCAAAATGTTGTAAAACATTGTTACTTTTTCTCTTATTATAATCACTATTATCACTATTATCAGAAGCATCTCATGTTTTCGGATTCTGTATTAAAATTATACGACTATGCTATTGAGGTATACAGAGTGATATTAAACGAATTTAGCGTGTTTCGAATGTCACTATACTACTACTTTTTTACCACTTCAACCATTTTATTTTATTTGGGTCTACTTGCTGATTCAAGTAAAATTAATTTTCTGTTCATATTAAATAAATACGATAATTATAAAAAGCTAACTCAGTTTCAATGGCCACGTTGAATATATTTTACCAAAACGTACGCGGCTTACGTACAAAAACCAAAGAATTTTTAACTAATGTATTGAATTCCGATTATGACATCATATGTATTACGGAGACATGGCTACTTCCAGGTATTTTCGATAGTGAATTATTCGACCCACGTTACAGTGTATACAGAGTCGACCGGGATTACGGAAGGTTGGGGCTGCGCTTGGGCGGCGGCGTGCTGGTGGCGGTACGCCGTGAGCTGGCGCTGGCGGTGGGCCCGCCGCGCGAGCCGCCGCTGCTGCCTGGCGCGCCCGATGTGCTCGGCGTTGGGATCGCACTTGATAGCGGCGGTGTTGTTGCTACTAATTATTTATATATATTTTGCTGTTATTTTCCACAAAATAAGGATCAGGTTGCAGCACAGCAACTGTTTTTAGACTATTTAGCAGATTTAAGTGATGGCATGCCTAATAGTGAATTCGTCATATTGGGAGATTTTAATATCCCCGATGCCATTTGGGATACTCAGACTATTAATTCAGATGTTTATTTCTTAATTAACCCCTCTTTTAATTTATTAACTAATCAATTATTTTCATTTATGACTTATAAAGATTGGTCGCAATACAATGGAATTAAAAACTTTAATAGTAAGTGTTTAGATCTCGTAATTAGCAGTCGTCCCTGCTTGGTACGTCGCACGTCGCCGTTGGCGCTGCCGGAGGATGCGCATCACCCGTCGCTGAGCGTCGAGTGTGTTGTCGCTCGATCAGTACAAGAGCTGCGCCCGTCACCTCGCACTATACGCAAGTTTTTTGCGGCTGACTATGACGCGGTCAATAATAGGTTAAGTGATATAGATTGGCGAAGTCTGCTTTCGTCTACCGATATTAATTCGGCCGTTGATAGTTTCTACGGTGTATTGAACACAGTTATTTCAGAGTTCGTACCTGAGAAAAAAATAATCGGTGACAGCAAGTATCCGGTCTGGTACTCATCTCATTTAATTAAGCTTATTAAGAAAAAAATTAAAGTACATAAAAAATGGAAATGTTATAATAGACTTAGTGATTACGAAAAATTCTCTGAACTTCGAAAAAAAACAAAAGAATTATCCAAGAATTGCTATAATTTATTTATATCCAGGGCTGAAATGAATATTAAAGGTAATCCTAAATTATTTTGGGCCTTTATTAAGTCTAAAAAATCTGTCGGAGGTATACCGGATACCTTGTATTTTAGGGACTCATATGCCTCAGATGGTCAGTCAATAGCTAATCTTTTCAACACATATTTTCATTCAGTCTTTGAGAGTGATGTGTGTGATTCACCGTCATCATTATATGGTGCTAATGCAATTATTGACTCTTTCGTTTTCACTCCTAGTATTGTTTTAAGGTACTTGCGTCAACTTGATATAAGTAAAGGCGGTGGTCCTGATGGGTTACATCCTGTATTTCTGAAGCGATGCTGTAGTGAACTAGCATATCCTGTAAGTGTTCTTTTTAATTTATCTCTATCCAGTGGTATAATGCCACCAATTTGGAAGCGTTCTATTGTTGTACCCATTTTTAAGAGTGGGGATAGGCACGATATTTGTAATTATAGGGGTATTTCTAAAATTTCAACCTTGCCCAAGATATTCGAGAAAATCATCTACGATAGTTTATTTCCTGCTATTCGGCCCTTTTTAATCGCTCAGCAACATGGTTTTATTGATAAAAGATCCACCGAAACTAATTTATGTGAATATTTAGATATAATTTTAGACTCTATGAATAAAGGCTTTCAGGTCGACGCCGTGTATACTGATTACTCTAAAGCCTTTGATAAAATTTCCCATTCATTGTTAATTTATAAAATAGAGCGCATCGGTATACACGGCGACCTCCTCAGGTGGCTGTCATCATATCTTAGGGATCGCTCTCAAGCGGTTGCTGTCAAAGGGTTCACATCTTGTTTCGTTCCCATTACGTCTGGTGTGCCTCAGGGCTCGCATCTCGGTCCTCTTCTATTTAACATCTTTATAAATGATGTTTTGGAATGTTTTCGTCACTCTAGCGTTTTATTATATGCTGATGACACTAAAATTTTTACTAGAATAAAATCTGTTCAGGATTGCATACATTTACAGAAGGATTTAAATGCTCTCAATGAGTATTGTTTGGGCAATAAGCTATTTTTAAATGTTAGTAAATGCTGCATTATCTCTTTTAGTAGGAAGAAAGCAACTATTCAATATAACTATAGGATTAATAATTCAATCCTTAATAGAGTGACCGAGGTGAGAGATTTGGGTGTCTTTTTGGACAGCCAGTTGCTTTTCCGATCACATTTTGAGAAAATTACTGCCAAGGCGTACAAAATGTTGGGTTTCTTGATTCGCCAAACAGCTGATTTTAAAGATATCAATACTTTCATTATTCTATACAATGCACTCGTAAGATCACATCTAGAATATGCTTCTGTTACATGGAATCCGCAATATGACAAATATAAGCATATGCTTCAAAGTATTCAAGATAAATTCTGTAAGCTACTCAAATATAAGTTTAAGACATCTCCGCCTAGAACATTAATAGCCCTTGAAGCTCGACGTGAACACCGTGATATCATTTTTCTGTATAAGATTTTAAATAACCAAATTGATTCACCATATTTATTAAATGAAATATCCTTCAATTGTCCTAAATATAATCCGCGATCAAATCGAACTTATACATTTGCTATTCCATTCTGCAGAACCAATTATGCTTCGAATCGATTTGTCGTTAGGGCCTGCAGACTGTATAATAATAATTACAATATGCTAGACATTTTTCATTTAAAACCTAATATATTTAAAACTGTCATCAAGCAATTAAATTAATTAAATGAACTGTGATTGTCACAAAATACTGTTACTGTAATTCTTGTATCATGTATAATGTTGTGTTAAAAAAAAAACTAAGTTTGTATTGTTTGTATAACTTTAAAGTTTGCCCAATTAATATTTGTCAGAAGTAATAAGTGAAAACTTAATTGGCTTATGAATTTTCTAGTTTGTAAGAATCATATGTGTAATTATAAGCTGTATGTTTTCTTCATAAATAAAATAAAAAATAAATAAGTAATGCTCTCATCACGCATTCTTTTGTAAAGAAGTTTTACTTCAAAAAAGGCTTTCTTATTTATTTTATCATGTACAAAAACTTTACGAATAACGATAAGTTTTTTCAATATAGAAAACGTTATCCGTGTTATCGCCTCTTTATAAGCGGCAGTAAAACCGCGCGAGTTACATTAATTCCCAGACCCGCTCCTATGATTTATGCTCGCCTGGTGAGTTTCTTCCTACAACCTGTACAACTTAAATAAATTTTAAAAACTTTATTTTGTAATTTCTGTAATATCTATATATAATTTATGTAATATTTCTGTAATAATCCCACCGTTGGGCATAGGCCTCTTTCCCCATGTAGGAGAAGGATCCGAGCATAATCCACCACGCTGAAATAGCTAGCGCTAGCGTTAGCACAGTAGTTAATATTGTAGTTAGCGCTGTAGCTAGCGCTAATAGTTCATAAGAAATAAATTTAAGTGTAAGTTTAATTTAAAAAATAAATAAATAATAAAAACAATATATTTGAAATAGGCACAAGTCAGTTATATGATAGGAAGATTTATCTGAAGACTTATTAATTGTTCTACTACTCAGTTAATTCTACCAAAGTCCAGGTTTTAATTTCACGTAAAGTCAACTTTTAGTGATTAAACAATCCAGAAGTTTGAATTGAAAATTACTGAGGCTTGTTAATAAATACTTTGAAATAATCAAAGCACATCTTCAGCTTCAAAAGCACTTTTAATCGTCATTTTACACATTAAAATTATAATCGTTTTTCATACATTACTTATAGTTGAAGTGGAGCTACCGTCAGATAATAAAAAGGTATAGATACAAACAGAAAATAAAGATGATCAAATAAAAGCCTTAATATGTACTTCAAACATTTATTTTATCTGACGTTTCATAAATTACGACAATATTAAGATAGATTAACAACAAAGAACCTAAATATACCGAGTGAACTAGTTGCAACTTTGTCAAAGGAGAAATTTTATCCATTAAAAGAGATTGCAAGAGAAACTCTCGGTAAAATTTACTATGACAAAGTTCCACTTAAGTATAATACAACAGCTTTGGCACAAAGACTTGGCGTTTACAACTTACTTCTATAAAGAATCATCAGTCTTTCAATAAAGATAAATATTTGACAATTATATTCAAGACGCTAAAATGGGTTTAGCCTTTCGTGATATCTCTTTTAGCACTTATTATATTTACCATATGGTTATCGGCGCGGATGTTGAGCGATGATCTTTAAATTTGAAAACGCTACCGCACTTGTAAGTCTGCTTTATAACACTACTTTTTTGGCCCACGGTGTCACTAGCGTTATTTTAGGAAAAAACGTACTAAAATTGTATGTAGCCTAGGCTTTCAAGGTAAATGGACTATCCAACACAAACTATTTTTCAATTTGAACAAATAGTGCCTAAGATTAGCGCGTTCAAACAAACAAACAAATTCTGCAGCTTTATAATATTAATATAGAGTTCTCACTATCGCTGACTTGACTGGAAGATATCTCTTCTAGTGATAAGTCCGCCTGCGCACTTAAAAATTGCAATGTACTATATTTTTATTGTTCTTTAAGTGCAATAAACAATATGAATTTTTTTTTATGATTCTAATTTTACGTTTTACTGTTTTTCATTTTTATACTGAATATGACTATTAACTGTTTGCACGATGCGTACATCAATCTCTACTGTTGCCGAGCGCTCAACATCCGCGCCGATACATACATATGGCGATATGTTTGACGAAAGGTCTTCCCAAACAATAGTACAAAGTTAATACTCCATTAATAACTATTCTATAGTTCTAATACTGTGTTCTTATTGATATGATTCGAAAAGTTAAACTTTAAATAATATTAAAACCTAATATATACAAATTCAATTGTGACTAGTGTAATGACTAGATTTGTATATGTATTTTAGTTATTAATTTAGGATTGCTACCATCAAAACTTAAGACAAATAGGAAAATATAATAACAAAAAGTTTTCTTATTTAAATATATATATCGACTGTCCCTACGTACAGTATCGAAACTGAAAATTTTCTATTTTTTTATTGCATGAAAAAACTACTTTTTATATATATTTTCAAAGAAAAAATGCTTTAAAATATACATGAAGTCACATTTTTCATGAGTTTATACTCATTATCGATACTTAACAAATCATTCAGCGTAAAAAATGTAAAGTGCCTTTTTTCATTTTCGATATTATACGTAGGGACAGTCGATATATATAAATGTTTACAAATGTGTTAAACGAAAGGCTAAGGAAACTTTAAGTTTTCTTTTTACGAATACGGCAGTGCTGTTTTAATAACATGAGATCGATTCAACAATTATTTTTTTAATTACTTATTAAATGTTACGATAAAATCGTTACAAAAATTTGACGAATCGGTAATTAGTGTTGCCAGTTGAAATAATGATTATTTTACATTATTTAAATACTAATATTATATTAAAATAAAAATCCTAATTTTTACCTGTTGTGCGGTGTTCGGCAGTGTCCTGAAACAAAATGTCAATGTTAACACAAACTATAAATAAGGCTTTAACGACTTGAAGTCTCAGACTTTGAAGGTATAAGTAAGTTTTTTTAAAGTTTGCTCCTTAAGGAACGATATAAGACTCGTGGTATGAAATTAATATGGGAGTGAAATCGTGTGAAGCAGTAACGCTAAATACTGACTCGATTTGTCTTAGATTTTTTTTATGTCACTAGGTCGGCAAACAACCGTACGGCTCACCTGATGGTAAGCGATTACCGTAGCTTATAGACACCTGCAACAGCAGAAGCATCGCAAGCGGGTTGCCGACCCAATCCCCAATCCCCCCTGGTCACCTTACTCACCAACAGGAACACAATACTGCTTGAAAACAGTATTATTTAGCTGTGATCTACTGTAAGGTCGAGGTACTACCCCAGTCGGGCTGCTCCATATTTTGAGCAGGGAATCCCTGCTGTGCTCTACCTCAGTTGCTGGGGAATTCTAAGAAAGAATAGCATTATACCGCGCAAAAAATATGGTAATCGTCCTTAAGGAGTGAACTCAGGTCACGCCAGAGCTGACACACATTTTTTTCTTTATTTTTATTTTTGAGGAGCCTTTTGTGCTTAGGTAGGACACAGCAGGAAATTTTAGATGACTAGATGTGTCGTTAAACACAAAACTCGAGAATAGCTGTAATCATTTGCCTAATTTTTTTAGATTCTTAACACTTTGTACGCTATTCTTACGAAATGAAAAAATAAGAAAACACGCATAACTTCTTATTGACTGCATCTAATTTTTGTATTCCTTACTATCAGGCAAAAGATTGTACAAAAGAAAAAAAAACGTAATATGTTTGCTGAGTCGCTAGTTAAAAGGAGGAGAACTTTTGACTGGGTATATGGAGAAATCTTTGATAACGCGTATTTACTTGACTCTTTTTTATTACTTGTCGATGTAATTGAAATCGGCTTTATTTCATTTGCGAGCAAACACAATGTAATAAATAATCTTTCAAAGAATGCATAACTATTTACCGAGCCAAGCGTTTGCTGGCGTCGATGTATAAAAAAAATAATATTCATAAAAAAGCTTGTATTATTTCTCACGCTCTGTTTTATAACGGAAACATTAACACCTACTTGTTTGAATGGAAAACATTTCAAAGGCGAAACTAGTGGAAACAAAAAGTAATAATATAAAGTCCGTAGTAAGCTTTACAGTAAACAGGAAAAAACTATCTGATGTTGCATTATATTAAAGTAAGAGTAATAATCGTTGTAAGCAAATTTGATGGAACAGGTTTTGGAGACGAAAACTTATATACAATGGAGATATATTATATACCTACTAGCTGTGCCCGTGACTTCGTCTGATTGGAATTTAACAAAAAGTTACAAGTTATAAAACGTAAGTAGACGAAAAAAATTGACAAACGCACTAGTCGTCACTACGATTTTCGAGGGTTTCCCTCGATTTCTTTGGGATTCCATCATTCGGTCCTGGTTTCCTTATCATGGTACCACACCCTACCACACCTTTCCAACAAAAAAAAAAAGAATTATCAAAATCAGTTCATAAACGACGAAATTATCCTCGAACATACATTATATATATATATATATATATATATATATATATAGACAGACAGACAGACGGACGGACGGACGGACGGACGGACGGACGGACAGACAGGCAGTTTTTATTCGTAGCCAACTACGTCAGAATCGATGAGTTAGTGTGTTTTGCAGTCCACGGAATTCTCAGCAGCCGTTAGTATCGCATCTCGAATTGACGCATCCTTTGCATTTCTCAGACCAAGATAGTCCATGTCTCCATATAGAAAATGCTTGCACGCAAGCTATAAAAAACCGCCTTCGATTTCAAATAAAATAAATCGCTGCCGCCTTTTAACAATTGTACATTTATAACATTCGTAAATCAGGCTAAGTTCACAGCATCCCTGCAGCTTGGATTCGCGATACATTAGCTTTGAGAGCTTCAGAGATAACATTACGACGCTTTGAGATTGATTGCAGTGCTGTTTCAATTGCTAATAATTGCTATTTATTTAATGCTATTTGTATCTTGTGAGATGTAAGCTACTAAGATGTGTTGTGATGATATACAGCCTATGTAACTTTACAGCCTATTATTATCTATCGATGTCATATAAGCTGAGGAATGATTTTTAAAACACATAATTTGAGTATAATTTTTATGAATACGATATTATTGAAACGACAACAGCTTGTTAAAGCTATTAAGTCTTAAATGTCAGAATTTAAAATATGTCAAAAAAGTAAAGAAGAAAACAATATTAATACAATTTTAAAGCGGGATTCAACGCGAGCGAAAATAAAGCAAGCTAAGTAAAATAAATATGCATTGCATACAACTTTTTGTTTTACTTATAGCTACTCAGACAACGCTTAATTGGAAGAGCTCGATACCCGCGGGATGCCTGTTCGAATTCTGTTGATCTGCATTTTTATTTTTAGCTTTTATTTTTAATTGTTGAAACAGTTTTTTAATTTTATTTCCGCTATAAGCGTCCCCCGATAATTGTTATAATGCGTCATTTTCGTATTTATTTATGAAAGACAAGCTGAACCAGCGAACCTCGAACCGCTATTTTGTTTTTGTGAATATATCGTTATTTCTTTGTTTTAATCTATTCTTGTGCTGACATTAAAAAACAAAAAAAATTATAGTATATGAAGAAGTTATGCGCGTAGGTATCTACATTTCAGCGACAAATCTTTTTTTATCGTCCGCGTGGAATTTAACAAAAAAGTTATTGTTCAGTTCGCAGATTTATCAAATAAATAAATTTCTAAAATGAAAGTAGCCTAAGTTACTCCTTACCACATCAGCTATCTGCCAGTGAAAGTCCCGTCAAAATCGGTCCAGCCGTTTCAGAAATTAGCCGGAACAAACAGACAGACAGAAAAAATTGTGTAAAAAATGTTATTTTGGTATATGTACCGTGTATACATTCATATGCATTTAGTAAAAAGCGGTTATTTTAATATTACAAACAGACACTCCAATTTCATTTATTTATATAGATTATATATGGAAATATTTTTAATTCAATAACAAATTAAAATTAACTTAGAAGGCATAGCGCCAAGCGCGCACCGCCATTGGCAGTGAGCCAGTGCCAATATTCGCCAATATTTGCTGATATTTGCCATCGGAATAAGGTCAAAGCGATTAAATAAATTTCACCCGAGCTGAGTTCCGAATCGCGAACTAAGCAATATGTTCTGTTAATTCACATGACGATTTCGAAGATTTATTTACGTCACATATTAAATCTATTTGACTGGAAATGAGTGTAAGAATTTGAAATCACTGAATAAGGTCGATTTTTATGTCAAACTTTTTAAAACAGCTTAACCCTTTCAATGGCGGTCGGATCGTGCTAAATGTCCATGTCCTCATATTTGTATGAACGTTTTCAATACAAATTAGTTTCCAGGTGCGTTGGACGTGATATTATGTACTGAAATATGTATATGAGCTAAGCTGATTCTGGTCGATAAGTGTATTATGACGTTTTATTAAATATGGTTTTACAAAAGTTTGAAATATTATTATTACATTTTGTACTGTTGTGTAGTCAGTATGTGTTTGGCCGGAATGTAATATATTAAATCATATCACTTGACTAGCCCGTTGGCGCAGTTTGTAGTGGCCCTGCTTTCTGTTCCGCGGGTTGCGGGTTCGATTCCCGCCTGAGTCTGGGTGTAATATTTGTATTTATATATTTATATATGTATTCTTTTTATGTCATCATCATTCTCTTAAAGTCTTTTTATGTATATTAAAAATATAGTTATAACAGTCGGTTGTTACCTGTAACACAAGCATTAAGTTGCTTACCATAGGAACAGACGACCGTGTGTGTGTGTGTGTGTATTATAAGATATTATATTTATTTATATTTATTATTTATATCAGTAATAATAATTTAAAAACTGAGTAATCAATCCTCTCGTGATCACGGTTGCTGAAAAGTATCCGAAACGTCGGGCATTTAAAAAAAAACTTAATAAACCGCCATAAGATCCGAAAAAGTTGTCTTATTGTATATTTGAGTATCAAATCAAATTACTATAAAGAATAATTTATTATTAAAATTGTAATACTGTAGACTTCTTGTTCTTCTAACCTATTCGTATGCCATTTATAAATTAAATATAAGTCTACGAAAGTGTATAAGTACACGTGGATTGGATAAGGCGTATTTATCAAGCTACGGTAGCTGCAGACGAATAAAATAAATAACTAAATTTTGTTATTAACCATTAAAGTACTATTTACTCATAACGAATTCACAGTGATAATGCTGTATTAATAAATATAATAATATAGGTATTTTAGTCGTCCTGTTTGTGCATTACTTTGTTTATAAGTCTGTTAGCTTTAGATTGCCAGATTTGTAGGAAACAAGCTACGTCTTATGGCTTCACCCGAGTAATTTCAAATCCTATAGGAATGTTGGAATTATTAGTAGCCTAATTATGTAATATCCGCGATCTCTTGTTATCTATGTTCTAAATTCCATAACAATCACACAAAAGTTAAGACTTACAAACCTACACCCATTCATCCTCACTAACTATCGCGTCTATATAATATAGGAATGTAACGCTTCTTTTTGCATGTGGTCACTTAGCTCTAAAGTATTTATTAAGATTAGGTTTACGTTATTGTGTAATTAGTGTTTACAATTACTGGTGATCCTAAATAAATAAATAAATAAATAAATAATTAGAACCCCGACGCATAATAAGAAATATTATAAGTTCGAATCCAATTTGTCAAATCTATATGTGTCTTTGTTTGTAGAATCGTAGGTATTGAACCTTAAGGAGTTTCCTCGCCTTGGTTTGTGATACTCCATCAATACTCACGTCTAGGCATCCCTGAGACCGTTGCTTTTGACGTGCTGTCACTGTCATCAGACTCGGAACGAGTTTGAAAACTGGTCTCTGTAACAAATTACCAATTATAAATTATTGTAATATATTGTTTTCTAATGTTTACGCAAATTTCACTCATTATAATGAAACAACTTTTTCGGCTTTTATCTCAGTTTATTCGGGTCCGTTCTAAAAAAAAAAAAAAACGTAAAAAACCGCGATAAAATGCGAAAAAGTTTTTTCATTGTAGTATAAATTAGTTATGTGTACCTAACTCGTGCTTGCAGTTTAATCTTTAATGTAGAATTCATTATGTCCATTTTTTTTTACTTGTATAGAAGTTTTAATATAACTCAGCATCAGAAATAGATAATTTTGTTTTAAAATGTCTTTTATAAGAAAAGAATAATTGTGTTTACAGGCAAACGAAAAAAAAACCGACTTCAATTATATCGACAAGTAATACAACGTAGGTAGACGAAAAATTAGTCAAGTAAATAAGTATTATCAAAGATAACTCCAAAAGTTGTAATCAGATCTCGATGAAATTTAAATGTGACCACATGATAAACATCGACTTTCGATTAAATTGAAAATCATCAAAGTCGGTAAACCCAGTAAAAAGTTATGTGGATTTTTGAGTTTCACTCGATGTCTCTGGGATCCCACCATCAGATCCTGGTTTCCTTATCATGGTACCACACTAGGGATATCTCCTTTCTAACAAAAAAAGAATTTGTACGATTTTATTTTTGTTATCCACACATTAGGAAATTCAAAACATTTTTTTAGTATCATATCAAAAATCGACCGTTTCAGCAGGGATCGAACCTGCATCTCCGACTGACCGTGTCGGTGCTCTAACCGATTAAGAGGAAAGGGTACCGGAGAGACTTTTCAAAAATAGGTATTTGAATAAAATGTTTCTGTCGCGCTGCATGCCGCTACCGCGCCCCGCGCCATTTCCGCTCCGTTTTTTCTATGTGTGACTGTCGTCTTGTTAGTGTGCGTGCGCCAGCTATTCAGCTATTAATTGTTGACGATATTTTAGAATTCGCATCTTTCGTTTGTGATTGACTACGAATACATATAGCGCTTAGTGCTATTTTTCTGAATTTGGCTTGTTTTATTGAATTTGTTCTGCATCGTATTGCTGTGACTCGGCTTACTATTATTGGATTTCGTAAACTACTTATTATTATGTTTTATTATTTTGACTTGGATACTCTTTGTGACTTGATACATTACTATATTTTTGTGGGTAATTATCGAAATACTTAGGTACTTTATTTATGAATTAGGTATGTAATTACTTGGTTGAGGTGTGTGTAAGAATGGGTATTGAGATACATACATAATTATAGTGTATACATGTAGTATATAGTATAAGTGTAAGTATAGTATATATATGTAATGTAGTACATACATAGTATAAAACGTTTGTCTTAGTACCTATATCATTTGTAATGTCTCATGTTTGTCGCAGTTATTAATACATAGATACCTATAGGTTATATGTATTAATTAACATATAATTGCGGCGATATAACAATGGTTAAAAATAATATTATAATTAAAAAAAAAAACAAGAAAAGCCGCCTGCGTGAAGAACAACTAGGTATTATAAAGTCAACTGAATAGGCTGGAACAAGATAAAAATTCAATAATTACACAAAGATAGCTAAATAAATCACAACAATTTCACACATTATATACTGTACACTTACAAAAATCATGAAGGCGGCTTTTGCAATTATTATTTTATTTATGTTTTTTTAGTTAGGCAAATTACGTAATCGATTCAATTTTTTTAAAGAGTGGTTGATTAACATGACATAACATAACAATACACTTTATTGTACACCGACAGAAAATAATAATACGTATCAGATTGATTTTTAGCCGACTTCCAAAAAAGGAGGAGGTTCTTAATTCGACTGTATTTTTTTTTTGTATATATGTTACTTCAGAACTTTTGACTGGGTGGACCGATTTCGACTTGCTCGCAAACGAAAAAAAAACCGACTTCAATTACATCGACATGTAAATACGAAAAAGGTAGACGAAAATATAGTCAAGTAAATACGCGTTTTTAAAGATAACTCAAAAAGTTATTATCAAATGTCGATGAAATTAAACACGATAAACACGAACTTTCGATTAAATTAAAAATCATCAAAATCGGTACACCCAGTAAAAAGTTATGCGGTATAATACAACGTAGGTCGACAAAAAAATAGTCAAGTAAAAACGTATTATTAGATATAACTCGAAAAGTTGTTGTTAGATCTCAAATAAATTTAAGTGGGACCAAATGACACCACCTTTCGATGAAATTTTTTTTGTTGGTATCGGTCCACTCAGTCAAAAGTTCTGAAGTAACATACATTAAAAAATTCAGTTGAATTGAGAACTTCCTCCTTTTTTAGAAGTCGGTAAAAAAATAGAAACCAATTTTACACGTCTATAGAATTCCTAAGTCGAGAAGCTTGAACAGTGAAAGATTTAGCATAAAAGAAAGAGGAGTGAGAGGGAAATTCAAGAAGTAAGCTTTCCTCATAACGAAGACTGCGTTCATGGGAATCATTAAGAAATTCAAATCGTCGCTTTCGATAAGCAGGTACAACAGGGTTAAAAAGAATAGAGTAAAGTAAGTTGAGAATATGCGTATTCCTGCAGAAGGGAATTGGGTGCCACTCAGGGCGTAACTACTGCCGTATCAGCCGTATCAATGATACGGGGCCCCCTATTTACAGGGCCCCTAAGGTGTGTAAGCAAAAATTAGTAAAATGTTATCCACAATGTCACTTAATCTTGTGCTTCCTGGAAAAAAGATTACAAAAAAGTCATACATACCTATAGAATTTTCACTTCAGAAATGACTGAAGTCTGAAAAGCAATCCCCTTTTCTCCGAGTTAAGCGTGCGCCCAATAGTTGATAACATTTTGTATCGTTTATTTGGGAATTCAGTTAATCATTATGAACAATGAATTATTGTTTTTTATATAAGAATGGGGCACACAAGCAGACGAAGCAATGTGATATATAACGGCTACCGTCGCCCATGGCCCTTAGAAAAAGATGTAGACACTCGAACTCGCTTGAAACCCCCAAATTTTAGCAAGGTCATTCCACAGTTTGAATATACGCGGAAAGAATGCGCACGAAGCTCGCAAATTGGTTGTTAACCACTGGTGGATACAATTAGTACCACTAGACTTCTTGACGTCGAAAGAATGCAGAACACGACAAACGACACTGCTCATAGTGCACATTACGCATCGCGTGCTCGCACCGTGGAATGCTCGATGGTGCTTTCCCCTCATCGTCAAGAGTTGAATTCGACGCGAGAAGAGTGCAAAGAATTTTCGCTTACTTTTTCGCATAATGTGCCAGAGAGCCTTCAGGTTCGCGCAATGATGGAAGTGTAGACTAAAAATAGTTACCTTCGACAGCTTTTGTAAGAGGCAAAAGGCACGGGTTCCGTTTGGAAAGCCCAAAAGTTTCTCACCAATTCTACTAGTGTTTGAACTTTGCCCTAGCGATTTACTACCTGTAAGACCTGGAGGCAGCGTTGAATCTCTTCTTCAGGCTATGAGCCTGTGAATCCCCCGCATATAGATGCGGGAGATTCATAGGAATTCACTAATAGTATTAGCCTTACAGGCTGAAGCGAACGATCCCCCGCATCTATTGTTGCAGGTCAAGGCTGATAACTCTCCAGCTTGGAACTACAAGCTCTTTAAATTAGCTTAAAATCCGAAATTCAAAACATTCATTCTATTAAAGAACTCATGAAATTATTACTGATAAAATTCAATAGCCTTGCATCCAGTTTTCCGGAGGTATTATCTTGATGTTTTTCAAAACTAAAACTGATAAAAAATTACCTAAGGACTTCGATGGAACAGGAACAGCTACAGCAGACTACACTCACTATTGTCTATTTTAGGAGGAAGTAATAACTTATAATCATAAATATTTATTTTAATTCAATGCAAGAATTTTTTTGTGAGAAATCTTTACCCATCATTTGCCTGCCCCCCCCCCACTAATTTTGATACAGGGCCCCAAGGTTCCCGGTGTTCCAAGGAATACTACGCCAGTGGTTCCACTTGAGTTTTTTACGCAATTCAGAAATATGATTCTATTTGCGAAGTCCAAATACGAATCGCATAGGTACATAGATTCGACCAAATTTAATAATCTGCTCCTCAGTAATGTCAAGAAAACAACTAAGCAATTTTTTACCGATGAAAAAAAACAGAGGAGGTTCTAAAGTCGCCACCTACCTATATTATTTATGTTTGACCATGCATAACTTTTTACAGAGTATTCCGAAATTGATAAAAAAAATATATTGGAAAGAGTAAACCCCGAAGTTGTTTTTCGCCTAGGAGGCGAGGAAGAAGCGCGGCTCGCAGCTTGCTTGGCATAGGCATGGGAAAGAGTCCTAATTTTTTAAACTTTCTTATCGTATTTTTTATTAGTATTACGGTAATAATAATCATAATATACTTTTTTGAAATCCTTGTATTGAGCCCTTTAATTTGATACCAAAAACAACACAGTTATTTACCATTATTATCATTGTTATTTGTTAGCGAAACCCTTCGTTAGCCCAGGTTTACACAGTGTTACAAAAAAAAAACGCATATACGAATACGGTTTTATTATAGTTATGAAAAGAGAAATTATTTAATTTTGTTAATACGAATTTTAGAACATATCGACTAAAAATTACATCACTAGTGTATCGATATAATTATCGACTATGAGGCATCACTTCGCTGGCGTATAAACGTATTGCTTTGACCCTTCCCTCCCCCAGACCTATCCCCCAAAAAGCAAGAAAGGGACAACTGCAGCTCAGACCGTTTTAGGTAGATAATTTTTGACTAAAACAGTGTTTCGTAGTCGACTGTTTTCTCCTCAAAACATGGCAATTTTTTTTATTTTATTTTTTATAAAATAAAAGAAGACTTCGGCTATGCCCCTATGTTCTCATTTTTTTGAAAATATGCATATATTTTTTTTAATGAGTGTCTGAAAATGTACAAAAAATTATGCAATATTTCGAGTTTTTGAAGTCTCCTAATTCCTATGATAATAAGAATATGAAAAAAATCAAAACATAGGGGCATGTTCATGGCAGCAAAGAGTTCTATGTCACAAAAATATTTGATCTAGTGTCATTATCCAGGGAGAAAACAGTCGACTACGTTTGTATGGAGAAAGAGCCGGTACCCTTTCCTCTTAAGCTATAGAAATGTTTGATATGATGATTTTATATTTGGTCTAAGTGACTAATAGTTCGGGGTTCTGTAAAGAACTCACTATAGACGGCGCCACGGAAGAATTAACAAAATCGGTTCATAAACGACGAAGTTATCCCCGGACATACATTAAAAAAAAAAAAAAAAAAAATATATATATATATATATATATACGATCGAATTGAGTAAGCGCCTCCTTTTTTGGAGTCGGTTAAAAAGGTAAATGTTTTATCAAAGTCAGGTAAAATATAGCTATATAATAAGATATATATATATATATATATATATATATATATATATATATATATATATATATAGCTATATGATAAGAGATAATTAACAAAGGTTTTTCTAGAAGAAAATATAATTTCTGTAGAGCGTGGTAAAAAAAGTAATAAAAAATTTCCGGCATTATTACATTAAGGACGCTATCACATTTTTCTACAAATATCAGTGTTTTTCACGTACCATTTTAATTAATTAGGAGTCACCCTGAGAGGATATCTTGGTTTCAAATGAAAGATAATATATTCATCTCCGAGTGAGACCATAAAAATTCTATAGCCCCATAAAAACTTTTCACACAAATACAGTTTAACCATCACAGAAATCGCAAAAAATTAAAAAAAGACGGGTCTGAATTGGAACCATTATAGCCTAAATACACTGCACTAAGAAAAATAAATACACTAAGAAATTGTTGCTTATTTAGTCCTCTATGCGTAGCGCTAGATATTTTATATAAAAATAAATAATATTTCCATTTATGAGAAAAATAAGAAACGCTCTCAAATTTCTTCATACATTTTTTACAAGTGAACCATCGTCGTTCGTCATTCCGCGCCGAAACGCGCTCATGGAAGCACGGCTGTATCGCTTCAGCGCAAGTAATAATTACGTAAAAAATGAGTTTTTTGTGTGTACTGTGCTTGGACGAAATTGATACTTCACAATCGATTGTCTTTGCTATGCATCTGGTTTATATATAATAATCAATAATAATAAGTAATCTTTACAATTTGTCTTCTTTTCAACCGACTTCAAAAAAAGGAGGAGGTTACTCAATTCGACCGTGTATACATATATATATTTTTTTTAATGTAACTATGTTCGGAGATAACTTTTTCGTTTATGAACCGATTTTGATAATTCTTTTTTTGTTGGAAAGGAGATATCCCTAGTTTGGTACTATGATAAGGAAACTAGGATCTGATGATGGGATCCCAGAGAAATCGAGGGAAACTTTCAAAAATCGTACGGGTGACTAGTAAATTTAATAATGTTTTCATTAAGTACTATAAAGCACTACTATTTAATAAAGGTCTGGAGTCGATCTGATTGATGATGGAGAAGAAAGATAGTCGAGGGAACTCTTCAACAATTTATAGCAATTACCTGCTTTTTGATCTTAATTCGTTTCTATTGATGAGAACTTTGCACCTGTATTAGTTATAAGTGCCATTACAGTCTGATGATGGAGACAAAAGATAGTCGAGGGAACTCTTTAACGACTTATAGCAATTACCTGCTGTTTGAACTTAATTCATTTCTATCGATGAGAACTTTGCACCTATATGAATTACAAGTGCCATTACAGTCTGATGATGGAGACGAAAGATATTCGAGGAATTACCTGCTGTGTGGTCATCTGTGTCACAGGACCAGGTTTGATGATGGAGCCCATAAACACTCGAGGGAATTTCTCAACAATTTATAGCAGTTACCTTTTGCTGTTTGACGACCGCTCTGATATAATGGTGCATGTGCCGCGTCGGCGGCGCCTAAACACTGACGGTCGCGGGTTCGATTCCCGCTTGGAGTGGATATTTATGTTTATACAAATATTTATTTTCAGTCTAGTTGTTAATCCTTGTGGTTCTCCCAACCTAGCCTCGGAGAACACGCTAGGCTGTCAGTCCCGGTTGTTATTACGTGCACCTGATAGCGAACTTTACTCATAGTATGTCGACGCGTTAGCGCAGCGGTCACAGCACTGGCTGTTGCGCTGGCGTTAGTGGGTTCAATCTCCGCGCAGGACAGACATTTGTATTGGCCATATAAGATGTTTGTCATGATCTGGATGTTTGTGCTTGTGTATTGTGTATGTTTCCGGACCCCCGACACAAGAGAAAAAGCATCCTTGTTAGGTCTACCCATCACTAAAAATTGTAAAATAAAATAATTTTTAACAAAAAAAAACCGACTTCTAACAGGAAACTAAAAAGTGAAAAATAAACTTACTTAGTACAAAGTAATTCGAATTTTGATTTAGTTAATCAGAAATGATTAAATAAATATTTTATAATATTGAAGAAATTTCCTGTTTGAAGTCGGTTTTTTTTTTTGTTAAAAATTATTTTATTTTAAATTTACATTCATCATCATCATCATTGTTCCGTTTGCAGAGTTATAAAATAAATAAATTTCTAAAATAGAAGCAGCCTATGTTACTCCTTATTGCATAAGATATATCCCAGTGAAAGTACCGTCAAAATCGGTCCACCCGTTTCAGAGATTAGCCGGAACATACCGACAGACAGACAGACAAAAATTGGAAAAATGTTATTTTGGTATATGGACCGTGTATACATCCGTATGCATTTAGTAAAAAGCAGTATTTTAATATAACTAAAGGACACTCCAATTTTATTTATTTGTATAGATTGTTTACGTAAAATATGTTATGTTTATATTATTATAATGTTAAAACTATAATAATATAACTTAAAATTGTATGTGATTTTGAATTATAAAAATAAGCGTATTATTATCTATTATATTTTATTGTATAGTACGACGAACGAGTAGTAGATACCCTGACGCCTTAAGACATCGTCATAAACAGAGTAGGGGAGAGGTTCCGTGAATAGTAGGTACTTAGTAACAGTTACCAAGTTCGACTTTAAACTTACAACTAAATTTACTAATCAATACCAGTAAAATTAAAAATTAATACTTTCAAGTACCAAGATTAGTTACGTCGGTACAAAATCGAGCAGATAGCGGTATCAATGTGTGCGTACGCGTAAAGTTATTGTGTTGCGATTTAAATACCTAAACTTGAGCGAGTGAAAAATGTGATAGCGTCCTTAAAGTAATTTACATTCCTATTTGAAATTTCCTATTTCTGTACAATTCAAATATTAACATTTATTTCATTTTAATTTAATACTCAAAGTGGTTGAGCTAATTTCAAACATGTGGTGGGTGTTAACTATTTCACAAACACGTAACTGTTGCTGTGTCGCCGATCGTTATTTATTATTTGAGAATAGTTTAAAAACAAGTTTATCGGAGCAACTTCAAGTAAAACAATTTAGCGCTCCGTGATCAATCAGTCGACTTCTATCGTGGAAAATACGAAATTTCCACAAATTACGTAACTCTGAGCTACGTAGAACAAAGTCATTAATTTTATTAAATTAGATCAAGATTGATGGTGATACAGTATACGGTGTAAAAAATCGAGAAAGTGTGGGATGTAGCGGCTTGTTTGAAATCTAAGTGGAGTATGGGAAATATGTGTGTAACTCATGACCCTGATATTTTGAAATTAATTATATGAAAACGACTACTCAGAGAATAAACGAGACGATTTGAAAAGTTAATACATTAAAATAAAATGACTATAAAGCACAATTTTGAAACACTCAATTTCAAACTATAAAAAATAGGCGCATTGGTATTAATTATTAATATTAAAATAAGACAAAATATTTAAAAAAGTAAAAGAAATTTCGGAAAATAAATGAATGATGCTAAATATTATGATATAACCAATCAATTTAATTATTGCGTCTATAACATACCCTCCGCCCCTGGTAGTCGCTAAGAGTATTTATTTTATTAACTTACCCACCCGAAGCCGGTACGGATTGTTAGTTGAAAATATTTTTAAGTTTACATGAAATATCAAAACGTAAAAAAAAAACAAACAAAAAAAAATCACTCGACGCGTGGATTGCACTGCGATACGGGGTATAAAACTTTTTGAACGGCCTCTGTTGACAGCTTCATAAAGGCTGAAGATTTTATCAACGAGGTAAAATAGGTTTTGTTATCGAGTAAAACGGAAACTATTACTTGTACAAATATATTATGTGAACGTGTATTTTTTATACGTTTTGGCGAATTCACAAATACATATATTCCTAAACATTATACTTTTTATACATCAAACCTCATTTGTAGGTACATTTTTGATACATATCAAAAAAAAAAAAAAATACCTTCAAATTAAATTAAGTAAAATACTTCCGACATAATTATTAGTTGTTGAAACTTTTGTAATTTAATTCTATAAATAAAAAGTTGGTAAAGAATATTAAGCAATCACTGAATAAAAATATTTTAGTTTTAATTTTTCACGTTTTTCCACACCTTCCTCCCTTTCACGACCTTCCTTAACTAGTAACATCAAAAAAAAAAAAAAAAAAAAATGAAAGTTCCTTTGAAGTTATTTATTATTTTAGTTATATATTGGAATTACCTACTTACATTTATTATTTATATTCGGGACCTAAAGCGTGAGCACGATTCTAACAACGTATTTAGTATGATATTTATTTATTTATTTATTTAAAATCTAAACGTAGGTTAGGTGTGGTAAATATGTATATCTAAACTACAAAGTTATATAGTTGTTGTCATAAGAAAGATATATCCATGTTTTGATAGAACACAATCAAATCTATATTAATCTATAAATGTATTTCATTTTTAAATGCTCGTAAATTGATATTTGATTTAATTGCTACTGGTTGGAATCTATCAACACTTTTTTAAAAATAAATTTGTTAGATCTAATAGTGCAAGTTCTGTATGTGCAAATAGTGTTCGATATTTGAAATTTTAACAGAATAATTTACGATACAAGTAGCGTAAACATTTTTATCTACACTAATGTTGTAACATTCTACTTATGTTTCCAATACTTGACTTATAATTACTACTGTTATAGCGCAGACAACAAAACATTCAATTTAAGCAATTTCACATGATGGTATAATATCCACATCGATATCGTAAAATCTCATTATAACATCGCGCGCATGCGCGCAGCTGCGCTCTCATTGGTTAAATTTTAATGGCGGCAAAATCACTGTGACAATACACGTACGCGTGAATTTAATTTAATAAATTAAAAGTTAAAATTGGATAGCGACGATGATATTTGTACGCTTCCGGATATTCTAGAATTGGCAACAAAATTAACTCACAATCTTTTGCCAGAAAAATCTAGAAAATTATATGAAAAAGAATATAATAACTTATTCCGACTTCGTCTACGAGCTCTACTGCTTGCCCCGCGACCGCTACAGCTGCTGGATCAATAATTAACATTAACTTTCAAAATTGTACCATCCAAAATTTGAACAATTATTATAAATAAACTATTGTCAGCTTTTACTCTTGTTGTTTGATTAATTGCATTAGTGAAGATAAAGTAGTGTATGCAACTGCATATAACACGGGTATTAAAACACTCGTTACTATTATGAAACTCGCTGCGCTCGTTTAATAAACTCACACTCGTGTTTTAATACCCTTCATTATATGACAGTTGCATAAACTACTAATTTCTTTGCCGCACTCTGCTTTCATAATATTTGCCAATCTTAGAATGAGACAGATATATTTTTATCAGCAATTTCAATAATTTCAGGCGGTTAGTATGTTCTGGCTTACCGCGATTATTATTTAAATATTTAGAGATTCCTGATAAGTGACGTTGACAACTTGTCACTCATACGTTGTAGTTTAAAGTTTTAGTTATTTCGTCATCTAGTTTTTTATTGTGTATGGTTTTTGTAAGCAACTTTTAGCTTAACTTGACAATAACGAATACAGAACGACGGTTTGAGACTTTTGGAAATTATGCATATACATTTCGACTATTCGTTTTTATTGATACTGATTATAGGTAATATTTATTCCTTTTGCAAAATCACATCTAATATATAAAATTCTTGTGTCACGGTGTTGTAGTTAAACTCCTCCGAAACGTCTAGACCGATTCTCATGAAATTTCGTGTGCATATTGGGTAGGTCTGAGAATCGAACAACATCTATTTTTCAACCCCCTAAATGTTAAGGGTAGTCCACCAGTATTTTTTTTAAATTTTTATATAAATTATTTATTTTTTATTTTATTATGATTTGGCATTGAAAAATACATACAATCCTAAATTTTCACCCTTCTACCACCAACCCCTATTTTTAAATAGCGTTTAGCGGTAAGACAACGTTTGCCGTGTCATCTAGTAAATGTACATTTGCGGTTTTCTAATACAGGAATACCAACTACATAGTTTTAAATTTTGTATATTGGTACCTATATTCAGTATAGATTCTATACAGAGTCCTATGAACAACAGCGGTATAATAGAGTTATGGGAGCACGTATAGTAGCCACATAGATTTGAAACGAACTTATCTTTCAAAGCACCTTTGTGATTGTGATTCGATTTCAGTCGCGTGACCGTACCTCGCCTCTTCGTAATTGGTACAATGGAGGACAATAATTGACAACTGAAGATGATTCATTGCTAAATTTTCGATGTTAATTAATACCTTTTTGTGAGAACTCCCTAGAACGAGATAATGTGGATGATTCCTAATTTAGCAACACTTAATTTTATATTTATTATTTACTAATATTAGTCTATTCATAATAGTTTACAGAGCTTTGCTCCAGGCGCAAGTAAGTAAAAAACAAATATCAATATGGAAATTGAATTAAACAATCTCATCAAAATCGTCATCACAGCAGCCTTTCGCAGTCTACTACTGGACATATGCCTCCACAAGTTCACGCCAAAAATGGCTTGAACTCGTGTGTTTTGCCCATAGTCGCACGCTGGGCAGGCGGGTTGGTGACCGCAGGGCTGGCTTTGTCGCACCGAAGACGCTGCTGCCTGTGTATTGCAAAGCTAGTAGTTGGATGGTTATCCCGGCATCGGTCGGCTTTTTAAGTTCCAAGGTAGTAGTGGAACTGTGTTATCCCTTAGTCACCTCTTACGACAACCACGGGAAGAGAGGGGAGGGGGGTGGCTAATTCTTTGATGCCGTAACCACAATACAGCTTATCAAAATACAATAATTAAATTTTTTAATTTGTAATAATGTTTTTAAAATACATTGTTTTTAATACACAAACTCAAAATCTTTCGGACTGTTTTTAATAATTCTTTCACCAAAAAGAATACTATCACTGAAAAGGAGAGAGCATGAGGTCAAACGAACTTTGAGATGAGACTTTCTGTTGATATAGTATAGTATAGTAGTCCATGTGGGTGTGTGGGTATATATGTACCCTTTAAATGTTTCCAGGGAATGGCCAGCAGTTTTTGTGACTAATGCCTTTAAAATTTTCGTTCACTATTGTGTTACAGCCATGCATTGTAGCTGTTGCGGTGGCGGTTGCAGGTTCGATCCCCGCACATGACAAACATTTGTATTGGCCATACAGATGTTTGCCGTGGTCTGGGTGTTTGTGCAGTCCCTGTGGGTCTCCCCACCGTGCCTCCCACGTTAAGCCGTCGGTCCCGGTTGTTATCATGTATAGCTAATAGCGATTGTTACCCATGGTAGGGAATATACCCGCCAACCCGCATTGGAGCAGCGTGGTGGATTAAGTTCTGATCCTTCTCCTACATAAGAAAAGAGGCCTATGCCCAGTAGTGGGATATTAGAGGCTGAAGCGATTGTGTTAGAAATTTTTGTAACCTTGAGGTCAATATCAAAAGGAATGCGTAAATTTAAATGGAAGATAACGGAACAGTTGGAAGATGTGAAGTTTGGTTATTTTGAATTTTTTTTTTTTAATATATAGACTAGCGCTTGACTGCGATCTCACCTGAAGTCAAGTGAAGTTGTAGCCTAAGGTGGTGCGCGCTTGCCTAAAAGATGCCTATTCACCAAAGATACCCAAGATATAGTTCGTTGGAAAAACGGAAGCCGGAAGGGCATTCCAAATTTTTGCGGTGCGTATTAGGAACGAGGAAGGAAATCGTTTAGTGCGAGATCGTGGGATTTCAACCACATAGCGGTGCAGATTCATGCGATGCCTTGCGGTTCGGTGGTAGAAAGGTTATGGTGGAACCAAATTGTATAGTTTTAGAGCACACTCTCCGAAATATAACTTGTAAAATACCGACAAACAGGCAACCTTGCGCCGATGTTCGAGACTTTGAAGTCTAGAGCGAACCAGCGATTTGTCACCGATGAGTCTTCTGGCGCGTCGATCCACAGAATCCAAAGCAGCGAGCTGGTACTTGGCAGAGCCATCCCATAAGTGGCTGCAGTACTCCATACCCGATCGAACTTGTGCTTGGTAGAGAGTAAGAAGCTGTTCCGGTGTGAAGTACTGCCTGACTTTATTGAGGATACCAAGTTTCTTACCAGCAATTTTTGCCTTGGATTCTATGCATTGTCCGAAGTTCCTATTAGACGAAATATTTATGCCTAGAAGATCAATACTATCGCTGATCGGAACAGATACACCCCGGAAAGT
Source organism: Melitaea cinxia (assembly GCF_905220565.1). Classification (NCBI taxonomy): domain Eukaryota; kingdom Metazoa; phylum Arthropoda; class Insecta; order Lepidoptera; family Nymphalidae; genus Melitaea; species Melitaea cinxia. The sequence goes on from NC_059415.1 coordinate 8,097,203, forward strand.
TGGGGCTAATGGGAATGGACTTCGTTTAGCAGTGAAAAGACACGCTTGTGTTTTGGAAGCATTAAATTTGACTAGGTTGGCGTCACCCCAATCGGATACCTCTTTCAAAGCCAAATTCATGCGTTCAACCAGGGCCTCTCTATGCTCATGAGTTTCAGCCCCACCAGCTCGGGGACCGGACACGTATCTCTCCGTAACAGTGCTGTCATCCGCGTATCCAAAGATACCGGGCCTGAAGAGGTCATTTATGTGAATCAAGAAGAGGGTTGCAGAGAGAACTGATCTAAGACCCCCCGAAATGATCGTCCACTCAGGAAATCTGATATCCAGTCACACAAGCTCGGGGGTATTCCGTAAGCTGAAAGCTTGCTCAATAGGCTCTTATGCCAGACCCGGTCAAATGCCTTCGATACATCAAGTGAGACAGCTAGCGCTTCTCCGTGCTTGTCCAAGTCTTCGCCCCAGATGTGCGAGGCGTACACTAAAAGATCCCCCGTGGACCTGTTACGGCGGAAACCGTATTGCTGGTCCGACAGGAGGTCATTCAACTTGAGGTATGCTAGGAGCTTTTCATTCAGTATACGCTCCAAACTTTTACACAGTATGGAGGTGATCGCGATAGGTCTATAATTAGCCGGGTAGGCACGACTACCTTTTTTTAGCTACAGGTTGTACGTTGGCAATCTTCCATGCTTTAGGAACTTGAGCGGATTTTAGAGAGAGGCGGTACAAGCGCGTGAGAATAGGAGACAACTCAGGAGCACAGTGTTTAAGTACTCTTGCTGGTATCCCGTCAGGACCACTAGCCTTACTCACGTCCAAGTTACGGAGTACTCTCAAAACCTCAGTTTGGCGAATGCGTAGTTCTGACATAACAGAGTCGCAAGGTGGATGTCTGGGCGGTGAGGCACTACCTGCATCAAGGAGCGAATTTTCTGCAAACAGATTCGCTAAAAGTTTAGCCTTGTCTGTCGCAGTAAAGGCCAGCGATCCATCTGGTTTAAGCAGAGGAGGCAGCGAGGGACGGCAGAAGCTCATTTCAACCGACTTAGAGAGTGACCAAAATGCTCTACTACTGCGCGGATGGGAAGCTAGTTGGGCTCCGATGCGTTTAATACGGTTGAAACGAGCTTTTTTAAGAACCCTTTTGTAGGACTTGGCAGCAGAGTTGAACGCTCTCTTCCTCGTAGTTATGTCCGGAGATTGAAGATTTAAACGCTGAGTCCTTACGGGCTGCAGCTTCGGCACATTCTGCATTATACCACCTAGGGATCTTGCCATCTAGTGATACATCAGCAAATGGAATGAAGTACTCCATCCCCTGACGTATCACTTCCGATATTTCTTGTTCGCAACTCGACGGATCACTGGAAGAGAAGCAAGTCCGCCGCCAAGGGTAGGATGCAAAAAAGTATCGCATCTCACCCCAATCTGCCGACTTATATCGCCACACACGTCTGGTTCCGGTAGGACCTGTATCCAGAGGGTGAAAGTTAGATACTGACTTTACCACACAGTAATCAGATGTGCCCAGGGGAGCTGCAACTGATACCGAGGACCGGTCTGGGTCAGTTGTCAACAGAAGGTCCAAACAATTAGGTGTATGGTCGTCAACGTCGGGTACTCGTGTTGCTTCTTGGACTAGCTGGGTAAGATCTAGCGACAGAGCAAATTTGAGCGCCTCTCTCCCGGCGTGGTCGGTATTCTGGTATGAGAACAGCCAGTCCTGGTGGTGAGCGTTAAAATCCCCCAGAAATACCATTTGGGCAGCTGGATACCGACGTTGGACCATGTCAGCCGTCTCACTGAGATAGTCGAACATCCGAGTCGTCTCCCGATCACCACTGTGCGACCGATAGGTACAGGCATACACAATCTGCTCCATGCCCGTATCCAATAAACACCACATGATGGAAAGGTTAGGTATTTCTAAGTTACGTAGACGCCGGCAGCAAACATCATCACGAGCAAACATACAGACTCCAGCGTGAGATTTAAAATTATGTTCGAGCGAATACAAAGGGTACTGCAGGTACGTTACATCTGCTGGGCTACCAATTTGCGTCTCCGTAAGAAAAAGTAAATTAATATTATTATGAAATTATGAAACATCCTCACTGTTTAAGTAATAAGAAAATAGTGACACACGACTGTCACTAAGCTTAGCTGCGCCCCTTTGACCAATGAAATTTAAGTGAATTAGAACGGCGTGTTTATTTTAATTGGTAAGATAAAACGCGTCTCGTTTCGTATGAAACATCGTAAATTTCCTATTTCATAAGTTTTAAGTTTTAATAAAAACGAGACATAAAAAAGTTTATGTTCTTCTACAAGATTAAATGGAGGTAATAAAAGCAGGTAGTGATTGTTTTCGTAATATCGTTTAGTTATAATAGACCAGTTCTTTTAGCCTTTGAAAATGGTAAAAAGTGAAAAAAAAATTATAGTAGGATAAAAGCCATTGTAAAGTGAAGAGAATACAATATGCATAATTTGCATTTTCCGAGAACATTTACCATATTAATGTGTATTTTTTTTTGCTAATGCTAGTGGTGCAAGAAAGTCCAATAAAGTTGGATATATATAGGATACCAATAGGAACCCAGGTTAAGGGATACTAGTAAAGGTATCTACTAAGATTAAGGTTATCCAGGGTTGATATGTTATGTTGGAGTATATCCGCTAACCCGCAGTGGAGCAGCGTGGTGGATTAAGCTCTAATTCTTCTCCTAGATGGAGAAAGAGGCCTACGGCCAGCAGTGGGATGATACAGGCTGAATCGATCGAAATATTTACGTCTGGTCTATTATTCTTTCTGGTATTTATTTCACGTCTTAGAGACCACTTGAAGCCGAAGACCGTATCTGATTGTGATCGTTACTCGTGGTCTGAAAATTATTCGCGAATCCGAAGTAGAGAAGCGTGGAGTATTAGGGAATATCTCTATAGAGAAGTCATATGCTCGCTTCAGCCTGTAATAGCTCACTATTGGGCATAGGCCTCTTTCCCCGTGTAGGAGAAGGATCAGAGCTTAATCCACCACGCTGTTCCAATGCGGGTTGGCGGATATATTCCCTACTATGAGTAATGAACGCAATCAGGTGTACATGATAACAACCGGGACCGACGGCTTAACGTGCTCTCCGAGGCACGGTGGGGAGACCCACAAAGGCTGCACAAACACCCATACCACGGCAAACACCTGTATGGCCAATACAAATGTTTGTCATGTGCGGGGATTGAACCCGCAACCGCCAGCGCAACAGGTACAATCCATGGCTGTGACCGTTGCGCCATCACGGCGTCATATGCTCAGCTGTGGAATATTATTATTAGATATTAACTGTGACCCACGGTTAAATACGCGTTAATTTGATAAAAATATAATATCCTATAACTTTCCTCGGTGAATGGGCCACCCAATACAAAAAGAATTATACAGTTCGAAACAGTAGTTCGTGAGCATTAGCGCTTTGCGTTCTATAGAATGTTGGTGTAGATACAATTATACATGTATTGATTTTCTTTTAATTATAATATATATATATATATATATATAATAACTAAAAAAATATTATTAAAAGGAGTCCAAGGAGGCAAGGTTCCGAAGATACTGTCAGCGTCCCCCCTTTCAATATCTAGACTAATTCTTTGTCCGAAGTAGCTGCCAGCTCTTCGGTCTCCTGTGACGTCGAATAACCTTTTTGCTATTTCCTTAAAAAGTCTTATAGCGCTAGGACGTGATGATTCTATGACATGACATGCTATGTATTGATTTGTTTCAGAAAACTTAAAGTTTGAATGTTAAGTCAAAACAATACGAAAATCGCTTAAAACGCTTTATACAATCTTAAAGCATACCGTGTAACGAAACAATAACGACAGGAAATTGTTTCCTACGTTTGTACGAACGGACGCAGTAAATTGAAAGGGGATTTAGGATTTATATAGAGAACGGACTAATATAATGGACTTCGGAATAATACGTATTTCATATATAGTTTTATCTTGAAATGAAACTGAAAAAGGAATTCACTGTATTTCCTGTTGCGAAGCGACTTGTATTCTCAAAGCGGGTTTGTCTTTTTCAATTATCTACACACGGAGTTGATATTTATAGAAATAGTAACTATTTATATTATAATACTTTTTAATGGTGTTTTTTTATTATATGAAATATATGATTGTATATGATGAGGTGATTAAAATACACAGAATGACATCTTTTATTTCTCTCATAGAATTCTAATTTTTCTACTTGTTTCAGTGTAAACTGATCTATTTATATTATCGCTTCAGATTGTAATATCCCACTGATGGGCATAAGCTTCTTTCCTCATGTACGAGGAGGATTAGAGCTTAATCCGCCACGGCGCTGCAATGCGTGTTGGTGAATGTTAATATGATTTTAATATGATTGTGATTACTTTAATTTGACATAATCGAATGTAAGATATTTCTCGCTGTAGATACTCTTCGTCAAACAAGTTTGAACTTTTAATAAATTAAAAACTCTGAACATTTCACTGTAATATCAATCTAATACATTTAATACGTGTATCAAAAAATGTACTTCGTATTTTAATATTTTTGGGCTTTTACAATCCAGCGTTATTCCGGGTAAATGTAATTTACGAAATGGTTAAAAATAATTCGATTTTAAATCCGGTTATTAATTAAAGTAAGTGCCGCAACCTCATAATTAAGATTTATTTATTTCTGTTTGTGTTATTTTTATTATAAGTACATTGTGATTATTACTGTTTCAAAATCAGAATCAGAATTTACGTTATTCAAGGAGGTTTCAAGCACTTTGTATCGTCTTTTTACACATTAAAATATTGCATCCAAAAAAACGATATATGCAAATTATTGTAATAGTTACAAACAAATAGTTATACAGTGACGCACAGCAAGAAATTCTCACTTTAATAAGCTTAATACACGAACTTTTTAATGAGAATTGTCTAAGCACTCATCGATGGAAGCAAGGTTCCGCGCAGTCGCCACTTCCTACTTCAACGTCAACATTAACGCCCGTTGCCATTTCGATTTTTAATATCTAATATACCAGTTATTTAAGTTACAGTTCACTCTGTTACACCCTTAACAACAATTAACAACAATTAACAACAATTAACATCTTTTCAACAGACTTCAAGAAAAGGATGACGTTCTTAATTGTACTGTATTTTTTACCTCATAAGTTTTTATTAGGTCAACTGATTTCGATGATTTTTAATCTAAAGTTGGTTTTGTCATATTGCAACTTTTTTTTTGTTATTTGATCGAAATCTGATTATCACTGTATGAGTATCCCTAATAATGCGTATTCAATTGACTATTTCTTCGACTACGTTGTATTACCTGTCGATGTAATTGAAGTCGATTTTATTTTTCGTTTGCAAGCAAACACAATTATTTTTTCAAATTCAAATTCAAATTCAAAATATTTTATTCAGCATAAAATTATTACAATTTCTTACTGAACGTCATGAGTCTACTACCAGTTCGGAAAGAAGAAGCCTCTGACCTGAGAAGAACTGGCGGAAGAAACTCAGCGGGACTAATATCATATTTTTTTTTTTTTTACAGTAATGTTTTTTTTTTTTTCCCAAAGCAAATCGAATTGAACAATAATTTTATAAGTTGAAATAGCCTGGAAGCGATCACATCATTCCCAAGGCGTACTGTCTTCTAGAAAATCATTAATCGAATAATATCCTTTACTACACAATCGTTTTTTCACAATTTTTTTAAATTTAGCAATAGAAGCTTTTTGAACGTTTTCTGGGAGCCTGTTGTATAAGCGTATACATTGTCCATAAAAGGAATTACTGACTCGGCGTAAGCGAGTTACAGGCACTGCAAGTTTATGTTTGTTCCTAGTATTAATGCTATGCATGTCGCAATTCCTGGGAAATTCGTGTATATTTTTATGAACATACATAACATTTTCGTACACATATTGAGAAGCAACAGTCAATATTTTTATTTCTTTAAACTTATCTCTTAATGATACTCTAGGGCCTAAACTATAAATTGCACGAATAGCTCTTTTCTGCAGGACAAAAATAGTATTGACAGTAGCTGCATTTCCCCATAATAAGATTCCATATGACATAATGCTATGGAAATAACTAAAATATACTACGCGAGCTGTATCTACGTCAGTAATAAGTCTAATTTTTTTAACCGCGAACGCTGCAGAGCTGAGCCTATTCGCTATCCCCTCAATATGAAGATCCCACCGCAATTTCGAATCTATAGTGATGCCTAGGAATTTAGTGGACTCCACCGGTTTTAACATCTCTCCTCCCAATTCTACACCATTATCAACAAGTTTAACATTAGGTGTCGTGAATTTTATTAATTTTGTTTTTTTTTTATTTAATAATAAATTATTTGAATCAAACCAGTAGACAACCTTTGAGAGAGCATCGTTTACATCGTCGTATATAAGTAAATTACGTTTCACCTTAAAAATAAGTGAAGTGTCATCAGCGAACAATACTATCTCATGCTTGTCCTGTACAAAAAATGGCAAATCATTTATGTAAATAAGGAAGAGAAATGGGCCAAGGATAGAGCCCTGTGGAACCCCCATATCCAGAGGAGCCCCAGGAGATCTCTTACCATTTATATCAACCCTCTGTATTCTATTATTCAAATAGGAATTCAGGAGGTCGAGTGCCTTATCTCTAATCCCATAATGATGCAGTTTCCTGATCAACGTCTCATGGTGCACACAATCAAAGGCCTTGGATAAGTCACAGAATATCCCAAGAGCATCCTGCGACCTCTCCCATGCCTCAAAAATATTTTTAATTAGCTCAACACTAGCATCTGTTGTGGAGCGACCTTTTGTAAAACCAAAAAAAATTAAATCCTTATTTTGATATTGTTGTAAATATAAATACTAAATAAAGCATTACTCGGTTTTATGGAAAGGTAATATCATTTGTAATTGACAATCAAGCCATCAAGCGCCATCTAGCTGTATATTGAGTTCTGTGTTCAGTCACTCGGCTAATTGACCTTTGGTCAAATTACGTTGTTCAAGGAAAGGACAAGCCTATTGAACGAGTATTTCCAAACACTAAAGCTTATATAGAGGATGGTTGCAACAACAGGCATTTGATTATAAGCTTATACGACGCATTTTTCTAAGCTATATACGAAAAATCAGTCGAAAATAGTTACAACTGAACCTAGCTTGTGAATAACTACTGCTTTTATTTGACGGATTTTTGTGTATAGCTTCATCATCATTCATCATTACAGCCTATACAGTCCACTGCTGGACATAGGCCTCCACAAGTTTACGCCAAAAATAACGTGAACTCATGTGTTTTGCCCATAGTCACCACGCTGGGCAGGCGGGTTGGTGACCGCAGTACTGGCTTTGTCGCACCGAAGACGCTGCTGCCCGTCTTCGGCCTGTGTATTTCAAAGCCAGTATATAGCTTAGAATCCTTTTTAAATTATACCTATAGTAAGTAATACATATATTATGTATTTTATTATGTTTGAAGTAAAACTTCTTTACGCACGCTTGACTTGGGAAGTAAGCTGGTGAATGCGTGACGAGAGCGTTACGACAAGTGTGATCGGGCGAGGTGAACGGAGCAAGAGAAAGAGGTGCGAGCAACACTTTCTTTCTCTCATAGTCAGTTACGTTTCGTATATCTAAGACACAATACCGGCCTATTTTACAGAACTTTTACTGCAGTCGTATGGTCTAGGGCACACTCGTTTTTTTTTTTTAGTTTTCCAGTATTTTTACTAGAACTGAAAATAGAGAACTTGAAATGAAACAAATGAAAATGTTACTAATAGAGTTATCTAAATATAATATCAACAATTGTCAAATTATCAGTATAAAATTGCAATTTAAAAGCCACTATTTATCGCTTCCGAACTTATTATTTAAGTAATGGTTTTGACAAATCATTGAGGTGTGCGATGAATATGTAACTTTCAATATCACCCTAATAAGCATAATAATTTAAACTTAATCTCCTATATATATCTGTGACTATATAAAATTAAAAAAAAATGTATATAAAGATATTGACTACACGCGAGAAAAGAGTTTTCTTTTATACAACTAATTTGACAATAGATGGCGCCAAAAGTTAAGAAATCCAAAGGTAATAACTATATTTGATATATATTGCAAAATACAATTTATTTATAGATCATGTATATAGAAAAAGCACTTACCCGTATCGAACCTCGGTCTACTCGGCAGTCTGCTGGGTAGGTCTTGATTCTCAACATGGTCGAATGTCCTGAAGCCTAACGCGAATTCTGCGTATGGACTTATCTCGAACATTTCTGCGAGACGATGAAAATTACTAACTTGGTAAATTATAACTTGAGAAATAGATCAAATCTTAAGTTTTTAATTAAGAAGCACTTTCCCTTATCCATAAGATTTGTGTTTTGATTCCGATTTAACAAAAAAAAAAAAAAAAAAATTGTATTAATTGTTAATTCTTATATTTTTTTTCTTTCAGAATTTCGCGTTCCTTAATTCCTATAAAATTAATCCTGTGCATCAGACGCTTGTTCCAAACCCACATACAATTCACAGATCACAGAGAGAAGTATACTATATTTGACAAAAGACATATCTTTAACATATTTATAGCAACACAAACCATTTTTACCCTTCCTGGGATGAACAGGAGAAGTGTATATCCGGGGCGTATGAGCGTATCTTTCCTTATGTTCGGACTGAGAGGCGACACTTTCGTTCCGAGACTTCACCTCGTCGGCGATAGAATGACGGTATTGTGATGAGTAGTTCTGCCTGTTAAAATAAGTTACTAGTTTTAGGATGAACGTTTTAACACAATTTGTTTCGTGTATGAACAATTATTATGATGGGTTTGTAATGAATATTGATAATGTTTTTTTTTTTAATTTTAATAATGTTTTTATGACCTTCCAGAAATAGCAATTTGGGGTTGAATTGTTAAAATTAAAGTAAACATTATTAAACATGTAATTGCACGCCTCCGAGGAGGCTGCTTTACTCTCACAATATGATAAATCCGGGAAGCGCTTACGCTTAAACGTCTATATTTTTATAACTATGCATTAATCTAATATCATTATCATTATATACAATAAAACTAAGTTGATAAAATGTGCGTGCCGATAAAACTTAAAAAGGAGTCCCGGCACGATGAATGAGCTTATATAGTGTGATAGCCCTTTATACCCCCTCGAACAAGAAAATTCCCGTGTTAACCTAAAAGGCATGTTTTTAAAGATATAAGGGATTTTTCAACCCTTCAACTTGGAAATTAAGTATAGTGGCGCCGTCTGTTAAGGGTTTAATAACATATATGGTAAAACAACGTTTGCGGCGTCAGCTAGTATGCTATAAAGACACATTTTATACAGAATACACATCAAAATTTAAGTTAAATATCATGTGAAGACTTTATTGAATGCTATTATAGCAAAAATAATCGATTGAATAAATATTATGTTGAACGTCAACATTTTGGATGTACGGATGATAGCCAAATAACGCGAGAACCACTTCACAAATAAAGCTGTTTTTTGTTTTGTCAGGAAACTATTAACTATGAATCTAAAAGACACTAAATCAACTAATCGAACTTATAAATCGTTGTACAGTAGATCAGTTCTAAAAAAAGTTCCTAGAGGGCGTGGAGGCGTGCACTTTTCAAATTTTAACATCAAAGTCTAAATGGACTCACAAAGAAACACGAGTCTATTAGTGAGAATTAACCTCTTGAGCTTGAAGTTACAAGAAAACATTTAGATCATATCTACAAACCACACATAAATAACCACATGTAGCATTTACTTCCAACATATACATATAGTAGCTGCATATATAATAGCCTCTCACCTTTGTCTCCTTAATAAGATACAAGTGAAGGCCAGCAGACATATCACGAGCAGTACGGAGCTGCAGGTTATCACCAGCATGTTCAAGTCGAAGAAATCCGACGGAGGACCTATTTCCTCTACAAACAAAAACAATATGGGTTAGTTACTAATCTAAATAAAAAGTATAATACAGATGGAAAATACAATAAGTGACCAATTTTATGTCCAGAAACCCAAACCACTGTAGATATAAATATAATCTATACACTATTTTTGAGCGGAAATTAAACCCAGGATAGTTAACGCAAAAACTAGTTGCGTTGACCACTGCGCCAAATCATCGCCTATTGATGCATATTGACAAAAACATAAATGTATAATACTATGCTATAATGCGAGAGATATGCTACTATTCATAATATGCTCACAGAAAATAAAGAACATGATGGCCGTGATGAAATAAAAATTGGTAATTTCCGTGATTGAAAATAATTAATCATTTTAATACTCTGATTTAAATGATACGATATTCATAATATGATTACACTAATAAATAGCCAAGAACCAATATGTAAATTTAGTACATAAAATATAATCTGATAAGTATATATAACTTGGTAATGGCTTTATTCAGAAACCTATTAAGGCTGACATTTTTAAATGAGACGAGGACACTTTCACAACTTCTAAGTTTAAAAGAGTTGACGTCGAGTGCCAAAGTTTGAACGAAAACTTAACTGAATATGCAATGGAAGCAACCGGTCTCGTGCAAACAATTTTCATTACAAGAAACTAATAAATCGATTTCTTTCAATAATGATAAATGACCAATAAAAAAAACCCTTTTAACCGACTTCCAAAAAAGGAGGAGGTTCTCAATTCGACTGTATTTTTTTTTATGTATGTTACATCAGAACTTTTGACCGGGTGAACCGATTTCGACATTTTTTTTTAATCGAAAGGTGGTATGTGTCATTTGGTCCCATTTAAATTATTTGAAATCTAACAACTAATTTTCGAGTTATATCCAATAATGCGTTTTTACTTGACGCTTTTTCGTCGACCTACGTTGTATTATACCGCATAACTTTCTACTGGATGTACCGATTTTGATAATTCTTTTTTTTGTTGGAAAGGGGATATCCCTAGTTTGGTACCATGATAAGGAAACCAGGATCTGATGATGGGATCTCAGAGAAATCGAGGGAAACTCTCGAAAATCCGCAATAACTTTTTACTGGGAGTACCGGAGTTTTGATAATTTTTAATTTAATCGAAAGCTGATGTTTATCATGTGCTCACATATAAATTTTATCGAGATCTGATAACTACTTTTTGAGTAATCTTTGATAACGCGTAGTTACTTGACTATTTTTTCGTCGATCTACGTTGTATTACTCGTCGATATAATTGAAGTCGGTTTTTTTTTCGTTTGAGAGCAAACACAATTATACGAACTCAACTAATTAAGTATGAAATTAACTTTTAGAATGTCCTAACTAAAAATGTAGGATCACTTATTGTGAACTTCTGGACCTCATCTGGGTCCCAATGAGACAATCTTCTATTGGACATCCCTTTGAGGGCCCACTCATAGCCCAATCGGTAAATTCTAATCTTCTACAAGATATATTATCTAGACAAACTTAAGTAAAATAAGGTCTACATAATATTATTGCCAGGAGGATGTTTTCCTCCATCAACCTTTTGGATAGTGTAAACACAAATACTTTTACGATAGTCCAAAGAAAATAACTCTTATATTACGTTAAAAACTTTGGAATGGGAAGCTTTATGTAACTTAAAATTGTAGGTATTCTTTTAAAATTAATATAAAAGTTAGATCAAATTGAGTAATTTTCGTAAGCAGAAATCTCTCGAGGGATCTTTATTATTTTTTTATCTTTAAGTGGGCGGGCAGATGAAATATTATCGTCTAAACTGAAAGATGATTGCGTATCCAAAGATTAACCATAAACGGTATCAGGTATATGTGAAAATATATTTAATAGGTATTTTTTTTTCTATTAACAATTGTAGCGAAGTGATAGGTGAGATGAACTATAAGAGCCTCAAACAGGTGCTAAAATTATATAAATGTCGCATTTAAAACATCATCACGCAGTTACTAATATTTGTAATATCCTAATAATTTATAAATAATTAGTTGTTTGATGTAAAAGAGCTGATTTTGTTGGGGCATCAGCTCTGGTCTTTCCATTCCGCATGGAAGAACACTTAAACTCATTCGTTTCAGCTAATATCATATACGCTTGATTGCGATTGTTACTTATTTATAGTAGAGAAAATTATAGGGCTACCCGCAGTAGAGAAGTGTGGCAAATTAAACCCTACGTTTATACTATACATATGAAGAGGAGCTGTTTGCCCAGCAGTGGGATGTTACCAGACTGTTTATAAGATGTCACGATTACTATCAACACTTTCACTTATACGTAACTTCACAAAAACGGCTAGCGTCATCGAAATATCGAGAGTATCAAAATGACAACCAGGCTATTTCAAAATAGTTTTAAAGCTAAAACAGTCGTCATCGGTAGTTGAGCGTCGTAAATCCATTTCTTTCCGAGTTCGCTCTCGTAGCAATCTTGAGTGAAATCGCTAATTAAGCTGCGAGCGCTCATTACTTCCGAGAGCGCTTGAGGTCTTGTTTGATTCCATAATTACTTCAACGATGCTTCCGCGTTGAAACTTATTATTGTAACATTATTACTAGCGAATTGATAATGGTATGTCTTTGTTAGTATTGCAACGATTTTCTATGCATTTTTGTTGTTTATTTTTGGCACCCGGTCGTCTGTTAAAGGTGTTATGTCATGTCTAATGTTAATAAACATACAAATATTGCATCTAGAATCAAGAGACTGAAACCAAAACCATAGGAGAGGAAAGCTATTTTTTTATTATTGAAACATTAAATCCCACGTCTGTCACTTTTTAAAAAACGAACCAAATCACTATAATAAAATGGTAGGAAAGTCAAAACTGTACATTAAATATTTTTTTAAAAGAATACTTGGGATGTGATCTACAATCGATACCAAATATAGTTTTTAGAATTTTTGTCTGTTTGTCTGTATGTATGTCCGGAATAAACTCAAAACTTACTGCATGGATTAACTTCAAATTTGGCACGAATATTATTAAGAAGTCGGGTCAACATATAGGCTACGTATTATCACGCTATCAGCAGTGAACCTTTATTTCTTCAACGCATTCTGTTACAACGTGTAATCTAACGACGCATATTTTAATGTTGTTGTTATTATGTTAATAACCATGCTATAAGCTAGCTTCACACATAAAAATCACGAATTTAAGTAACTTAGGCCGATAAACATAGTTAAATGAATATAAGTAGTATCAAGGCAATTTTAAAGCAGCGCGATCTATGAGATTTCAAAAACATCATCATCAATCCCTTTTTGGATGTAAATAATTTAAATTTGATCACGTTGGCGAGGTTAATAGTTGTTTTTAATATGTAATAAGGAGTAACTTAGAATACTTTTAATTTACAAATTTATTTATTTTATAACTCTGTGAACTGAACAATAACTTTTTTGTTAAATTTCACGTGAACGAAGTCGCGGGCATAGCTAGTATTTGAACATAGTTTTAGTAGCTATTTATTGAAAATAAAATTTAAAACCTTCTTTAATCTTACTAAAGGCTTATTTAAAATTCAAAAATTCAATTCGGGGAAGCAGATGTCAGACGAAATATCTTCATGTTTCGTCAAAACAGCAAATTAAAGTTTGTGTCAGTGTATTACGAGTATAATCGTCCAACGTTCGGATATTACGTTGAAAGAGGTTTAAGTTTTACGCTGTCGGCTTTGACATGATCTAAAATTCGCTCCGTAATGACAAAAGTTTTGATGGAAATTGATGTACCACTAAAGGATTTTATCGATTAACCGAATGACAACAGTTCGATTCCTTAATCAATCTGCTGAGTTGTTTACGACGAGCAATTAATATTACGAGATGTTGTATCGATTTTTTGTTTTTGTTAAGTCATTCCTAGGCGTCTTAAGTGATGGTTCGATTTGGATGATGTTTTTGGTTTTTACTCGATTGTAACTATTTCTTTGTAATAAATGAAATACTTTTTTTTTTGTTTTGAAGTGATAACTTCTTATAGGGTGGGTAGACCGCTTCATTACGTAACGCGTAACGGCACCAGTATGTTTGGCTTCCTTTTCTCTCACGCATACGTCAGCGGTAGGCGGGTTACTCCTCTCTCACCCTTACTCACAGCGCTAGCTATATTTCGGACGGACGCTTCTTTCCTTATAGGTTCATCATTTCAGTCTATCACAGTCCACTGCTGGACATAGGCCTCCACAAGTTCGCGCCAAAAATGGTGTGAAGTAATGTTTGTTGCCCATAGTTACTACGCTGGGTAGGCGGGTTGGTGACCGCAGGGCTGGCTTTGTCGCACCGAAGACGCTGCTGCCCGTCTACGGCCTGTGTATTTCAAAGCCAGCAGTTGGATGGTTATCCCGCCGTGGTTGGCTTTTTAAGTTCCAAGATGGTAGCGGAACTGTGTTATCCCTTAGTCGTCTCTTACGACACCCACGGGAAGAGAGGGGTTGGCTATGTTCTTTAATGCCGTAGCCACACAGTGTTCCTTCATTCGCGTCCTCATAGGTTAGAAGCTTTATAATAAGTTTACGTGTTAGGTACGATTTTATTTTTGTGTTACCCACACATTAAGAAATCTAAACATTTTTGAATATCATATCAAAAATTGAGCGCTTCACCGGGGATCGAACCCGCGTCTCCGACTGATCGTGTCGGCGCTTTGGTTAATTAAGCTATGGAGTGATGTACCACCTAGATCCGTTAGATATCAATTTTTGATATGATGATTTTTATATACGGTTTAAGCGAACCGTGGCGCCGTCTATAGTGAGCTCTTTACAGCAACCCGTAACTATTCAAAGTTTTATATAACAATGAAAATCTTTGACAGGAGACATCCATAGCGGGTGCATCGTTCTATAGCTTAATTGGCTAGAGCGCCGCCACGGTCAGTCGGAGAGGCGGGTTCGATCCCCGCTGGAGCGGTCAATATTCGGTCACACGCTAGCACTCACCGCCGGCGAGCGTCTTGGTGGCGTACGTGTAGAGCGCGGCGGCGGCGCCCGCGTCGTTGCGCGCCAGCACGCGCAGCTGGTACCAGCGCGCCGGCGCCAGCGCGCCCACCGCCCACGCGCCCGCGCCCAGCCAGCCCAGCTGCCGCTCGCCGGCCTGCGGGCCATCGCGTGTATTTAACTGAGGTAGGCCACAGCAGGAGTTCCCTGCTCAAAACATGGAGCAGCCCGACTGGGATAGTACCTCGACCTTACAGAACACCACAGCTAAATAATACTGTTCTCGAGCAGTATTGTGTTCCTGTTGGTGAGCAAGGTGACCAGAACTCCTGGGAACAATTGGGAATTGGGTCGGCAACGCGCTTGCGATGCTTCTGGTGTTGCAGGCGTCTATAAGCTACGGTAATCGCTTACCATCAGGGAAGCCGTACGCTTGTTTGCCGACCTAGTGATATAAAAAAAAAAATGAAAAAAAAAATACCAAAACAATCACACACATTTTTTTGAAGTAAATCATTATAAGTGTGGAAAGAGAACGCACGAGTTCGGGAAAGGTAAAAAAAAGCACGAGTATGTAATACGCTATACGTCCCTGCAATACGCCACTTTTTGAGCAACTGTATTAAAAACAAATTTTTAATACAGTTGCTCAAAAAATCGCGTAAGTAAAAAGAAATTTACGCACGCTTGACTTGGGAAGTAAGTTGATAAATGCGTAACGGGAGCGTTACAAAAAATAAGAGATGAGGTGAACGAAGGAGATATAAGTTAGTGAAGATAGAAAGAGATAGAGTTATAGAATTATCTTTCGTATATTTTCGTATATTTCGTATTGTAGGGGCAAAAGAGAGAGATGCGAGCACATATGTTCTTGCTCTCTTTCTCATAATTTGAATTATTACTACTTATATACGAACATATAAATGAAACTAAAGATGTTTTACTTCAGTCGTGTGGTCTAAAGCACACTCGTTTTTTTATGTAACTAGATCACCAACAAGCGTACGGCTCACCTAATATTAAATTGTTGCCTTAGCCTATTGTCACACGCATACGAAAAAAAAAATTTCAAATTCAATTCAATTCTTTTTCTACGTACCCAAAATCAAGCGCACGGCCCGGCACGGATAATTGTTTGGTTTCACTAATTAATTCAAATTGATGTATCTCGTTTGGGCTTAGTTCAGTTTAATTTGAGTTCATTTTATGAATTAAGTTCCATTGATGAATGTTCTAGTAAATTTTACGGATTTAATTTAGTCAAATACTAGCTTAACTAAATTTCTACACATTGATCTTGGTATTATTTTATTCTTGATATGCACTTCAAAATTTAAAAATTTTATTATCATTTTTCAATTATGCTTTATTTTCTTCTGAGTGTTTGCAACTGTTTGACCAAGTTTTCTTCTATAGTTACAGTAACATGATAACTTTGCATTTCGTGTTTGCTTTAATATTATTTCAGAAATATAGTTTTTGATAAACATTAAAATTGTTAAGTATCTATAATGTAACAAGTGCTAGCAGACCTTAATAATTCGGTTAGTTAAAAGTTCGGATTTCTTACTGTAAAAAATAAAACCTCAAATAACTTACCGCTAAGTTATCAGCGCGATGCCAGAAGCTACTGCCAAGTAAGCGATACTCGACTTCCCATTTCGTGACGTCACACCCTCCATCGTCCCATCCACTTAGTTGTATGTATATGTGTGTCGCGTTGCTCCATAACCAGTCGGTTGTTGGGGGCGCTACCGGAGCTTTGGGAAATAATTTTATTAATGTAAGCAGAGGCTGATAATTATTTGTTTGACTTCTGTTGAAAGTCTTTTTCTGCAACGTTTTAATGGATCAATTATAGATAAATCAAAAGCCATTTTAATTGTGATTTTGATACAAAATTACGTTACAAAAGCGAATTAATTATCATGATTGTCTTTCTTTCTCACCGACGATCTACGTAAGATTGCCGGTGTAGGCTGGATGGGGATTGCGGAAGACCGGGATGTGTGGCGCGAACTTGGGGAGGCCTATGTCCAGCAGTGGACTGCGATAGGCTGAAGTGTTGATTGTCTTTCAAAGACTAAAACCTTAAGGTCTTATCATCATCTTCTGAATCTTTGGGTTTGTGTTTTTTCAGTTACCCCGTATTTTATTAAAGTGTTCAAGCTAGTCATAATAAGTTTATTAAACTTTGATAGGTGATTGTTAGACTCTTGAAGTGAATGTAACAGTGATTTAAATGTTTGACTTATATTGTTATACATTTATTGTATTATTGTTTCATTAAATAAATGAAAAATAAGTTTATTACATTTTATTTTGCTCATTAAAGAACACCCCAAAAAATTGCCTAACAGTTAATCTGTGTAAATTCTTCCTAGTTTTCTAAAGATTTCATGTCCCAATGGATAATCAATGGCCAATCATTAATATGATAATTATCACTTTGTCGGTTTTAAGTATTAGTTTATATAAATGATAAAAATCGATACTATGCTTTTTTTCTTTCATGACAGTAGAGCAAAAGAACTACTGTAGACCAAAGTAATTACTTCTAATATGCATGTGGTATATTTTACAGCCTTACATATAATAACTAATACCAAATTTAGAACAAAACTACAAATTTCTCAACCTTACCTCCGCCCAAGGTCATGACATCGATGTGCGCCGGAGCCGACGTCCCGACATTATCGGTAGCCGTCACGCGTATTGAGTATTTGGTGCCACATTTAAGGCCTGATATCGTGTGTTGCTGGACCCCCGGTATCCTGGTCTCTCTTGTGCTTGGCCAGGCTTCCTGCCATAATCCGTCCTCTTCACGCCATGTCAGATTATAGCCTATGTTGGAAATTTAATGTCTGAGTTCATAGCTTTTGACATATGTACATATAATGTATCGCGTCATTAATTTCATTATTGTCAACGTTAAATGTAATTGCGTATTTATAGAGCAGAAAAGGAGAAATAAATAAAACATATATAATATAATCTTCCTTTCTGCGTATGTCGTTCTATTGTGGTGTAGAACAAAGAACAAATTGACACGATCATTATTACATAATTATCTAAATAAGTAAGTCTGTCTATGTAAGGACTTTTGTAAATGTTCTAAAAAAGGTTAGATTTTTTTATAAAACTGCTTCTATAAGACATAACAAAAATATCTCAGAAGATCATTAAATATGTGTGTAAGAAGAAAATAAATTATCACGTGATAACTCAAAGATTAGACGGTAAAACTCAGATTTCAATAAGTCACAATCCCCAACTTGTATCGATTCACTAGACCGAGGCGAATTTCGAATGAGCAGCACTTGTACAAAATATTTCAGGATCGTCATTAAAGTTGCTTAATTAATTCAAGAATCTGTTCTTCTTTAATTACTTTCCATTATTTTAATTGAAATAACTTTTATATTAAATTCGGATTATTCTTATTTTTTTTTAATAATTATGTTTTTCTTATTTGATTTACGGCATATTTAGGAATTACTTTTTTCTGTCTCAACTTAAAAGTTAATTGATTTTTGACATTATTTATATGGATTTAAAATCAAAATGGTATCCATAGATAGAGATGAAAGATTACATATACAAGTCGTTGAACGAAAGTCTTAAATCATATGGCAGGTATAAAACGAAATTTATCACAAGGATCACGGAGTTGTTAAAAATTTGGCTGCCGCCCAATGTTACAATTTTTCCTCATACGTGTGAAGCGAATCTAAAATAAAAGTTATTCGTATTTGAAAAATGCTTTGTTTTTGATGTTTCAGTAATTTACACATTGGTTAGAAAATTATAAAGAATCTCTGAGTTTATTTGTTGTTTATAAGATATAGAAATTGTTGGTTTGAAATTAACGTAACAATTAGT
Organism: Melitaea cinxia; assembly: GCF_905220565.1. Classification (NCBI taxonomy): domain Eukaryota; kingdom Metazoa; phylum Arthropoda; class Insecta; order Lepidoptera; family Nymphalidae; genus Melitaea; species Melitaea cinxia. Next base: position 8,116,083 of record NC_059415.1, read on the forward strand.
GTTGCCCAAATTCAGTCTTGGTCTTGCAGTCTTGGTCTTGTTCTTGCGTTTTTGCAAGACCAAGACCAAGAACAAGACCGCGTATTTTTAGCAAGACCAAGACCAAGACTGACCGTGCAAGACTTGAGCAAGAACAAGACATATCCTGCAAGACTCTTGCGTCTTGCAGCTAGGACTTAGCGCTATTTCACTGAGTAGTTAGGTGTAACAGTTCGGTGTATAGGTAGGTACGCTTAGGAATTCTATGAGACGCAAAAAACTGTATCAAAGAATATGAAAAACTGGACCTATGCGCATTACGACTAATACCATAAACATAGCGAATAAAAAAATATCTATTAAAATCAAACTGAGTGCATGCATAGTTATGTTTTAACCATCGGCACTTTGATAATGCGGCATCAAAGGTTTTGTACTTACTTCTCAAAGAAATTTGCCGCTTTTCGGAAGTACATGGTTATGATACACGCGCCGGCGGCTTCTTTTGAAATCTAAAACAATCGTTGCCGCCACGCCGAAATCATAACATTTGACACTATTTGATTGCCGCCATAGGGCGTAGGTATACTCATGCAAAATAATTTCGAATTTTAAGAGTACCTACAGGTGTTCCAAAGAATAAATAAGTTTCAGAGTGCTTAGAATGAAAATGAATACATTATACTGATCACGCAAGTAGTATTATGATTAGGATAAAATGGTAAGGATAGGTAGTAGATGTCATATTAATTCATTCTAGTAAGTATATATTATAATATTGATTACTTATATGGTTTTAAACTAATTACTTAGGTACTATTATTGTACATTTAGTCATTATATTTCTTAAGTTTTTACAAGAAAAAATAGCAAAAAGTGTTCAAATATCACCCGTTTAATAAATATTGTAGCCACTTTTAAATATACTTGAAACGTGTAAAAAAATTCTACAAAACTAATAAAATAATATAAAAAGCGTAGGTACTTACCTACTAATAAAATAAAAAGCCTGCGATAAGAGTTTTGTATTACTTACCAGCCCGAATATCTCTGAGAGAGATGATGAGAGTAAGTATTTACTAGCTGTGCCCGCGACTTCGTCCACGAGGAATAGTAACTTTGGAGGTATAGTGACGTTCAGGACTTATTTATTTATTTTAAAACTTCTGTCATCAAACATACAAACGAACTCTTCAGCTTTATAATATTAGTATAGATGTACGCCAAAACATTCACTTATATGTAAAGAATAGTGATTGGCACTAATTCTTTACATATATTTTATTCACGCGTCGCGTCTGTACAAGTAGGTAATATTTAGTGTGTGTTTGTACGCCGCACGCGGCATTGTTTGATTTGCGGCGGCATCCTTTTCATAGAGCCGGCACGTGGCGAGGCGGCGCGGTAGAAAGCAAGGAAACGTACTATAAATAATTAAAAAAAAAAACAAAAAACCCGCCTGCGTGAAGAACAACTAATAGAAAATCAACTGAAAAAGCTGGAACAAGATAAAATTCAATATGCACACAAAGTCAGCGAAATAAATAGAAACAATATCAAACATTTTGTGCTGTACATTTAAAATATATTAATACGGTAGTCCTTCGGAACTTTATGCAACGTCGTACATAACATGCAGTCGGAGACATGCACAAAGAGAGAATGATTTGACTTATCCTTCAATTTCATGCCTCCGACTGCATATTATCTACGACGTTGCATAAAGTTTCGAAGGACTACCGTATTAATATATTTTAAATGTACAGCACAAAATGTTTGATATTGTTTCTATTTATTTCGCTGACTTTGTGTGCATATTGAATTTTATCTTGTTCCAGCTTTTTCAGTTGATTTTCTATTAGTTGTTCTTCACGCAGGCGGGTTTTTTGTTTTTTTTTTTTAATTATTATTTTATTTATGTCTTTTTAGTCAGACAAATTACGTAATCGGTTCAATTCATTACAACAGTTTACATCATGTGGTTGATTAAGTAATTTTTTTGAGTCAAGAGAACTGATAGCAAGCCCGGAGAGAGATCTCACTCTGCTCAAAGCAACGTAAGCCTGACCTTTAGCAAATAGGTGACTGCTTAAGTCAACAACTATTAGTTTTAATATAATGAAATTATTATTAAAATTATTTGTTTGTATTTGGTATTATGTATTTGTTATTGATTTTATTAATGTAATTGTAAATTGGTGTGACATTTATTAATTTTTATTTGTAATTTTAATTGTATGGTTTTTTTTTAACCATTGTTTTTTATTAGAAAGGCTACACCCCGAAGTTGATCGTCGCCTAGGAGGCGAGTTTGGCATGGCATAGGCGTGGGAAAGATCAAAGTCCACATTTTTTGAACTTTAATATTGTATTTCTTTATTAGTATTACGGTAATAATAATCATGATATACCTTTTTAAAATCCTTGTATTGTGCCCTTCAATTTGATACCCATATTGTAGTATTCGAGAAAAAAATTTTTTTTTCATTAACTACCATCGCTTTGCGCAGCCGCCATGTTTGATTTTTTTTAATGTCACCTATCTAAGAACACTTGGGCAACTAAGACAAATCTAACGATACCTCAATTATGTAAATCAGTTCAGTGGTTCTGGAAATATGAGGTAGTAAAGAATATTACATACAAATATACATACATACAAGATACGCGCGAAAAACATAACCCTTCCTTGGCAGTCGGGTAATAAAGGAATTATTTTAATTCCAGTCATTTCCAATTGAGCTGTGCTTCGAGTCTAACTTAATAATTGTTTTTACTAATTCTCGTTGTTTTCTAAAAACGTATCACGTGTACAATTTAATATGAGTGACGAAGATTCAAATTATTCTAGTCCGAGTAACGAGGGTTTGAGTCACAGATCTAAAAGACCCAAAAGCAAATTTGAGGAGTTTTTCGAAATAATTCATGCATCCCAAACTGCCTTCTGTAAATTGTGCCAACATAAAAAGATTGAAATAAAAATGAAAAACAGAAACACTTCAGGCTTAAGGAAACATCTAATATCTTTCCACAAAAAGGAATCAGAAATATTTCTTCCTGTTAAACCAAAATTAAGTGGAGATATCACAAGCTTTTTAGTAACCGCTGGAAGAAGTGGACAGGTAAGAATATTTTTTTAACAGTTAAAAGAATTTTAACTCTGCGTAGCTATTCATGCGATACTTTCAAAAACGCCATTAACTTACGTAAGTATTTTTGAGTTAGTGGTGTTTTCATCTAGGGGTGCGACATATTAAGTATGTAATTATCGTCTTAAATATTTTTTATAAACACCCATATTTTCATTTAATCGGCCAGTAACAACTAAGTACTTTATTTTGGTAAATTACAGTACAGTGCAACCTTAATATAACAAATATCAATTTAACGATTTTCTCGATTTAACAACAACAAACCTCCTCCTCTTATACGCTCAAACCTAGTATGTTTTAAATAATAACACAAGATTTATTGTTTTGTTTCAGTCGGAAAACAGCAGTGACAACATCACGACAGCTACAGTTGATTGGGTGGTGAAAAAATATCTTCCCTTCTCATTTTTCGATGACGAAGCTACACAAGTATATTTTCGATGTATTTGCCCTAATATGGTGTTTCCTAAAAGGTCTACACTTAGAAGGAAAGTCAAAGAGCGATTTGAAGAGCTCCAATTGAATCTCAAGGAACGACTTCAACAATTATCATCTAAAATGTCTTTTACCATTGATGGGTGGACGTCAATTGCTGGTAGGAGTTACTACGGGGTTACTATTCATTATATAGACAACGAATGGAAGTATCAATCTGTAGTTCTTGATTTTATACCATCACGCGGTCGACATACTGGGGAAGATATTGCAACGATTTTCCATGAATGTTTATTGGAATATGGCATAATTGATAAAATACAAGGTATCACGGTCGACAACGCAACTGCAAATACCAAATTTATGTATGAACTGGGCAAACAGCTGCCGCCACACTTTGATTCAGACAATCAACATTTCCGGTGCTTTGCTCACATTTTAAACCTTGGTGTACAAGATTTATTAAAGACCTTAGCATTACACTGTGAGTCTGACACTAACGCGCAAGATCAGCAGTACGAAGACTATGCAGACGAAACTGAGGATGAGGAAGATGAAGAATCTGCACCAAATATTGCTGACTCGCGTACATCTGTAACAAAGTTACGCAGTATTTCCAGTAAAATAAAAAGAAGTGAGATAGTAAAGAAGTTTCAGTCTGCTTGTGAAGCAGCTGGCGTGCCATCAAATCTAAATGCCATTCTTGACTGTCCAACGAGATGGAATTCCACACATGATATGATTGGATTTGGTTTAAAAGTGAGAGCGGGCATTGACATATTGTGCAGTTCTGTCACCGAATTAAATGATTTTCAAATCACAGCTAATGAATAGCAGGTACTCGAAAAATTACATAAATTTCTAATAAACTTTAAACTTTTAAGTACAAAACTTGGTGGAGACAAATATGTTACATTACCGCTAGTCATTGTATCATTCAATCTCTTGCTAGATAAAATTGAATCCATGGTAAAACAGTTAGATGAGAAACCTAATCGATCTGAAGTGGATGAAAGGCTCATTCTAGCTTTCCAAGCAGCTCGAGACAAAATGCTTAAACATTACAAGAAGAGCAACTGGATTTATTGTACTTCTTTAATTTTAGACCCAAGGCATAAGGCTCAGACTTTTCACCTGACAATGTGGGGGAAGCAACTTAAAACAGAAAGTCTGCGCAAGTTCAATGAACTTTATGAAGAATATAAAAGTCTACACTCACTGAACAAATCTCTGGAATTACCAGAAAAAGAAAATAAAGTATGTGATGAAGATGAAGAAGTAATAGACTTTGATAAACTCTATGAATGTCCCTCGACGTCATCTGGATCTTGTCTTCAAGGCTTAGTGATAGACGAGTTGGAGGAGTACCTGAGAAAACCAAGAACTGCCAGCTCGGAAGACATTTTAGATTGGTGGAGGACGCATGAGACAGAGTATCCGATTTTATCGAAAATGGCCCGTGATTTTCTCTCAATACCTGCAACTTCAGTACCTGCTGAGAGGTTATTTTCTAAAGCATCATTAGTAATTAGAAAACATAGAAATAGGTTAAGTGATGAGTCAGCCAGATGGTTACTTTGTATTAATTCTTGGTCAAAAAAATTGATATAAAGTATCATAACCTAATGATAAAGTTGTTGATTTGTGTTGTATTTTATTTTTTATTCAAATAAATGATAAATCGTAAAACTCTTTTATTAAATTTCTTATAAGTTGAGGGTTCAATCTCTTTCTAGACAGATAAGTATTGTTCTTTAAAATACAGTCAAGATATTGTAATTAATTTGTTTTTTTACATGTTTTAGCAAATGTAAGCTTATAAATCATAAATGTTTATTAAGAAACAGCTACTTCCATGGAAAACGACATATAGGTCAGTTGATTTTTCGAATTTCTTATCAAATCTTCAGTTATTTATTAATCTGCTTGATCTTTACTATGGCTATGTTAATTCAAGCTCACAATGTTCCAATTCTAATACGTTTTTCTAAGATTTAAAGTAAACTTTAATAAATAGTAATAGACTAATAGGTAATTGCAAGACTTGCAAGACTCTTGCTGCAAGACCAAGACCAAGACCAAGACTGGGAGCGCAAGACCAAGACCAAGACCAAGACCAGGTGTATTGGCGCAAGACCAAGACCAAGACTGGCTAAGTCTCGTCTTGTTCTTGCATTTGGGCAACACTAGTAACAATCATCTTCACCATATATGATTGGTTAGAACGCAACGGTCACAGCAGTGGTTTGTGGCTGTTGAGCTGGCGGTTGTGGAAAATTTTGGTCAATTTTATCTGTCTCATAGATATAAAATAATAACTATTTTTTTCTTAACACTTTTAATGTACAGACATCTGCCAAACATATTATTTTTATATGTATATAAAAATCAACTGTATTATATCAATGCAAACCAAACAAAACATCTCTCAATTGAATTACACCATCGTCGAAAAAGCAATAAATGAAACGAAAAAGGTGAAATAAATAAATATACTTTTATAACTCACTTATTCCGTAGCCCGTGGAGTCGTTCGACGTCTTGATTTCATCCCATTTCACAACAATGGAATCTTTGTAAGGCGTCGCCCTCAAAATCGGCGGATCGGGTAGCGGTAGTACTTTGACGGTATACACGACCGAGTCGGAGCCGTACAAGTTCTTCGCTAAACAGGTGTAGTTGCCGCTTAGCGACTGATCTATACCTGTTGGGTATAATATTAATATCTATAGTGATTTTTATTCAATGTCATTTCTTTATTTCATTCGATAAAATAAGATTGAGGATGAGAATCATGTATCGCATATAATTCTTAGTTATTTTTTCTTTGAGGGTATGTTAGTGATTTGTTTTCAATTGAACTTTTGGTCACGATTCGAAATTATAGATATGTAGAATATAAAAACTGTAATTTCAGAAATAAGAAATTTTTATGAGTTATTAACTGACTCGACATTTGTTATCTGGTCTTGCGAATTGTCAAACACGTGTGGTTTAAATAAACGTTACCTAATATATCATTTCATATCAACCATTTACAACGTACTTATTAGATTATTTATAAAAAAGTTGCTGAAAAAATTATTTATACAAAAAATTAATTACTGGAATTTTGCGCTACGCAAAATATTTATCAATTCATTTTTATTCATGTCGATTATTATTCAAACGAGTGTTTTCGTTCTTGAGTTCTCACTTTTAACACTATCGAAACATTATAATGACACCACTATATCACAATTGAATTTAACATCAAACTATTGAAAACAATCGTTGCTAAGTCACAAGCTCGCAACAAAATAATATACTTCTAATTAATTGCAAAACTTAAGTACCTACAATTTGAACTAAAAATTCACGCTTAACAAAATTATTATGCGAGAATTTCTATGCATCTAATATGCAAATGTTATGCTAGCTCTTCATCATTACTTCCTTACTTGCCACGAATGAGATTTAAGTACCCATATATGTTAATTACGGTCACAAACTACCGCTTATGTATTCGCTATGTTTCAACTAAATCCGTTTAGCCATTAAGACGGTATTAAACAAACATCGTAAGCTTTATAACATAAGCCGGGCTTAAAATTATATTCGTAGCTATCATTTTTATTATATGCAGTATAAGGATTAACTTATCTCTAAAAAATTATATTTTTAGTTTTTAAGAGAACAAGTAGTAAGCATTACTGTTTATTTGCGATTATTTATTGTGTTTAGGTCTAAGGAAACTTTACGACAAACGTTATGTTACAGCACGTGTATGTAGGTATGCATACATGTATGTGTGCGTATGTCAGTCAGTATGTGTAATATTAAGCTTAACAAGGAAATTCACAAACTTTAACAGTACACTTCCGTACAAAAGATAAGAACAAGGCGAAATTCTAAAACAATCAACAAATAACTTATAAGTAAAAATTAGAGAGTCTTAGATGATTGTTAAGTCGTTAACTTAAATGCTGGCGTTGCTTACAAAGGGATTATTCTTTGAAAACTTAAATCCGCAATTTGTTTGATAATAAATTGATTGAAATTAATTTAAACTTCCGTCAGCCCGTATTATAATATTCATCAATAAGTCTATTTTGAGTCAGTGAATTAATATTAGGTATACATTATGGTAATCGTTTTAAATCTGATTAAACTAGCATTAACTGCTTCGTACTAATAAATTTAAATTGCAGATGATTTGTGACCTTTTGTGATCAAGCCTACCTCAGTAAAATAAAAAAATAAAAAAATATATTAAATTATTCTCTCCGTTGAAATTCTTATCTATATTAATATTATAAAGCTGAAAAGCTTGATGTCTGATGGTACGCGGATACCGTAGTTTATGGACGTTTGCAACATCAAAAGCACTGCAAGTGCGTTGCTAAAGGTTGAGGTTCTTCCCCCGGTCGGGCTGCTTCAAATTTCGAGTAACATGTTTCCCGCTGTACCCTACGATAAAACTTATGAACCACAGTTTGGCACATCGGGTAATATCTTGCTTCAAATTCGTACCAGCCCGACTTGGGACGTACCTCGACCTGACCGAAGATCACGTCTAAATAATACGCTATCAAACAGTGTTCCTGTGATGAGCAAAGTTGCCAGAGCTCAAGGGAGGTTTGGAAATAGAGTCGGCAGAGCACTGGCAATGCTTCTGGTGTTGCAGGCGTCTTTAGGTAATTGTATCCGCTTATCATAAGGCGGACCGAACGCTTATTTGCCACATTTTGTTGTGCTTTGTATATTGTGTTTTTCTGGACCCCGCGTCACAGAAGTTAATCTTATTTGGGGCTGTTGAATTTTAGGCCCTAATATATTTCGATACCAACAATTTATACTACGCCAACTCGAATTTTCGATAAGTTGGTTTTCTTAATGCAACTTGAATAAATGTGCTTTTTTTTGTAATGATAAAAATTGTGAAATTGCAATGAATAAATTAACTATTAAAGATAACAAATTTCAAATAAGTTTCTTAGTTAATATAAAATGTATCACGTTTTTCCCTTTAATAAGCCTCTATTGTAAAGTTCACTTTTATGAGTTAGCTTAGTATAAATTGCTGGTGTCGATTTATGACCTTCTTTGCAAAAAAAGAACTCACTGTTGATGAGCAGGCTGTCGTCGTGGTTCCTCGTGAAGCGCGGGTGGTGCGTGATGATGTTGTGGTTGTGGTACCACACGGTGCGCGGCGGCAACAGTTATACTCACTGTTGATGAGCAGGCTGTCGTCGTGGTTCCTCGTGAAGCGCGGGTGGTGCGTGATGATGTTGTGGTTGTGGTACCACACGGTGCGCGGCGGCAACAGTTATACTCACTGTTGATGAGCAGGCTGTCGTCGTGGTTCCTCGTGAAGCGCGGGTGGTGCGTGATGATGTTGTGGTTGTGGTACCACACGGTGCGCGGCGGCAACAGTTATACTCACTGTTGATGAGCAGGCTGTCGTCGTGGTTCCTCGTGAAGCGCGGGTGGTGCGTGATGATGTTGTGGTTGTGGTACCACACGGTGCGCGGCGGCGGCGCGCCCACGCTGCGGCACGCCAGCAGCAGCGCGCGCCGCACCGCCGCCGTCACCGCGCCGCCCAGCGACCACACGCCCGCCACCACTGCCACACAGCACACTCTTACACGATCGATATACCAATGCTCCAATCCCGTGAAAACATGACCTATAACTGACGTCACATGTAGGTCATATAAGTATAACCTCATGTTACGTCAATTTGACATAGCATTCTCTTTTCATGATCTACTCATGAAGTCATATTAACTTCATATTGATATAAAACTAGACTTCTGTATGATATCATTACTTCTTGTGTAATATTTACATCAAGTTGCTTGTACTTCATATGTAATATTTGCATCAAGTTGTGACATCACATGTAAGTCATTGTTTTATCTGCAACTTACATACCTAGTCTATTATTCTATTAAATTTGACGTAAGTCATTTTTTATGTGATAATGACATAGCAAATTTATTGTATAATTATATACGTTGTCAGATTTCTATTTTGTTAAAAATAGTAAAATATGCAACTAATCTGTGAATTTTGTCTTTCATTATTGTCATTATATTTATGTCATGTATATTAAGATTTTGTTAAATTAATAGTATATCAATTTAATGAATTATGTAAATATTATGTAATATGGCGGCAACCTTTATAAAGTAGTCCTCATTATTACGTCATTATTATATCACATGGACATCAGTGAGGTCAGAAATTGACGTAAAAAGTGGGAAATAATTATGTTTCCGTGACACTTGTGACTTTAATCTTATGTAAGGTATGATCTAGTATTATGACATTCTAGCGGCAGTTGGACATCATAATGTTTACTGGGACTTGTAAGCAATCTAACATGATACGGCCATACATGAATATAATCATTGGCAATATCAATCATTAAAAGTGGCTCTATCAAAATATTAAGTTTCATTTCATAAAAATCTTATTACGTAACTCTTATTCATTATTTCTCCAATAAGCGTTGCAATGCACTGTGATCCTATATGATTATATAAGGATAATTAACCATAAAATATTTGTAGCGACATCTATCTCGCGACATACAGAAACTAGAGAAACTGACGTATCCTACATCGCGCTATCAAAGTTATCAGAGTGATTGAGGATATATACAAGAACCCGACAACAACCGTTGGGGCGTAGCCCACCAGACATAACATCGCGTCTGGCTGGAGGATCCTCCCTTTCGAATGGCGAACGAGGAACTCAACACCTTGTTCCTCCGCTCCCCAAACTGGTGACCCCGACGTGATTCCTCGCAACCCCAAATATTATACAATCCTTACTAAAGTTTAATAATTTTAGAATATTAAATGTAAGAACCAATAGTAACATTTAAAGTAAACCTGAATTACCTATAGCTGTTTCTAATCTGTACTTGTATAAAGAAGTGCTGGTTATAAAAAAATTATAGATAAAAAATTAAGCTAACTTTAACTGAAAAATAAAAACCTTTTTGCGACGGAGTGTTAGTAACTCGCCGACTTTCCGGCCCTTCGCCCACAGCGGTACTTGCGGTCACCCACACGTCGTACTGGCGCCCTTCGTAAAGCCCTTTCAACTCTAAACTCTGCGTTTGTTCGTACGGTTCAATATCTGCTTCCACATCTACGCGGTGTATTTGAGGGCCATCGTTACTAAGGAAAGAACAAATATTATGTAGCTTTTGAGAAACAAGTCAATTATTTAATTATTTTTGTCACAGAATTCAGACAGATTTTAGAATAATAGTGATGTTTATTATATACCTATTATAAGCATCTTCAACACAAATATAACTTAATCGTTATCATGCCTAAAATATAGCAAATTTTTTGACGATATATTAATAACATAATTGCTGAAAGTGTCTCGGAGAGTACACCAGATAGCGATTGTTACTCATAATTGGGAATATATCTATATCTATATATCTACATGGGGAAAGAAGCCTCTGCCTAGCAGTGGGATATTACTGGCTGAAGCGAAAGGTGACTTGCACTTTTTGTCATTTCATAGCCAGTATAAGTTTTCATCTTATTAATTTAATTAATTAAAACAATGTTATAAATGAAAATTTAGATACAAATATAAGTATAATATTAAACTGTATAGTCTTATAAGAGCTATTGAGAACTAAGAACAACAATGGTGAATATTTACAATCAACATTGAGTCCACCTTTTGTAAACACTTGCGTGATTATTAATTAATTACAGAAGCCTGGATAGAATGTAATTTGGCTGTAAATTGACAATATATCCATTATACAAATAAAAAGGTTGACGCTAAAAGAAAAGAAAGGCAAAGAAAACATCTTAAACTCGGGGCTGAAATAAAATCGGACGCGTGTTCGCACGTGCGGAAGGAATGTGATTCCCATACCGACGTTTTATGAAGCGGAATATTAACCATCGCGATGTAACTTTATGAAATGTACTTAGTATATTGAGTTCTAGTCAAGCAGCATAACTAAAACTTTAACGCTGGCGGTCGCGGTTAGATTCGCGATTGGCGTATGTAATTGTATTCAGACAATTATTTCAAATACCAAAAAATTTCAATCTCTATTCAGTTTTTACTGAGGTAGGGCACAGCAGGAATTTCCTGCTCAAAATATGGAGCAGCCCGACTAGGGTAGTATCTCGACCTTACAGAAGATCACAGCTAAATAATACTGTTTTCAAGCAGTATTGTGTTCCTGTTGGTGAGTTAGGTGACCAGAGCTCCTGGGGGTATTGGGGATTGGGTCGGCAACGCGCTTGCGATGCTTCTGGTGTTGCAGGCGTCTATAAGCTACGGTAATCGCTTACCATCAGGTGAGCCGTACGCTTGTTTGCCGACCTAGTGACAAAAGTTATATTTATGACAATAGTTCTGGTGTATTACTAAAACTATTCGAAAACGGGATATTTACCATCTTTTTTATTTTCATTTTGCGGAGCTCGAAGTTTCGACATTAACTGCGAATGTCTTGTTCACGACACTGAAATTTACGGGTAGATTTTGACGGCTTTAGCAATGGCCATTCCGGACTACCTCCTTTCTAAATATCCCGTTTTGGAATAGTTTTAGTAATAGAAGTAACCATGTTAATCTAAAAATTCTGGTGTATTGTTTTAAAAGTGACACCGCCACCGCGAATTTAACGCCAACTGGGAGCAAATACTTATGCTCGTACAAAATAAATGGAGCAAATTTTTGTGTTTGAGAGTATATAAATAGTTTTTGTAGGTCTAGATGTTTCATAGATGATGGTGATTTCCCTACCTCGCTAGGAGAAAACGCCAATATAGTCCAATCCATTAGTGGGTAAAAACATTGGCCGATAAATCGCAGTGCAGCATAAGATGGAGGTTGCCCGCCCCCTAAGTTTAGTATTAATGTCCAAAATAATCTTGATACAGTGTAAAGTGGATTTTAATAATAATTTAAATAATGAAGCTTATTTAAAACAAATTATACATTCTGGAACCATCTTTCCTTGAATGTAAATGTACCGAAAATTTTAAATAAAACGTTAATGAAGAAACTTGGCCGACGAAATTAGACGCACTTAAATAAAATTTACATAAATGAAACCCTTCTCATTTTAATCATTAAGTACTTATACTTGAATACAGACTTTAATTATCACTGAAGTATCAGACGTGCTTTGTCTATCGGAAAAAAGATGTGAAGATTCGGAAAAAAGATATGGCTAGACTACGGAGTTTGTTGCCGATTTTCCTCAGCAGTTTAGTTTAATTTTATTTATAATTATTAATTTATTATAAATTATTAATAATATATTTATTATAAACAAATTTAATTTGAATTTGTAAAATGCTGGTTTTGAAATACACAGGAAGAAGACGGGCAGCAGCGTCTTTGACAAAGCCGGCCCTGCGGTCACCAACCCGCCTGCCCAGCGTGGTGACATTTTTGGCGCGAACTTGTGGAGGCCTATGTCCAGCAGTGGACTGCAATAGGCTCTAGTGTGTATATTAAAATCAATACTAATTTATAATGATTCCTACTAAATCACAATTGTGGTAAATTTTTAATACGTTTCTATACAAGCAGACTAACTAGATAAATATGGAGCTTTAGCTACGATAAAATCTTTCAATTGTATTAAAATATAAAATTAAACAAATATTGTACAGTTGAATATTTTACATTTTACTAATCAAATCTCTTTAGTATCTCGGTTTAGCTAAAAATTAAGAAAACAAAAACAAAAACAAAAAAACTAGAAGACCAATTGCGAACAAATTTTAATACATTCTAATTATTAAAACAGCTGATATTTCATAGTTAATACTTTTACGATCCATCAACCGGCAGTGGAGCAGCGTGTTAGATTAAGTTCCGATCCTACATGGGGAAAGAGTCCCACGCTCAGCAGTGGGATGTTGCAGGCTCAAGCGAAATACCTTTAAGGACATTTTAATGACTCACCTCGCAGTTGGTTTACAGTAGACAGTGTAGTGCAGTAACCTTCCATTCGGTTGCTTCGGTCTCTTCCAGCTAACAAGAAGAGACGTGGCCGACTGCGTCAGTAATTTTATCTCAGCTGGTGCATCCGGTACTATTAAAAGAAAATATTATTAATATAAATAAAATACATATTAAAACTATTAAGCATTTAGAAATAAAATATTTTAGACATGAATATTGTAAAATTACGGTTGTACCTAACACTAACTCAGTTTGATACTTGAAAAGTAATGTTATGATTTATTTTATAAGTTTCGTATATAGTAGATGCGTTTAGTATCTGTAATTTTTAGAAAGCGAATTTAAGCGAGCATTCTCCCTGGGTATCAAACTTCTATTCATAGACAAAGAAATTTTAGTGACCACATAACATTATTTCAATGACACTAGGTAGGTATGTTGTAAGACTGTAATTTTCAGTTAAAACAAAAAAAAATAAGGTTTGTACTGATTAAATAGTCACACTAATCTAACAACAAGAGTATGAAAACATAGTTACGGGCTAAGTGCTTAAGAAAATAATTTCTATATTTACTTATAAACTTAACCTATATACATTTATATATTCAGTAAAATATACATCAACCAAATTCAATAGAACCACAAACTAATTATATCAAAACAATTAAATCCAACAACATAATAGAACTCTAGAATAAACACAAATTAACAAACAATAAAATCAACTATGCAAGAACAATAGAGTCAATAACAATAGCTTCGAACTTACCGTCTTGGAGCGTTGAACAAACAATGGGAAAGGAATATGGTCCGATACCATAGTTTGAGAAGCCAGCCACTTTGACTGTGTAGTTAGTGTATTTTGTTAGTCCTTGGAGCCGGATTTCGGTTACAAGAGACGTCGCGTTTTGCCAGTGACGACCTGGAATGATTGATTATGTTTAACGAGGATTGACGGATTGCGATCAGCTGTTTGAAGTCGATTTTGGGAGTTTCTTGTGGATTACATTGTCAAACGAAACAAAATTATAATATTTTAGTAAGATTTGTGTGAGACTTGTTTATACGTGTGTATATATGTGATGTTACATTTTATATGTGTATTTACGTGTATGTGTTTATCATTCTTGATTTTAAATTAAGCGATTGGGAACTAAAAAAATATTGTATTTAATATTTAATATAAGAGTTGGTTTTATTACAATTTTATTTGAATCGAAGAGTAAAAGCATAAAATTTTTATTTTATATTGAATCAAATATACCAACAACTAAATCAAATGAAACTTCTTTTAATAGGATATTCGTATTCTAATGACATCAAATAACATTGTTACCTTGAGCAGCGTACAGCACAGAGTAGCCAATCAACGCGCCGGCTTGTTTGTAAGGCGGTATCGGTTGCCAACTGATACGTAAAGCTGTAGACGTTACTCCACCGCATTCCACTGACGTCGGACCTTCTTCTGGGGCTAAAAATAACCTGGTTTTGCTATATTTTGTACACATGTCTAATAATAAAAAAATTGAAGATACTTATACAAAATTGTCTCAAGATCTTTCGATCTAAGTATTTATCACATTTTGCGTATGAACGCTTGGTCATCGAGGATGGGCCTAACTAAAAATCTTTAAGCTACTAAATTAATTTAAAATATATCTCTAAATGTTAGCAAATTACAAAAAAAAAAAAAAAAAAAAATGAAAAAAGAGAAACCGCGCCGGTTGTCTAGCCTATACAAATATAAATCCAAGCGTTCCTTCCAACGCATTAATCTCTAGGATTATCCAACGATTCAACGAATACACCATTTAGTACTGTTTACTAAAGCGTATTTTGATATTTTTAGCTCTTGTGTGTTCAAAAAATATTCATACTTCATAAAGAATTCTTTTTTTAAAAGCATTTGACAATTTTCTGATTTAGCTCAGTGAGAGAAATAAACGAAACATCTATATCCTTTATCAATATGCTAGTCCAAATGTACCTATATAATTAAAAACACTTATTTTACACATTTATTTATTTATAGACACACCGACAGCATTACAAACATTACAATATATATATATATATATATATATATATATATACTCCACAATATTAAGATAGTAGGCATGCCAATTACAGGTACATCACTCTTAATTCATTAAATTTGATCTTTATACAATCACCAATGGGAAAAAAATTACAAAAAAAACTAAGGTGAGTTCACGTTACATACTCTCGTACAGCATGTAATATAGGGAAAAATTCGGAAATATAATCTAAAATAAAAACTATAACATCAAACTTAACAAGTATGCAGGTTATACAGAGGGTAATGAACAGAAATGTGCAGTAAGTTTTTATCGAATGCTGGAGACTGAATCATTAAAAATATCTATATCTGATATTGACGCACATTACCTTATACTCAATAATTTTCCTTATTCGTGTAATCTCATGTAAATAAAGTACATTTTAATCAACTTCAAAAAAGTTGGAGGCTTTAAATTTATTGTATTTTCATATTGATAACTCATAAATTTCTAGTGGCTGTACCGAATTTAATGAATTTTTTTTTAATCAAAAGCTAGTGCTTATCATAATGTCCACTACATTCTACGTCATAGGTTACGTTTGACATGTAATATCATATGCAACACAGTCGCTTAGTAAAAAAATATTGTTCCAAATTGCACAAAATTATTGTACATTTATTTTTATTACGTTGATTGTGTTTTCCTTAAATCGCAATAAAGTGCACGTACCTAATTACAATTTGGGTTTTGTTAATATTGAGAACTAATTATCCAACAAAAGTGCGAAACTGACGAGAGGGTTAATTTTCCCTACAGAATTTTAAATGAAACGCCACCCGATGATATTCTTGGCACGATTTTCTGTAATTACTTGTACTGTAATTAATTAAAATATATTTTTGTTGGAATATTTATAATTAAAGTTTTTGTCATTATTAATGATAATAATGCTTTAAATTTGTTTTTATTGCATTGAAATTTGTATGCACAATAACATATAATGGAAAAAAATGATATTTTTTTTAACTAACAAAGTATAACATTCTTAATTATAACAGTACGGGAAAATTTGGAACAAATAGATACAGAAATTTTTTCTAAAGAAACATCAGGTTTGTTTTTCTTAAAATTTCTTATACATGATTTTTGAGGTTATAAATTCAGTATCAGTCAATATTTAAAAAAAAATGACTACATTCGAGCAAGTTAAAATTACTTTAAATACCCTAATCTCGTCATATATCAAATTAAAAATAATACTTTTAAATTATATAATCTGTTTATGGCGGAAATTATATTCCATAAATCATCACGCTATGACGCATAAGCACAAAACCGTAACCATAAAAGCAGGTGAAATCGCGCGATGTAGCAGTTGTTTATAAAATAAACGGCGCATTAATCACTTTTTATTATATACGGAGATTAGAGCCTTTACTCTCTGTGATAATTAAAACCATTGCGCTTGTAACACCTTTATCTGAATTAAATTTTTTTCATGCCTGTTTTATTTAAAACATTGCCACAGACTTCCTAGTTCTTTCTAGTGATGTTCTAGATATTATGTTACGATGTGGCAACTATTACTGTGTAATATGTACAGTCGTCAGTAATATCTACCGACCACTCTGCATTGTCGAATTATCGAACACATCGACATTATAGATTTGTAATTTAGAAGGAACTAAGGTATACATTTTTTTACCTATTAAATATGTTCAGAATGCAGAGACGATCAATCTTGATCTAGTCTTAGGTAACGTTGAAACACGATAATATTTCAGTAAAAAATTATACTGTTTTTGTAGCCTTCTTTAAAATAATTTCGGACGGAAAAACTTAATAATGTTGACTTCACTCTTTAACTAGAGCCGAGTGAACCCAGTTTAGAGCACGCGTATCTTAATTTGTTAAGCGCAGCTTCTAATCCTCTGCTAACACAGCTGAATTCGGAAATACTTATTTTGCATAAAATTACTTCGTGCAGTAAGATCGTGAGAGATTTAGAACAAAAAATAAGCCAAAGTCAATGTGATGTGAAATTTGAGACTATTATATCGTTATCCCAAACCTACATACGAGTAGGTGAATCAAAACCTAATTCTTCTCTAAGTAGAAATGATCTCTACCTATAATTAAAGTCTATTTTTTACCTCTGACGCAAAAGATGGAGTATTATAAGTTTGACGCCAATGTATGTCGGTAGGATAGTAGCTCTTAAGCGGGGGGACAGATTTCGATGCGGTTTGAACAAGTGAAATCGAGTTTCCTTGCGGTAGAAAGAGTTAAGCTAGCTAAGACGCTATGAATGGTAAAATCAAACCAGCAGTTTGATGATTATCAGCTCCTTTCGAAAATGACGTACCTAAGGTATTTTCGGCATAAAATGGAATAATGATTGCGTAGGGGTTTTTTAAGAATTTAGTATTAATGTTTTAGTATTAATGTTATACTCGTAGAACAGAATAAGAACTACTTATAAAAAGTAAATTGTTAAAGTTTAAGTCTCTGTTGCAGAAAATTTATTTTTCTTTAATGACTGCGCCTCTAAACGACAAAACTTAAGACCGTATATCTCCTATTTTTTTACTGAAAATGTTTTTAGTTACGCTACATCCAAACTTTTATATGGGAAAATTTATGATATAATATTTAAGTATGTATAGAGTTATTTAAAAATAAAAATACAAAGTAATTTGAGATAAGAATGGATGTAAACAATATTGTAATGTATGTCCCAAATCACAGTTTCTCTATTAAGGTAGATATTACGTTACATGCAAAAATAATTTCTTTCAAAAATTTCCACTTCTGTCGATTACTTGAATTCGTGAAATATGTAAGTATTAAATCAGATTGTAAACATTATTTGTGATGAAGTGAAAAATTTTTTTTTCATTAACTACAATGGCTTCGCGCAGCCGCCATGTTTGTTTTTTTTTTTAAATTTCACCTATCTAAGAGCACTTGGGCAGCTAAGACGAACCTAACGATACCTCAATTATGTAAATCCGTTCCGTGGTTCTGGAAATATGAGGTAGTAAAGAATATTACATACATCATACATACAAGATACGCACGAAAAAAATAACTCTTCCTTGGCAGTCGGGTAAAAACAATTGTTATTATTTTTTTAAAGTTTATTCGCGATGAGAAAATAGTAACTCATCGCTCAGCCCTTGATCAATTAAATTGTTATTAAATAGAACGTATCTAAGGGCCTTACTCAATTCAACAGGTAAATTTTAATAATTGTTAATTTGTTCAAGGGCGTGGCTATTTCCTTACTACGAATAGACTATAAGAACCGATTTTTAATTATTTATTTTTAGTTATACATTATATATATTAACAGTAGTAACTGTTTGATTACTATCATTTTTTAATCACTGTTTCGTACCTCAAGACTGTTTTTTTTTTTAGTTTTTGTACATGTTAAGAATGACAGATAGCTAAGACTTTATGGCTTTAAGCCCAACATGTTTTAAGTTGTGTACTTAATAAAATAAATAAATAATAATAATAATAAATGAAATCAGCGACAGAAAAAAGTGTAACAAATTAAACAGAAATAATTACTTTAAAACTACAACTGCTTTTATACATTAATTGCACTCGAGGTGAAAAGGGAAATTCGAATTAAAAAGGCGAAAAAGCAATTTTAAGAACAATAACGAAGGAAGCGGAGATTATGTTAAATAAAGTTTGTTAAAGCGCAGCTAATTTAGATTTACGAGCGATTTACTGGAGGGGAAATTGTTTATTTTTATTATTTTGTATTTTGCAAATTGTTTTTGACGTTCGATATATAAAAAACAAATTTTATAGAAGGCGACATTACAATTTTTTGATTGGCGAATCGTATTAAAATCCTAAAGAAAAAAAAAACAATTTTTTGACGTTAATTTTAAAGAATAAAAAAATTTATAGAAAGAGGAAATACTGGTTTATTGAAAAATAAACCAGAATGTATATACATTATTACTATTATTTTAGAAACTTCACTTTGGAAATTAATATTTTGTATTAAAATACTGGTTATAATTATTTAGTATTTAGCCCGTGAGTTTGAGATATATAAAGAGTGTTTACTACTAAACAAAAAAAAAAAATAGAAATATAAAAAATGTAAATAAATCATCATTACATCCTAAACAGTCCACTGCTGGACATAGGCCTCCACAAGTTTACGCCAAAAATAACGTGAACTCATGTGTTTTGCTCATAGTCACCACGCTGGGCAGGCGGGTTGGTGACCGCAGTACTGGCTTTGTCGCACCGAAGACACTGCTGCCCGTCTTCGGCCTGTGTGTTTCAAAGCCAGCATTTGGATGGTTATCCCGTCATCGGTCGGCTTCTTAAGTTCCAAGGTGGTTGTGGAACCTTTTTATCCCTTAGTCGCCTCTTACGACACCCACGGGAAGAGAGGGGGTGGCTAAATTCTTTAGTGCCGTAGCCACGCAGCACCCGTAAATAAATATATATTCAATAATATGTTTTAAAAATATTTTGGTGATAATCTTTAATTTATAAGTAATTAATTAATTAACCATAAAATAGTTATTTTAATGAAAAGATCTTAAATTAAAAAAAAAGTACGACTGCGTGTTATAATTACTATGTTGTTGATAAAAACTTGTGCCCTACAGCAAGAAATATGCTCCTCATAATCTGGAGCAACCTAACTGTGGAAGTATCTCGACCTTGCAGAAGACCACAGCTAAATAGTACTGCTCTCAAGCAGTGTGAATAAGGTGACCAGAGCTCCCGGGGGGAGGGATACGATCGACAACGCGCTTGCGATGCTGCTGGTGTTGCAGACGTCTATAGACTACGGTAAAGAAAGAAAGAAAAAAACGTTTATTTGATCACAAACCAGAGACAAGAACAATAGTTTAAAATATCTATACAAAGCAACATACACATACTACTCTTACACACTTCAAACTATCGCGTGCCCCAGGAATGCGCCAAATTGGTTCGGTTCGGCATTAGTCAGATTGCCATAGTAAAAATGGTACCTGACACCGGTTTTCAACCAAACCATAAGGTCGAGTACGTCACTGACGTCAGTTGCCTACCAATAAAATCTATTAAATCTAAATAATAAATAAATAAATAATAATAAAAAAAATCGCTTATCATCATGTAAGCCGTACGCTTGTTTGCCGACCTAGTTGTTTATTAAAAAAAAAAAGAAAAAAGTAGCTTACGAATATAAAAACCATCATTGTACTCCCAGTAATTTATGAGTTGAATTGAGAACCGGCTACTTTTTTTGAAGGCGATTAATAAGAAAAATACTCAAAACATTTTAACTCGTAGTATATAATGAAGTGAATTGTTACTATATTGTAAGACATAACCTTTATCAAACCAAAAAGGGTTGAAGGAAATAAACCGAACATTTCCGTTACTTTTGTAGATTCACTTTATTCCTAGGTTTTTAAAAGTTTCTCTAACAACGAATGGCAGCCACTTAAGTGCTTTTGATACTTTTGCGTTGTGTAAGGATTCGATGACAGTAAGTTTCAATATGTTTTAAATAACTATATAATATGTGATATTACATATATAGTTCCTAATTTTTTTTATTAGTTTTTCATAAAAAATTTTTTACATAAATTTGCAGTAATTAATAGTCAAGTAGTTTAACCCGTTATCAAAGATTACTAAAAAGTAGTTATCAGATCTCGATCAAATTTAAATGAGACCAAAAGACCACCATCAGCTTTCGATTAAAACAATAATCATGAAAATCATCGGTATAACTAGTGCAGTAAAATACAATTTAGGTCGACAAAAAATACTCAAGTAAATATGCATTATTAGAAATAACTCAAAAAGTACTTTTCAAGTCTTAATTAAATTTAAATGGGACCACATGACATGCACCATCCTTTTTTAAAAATAAAAATATTATTAAAAAATAGCCTCCTTTTTTGGAAGTCGGTTAAAAAGAAAATAAAAATTCTTAGATAGAGAAAAAGTCGTCTCTTCTGTTGTAATCTCAATTTATATTTTCAATGTAATGAATAAAATATCAAGAGAATACGAAGTCTTCTTACAAATAGAATTGATAATACTCTCCGGACACATTAAACTACATTGAGACTTTGGTTTGAATATTTAATACTGTTCCCTAACATGTGTAAATTATTGTTGTTAATATTGCCCGTGTTATTAATGCCCAACGAACATTTATATCTCATAGAAATTTAGAACAATTTAACTATTTAGTTTTTATAAAACTTACAAAGAAATTCAATTAATAACTATACACACAAAAAAAACGAGTAAGCTTTAGACCACGACTGAAGTAAGACTTCTGCACAATATGCCTGCACTGTGTCCTAGATATACGAAACGTAACTGGCTATGAGAGAAAGAGTGAAATAAAATGTGTGCTCGCATCTTTCTTTTAGTCCGTTCGCTTCACCAGATCACATTTTTCGTAACGCTCTCATCACGCATTCACCAGCTTACTCACCAAGTCAAGGGTGCATAAAGAAATTTTACTTCAAAAAAAAAAAAAAAAAAAAAACGTAAACATAACGTTAGGCGACAAAGCATTATTAAACAGGATTATCTAATATATAAAATTCTCGTATCGCCGTGTTTGTAGTTAAACTCCTCCGAAACGGCTTGACCGATTCTCATGAAGTTTTGTGTGCATATCGGGTAGGTCTGAGAATAGAACAACATCTATTTTTCATAATCCTAAGTGGTAGGGGGGGATTATTGAGGGGGTTAATAAGATATATGGCAATACAACGTTTGCGGGGTCAGCTAGTTTGTCAATAATAATGGATAATATTAACGTTACCTCCCTCCCTCGTGTCCTGGAAGAGCGGTGTCGAGAAGGGACCGTTGCCCGCGCTGTTGAAGGCCGCTATTGATACCGAATACCTGTTAAAAACAATTAATAAAATCATATATGCAGATATACATAATAATATTGCAGTCACAATTTTAGTGTACAAAGGTCTTACTGCTATTAGCAATCTCTACGCTTACGCTCCTATCCCACAGCTGGGCATAGGCCTTTTTTCCATCGACGAGAAGGATCAGAGCTTAATCCACCACGCTGCTTCAATGCAGGTTGGCGGACATATTCCCTATTATGAGTAACGATGGCTATCAGGCGTACATGATAATAACCGGGACCGACAACCGGTCTGTGTGGCAAATACAGTCAAGTGCCTGGATCGAACCCGCAACCGCCAGCGCAACAGGCACAAAACAGTGCTGAGTCCGTTACGCCAATGCGACGACTCTACAAGAAGACCAAAAAGAAAATAGAAAGTCGTAGATACAGAAAAAGTCGTTTTCTCTGTTATAATCTCAATTTATATTTTCAATCTAATGAATAAAATATCAGGAGAATTATATAAGTCTGCTAACAAACAATTTGATAATACTCTACGAACACATTACACTAACTACATTTAGTCCTAGGTTTACACTTAGAAAATACATAATTTTACTCCTTACATATAATATTCAGTACATAGATATTCATAATATTGTCATTCATATTCCATTCGATTGAACAAACGATTCTTGTTGTTGTTAAGATGAAATTTAAAAAATATAGGTGCTAAATATGCACCCACTTTTTCGAATTAAAAATAAATGTTCACGGTAACGTTTTTTATAATAACGGAAAAGTTTTTGATAAACTTATTTTGTGACTGAAAATAATGTCTGTAGTAACTTGGTACTGTCAATAGATCAATGAATATGTTGGTTAATTTAATTTAAAAAATACCGACTTCAATTACATCGACAAGTAATAATATGTGGATAGACGAAAATATAGTCAAGTAAATACGCATTATCAAATATCACTCGATAAGTAGTCATCAAGTTTCGATCAAATAAAAAAAAAATTCATGACAAGCACTACCTTTCAAATAAAACATAGAATCATCGAAATCGGTCCACTCATTCAAAAGTTCTGAGGTAACATACATAAAAAAATACAATCCAATTAAGAACCCCTTCCTTTTTGAAATGTGTGAAAAAGTACAAATGCGTACTCATGCGTAGGACTCCATATCTACGTAGTTAAACGTCACAGCAGTTAAACAGTACCATTAGTTTAATTTTATATTGATTTTGTTACCATGTCTTAAAGTTATTAAAAATGTAAATTTTTAACGTCTTTTATATATTTTCATTGAAATTTTTTCGTCAATACAGCTTTGTTCTTCGATAATAATTAACCTTTTGCTATTTGAAAGTACTTTTATGACTGACAACGGGACGTGCTTTATAAGCAATTCATTCATGCCTCTTTGAAAGCAAGCGAGGCAGAAGTGCTACTGAGATTTGACGTAATAAATGCTTTTAACTATCTTCTAGACCAAACTTACTTTGTCAACTCAAAAATTAAGATATAAAATTTTAAATATTATATAAATTTCACGTAAGTTTTTTTTATATTCTCGTACTTTAACGATAAAATTAACATTCTCAACGTATTAAGAAATAAAAATTATGTAATTTACCTGACTCCTTTTAGAAGTCCACTAATGATTGTTTCTTGTTTGGAATAAAGTGACGACGTCTTGATTATTTTGTCATTGCTTTCTTGATTTTCTGTAAATAAAAAATCTGTTATACGTACATTTAAATATAACATATACTATATTTTTGAATATCATATCAAAAATTGACGGCTCCAGCGGGGTTCGAACCCGCGTCTCCGACTGACCGTGTCGGCGCTCTAGCCAATTAAGCTATGGAACGATGTACCTGTTAGATCGAAATTTTTGATATGATGATTTTTATTTTCAGTTTAAGCGTACCGTGGCGCCGTCTATAGTGAGTTCTTTACAGAGATCCTTAACTACTTTGACATGATATTCAAAAATGTTTAGGATTCCTAATGTGTGGGTAACACAAAAATAAAATCGTACATATACTATATCTTCGTCAAAGTATTAAATCATCTGTATTGACTAGTACAGTCAACAAAACTATTAAGACGAGGGGTTATAAACATCTACGGGGACAAAGGCGTACACACACTTTTTTATTTTGTACCCATTTTTAATAATAAATGTTGTGCATTATAACTTGAAATGTGTATTCTTCATCAGGTGTTGTTAGCAGTGGGCTGTTCCTCTACTCAGTCATTACGACTTGTTTAAAACATCATAAAAGATTATTTCTACTTGAACACGTCAAATCAGAGTCCTCTGAAGACATTAGCGACCACCTCATCACAATTCGTATCTAATTTTATTACTGCGGTGACGGAGTTATACATGCACGATTTGCGAAAACCGAAGAAAATGCGTATAGCCGTTCAAAACTATTGATTTTTGAAAAAAAAATTTTTTTTGAGTTTTATTATTATTTTAAATACTTTTTACTGCATTTAAAATATAACTAAATCCTGTTATCGACTATCACTTCAGCCTGTAATATCCCACTACTGGGCATAGGCCTCTTTCCCCATGTAGGAGAAGAATCAGAGCTTAATCCACCACGCTGTTCCAATGCGGGTTGGCGAATAAGAAGAAGGTGCACATGATAACAACCGCGACCGACGGCTTAACGTGCTCTCCGAGGCACGGTGGGGAGACCCACAAGGGCTGCACAAACATCCAGACCACGGCAAACACCTGTATGGCCAATACAAATGTTTGTCGTGTGCGGGGATCGAACCCGCAACCGCCAGCGAAACAGGTACAATCCATGGCTGTGACCGTTGCGCCAACGCGGCGCGTTCTCGACTATATCTTATGGCATTCTTTATTAAAATTATAATGAAACGTGATATGGAATTAATGTTAAAGGGACAAGTAAAAAAGGAATATTTTGCGTTTATCTCTATATATATAAAAGCGAAAGGTCACTCACTCATCACGAAATCTCCGAAACTATAACACCTACAAACTTGAAATTTGGCAGGTAGACTCCTTATAGGACGTAGACATCCGCTAAGAACGGATTTTACGAAACTCAACCCCTAAGGGGGTAAAACGGGGGTTGGAAGTTTGTATGAAAGTCCTATGTTTTTGAAGTAAAAGACTTGAAATTTAAAATGTATGCTCTATAGATGATGAAAAGATGTCAAAATAATGTATCTTTAGAAATCAATTCCCTTTTGGGGTTAAAACGGGGGATGGTAGGTTGACTCACTCATCACAAAATATCCGAAACTATAATACCTATAAACTTGAAATTTGGCAGGAAGGCTCCTTATAGAGCGTAGACATTCGTTAAAAACGGATTTTATGAAATTCGACCCTTAAGGGGGTAAAACGGGGGTTGGAACTTTGTGTGAAAGTCCCATGTTTTTGAAGTAAGAGACTTGAAATTTAAAATGTATGCCTTATAGATGATGAGAAGGTGTTCAAATAATGTATCTTTAGAAATCAACTCCTTTTTGGGGTTAAAACGGGAGATGGTAGGTTTACTCACTCATCACGAAATCTCCGAAATTAAAACACCTACAAACTTGAAATTTGGCAGATAGGCTCCTTATAGGGCGTAAACATTCGCTAAGAATGGATTTTACGTAATTCGACCGCTAAGGGGGTAAAACGAGGGTTGGAAATTTGTATGAAAGTCCTATGTTTTTGAAGTAAGAGACTTGAAATTTAAAATGTATGCTCTTTAGATGGTGAAAAGGTGTTCAAATAATGTATCTTTAGAAATCAACTCTCTTTTGGAGTTGAAACGGGGGATGGTAGGTTGACTCACTCATCACGAAACCTCCGAAACTATAACAGCCATAAAGTTGGAATTTGGCAGGTAGGTTCCTTATAGGGCGTAGACATCCGCTAAGAACTGATTTTACGAAACTCGACCCCTAAGTGGATAAAACGGGGTTTGGAACTTTGTATGAAAGTCCTATGTTTTTAAAGTAAGAGACTTGAAATTTAAAATTTATTCTCTATAGATAGGGAAAAGGTGTCCAATGTATCTTTAGAAAACAACTCCCTTTTGGGGTTAAAACAGGGGGTGGTAGGTTGACTCACTCATCACGAAATCTCCGAAACTATAACAGACACAAACTTGAAATTTGGCAGGTAGGTTCCTTATAAGGCGTAAACATCTGTTAAGAACGAATTTTACGAAACTCGATCTTTAAAGGGGTAAAACGGGGGTTGGAAGTTTGTATGAAAGTCCCATGTTTTTGAAGTAAGAGACTTGAAATTTAAAATGTATGCTCTATAGATAGGGAAAAAGTGTCCAAATAATGTACCTTTAGAAATAAACTCTCTTTTGGGGTTAAAATGGGGGATGGTAGGTTGACTCATTCATCACGAAACCTCCGAAACTATAACAGCCATAAAGTTGGAATTTGTCAGGTAGGTTCCTTATTGGACGTAGACATCTGCTAAGAACTGATTATACGAAACTCGACCCCTAAGGGGATAAAACGGAAGTTGGAACTTTGTATGAAAGTCTTATGTTTTTGAAGTAAGAGGCTTGAAATTTAAAATGTATGCTCTATAGATGGTGAGGAGGTGTCCAAATAATGCATTGTAATCTATATATATAAAAGAGAAAGGTCACTGACTCACTCATCACGTGAACTCAAAAACCGCTGGATAGTCCATCCATCCAGGATGGACAAAGGTGAAATTTGGCAGGGAGGTAGATTATAGTTAGCAGATATCCGCTAAGAACGGAATTTACGATATTCCACCGCTAAGGGGGTTTAATTGGGGTTGATAGTTTGTATGAAATATATACAGCCTGAAAATAAAACTAAAAATGTGGTGTATAGAGAGGTTTTATATTATACTAAATTGTGCCTTTTAAAAAGTT
This sequence comes from Melitaea cinxia, assembly GCF_905220565.1. NCBI lineage: Eukaryota > Metazoa > Arthropoda > Insecta > Lepidoptera > Nymphalidae > Melitaea > Melitaea cinxia. The sequence goes on from NC_059415.1 coordinate 8,143,423, forward strand.
ACTCAGTTTGACAAGCATTTCAAGTGACTGAAATAAAAAAAAAATGCGTTAAACATCTTAATAGTAATGCATATCTTCATAACACGCGGACGTAGTCGCGGGCAACAGTTAGTGTATTACAAAACACAGTCTCCAAAAGTGTATGTGATCGATTCGCTCAAAATCTACTGAACGGATTTTTATGCGGTTTCACCATTCGAGAGAGGGCTCCACCATTGGCAACAGGAAGGTTTACGGAACGGCTAAGTCGATTTTGATGAGAGTTTCACTGGAAGTTTGCCGGAAAAACTTTGTGACACACTAATTTCAACGCGGGCGAAGCCGCGGGCACTGCTAGTACCAACATATATCAGACCTGTAATATATCTGAGTCTACCAAGTGGACGTTAAGCTTTGAAATAAAGTTTGTTTATCCCATGAGATCCCTTTGTTTTATGTGTTAAAAATGTGATAAAATGTAGCCGCTCAGTCTTATATTATAGTATTCTCTGGACGACACAAACTTACTCATTTTCTAGATAAAATTTATATATAATTTATGTATATGTATATTATGCCTTAATATAGGTACTCGTATATCACAAAGTGACTGAAGATAACTATGGTTGATCATTTACTAGCTGCTAAATATATGGCTGATAAACGTACGAAGAAATTAAATAGAAAGAAAAAAAAAAACCATATTAATAGCGATATCTGAAACTAAGATCTTAGCTCACTTATTGCTTACTGAATCGCAGTACTATCGCTCCCATGTTTATTGCTTTTAAAATTCAATCCGGTAACAATAATTGCAAAATATTTGCTATCGCTGAGAAACTGTTAGGCACATCATATACAACCAGTATCGACAGTTATTTATTTTATTAAGAAGTTTCATGTCTTCAAAGCAGGCATATTATCTTAATAAGAAAATATTATTCATGAATACAAAAAATAAAATCAAATGTATATATTCCTTACCTATATATATAATCTATATATATCATCATCATCACCACAGCAGCCTTTCGCAGTCCACTTACTGGATATAGGCCTCCCCAAGTTCTCGCCGAAAATGGCGAAATTGAAGAAAATTTAACAGTCAAGTAATAGGTAAATGCAATAGAGAATAAATAGTATAGAACCTTATAATATTAAATCTCAAATTAATTAAGCATTGCAAGCATATTTACTAGGAATTAATGAATAAGATGCTCCATACAAAGGCGGGGTTAAACAGATTTATTACCGTCCCTCCGATCCTTACATCCCAGCTCTTATAACGTGAACAAGTACGTTCTTATTTCCCCCGGTAAACCTGTTCGTACATCCGGTATTCAATATGATGCCTTTAAGAGAAGTTATGTGTGGGTTATACAATTGCGCTATTCATATTTTACTTAGAATAGCCTTTAAATAACCTAAGGGGCTAGTTGAAAGTTATTCGGAATTATGGTCGAGGTCAATAAAGGTTTTATTGATTTTGTATACAGGTATTACTAGATTACAAGAAAAATTGTTACTAACACTATATGGCCTAGTCCCAAAATAAATATATTATTATTATTATTATTATAATTGATTCTAACTTTGTTATTAAGGTTTTGCGGTAAAAAAATAAGTTCTTAGTTATGTTTACTTAATAAAAAATTAGCTACTAAATTTTATGGTTTTACTTTAATGAATTTTAAAATTAAATTTTCATATTAGTCAAATTATTTGTTCTCTTTCCTTTCAACTTCTTTAATTTTGTTTAGTATTTTATTAAGTGACTTAGCTGGTCAATTTCACCGGTCTATTATCCTATTCTAACCTATCTTCCGTATAATTTACTTATACGATGCAGAACTTAAATTTCTTTAACTGTCAAGTAGTCATGACAATTATTTTATTATAGGAAATTTAATAGAGATTTAGAAAAATCGTAATTAAATAACCAATCACAATTGTATGATATATTTAAATGGTTATATGCGGTATTCTCAATTAATTGTGATGAAGATCTGATTGAAAATCAGTGAACTGGAGAACGGATCTTCACTGAACTACGAGAAATGATCCGTAAGGACAGCGGTAAGACAAATACGTAATTAGATACTGCTACCTTCCGTTTTGAGTTCGTTTATCAAATAACTGCTGATATCTTATTATTCGACTACGTAAAGCCAAACAGAGTGTTGTCATCTTAGCAGTAGTATGCTGTATCTCCCAAACTTCTAGTCATATTTAGACAAATGAGGAAGCGTCTTAATTGTCCGCTGGTTATATAGTGTCACATTATATTTAATGTGGCGCCCTCAAAAGGGAATAAAGGGACGTACATTTTTTACTCACAAATTTCATAATATTTTACTAACCCTCTTAACCCCCCCCCCCCCCTCCCGTATATTTTAGGGGTATGAAAAAAAGATGTTGTTCGATTCTCAGACCTACCCAATATGTACACAAAATTTCATGAGAATCGGTCAAGCCGTTTCGGGGGAGTTTACTACAAACACCGCGCCACGAGAATTATATATATTAGATAATCATACACCTAAATCTACATACACATTACGCTATAAGTAGTAAATAATACAAGTAAACTCACCATTGACCCCGGGGATCTGAGGCACGGCCCTCAGCCGGTAGCCCAGTACGAGTCCGTTGTGAGTGTCGGCGGGCGGCGGCAGCCAGCGTGCGCGGAGCTCTCCGGGACTGTCGGTTTGTTCCAGCTGAACCCCTAGCGGAGGGGACGAGGGGGCTGGGCGGACATACAATATGGTTTTTGAAGTAAAATTTCTTTACACACGCTAGACTTGGGGAGTAAGCGGATGCCTGGTGAGCGTTACGAAAAGTGTGATCGGGCGAGGCGAACGGAAGTTGATAGGGAGATATAAGGTCTAAGCTCTAGACTAGGAAAAACCGAATTATGGGGTTTTTGGGGGGTGGAGGGCGGAGGGTGTAGGGGAAGCTATACAAGATAACACTGCCACACTTCAAAACCCCATGTTTATGGAGATATCCATGGTTAAAGTTTTGAGATTAGAGGAAGAATATAAAGCTGTTATAATACCTTTGAGCTCCGCGTCTGACTTAGCTCTGGCGCTATGGGGAATGCCACCCATGCGCCGTTTCGCAACTTTATAATTTATTTTCGAACAGGAGTACGTAAAAACGATTTCGACTCCAAGATCAACAAACGATACAACTTGCGGTAACCATGCTTAGTTCAGTAGCTTTCAGATGTTATATTCGCATTTCGCACTTGATATTAACATTTCAGACGTTAAGTTATTGTTTTTACGCGGTTTTTTAACAAACGATACAACTGATGTTTAATGACTGAGTTACAGATGCTTTAAAAAAAAATGGCGCGACACTTATCGTTTCGCTCCAATGCAATGTAAGCATAAATTTATTGTTTTTGTTTAAATAACTGTAAAAGCAAAGGTCTAAAACCATACAGCCTTGTTTTATGTTATGTTTTTTTATTAAATATATTTTATTTTTATTTACTCATAAAAGTACGTCGATAAACGGTGTAATTTTTAAATTAGATAGGTTAGGGTTATTTTTTTTAGTAACAAAACTATGTCTATAAACGGTGTAATTTTTTAATTAGATAGGTTAGGGTTATTTTTTTTTAGTAACAAAACTATGTCTATAAACGGTGTAATTTTTAAATTAGATAGGTTAGGGTTTTTTTGTAATGGAATTATGCCTATAAATGCCCCTTTCTCAGTCCGATAGATTATGGTAATTTTTTTCATTCATGTCATGTTTTTCACTGCACTATTTTTTTTATTTTTTTATTTAATGTCATATAAAATGAACTAAAATATTGAGTATTTTTCGTATATAACAGTAAATAAATAAAAAAAAAATATATATATATATATTTCAGTAAAAAACATAACATGAAACAAGGCTGTATGTATGGTCTTAGACCTTTGCCTTTACAGTTATTTAAACAAAAACAATGAATTTATGCTTAGATTGTTTTGGAGCGAAACAATAAGTGGCCTGTCATTTTTTATTAAAACATCTATTTCTCAGTTGTTAAACATTAGTTGTATCGTTTGTTAAAAAACCGTGTGAAAACGTTAAATTAACGTGTGAAATGTTAAAATCATGTGTGAAATATGAAAATAACATGTGATAACATGTCAAAACTACGGAACGGAGCATAAGTAACGTAAGTTGTGTCGTTTATTGATCTTGAAGTCGAGATCGTTTTTATTTTGAAAATAACTTATGAAACGTAAAAAAAACGTGTGAAATGTAAAAATAGCGTGTGAAATGTGAAAAAAAACGCATGTGAAATATGAAAATAACGTATGAAAGCTACGAAATTCTTCTTCTAACCTCAAAACTTTAACCATGGATATCTCCATAACTATGGGGTTTCGAAGTGTGTCAGTGGTACCAGGGGCAGCGTTTCCCATCCTCCACCCCCCTTCCCCCCACGGTCCCGAAATTCAGTTTTTCCTAGTTTAGAGCTTTACCGATATAACTTAGTGAGGATAGAAAGAGAGTTACGTTTCTTATATATCATACACATACAAATATACTTAGAGCTTAAGAAGATTTACTTCAGTGGTGTGTTTTAAGGTACTGTTTAGACCTATTTGTGTATAAATGGATGGACATACATTATTTTTTCAATTTTTTGTGTATTTATATTTGACAATAATACAATGTAGGTAGAACTTACTTATAATATAAAAAAAAAAGCTGGTACAGGGTAATGAAATATAAAATTAATCTTTAAAAATATTTCGAGTGTAATATCCCACTACTAGACAAAGGCCTTTTCTTCATATTGGAAAAGTTTGGAGTTTAATCCACTCTGCTCTATGAAGTGTTGACTAATAATTTCCTAAACACGAGTAACGATCGCTATGACGTATCTATGTTAACAAGCTGGACCGACAGATTTACGTACCCTCCTATGCACGGAGAGGACACTCACAAGGACTCACACCTAGACCAAAATATATACTCTAATGAGGCCTAGTGGAAATAGAACTCGCGGCCGCCATCCAGGCGAACACATGCAACACTACACCATATCAATTGTTAGTTCTTGATGGCACAAATTTTTTCGATCTACTAATCAACTGTTTAACAACATACTATATCTTCCGTATGTATACCCACTGAAGTCCATTACTACAATTACTAAATAATTACACGTAATACAACGTAGGTAGACGAAAAAATAGTCAAGTAAATACGCATTATCAAATATTACTCAAAAGTTGTAATCAGATCTCGTTGAAATTTAAATGTGACCACACGGCAAACATCGGCTTTCGATTAAATTAAAAATCTACACAATCGGTACACCCAGTAAAAAGTTATGCGGATTTTCGAGGGTTTCCCTCGATTTCTCTGGGATCCCAACATCAGAATCCTGGTTTCATTAACATGGTACCACACTTAGGATATCTCCTTTCCTGCCTTAATGCTTAAGAAATATAATAAAATAAATGAGATTTTAATAAAAAAAGTTCTGGAATGACATCCAATTAATGAAAACATTTCTTTGACACTTTTTAATTAAATTTTGTGAACTTTTTAATACGTTGGAAGCTAATTAAGAAATTATTTGCCTTGTGATTTTATGAGCGAGAGTATAATTTTATATTGATACAATGAGAGATGTTTTTATAGTGATACAATGCATTCTACGCGGTTTCTCTTGATGTCGTTGAGCAGGCTTCGAGTTTGATAAATTGACTTAAAAAGTTTTTTTTTTTAATTGAATAAGTATATTCAGAAATTAACACGTAAAATCGGGCGAATATTATTTGTCACAAGTTGAACAGTCTCCGGTAGCGTAAGAAAACTGTGCATGAGGTTCAGGAAACCTATGAATCATAAAATTACGCTCACGCGAAAATAAACATTGCCATAACTACGTTGATTTGACCACTGCGTCATTGCGTTTAACGTAATAAACTCTTCTAATTCGAATTAGGGAGACTTTTGACCAGCAGTAGGATATTTAACCATTGGTTCCTGGTCTTGGTCGATTTGGATCTCTCAAACATAAAGAATTTTGTCTATCATTAGAATGTATAAAAACCAAACCCTCGAAAGAAAGTAAAAAATTGGTTTCTTTTCTTAGTCCTTGTGAATCTCTCCATCAAATAAGAGGGTTTCGTTCAGTACGTAGGTATGATCATAAGTGGTTCCGTCAGTTAAATTGTCTCTCACCTTTCTGAGAAGGGTTAAGTTTAGCAGTGGGATATTTAAAAATTGTTTTTTGGTCTTAGCCTTTGTTGATCTGTCCAACTAAGAGTAGGGGTTTTGTCCAGCATTGGGATGATACAAGGTTTATAATAATACACTTTATTGTACACAACAACAATCAACACAATAACATATTACAAATAAAGAAGAGTGTACAAGAGTGATAGTAGCTAGAAGAGCGATCTGCTCCGGACAATCTTTGGGCATTTAGGACACAGCATTTTACTGTCCTGGAGTGGGATATTTTTATCTAGCAGTGAGACGTGAGTAAACTTTCTCGTTCACTATGTTTGTTGAATAAACGTGTGTTGCCACAAGTTTGATTCTAGAGGGACTTACCGCTATTGTTATTTTGTACCTCCGAAATAAGTCTCCATTTTGGAAGGTTCAAAATAATCATCGCGGTAAATCACATACAATAAGAAGCGGTATATTTACAAGATATTCTGTCAAAAGAGGTTGATCGGACTTATCGCTTACCTTCCTCGCTGGTGGTGAATCTCACAGGTGCACAGTATGCACTAAGGTCTGCACGGTTTCCACCCGCCACTCGAGCCGTGTACGACGTTGCGGGTGATAGATCTTCTATGTCCACTGAGTGACGGATCTCGTCCAGCCTTTGGAGAATTAGTTTTACTTTAGACTTAATAATTTTATCTGTTTGTTGTTTGATATGTGGCGTATTTGTAAGTAATAATAAAACACACACAATTTTTTTTTGGCAAGAAGAAATTACTTAAAGAAAAGTCGAAAACTTTTGAGAATAGTATTTTAGCGATAAACGAGCAATATTTTTTTATTAATGAATATACTTAATGAAAAGTTATGATCGTTTCGGAACGCAGACCCCGCAAAGAAGAAGCGGCAATAAAATCCATTGTACTCTTTTAAAAAAATTGTCAATTATTTAAATCTTGTATATTTAAGGTTGAATAAAGTGATGAAAACTCAAACCCGCGCGCGCTCCGACACGACACGACACGACACGACAGAGGTATACAAGTGTCACGCACCTAGTAACATTGACGGTGCGCCACGCCGCGCGCGCTCCGCTGGCCAGCTGCACGGAGTAGTAGTGCGCGAGGCGACACGACACGACACGACACGACAGAGGTATACAAGTGTCACGCACCTAGTAACATTGACGGTGCGCCACGCCGCGCGCGCTCCGCTGGCCAGCTGCACGGAGTAGTAGTGCGCGAGGCGACACGACACGACACGACACGACAGAGGTATACAAGTGTCACGCACCTAGTAACATTGACGGTGCGCCACGCCGCGCGCGCTCCGCTGGCCAGCTGCACGGAGTAGTAGTGCGCGAGGCGACACGACACGACACGACACGACAGAGGTATACAAGTGTCACGCACCTAGTAACATTGACGGTGCGCCACGCCGCGCGCGCTCCGCTGGCCAGCTGCACGGAGTAGTAGTGCGCGAGGCGACACGACACGACACGACACGACAGAGGTATACAAGTGTCACGCACCTAGTAACATTGACGGTGCGCCACGCCGCGCGCGCTCCGCTGGCCAGCTGCACGGAGTAATAGTGCGCGAAGCGACACGACACGACACGACACGACAGAGGTTACAAGTGTCACGCACCTAGTAACATTGACGGTGCGCCACGCCGCGCGCGCTCCGCTGGCCAGCTGCACGGAGTAGTAGTGCGCGAGGCGACACGACACGACACGACAGAGGTATACAAGTGTCACGCACCTAGTAACATTGACGGTGCGCCACGCCGCGCGCGCTCCGCTGGCCAGCTGCACGGAGTAGTAGTGCGCGAGGCGACACGACACGACACGACACGACAGAGGTATACAAGTGTCACGCACCTAGTAACATTGACGGTGCGCCACGCCGCGCGCGCTCCGCTGGCCAGCTGCACGGAGTAGTAGTGCGCGAGGCGACACGACACGATACGACACGACACGATACGACACGACAGAGGTATACAAGTGTCACGCACCTAGTAACATTGACGGTGCGCCACGCCGCGCGCGCTCCGCTGGCCAGCTGCACGGAGTAGTAGTGCGCGAGGCGACACGACACGACAGAGGTATACAAGTGTCACGCACCTAGTAACATTGACGGTGCGCCACTCCGCGCGCGCTCCGCTGGCCAGCTGCACGGAGTAGTAGTGCGCGAGGCGACACGACACGACACGACACGACAGAGGTATACAAGTGTCACGCACCTAGTAACATTGACGGTGCGCCACGCCGCGCGCGCTCCGCTGGCCAGCTGCACGGAGTAGTAGTGCGCGAGGCGACACGACACGACACGACACGACAGAGGTATACAAGTGTCACGCACCTAGTAACATTGACGGTGCGCCACGCCGCGCGCGCTCCGCTGGCCAGCTGCACGGAGTAGTAGTGCGCGAGGCGACACGACACGACACGACAGAGGTATACAAGTGTCACGCACCTAGTAACATTGACGGTGCGCCACGCCGCGCGGGCTCCGCTGGCCAGCTGCACGGAGTAGTAGTGCGCGAGGCGACACGACACGACACGACACGACAGAGGTATACAAGTGTCACGCACCTAGTAAAATTGACGGTGCGCCACGCCGCGCGCGCTCCGCTGGCCAGCTGCACGGAGTAGTAGTGCGCGAGGCGACACGACACGACACGACACGACAGAGGTATACAAGTGTCACGCACCTAGTGACATTGACGGTGCGCCACGCCGCGCGCGCTCCGCTGGCCAGCTGCACGGAGTAGTAGTGCGCGAGGCGACCCGACACGACAGAGGTATACAAGTGTCACGCACCTAGTAACATTGACGGTGCGCCACGCCACGCGCGCTCCGCTGGCCAGCTGCACGGAGTAGTAGTGCGCGAGGCGACACGACACGACACGACACGACAGAGGTATACAAGTGTCACGCACCTAGTAACATTGACGGTGCGCCACGCCGCGCGCGCTCCGCTGGCCAGCTGCACGGAGTAGTAGTGCGCGAGGCGACACGACACGACACGACACGACAGAGGTATACAAGTGTCACGCACCTAGTAACATTGACGGTGCGCCACGCCGCGCGCGCTCCGCTGGCCAGCTGCACGGAGTAGTAGTGCGCGAGGCGACACGACACGACACGACACGACAGAGGTATACAAGTGTCACGCACCTAGTAACATTGACGGTGCGCCACGCCGCGCGCGCTCCGCTGGCCAGCTGCACGGAGTAGTAGTGCGCGAGGCGACACGACACGACAGAGGTATACAAGTGTCACGCACCTAGTAACATTGACGGTGCGCCACGCCGCGCGCGCTCCGCTGGCCAGCTGCACGGAGTAGTAGTGCGCGAGGCGACACGACACGACACGACACGACAGAGGTATACAAGTGTCACGCACCTAGTAACATTGACGGTGCGCCACGCCGCGCGCGCTCCGCTGGCCAGCTGCACGGAGTAGTAGTGCGCGAGGCGACACGACACGACACGACACGACAGAGGTATACAAGTGTCACGCACCTAGTAACATTGACGGTGCGCCACGCCGCGCGCGCTCCGCTGGCCAGCTGCACGGAGTAGTAGTGCGCGAGGCGATACGACACGACACGACACGACAGAGGTATACAAGTGTCACGCACCTAGTAACATTGACGGTGCGCCACGCCGAGCGCGCTCCGCTGGCCAGCTGCACGGAGTAGTAGTGCGCGAGGCGACACGACACGACACGACACGACAGAGGTATACAAGTGTCACGCACCTAGTAACATTGACTGTGCGCCACGCCGCGCGCGCTCCGCTGGCCAGCTGCACGGAGTAGTAGTGCGCGAGGCGACACGACACGACACGACACGACAGAGGTATACAAGTGTCACGCACCTAGTAACATTGACTGTGCGCCACGCCGCGCGCGCTCCGCTGGCCAGCTGCACGGAGTAGTAGTGCGCGAGGCGACACGACACGACACGACACGACAGAGGTATACAAGTGTCACGCACCTAGTAACATTGACGGTGCGCCACGCCGCGCGCGCTCCGCTGGCCAGCTGCACGGAGTAGTAGTGCGCGAGGCGACACGACACGACACGACACGACAGAGGTATACAAGTGTCACGCACCTAGTAACATTGACGGTGCGCCACGCCGCGCGCGCTCCGCTGGCCAGCTGCACGGAGTAGTAGTGCGCGAGGCGAGCCGCGTCCCGCCACGACAGGCGCACCGAGCGGCTCTTCACTGAGTCCACCGACAGGTCCGAGGGGGGGATGGGGGGCTCTACGGAATACAGTTTTCATATATATTTTCTTATACCATTATAGTGGCAAACAAGCGTATGATTACAAGATGGTAAGCGGTTACAGTAGCCGTTAACTGAGGTTGAACATGGCAGAAAATATCCTGTCCAAATCTGGAGCGGCCGACTAGGGAAGTACCTTAACCTTACAAAAGATCACAACTAAATAATACCGCTTTCAAACAGTTTTGTCTTCCTGTGGTGAGCAAGGTGACCAGAGGTCCCGGGGGAGGGGGATATGATCGGCAGCGCGCTTGCGATGCTTCTGGTGTTGCTAGAGTATATAGACTACGGTTCGCTTACCATCAGATGAGCCGTACGCTTGCTTGCCAATTTAGTTATATAAAAAAACCCATTGAACACCTGCAACACATGCTTTACCAGCACGTTGCCTGAAATCTCCCCAGAAGCATTCATTACCTCTCCATAGGAACACAAGACTACTTGAAAGCAGTATTTTTTATCTGTGTTTTTATCATGTATTATTAGATCCTTTTAGAGAAATAGAGAAAATAACGATGGATAAGATAAGAACATTTGTTTGATAAGTCATTTCATATTGAAGGTGTATGTCAATAACTAAAGATAACGAGAGTGTGTTTGTGTGTATGTTCTTACCCAATATAGTTAAGTAAACACTGTAAACATCCGCTCCGTAAGGGTTCCCCGCTTTGCACTGATACAAGGCGCCGTCACTTGTCTCCGTTTGAAGTAGTTCCAATATGGATGCCATTCCATCCTCTGTCTTAGCTTCAGAAATTTTCACCCTAATAATAATAAATTGATCGTTTTATTTTCCCCATAGTCTTTTTAATTATTTGGTTAAATTTGTGCAATACTTTTCTGCATTTTAGACAAAAATGAGATAATAACTTAGACCTAATTAAGTACCTACCTAACAAAATTCGCAGACTTTCACAATTGTTTTGAAAATTTTGTACGGAAGCTCCTAAGCTTTCATTTAGCAAGTAAAATAAAATTAAAGAGACTCTCCGACTACTAAGATTTATAAATAATAATCTGAAAGTCTTTTGTTTTACAAATATGTAAGAAAACTCTTTGTTAGTTTCACGCAGTTCTTTTCATTAGCCGGATTCAAATATTTTCAGCCATGTAAAAGACATAGCAGACATAACAAAATGTAATAAGGGACAAAAAATATCGATACATCAAAGGCTTAAATAACTTCCTAGTAATAGTTTGCATGTTTAAAAAAAAAATACGGATAAAAAATACGAAAGAAATACGGTGGATAATTAATAGTGGAGTGAGCACTTTTAAATCGTCAGTTTAAAATTAAAATTATGTTTATTTTCAATAAGTTAATGATAAATAAAGTGTTCAATAACAATTATAGTGAAGTTACCACCGATTCGGAATTCAATTCTGCACAGAATAATTGGAAAGATACTCGGCAGTTACTCTTAAAAAGACCATCTCAAAAATATTGACCCCTGAAAACTGATTTCGAGGAGTCGAAATCGACCACTGTTGGTGTTACCTATCAATTTGAAACCATAAAAAAAACACTATATTAAAAATGTAGACCCGTGAAAACTAATTTTGTTTTGATTGCCGAAATTGACTTTTTTGGGGACTCTTGACCTAAATGTCCAAAGTTTAGAGTGGCGCTATCTATTAGCATTAAATCTAAACTTACCTCTGAGTAAGGGGATTGATGGGTTTTCCATTCCTCGTCCACATAATTCTTATGGGGTCGTCCCCTCGCGCCGCACATTCGATACTAATGTGTTGACCCAATTTTGCCGTTAGGTTGCGGGTTACGATATCGAAGGTTACCGGTTCTGAAGTTTTTTACTTTGGTTAGTGTTTGTTTTGACTATGGGCAAAATACATGAGTTCACGCCATTTTTGGCTCGAACTTGTGGAGGCCTATGTCCAGAAGTGGACTGCGATAGGCTGATGTGATGTGATTGATAATGTGATGTGATTGATAATGTGATAGTGTTTGTTTTAGTATCACAAAGTACGATATTAATAAGTCCTCAAATTCTGCATGTTTTTTGAAAACAATTCAAATAAAAAAAAAACACTATTCAAGTAGGCTTCAAAAGCGCTTCTGAATCGTCATATAACAAAATATTATTACTTTAGTCTTTAAAAATTGTTTTAAACGTGAAGATACAACTGATTCGGAATATTCTGCAGATAAGAAACAGCGAAAAGCTCTACAGTTACTTTTTGAAATTATACAACGTCTAATTGTGTAATACCAAGGAGCAAATCCCGTGTCAAGCGTCCAGGAACATATACAACACTAACTCTTAAAACACAAAACACCTATGTAGCTCATTAGAAACGTTTGTCAAGGTTGGCAATAGAACCCGTGATTACTACCACAATATCCAGTTAATGACCAGAACACGTACTCTTCAAATAGTTTTAATCTATAATAATTTAGCTTAAAGTACTTTTTATGAAAAAGTACTGTAAAGTTCGGGAATTCCTCTTACAGAACAAATAAAAAACTATCCTATGTGATTTCACTTGTATAAAAAATAGTTCTATACAGAATTCACATTTCGACTCACCACCGAATCACATTTTCGACAGCATTCTATATCAACCGAGAATTGAGCGTAAGTTTTAAAAGCTTTTAACGTCGCTGTCAAGTTTGTGTTTATTGTACGAAGTGTTGATACCGAAAACGTGTAAAGCCGAAAGCAAAAACGATACACTTCTTTATACACTAAAATATGTAAATATTAGAAGTGGCAAAATTCTGGGTTTAATACAAACAACATTAGTCAAATACGTCTCTCTCTCTCTCTCTCTCTCTCCTTATATGATGTACTCACTCGAATGAAAAAAATTAAAACAGAATCTAATATATTTATTTTTCAGGTTATACTTATTTTGGCACGTTAGGAAAAAAATATTGAGGGTAAATTTTTATAATGCGCGCACACACCGTCAAAAAAACCGACACCCTAAAGTTAGTTAGTCAATGAAGAAGTTAGCTAGCCAATGTAGTACTCGTATACATAAGTACGTACATACACATTTTTTTAAGTGCACAAATATTATTAACTGCTTACACATTTTTTGCCTACTATGATATATTATTAGTACCTGTAACCTTACCCATACCTCAAATAGCGATAAATTATTTAAAACTTCCACCTACTTTTCACTTTTTATAAACTTATCATACAAATATAGCTAAAAATGAAAATAATAAAATACTTACTCATTTAATAAAATTATCATTAGAAAATCATTAGAAAACAAAATATTTACTGTTAACAGATATCCAGATAGTCTTGCTAAGAGCTTCTCCAACACCATTTTCAACGTGACAAGTATAGAGACCGGCGTCTGACAACGCCACTGAGTCAAATATTAGAGATCCGTTTGACAAACTCAAAACCCCGCCACCCGCTACCTCTAGCACAGGGCGCCATGTTTCCGATATCACTGAAATATTATTAAATATTATAAACGATTCTTAGTTATAAGTTTAGTAACAGTTAGTAGAACAGAAAGCACACACACACACACACACACGCACGCACGCACGCACGCACGCACGCACGCACGCACGCACGCACGCACGCACGCACGCACGCACGCACGCACGCACGCACGCACGCACGCACGCACGCACGCACGCACGCACGCACGCACGCACGCACGCACGCACGCACGCACGCACGCACGCACGCACGCACGCACGCACGCACGCACGCACGCACGCACGCACGCACGCACGCACGCACGCACGCACGCACGCACGCACGCACGCACGCACGCACGCACGCACGCACGCACGCACGCACGCACACACACGAAACGCGAACACTGCTACAAAGTTCGCCAGGTCCATATAATTTTTGAAGTATGGTACCGGTACAAACGAAGCTACTTTCAAATGTTTTCGGTGGACTTGTGGAAAAGTTGATTAGTTTTGAAAAATAACCGTCTGAATTATACAAAAATTACAACAAATTAATAATATTTTACCATCTTTCTTCAACCAATGAGTCTGAGGCTGCGGGTATCCATTAGCGCTGCAAGACACGTGACCGTTCCTTCCCAAAAGTAAAGATGAGTTCTGAGGCTCTTCGCTCCATTTCGGGGCAACTTGAAATAATATTCTTTGTAATAATATGTAAATCTACTTAAATAATTCGATTTTAAATGAATAGAGCAACTGCTAGTTGTAATAAATAAATATATTAGTTGGACTCTGACATTTGATATGCAAATTATAATTAAAGTTTTCAATTGTGTTAATCATTGTTGTTCGCAACGATAATTAGCAAGAAGAAAAAAAAAAATGTCAAAAAATATTTATTTCTACACAAAGTTAACTGTATTTTTATGCACTGTAATAGTCAAGTGAAGTGATTGCATAATAGTACTTGTAATTTATGTATTTTTATTACCAGAGATATAAAAAATATATGATTCTTAATTATTATTATTATTATTTATAAAAAAAAATATGTTGTTCCATTTTTTTTAAATGTACTTATATAACATTTCATTTTCATATTTTTTTTTACGGTTTCTTTCTTGACTTCATTGCGAAATCTGACAATTTTCGATTTGAAGCCAAAACAATTCTTTAAAAAATTGTATCATGTATTCAATATCTTTATTAATAATTATGTTTTAAAAAATAAATGGCCAATAAATATTATTATATAAAAATAAATTACCTTTAATATACAAATTGACAGTCCTATTAACTTTAGCGACATGGTTCGCCGCAACACAAGTGTAAGTACCGCAGTGTTCCAACGATACATTCTTGATGATAAGTACGCTGAATACTTCCAAGCTCCTCTCGACGATCTAACACAAAGACATTCCATCCTTTAATAACTAAATAGTTACCGTACGGTGCGGAATATCCGCTTAGATGGTATCAAAGTTTGTTTTCAATTTTTACCCTACCTAAATGTGCATTTTTGGACAGATTTTTGGATTAAAACAGCCTAAGCTGTATTTTTAATGGATCAACTGAGCGCAGTATTGTTGATGTTTTATGGAATTAAGTTCTACTATAAATAGTGGTGGGGTACTCCCACCTCACCTCAGAGAGCACATAAAGTTATCGATCCCGACTTTTGTTATGAAAACCTGACAGCGATTGTTACTCATAGTAAATAATATACTCTCCAACTAGCAGTGGAGTAGCATGGTTGAGTAAACTCTGACCCTTTTCCGCAATAGAGAAAAAGGCCTACGCCCAACATATAAAAAAAAACACTCATAAGATACACTAAAACGTTACATTTCAAAAAAACAGTGATAATAAAATTTCCATTACATTTTCAATTCCATAAAATTATATCATACTAGCTGTGCTCGCGTCTTCGTCCGTGTAGATTAGTGACTTTACATGTTAGACGTCATTCTATAAATTGGCATAACTTTTTTATTTATGAACCGATTGACTTGAAACAAGGTTAAGGTAAGCTCGCCACAATATATTAGTAAATGACAAATTTGAATCGGATAAGCCGTTTCTGAGATTAGCGTGCACAAACACACAGACAAGCAGACAAACAAATAAAAATTCTGACTATAATTGTTTTGGGTGCTATTTGCGTTGATAATGGTCCCAAATTATATATTTTTTCACATATCTTAAATGTACAGACAGCGACCCGTTATATTTTTATTATATGTATTTTTTTTTATATTTTAGTCAAATTTTTATAATTTAGTTTATAAAGATATACAAGAAAAACTTTTGTTTTTTTCCTATTTTCTCTATCTTTGAATTAATTGAACGGGCTACAGTCTAAATCTCAAGATTGTATTGTACTAATGAAACTTCGATGTATTTCCTTCGCTTGTAAAGGAATGAAAAGATTTATCAGATTGACAATCACTTTGAGACGAGGATTAGATTAACGGGTTTAGGAAAAGTGATTCATTGAGTTACCAGAACTCGGTTAACGCTAGGAATTTCTTTTATATAGAATAATTATTGCCAAAATATTAGGTATTGTATTTCTTAGCATTTTTGCCATTTGAAAGATAAGGTGTTGGGATAAACTAGGTTATAGAAAACACTTTAATTCATTGTTACCTTCAGGTGAGAAGGAATCTTTTTTCCATCTTTCAGCCACGAGTAATAAACTGGCGAATCACCGCTCTTTAAATTACAATGTATTTGTACTATTTGTCCCTCTTGAAGATCAGACGCCAACAGTATCTCTTCTAACTGAGGCGCCTCTACTACTTGCAGTTCGAATGATCTTTTAGCCATCTCTCCAGATGGACTTCGAACTATACAAGCGAATGTTCCGCCATTTTCTGCTTTACTAACTTTATTTACACTTAAAACACCATCACTTGACACCATCGCTAAATCTCTCCTAGGTCTTAATTTAGGTTTTCGACCGAATATTTCTATGCTAATTGCTGTATCGTTGATGAATCGTTTGTAGCGAGATTGTGTTGATTCTGGATGTATTTCTTTGCCTTTATACTCCCATGATATTTCCCTGCAAAATTATTTTACTTTAACGCTGTACGAAACAAAAAAAGTATTTTAATTCAATAATTATTACATTTTCTTTATTCATTAAATTTGTTGTTTATTTTTTATAATAGAAAAAATTAAATTAGTGGTATTCGGCTATTACTGTTTATTGCATCCAAAGACTAGATGAAGCAAATGTATACAAAAATATATTTGTTTAAGTTAATTTTATATTTTATAACAGTAGGTATATCATATTAATAAAATACAAACAAATACATAAAATAATCGATACTTTGCAGTTTAATATTTGTATTACAGTTATATTCAAAAATATAACATAGTTTAACAAAGACTTGTTTAATATTCCGTAAATAATATATAATAATCGTTTTGAAATTAGACCAACGCAACGTTTAATTTTTTTTTGTTATAGTTTACTAAAATGTAGAAGAGTGGTATTTAAAAAAAAAAAAACCTGCAATGCAGTAGTCAACGTTGTTCGATTACCGAGATATACAAAAAGTTTTTCACTTGTCGACATTTTAGTTTATATAAAGTTCAAAAGATAATTATTTTACCTTATTGGATATCCATAGTACGGGCATCTGAGAGTGACACTTTGACCGCTTTGAACTTTGAAGGGCGGTAGTGTGCGGATGTAGGGCGGACCTGATTTATATTGAAAACTTTTTTTAATTGAATTTACGTCTTTTTAAATTCGCTGATAAGTAAAAAACTTAAAATTAGTTTTGATATTAAAAACTCATATCTCATAAATTATCTAGTTGTTTTTTGTATTATAAAGCGGACTTTATGATTTTTACATTGTAATTAAAAAATTTCTTTTTCCACTTTTATTATTTATTTGTGTGGTTTTACATAGAGGATGGAGATTAAAAAAATAAAGTTTTTTGTAGTAGCAGTTAAATATTTTCATCCTGTATATATGTATAAATAGTATATATAAATAATTATGTCCATACATTCACAAACTGTTTTTTTAATTATTACTTAACACATGCATTGCTTATTAGTTAAGTAAATTATCTACTAAACACAGCGTAAAAATAAACAAACTCAAGTAAAACATTGTTAATTTATTAATAAATCTATTTTCTATAATGACCTCTGTCACTTAACTTTATTCTAGATTTACATACCATATACATTGACTCTATCTTCGTGTGATATAACGGCATCACCGAGGTAGGCGACACAACCATACCGACCGCCATCATCAACTCTCACATGGGATATGTTCAGCTGTGTGGTAACACCTCCGTCTGTGGTCATCGTTTGACCGATCGAGAATCTAAAATATATATAAACATGTCTATTCTATCTGCACATATGTCTATCATCAGTCAGTCAGTCAGTTCAGCCTATTGCATTTAGGTACTGTTGTCTATCATACTACACACAAATAAGTATGTCTAGTCTTTTTAACATAGACACATGGATAATAATCCTCAAGATATGTTGCTTAATGACTGTGTTTTAGGTGACAATCGACTGATCTAACAATTTATAATATAATGCTATAGTCACCAGAGATAATGGCCTCTGCGACATTGTCTAGATATCAATAGTTATAAAAAAACGATCGTGGCAATTCCCGTAAACTTAAAAATGTTTTTAAATACCGACAACGGCTCAATAGACCTACATTTACTACACGACTGAAAATAACATATATGACACAATAAATAGAAATTAATGTAACAAAATATCCAAACCTGTCTAATGTAGTTAAAAATATTTCCAAATACCTTCCAAATTAAAATAACTTTTAGTTGTAGTAATTATTCTATAAATTATGTATCAGTTTGAATTTGCATATAGAAACTTATGTGGACATTAAATTTAATGAACTTACCTCGAATCTGTATTGGAAGAGATAACAACACCATCCCTTTCCCAAACAAATCTTGCAGGATGAGGACCATTGATGACGCACTGGAGACTTATCTGTCAAACCAATTTAAACCTTAACACTTTCCTTAAACATTCAATTTCGTGTAGTACATATTCGAATTCCTCGTGAGTATAATTACATTTGAAATTCATGAAAGCATGCCATATTACAGGGGCAATAAAACACAGTATTGCGTGAATTTAACGAGTCAATTAAGTTAGGGTTGAATTCGAAATATCGTTTCGTTACTTCTATATTTCTTCCCGCTTCGTATGTTTCAAGGTTATATAATTTATTGTTCACGGAATATTGTTACTGTATACATAATATATATCAGAACACTAATTATTTCTATGAATTCAATTTCAAGAAAATGAAAGTACACGCCGTAAGAATAGCTAATATCTTGAAAAATAACTTGAGATTTTTCTTTTACTTGTAGTCGTATTTTTAGCGACAAATTTGGAAAATCCCTGACGATCCCTAACATAACCTTGCTGTCTTATGGGTGCTTAAATTATGTTTCAAGTGCCATTTCGTAAGCTCACTTAAACCCTTTGCTTGAATTTAACACAATTTTGAAATTATGGTGAATGTGGTAGTTCAGTGGTGGATGTGGATGGTGTGGTGGATCAATATTAAATTTCAAAAATTTCCATAAAATGAATAGAGATGGTATTCTAACATTAATAATAATTATTATGCAATTCGCGAGAATCATCACTTCATTATCATCATTACTTCAGTCTATCGCAGTCCACTGTTGGACATTGGCTTCCACAAGTTCAACTCATGTGGGTTGCCCATAGGTTACCACGCTGGTCAGACGGGTTGGTGACCGAAGGGCTGGCTTTGTCGCATAGAGGATGCTGCTGCTCGTCTTCGCGAGAATACCATAGTATAATTAAAATAAAGTTGCTCTAATACTGTAATTTGTTAAACAGGAAGTTATCGCGAGCAGTCAAATAAGGCAGAAGGGTTAATCGTGAGCATTCAAATCAGTCGAGCAGATAAGTGACCTACGCTACACAATTGACACCAGAGTTATTTATTCAATTAATTATCCATACTCGTAGTAACTAGCTGACGTCACAGTATTATATGCTGAAAAAAGGACGTTTGTCGCTTGTACAAAGGACATTTATAACTGGTACAAAGGAAAGTATCAATCGTTTTAGCCATTGCAGTCACTACAAAATCGTCGTTCTAACAAACAAGTCGGCTAAGATCTAGGTAAAACCGAATTAGAAAAAGCGAATTATGGGGTTTTTGGGTGTGGAGGGTGGAGGGTGGAGGGTGTAGAGGAATCTATACAAGGTAACACTGTCACACCTCAAAACCCCATGGTTATGGAGATATCCATGGTTAAAGTTTTGAGGTTAGAAGAAGAATTTAAAGCTATTATAATACCTTTGAGCTCGTACTGTTTGCATTGTGTGACAAATCGACACTTTTAAACAAAATAACGCGTCAGACATAATATTCTAATAAAATTAGTAACATTGCGTGCTAGAATATAGGTTGAAAAATACCCAAAACCGAATCGGAGCACCCCACTGTCTACGTGGTCTTGGTCTGTTCTACCCCTAGAGTGTTTTTTTTTGTGCCGCGGAGGCGCGGAGGGAGGGCAGCCCTCGCCCGCCGTGCGAAAGCGCGCGAACGAATGCGTAGAGGAGCAGCTGCGGAACGCAGCATGAGTGAGCGTGCTTCGCACGCAAGGGCTGCACTTCCCGCAGCGCCGGAGCCAAGCGTTCCTCTAACTTTCGAAATTCTTCTTCTAACCTCAAAACTTTAACCATGGATATCTCCATAACCATGGGGTTCTGAGGTGTGACAGTGGTACCAGGGGTAGCGTCCCCCCCCCCTTCCCCCCACGGTCCCGAAATTCGGTTTTACCTAATCTAAAGCTTTACCAACAAGTCTCTTTGATGTAACATTTGTGGTCACACACTGATCCTAATCCGTCTACTTACAATCGTCAGTCAAAATGTGAACATTACAGATGTAACATGTCGCAGCATATTCAGCTTTTAATATACCTACTCTAAATTTCTGTCAATAATTAATAAGTTAGTGAACTTAGTAAGCATAACCGTTATACTAAGTAAGAATTAAAACTTATTTTTATTTAGTTTTCGCCTATATTTAAAACTATCGATTCGAATTTCTACTGTCAACAGCCGAAGACTTAAGCAAGAAATTAAGAATAAGCGGCCAGAATTGATCAACAGAAAAGGTGTGGTGTTTCATGACGATAACGCCCGACCACGTGTACGTAGTCACGTATGACTGGGAAGTCTTGATGCTACACCATAGAGCCTCGATCTTCACCCTCAGATTTCTATATATTTCGGTCTCTTTAGTTTCTTTAGGTAGTGTAAAGTTAAAGTCAAGAGAGGATTGTCAAAACTACTTGTCACAGTTTTTAATCAGAAGTCCCAATATTTCTACAGCACGGGATCATGTCACTACCTTCGAGATGGTTGGATTCATAATTGATGTAAATACATTTTGTAAAATCTTCCCTTGAATTTCTATATAACATACAAAGAAACTTTTTCTCCGACCTAATATTATTTTAAAAGTATCCAAACTGTGATACTGCTAACGTAAGTGTAGCAGTGATTTAGGGATACTACATCAATTTTTTTTTTAATTTAGCGCGCTTTTTCAGATCCTACTCCATGTTTTAGAGTATACACACGAATGTGGAAATAGAAAAAGCAATTTAAATTGCACCAGGCGAGTAGCATAGATTTTTATTTGTACACATAGAGGAACAGTGCAGATCATACATTTTCATCAACTCGCCGGGGATTTCAGTAAAAATATATGGTTTCTCTTTAGTAATATCATCTCGTGCTAAAATAAGTCAACATAAAGTCCTTAATTAAAAAATACGCGATAGTTAATGAATTATTCAATAAAAAACATTCTTTTATTTAGTTCGTTAAACTTACGTGTATTTGTTTGTCTTATTTTTGCGTCTTTCTGTCTTTTATTTTATTAAATTTTCGTCGCAATAAAAAACCTATTCGTGTTTATAAAACGAATTTAACGAAGCATAAATTCTTTTGTTACATTAATTAAAAAACGATTACCTAATATAGCCTACTGCGAACTGACTGTTCATAAAACAGTTTACATTTTGTTACGCTTTTTATTTATCTGTTATTAATTTAGTACGAGTAACTCCTTGATTTTTTTTTACGTTGTTATTCTATTTCTTTATTGTAACCAAATTTAAAGTTTGATTTTCGCAGACAACGCTTAAATAATTTTACTATATTTTATTGTATCATACACCCACGTCTATTCTTACACTACTTAACTCAGGGTAGGATTCGAACACAACGACCATGAAGCAGAAAGCAGGGTCTCTGCCAACTGCAAAAGGGTTAGTCAAACACTGATTTAATTAACTAAATATTTTTTTAATGTCATAATTTTCAAAAATCGACCGTTCCTGCGGAGATTGAACCTGCATCTCCGACTGATCACTCTAGCCAATTAAGCTATGGAACGATGTACCCGTTAGGTCGATATTATGATTTTATATTCGGTTTTAAGTTACGGGTTTCTGTAAAGAGTTCACTATAGACGGCACCACGGTCGCTTAGCTTATGATGCAGGTTCGATTCCCGCTGGAATGGTAGATTTTCAATATGATATTAAAAAATGTTTAGAATTCCCTAACGTGTAGGTAACTCAAAACATAAAATTGTACGTAACTAAATAATGTACTTACATCGACACCAGGCGTTACAGTCGTTTCGCTAAAATGCTGAGATAGTAGCATTAATGACGTCCTTTTGTACCGTCTAACCTGATTCAAATCTGAAAACATTATCTACTACATACTGGGAACTTTTGTATACATTTGAGTAATCATAGCTATTTCACACACAGCGTAAGTATACAAATTTATATTATTTGATTTATCAACTTTATTAAATTTAAGCACAGTGTTATAATGATTTAAAGGTAGCTTACCATTTAATTTACTTTTCCATTCCGTGACTTGATTGCTAATGTCATTTTTCACGTGATTAACTATCGATCTGAAACAAGGTGATAATTTTATTACAAAATTTTTATGTCAAAATGTGTTAGAATCCTGAGGGTAGTTACAAAAAATTATGCACCAAAATTGGCATGAGCAAATACGTCATCAGATATTTATATTTTATTCAAGGATAAAGTTCGATAACATTAAAATATTAAAAAAGCAACCTGTACTTGCGCAATTATATTACGTTATAGTTATCAGGAGATTTGAAAATGTACAAAAAATCATACTTATTTAATTTACTTTGTCTAAAACACACACCATAACCTTAAATATCATGATTAAATTATATTTACAGAATATATAGAAATATATAGCATAATCTTGTGTAGTTCTATTGTAAAACGATATTTTCAGACCCTTTGATTTGATATGAAAGGTTGGCCATACCTCGCAGGAAAGCTTATTAATATGAATATAACGTTTGAAATTTACGAAACTAAAATATACCTAATTTATCTCCTTATAAAAGCTTAAATTTAATGACGAACGATATGAAGGAAGGATGGTATTTTTAGAAAAAGGTTGCACGTACGTATGTTATATTTATTTACTACAACAATCGTGGAAAACCCTAAACTGCATATATTATTATATTACACGGAGTATTTGATATATATATTATTATACTACATTGAGTATTATCTGTGGTCTGTGTATATAAATAAGAATTTTGGCAGCATTATTCTTATGAGTTAAGTGAAATGTTAATTCTAAAGGAATTAAATATGCTTTTCTTAATTTTAATAGAATTTTGTAAATTACTACGAATTTACGTTAGCATTAATTTTGTTAATAAATCCTTTTTTAACCGAATTCAAAGGAGTTCGATTCGACCGTGTTTATTTGTATTGTTTTTCATGTTTGTTCGCGAGTAACTTCGTTGTTTATGAACCGAATTTGATGTTTTTTTTTTGTTGGGAAGGGTGAAAGTTTTGTTCAAGGGTAGTACCACGATAAGGAAACCAGGATTTGATGATGGCATCCCAGAAATATCGAGGGAAACCTTCGAAAATCGTAGTAGTGACTAGTGCATTTGTTACTTTTTTTGTCTGTTTACTTTGTATTACTTGTCGACGTAATTGAAGTCGTTTTTTTTTCGTTTGCTAGAAGACACAATTATTATTATTATTATTGTAAAGTGACCAAAATAAAACCCCGTGAAATAAAAACCTGTATTCAATAGTGACTATTCGTTAAAAGTTAACGAATACTTTGATTAAAATTAAATCCTTTATTAAAGCAGATAGTATTAATTAATTCAGTTTCAGGTGCCAATTTAATATTAACTCTGTCTCTATAGTTAATTTTACAGAATATTTCAATCAATATGTATTTTACGATTTAAAGAAATTTTTTTATTTTAAAGTTAAGAACATTATGCAAAATAATAAATTAAACAACATTTTTATTCTGAACCTAGTATAGGTTGTAAAGTTCTTTTTTGCATATTCAAAGGTTGCTAGAATGCTCTGTTAGAAAATGCAGCGGCGTTTAGTTCGCCTTTTGTAAATGCTTTTAGCATACTGTACAATGAAGCGTTTAAATAAATAAATAATGCTAGTTATTAAATCTTTCGTGAAGCTACGATATTTTCATATGACAAAAATTACTACGAGAAATGAATATTTCTTTATTTCTTTCAAGAATTCTTTTTTAATTTTTTTTAATAGAACAAAAATTCGTAAAATTGAAACTCCTCTCGAGAGTAGTTGTTTAAGATGTTGATGTTGTGTAAGCACTAAGTTTTATCAAATATATTCATGTACCGACACGATTTCGCTACAGTTTTAATTTACTAAAGCTGTGCTCGAGACTTAGTCCGCGTCGAATTTAACAAAAAAGTTTTTCAGTTCGCAGAGTTATAAAATCAATAAATTTCTGAAATAAAGTAGCCTAAGTTACTCCTTATTACATCAGCCAGTGAAAGTCCCATCAAAATCGGCCCCGCCGTTTTAGAGATTAGCCAGAAGAAATAGACAGACAGACAAACAAAAATTAAAAAAAAGAAACGTTGTTTTGATACATGTACCGTGTATACATCCATATGCTCTTAGTAAAAAGCGGTTATTAACCGACTTCCAAAGAAGGAGGAGGTTCTCAATTCGACTGTATTTTTTTTATGTATGTTACATCAGAACTTTTGACCGTGTGAACCGATTTCGACAATTTTTTTTTAATTGAAAGGTGGTGTGTGTCAATTGGTCCCATTTAAATTTATTTGAAATCTAACAACTACTTTTCGAGTTATATCTAATAATACGTTTTTACTTGACGCTTTTTTCGTCGACCTACGTTGTATTATACCGCATAACTTTCTACTGGATGTACCGATTTTGATAATTCTTTTTTTGTTGGAAAGAAGATATCCCTAGTTTAGTACCATGATAAGGAAACCAGGATCTGATGATAGGATCCCAGAGAAATCGAGCGAAACTCTCGAAAATCTGCAATAACTTTTTACTGGGTGTATCGATTTTGATAATTTTTAATTTAATCGAAAGCTAGTATTTATAATGTGGTCACATATAAATTTTATCGAAATCTGATAACTACTTTTTAAGTAATCTTTGATAACGCGTAGTTACTTGACTATTTTTTCGTCGATCTACGTTGTATTACTCGTCGATGTAATTGAAGTCGGTTTTTTTTTCGTTTGCGAGCAAACACAATTATTTTTATATTACAAACAGACACTCCAATTTTATTTATTTGTATAGATGTATCTCGTTTATACGCAACATCTACACAAACGTTGACTTTTGTTTGCTATATTTTATTTTAAAATATTTTCATTGCATATATTTTTAAGTAATTGAAATAAAGCCAATATATAAATTGAGGGAACTAGAAATACAAACCGCAAAGAGGATTGTTTCGGTTTAGTTAGCCACTACTTCGTGGTTAAAACAAAATCTAACATATATATATATATATATATATATATATATATCTTATATTCTTTGATCATTTTGTTTATTTATTTACTGACATCGAAATTTAACGTAAGTATACAGAAAAAGAAAGAAACGTAAAATATTCAACATTATTATAACATTGTGACTTAAACACATACATAACATTGTGAAGTTTCATCATGATCACTTCAGTCTATCGCAGTCCACTGTTGGACATAGGCCTCCACAAATTCGCGCCAAAAATGGCGTGACCTCATGTGTGTTGCCCATAGTAAAAACGCTGGGCAGGCGGGTAAGTAACCGCTGCTGCCTGTCTTCGGCCTGTGTATTTTAAAGTCAGCGTGTTAAAAAAACTCACTGTCATAGCGACTGCTCAACACCTATATTAGAACAACTTATAAATTAAAATACGATCAACAATTGTTTTTTAATTAGTAGCTTCGTACGGTGGTACATAGATATAGACAGGTACGTCTCAAGTCGTGACGAAAAACGTGCTATAATAAATAGGTACTTTCTGAATTCTGAAGAGAATAATAAATTTCAACGGATTTCATAACAACTTCAAAACAACATTTTTAATTGAATTTTTCCAAGGGAAAGTATATGAACGAGATGAAGTAAAACAGGTTACTTAGAATATTACGTAAAATCGTTTTAAAATATTTATTAATAAATAAAAAAGCAATGTTTTTAAGCTTTATAAAAGATACAAGGTAATTTGCTGTGGTTAGAGATCTCATTGTAAATGTATCTGTTGCAAATAACCTAGTACCCGAGTAGAATTTTTTTCGTCTTCCTTAGAAGGACCGGACCAGGCATGCCTGATCAGGACTAGATAAGGCATGTAACGCAGATGATTGGTCTGGACCTGATCAGGATGAGATGAGATTTCCTGATCTGGACCTGATCAGGAAATCTCATCTCATCCTGATCAGCGGGTTCGGTCCTTTTAAAAAACACGAATGTATATTTTTGAAAAAATTGTTTAACAAAAAAAAAAGCGAATTGATATAAATATGTATTAACATAATTATTATAATATTTATTTCCGTTTATTTTTTCCAATGTATTATTTATTTATGTTTTTACTTTGAATATTAATTATTTTTATTTATTTTTATGTTATTAATTAATTATTATTATTAATTAAATTTTATTTATTAACTTCTAATGATTAACTACTAACTACTATTTCCTATTACTTACGACTGCTCCACTGTGTAGAAATGGGCTCCCTGCTAGATTGTCCTGATAACTGTATATATACTAAGTGCGCTTAAAAACATTAATAGCGCGATTCAGGCTCAGTTTGCGTCATTTCTTTCAGGCCATCCTGATCTGGACCGGACCAGGTCCTGATCCAGTATGCCTTACCATACTTGGTAAGATTTTACATCAGGCTAGCCTTGTCTGGACCGGACCTGGTCCTGATCCAGTATGCCTTACCATACTTGATTATATTTTACATCAGGCTATCCTTGTCTGGACCGGACCTGGTCCTGATCCACTATGCCTTACCATACTTGATTATATTTTATATCAGGCTATCCTTGTTTGGACCGGACCTGGTCCTGATAGAGCTTGCCGGATCTGGCATGCCTTATTCTATCCTGATCCGGTCCAGATACATGATCTGGTTGAGCCTGACCTTTTTTCTACTCGGGTAATTGGCAGGTAGCTTTCCGTTTTTAAGAAAAGGAGACGCTCCGAAAATACTGTAATCCTTGTATGAAAAGAAAAAATGTGTGTTGATTTTAGTAAGAACTGTAAAAATATTTAAATACACAATTGAATTGAATACTGAATTTGAAATTTTGTCAACTACTTTAACAAGATTATTTTATATTTCAAATATTATTGAAAGATATTAAGAAACAAAGTTATATCGCTTTGAGTTTGTATCATTTAGATATTGAGCGAAGAAATAAGGAAAAGGTTCAAAAGGAATTAGACGAAATTGTGTTAACATTTTTTGAATCTGTGAAAATATTCTGTCTTTGTAAAAATATCATTAAAAGCCGTTTCTCGTCTATTTATAATTTGTAACAAAAAATGTTATAGATATTCAGTTCCTAACAAGAGTATATTTCTCGGAACAACATAGCTTATATATAATAATGTTATATAAGTTTCGTACATAATCATAGCGTTTGTATCACAAGAGTCTTTACAAGAATCAGTGATTCGATCAAGGTTATTTCTTGCGAGTTAACATGAACCCTTTTAAAGGACGAATGAAGACCCTAAAGCAATCCGATGCTCTTTTAAATAAAAAAATTGAATTTTACGAAAAGTGGAGAATAGATTTTCGGTTTTAGCATTTAACGGTTCGATTCCTGTTCAGGGCAGATATTTATATTTTTACATATATATTTTTTAGTTCGGATTTGGGTGCCTATGCTTGTGGGTGTCCCCACAGTGCGACGTAGAACCCGCAAAGCTGTCAGTCGCAGTTGTTATCACTGACACGTAATACGTGTCACGTTAAAGATCTACGATCGTTACTCGTGGTATGGATATTATTCGCCAACCGAAAATGGGAACATCGTGGAGGATTAAGCTCTAAATATTCTCGTATATGGAAAAATAGGCCGTGCCCTTACTCTGCAGTGGGACATTATAAACAGGTTCAGTTCAATATACGAAGGGCACGCCACTCTTATTGTGACAATACATATCAACAGCCACGTGAAGTCTTTGACATTCTGGCGGAAAAATCTTCTAATAATTACATAATATTAATTATTTTTAACTTCCCGTTCAAGGCTGAAACCTTCGAAAATTTCGTCAGGCATTTTGTGACACGACATTTTTCCTTATACTTGGTACAAAGTTTGTCCCTCATAATTTGTACAAAGTACGCCATCAATATCATACAAAGAGATTTTTTATAACTTGTACAGTACTACACAGAAAGGCTATTACAATATACAGTTAGGTACAGATATACACATAGAGTTAGCCAAATTATCCCATGGACGAGATTATTGTTCGATTTGACTAAATTCTTCTGTTCTGATTTCTTTCTTATCAACAAAGAAATTATCCTTTTCTAAAGAAATTGTTTATTTTGTATTGTCTCAGTTAAAATAAGTGTCAATCTTCAAGACACAATTTAATAAATTTAAATTTATTCAAAAAAATAATCGACAGCCAGAAATAAAAATTAAGCAAAAAAACACTAAATAAACAATTATTAGTGCCTATTTATGGCAATTTTAGTAAAATACATGTTTGATTTGAATTTCTTGACAAAAAAAAAAATACGTTTCGATAGGTTAAGAAATGGTATCCTAATAAATTAAAAGAGTTTATATCAAGAAACCAAAGCTTCCACGAGTTAACAAAAACGTTTCAACTAAAACAAAGAGTAACAGAGATATCAGTAAAGCCGAGGATATAAAAGAGCTGGTAGCTCCAATCAAAAACAGGCTTACACGACGTATGCAGGAAGGTAAGGCACATTTATCTTTCGTAAACTCGAGCACTTCTCGTTTTATTGGCGCAATAGTGGTGCCGAAATGTCGATAGTTAATGTCGATATATGGATTAGTGATATTTATTTCGAAAGATTGAACTGTCTACTATTTACTACTCTTATTGTAACTGATGCAACTTGTATTTTCTTTGTCGTGTATTGTTAAAACTTTGGTATTTTATTTTGGTATATTATTATTGGTATGCGAAAATGTGAATAAATAAATAAAATAAATAAATATCAGTTCAAAAATTTGTAATATTAGTTTTTCAAGTGCACCACTGATATTTTGGAGCTCCCGATCTTACGACGATGTTGCAGACGTCATGGTTACGGGTGACTCTTTGCCATAATGCAACATTTGGTTCCAAACTCATTTCATATTTAGCGGCAAAGAAACACGGTAAAGAAAATAGACTATTATGGATTACTTCGTGGATCTTGTTTATTATTAGTAAGGTATTAAACTACAACTATTTTCTTTAAAGGGAGGAAGACTATACCTAGTAATAAGACGTTTAAAGACGCTTACAGTGCAGCGTAATAACAACGTTGTAACTTATTTTCGATAATTTCGATATATCCGTTACAGACTGTGACGTGAAAAATAGAATAAATGCGGGATGGATGAAATGGCGACAGGTCTCTGGAACAGCTTGTGATCCACGAATGCCCCTTAAACTTAAGGGGAAAATCTATAAAACGATCATAAGACCTGTCTTAATGTATGGATCGGAATGTTGGGCAACAAAAGTGACGGATGAAAGAAGAGTGCACGCAGCCGAGATGAGAATGCTAAGATGGATGTGTGGAGTAACGAGGAAAGATCGGATTAGAAATGAGTATATAAGGGGAAGTTTGAAAGTAGCACCCGTGACAGAGAAAATGAGGAGCAATAGGTTAGCGTGGTATGGGCATGTAATGAGGAGGGATGACCGCTATGTCGGTAAAAGAATGTTAGGGATGAATGTCGGAGGACGAAGAGCGATCGGCAGACCGAAAAAGCGATGGATGGATTGTGTGAGTGAGGATATGAGAAAGAAAGGAGTAAGCACTGAAGTGACGAATAATAGAGAGGAATGGAAGAGGAAAACATGTTGTGCCGACCCTACATAAGTGGGATAAGGGCAGGAAGATGATGAATTTCGATATATCAAGTTGAGTGGCGACGTTCCATCGATAGTCGGTGACTAAACGTTAGCTACATCACTACGCAATAGTATCGTTCTCATAATATTTTTGTTTTACATTAATTCTTAGCATGTGTTCCGTTTGATCCATTGATTTCCGTTGATTAACAAAACTACTTTAATAAAAAAAAAAACCAACAAATGAACAAATCAAAAGGAAAAAGTACAAACTTTAGTTATAAGTTAAGCCTTCCTTATATTCTTATTCCAATATTGCAAGTTACTTATTAAGTACACACTGTCGTATAATTTCTTATACATTTTTTCAAATAAGCGTACGGCTCACCTGATGGTAAGCGATTACCGTAGCTTATAGACGTCTGCAACACCAGAAGTATCGCAAGCGCGTTGCCGATCCTATCCCCAATTCCCCCAGGAGCCCTGGTCGCCTTACTCAGCAACAGGAACACAACACTGCTTGAAAACAGTATTATTTAGCTGTGATCTTTTGTAAAGTCGAGGTACCACCCCAGACGGGCTGCTCCATATTTTGAGCAGTAAATTTCCTACTGTGCCCTACCTAAGTGAAATAAATAATATATAAAATAAATTGTCTGTTGTACAGTTTTATTCGTTTTTAAATTTAAAAAACGAAAGTTATTTAAAATTCTTTCGAATTTATAATTTTACAAGAATGTGTTACCGGATTCCACATATAAGAGAACTTTAATACTCATTATTAATTTGAATTTAAGATTTTTGTAAGATCTGTTATTTGTCAGTGTATTTTTAACCGACTTCAAAAAAAGGAGGAGGTTACTCAATTCGACCGTATATATATTTTTTTTTTTATGTATGTTCGGGGATAACTTCTTCGTTTATGAACCGATTTTGATAATTCTTTTTTTGTTGGAAAGGAGATATCCATAGTTTGGTACCATGATAAGGAAACCAGGATCTGATGATGGGATCCCAGAGAAATCGAGGGAAACTTTCAAAAATCGTAAGGGTGACTAGTAAATTTAATCATGTTTTCATTAAGTACTATAAAGCACTACTTTTTAATAAAGGTCTGGAGTCGATCTGATGATGGAGAAGATAGATAGTAGAGGGAACTCCTCAACAATTTATAGCAATTACCTGGTTTTTGAACTTAATTCGTTTCTATTGATGAGAACTTTGCACCTGTATGAGTTATAAGTGCCATTACAGTCTGATGATGGAGACAAAAGATAGTCGAGGGAACTCTTTAACGATTTATAGCAATTATCTGCTGTTTGAACTTAATTCGTTTCTATTGATGAGAACTTTGCATATGTATGAGTTATAAGTGCCATTTCAGTCTGATGATGGAGACGAAAGATAGTCGAGTGAACTCTTCAACGACTTATAGCAATTACCTGCTGTTTGAACTTAATTCGTTTCTATTGATGAGAACTTTGCACCTATATGAGTTACAAGTGCCATTACAGTCTGATGATGGAGACGAAAGATAGTCGAGGGAACTTTTCAACGATTTATAGCAATTACCTGCTGTGTGATCATCTGTGTCGCAGGACCAGGTTTGATGATGGAGCCCATAAACACTCGAGGGAATTTCTCAACAATTTACAGCAGTTACCTTTTGCTGTTTGACGACTGCTTTGATATAATGGTGCATTTGCCGTGTCGGTGGCGCCTAAACACCGACGGTCGCGGGTTCTTTTCCCGCTCGGAGTGGATATTTATGTTTATACGAATATTTATTTTCGGTCTAGTTGTTAATCCTTGTGGTTCTCCCAACCTAGCCTCAGAGAACACGTTAGGCTGTCAGTCCCGGTTGTTATTACGTAAACCTGATAGCGAACTTTACTCATAGTATGTCGACGCGTTAGCGCAGCGGTCACAGCACCGGCTGTTGCGCTGGCGTTAGTGGGTTCAATCTCCGCGCACGACAGATATTTGAATTGGCCATATAGATGTTTGTCATTGTCTGGGTGTTTGTGCTTGTGTATTGTGTATGTTTCCGGTCCCCCGACACAAGAGAAAAAGCATCTTTGTTAGGTCTACGCATCACTAAAAATTGTAAAATAAAATAATTTTTAACAAAAAAAAAACCGACTTCAAACAGGAAACTAAAAAGTGAAAAATAAATTTACTTAATACAAAGTAATTCGTATTTTGATTTAGTTAATCAGAAATGATTAAATAAATATTTTATAATTTTGAAGTTGGTGCCAAGTAAATACAATACAAATACAACCTGGCTACAATAACAAATACAAACAACATACACACAACAAACAAGTACAAAAAATATTATTAGATATGTCAAAACAATAACAGAATAATAACAGTATTCAACCTAATAGTCAATGAAACAAATTATGAAAGAAAACTGAGTACAACTTACGAGTAGATACTAGAGTAGTTATTGTTTTACCTGGCACCGACTTCAAAATTATAAAATATTTATTTAATCATTTCTGATTAACTAAATCAAAATACGAATTACTTTGTACTAAGTAAATTTATTTTTCACTTTTTAGTTTCCTGTTTGAAGTCGGTTTTTTTTTTGTTAAAAATTATTTTATTAATTTACGTCTGTGCAATATTAAAGACAATTGACTTGATTTACAGATAAAGAAGTGTATTAGTTGTACACAAGTGCCAACCAAAGGCGTCAGAAAACAAACAAAGAGTTTTGTCAATAAGACGAACTCAGTTTTTGTTTTTAAGTAAGTCTTTCGCCTTGAAAGAGTCGGAGAGAGAGTTTTAGTTGTGAAATTAATTGTCTTTTTTTGCTTTACGAGTAAAGTGAATAATAATAAATATAAAATCGTAAACTTTTCCATCTAAAAAGTAATATTGCCAAAACGTATCGATTTCCGCAATACATTTCGTTAGATATGACAAATGAATTAATACGAACATAATCAATTATCATTCTCATACAAATTCTGGTAAATACATTTTTTTTAAATTAATCACTAAGCAGACATAAAAAACAGAGAATACAGCCATGCCAAGTTTTAAATAAATAGGTAAAGACAAGAGTACAATACTAGGAACGCATGATATTGAAGGAAGTTCAAAGTACTTCACTGAAAGACAAAAGAAGCCCGATAAAATCTATGGACCCTTATGTAAGACAAACAACTCGAATGAACTTCGAAACTTTGTGATTCCTTTGTTTAAGGTCTCAATAAGCCGAAATTCCGCTCGTGGCACAATTTCAAATGGAAATCTAGGTCATGTGGAAACATTTATTCTAATACTAGGAATTGGGCGTTGTGAAACCTCACAGACTTGTTAACGTTGTAATGGAAATCATATATTTTAATTTAGTATCACGATGTTTATTTGACTTGTCGCCTGAATGTAATTGATATTAATAACTTTTTCATATTTGTGTCTCTATAAAAATATAATTCGTTCATTCGAAAATTCCTTACAGTCGCTTTAACGAATGTTTTCAATGATATTAAAAACAAATATAATTTTAAAAGAAAAAAAAATTACATAAAAAAATATTTAATTAATATAGCATGCTATATATAATTTGATATATTCAATTGAAAATTTTTACTATGGCTCTAATTGTTTCAAGGCATAATATACTTCATACCGCGACGACGCGTTGGCGCAACGGTTACAGCACTGGTTTTTGGCTGTTGTGCTGGCGGTTGCGGATTCGATCCCCGAACATGACAAATATTTGTATTGGACATGCAGATGTTAGCCGTGGTCTGGATGTTTATGCAGTCCTTGTGGATCTCCCCACCGTGCCTCGAAAAGCATGTTAAGCCGTTTGTCCCGGTTGGTATCATGTACACCTGATAGCGATCGTTACTCATAGTAGGGAATACATCCCCCAGTCCGCATTGGAGCAGTGTGGTGGATTAAGCTCTGATCCTTACCCTACATGGGGAAAGAGGCCTATGCCCAGCAATGGGATACTACAGGCTGAATCGCATACGTCATACCGTTAACTAGATACATTCTGTGTTAGCTCAAAAAACAAACTTTTAACTAGAAACACTAGAACCAAGAATGATACCAAGTTTTCTCTTGTTGTTCTTTCACGTTCAATCGAATATTCCTTAACAATTAATTAAATTTAAACTTTAGAACCACACATTAAAGCTGTTTATCCTGTATTCCTGATGAAACACATTAGAATTCAAAGGATAAGAACTAACTTCGTAGCTTCGTATTTCCTTAAGTTTAAGCAAACTTGTTCCAGCAATGGGATTTGTTATAGCGATTCAGTTAAATTGTATGAAAATTTAGAGCAATACTGTATTAAGGTTAATGAAGTTTAGACGCTTCAGAGGGAAATGGCGATCGCTGCGATTAATGTGGTGATTCGAAAACGCATTTGTGTGATGCGACCGTTTGATAGAGATTCGTAATTTGAAACTGATGTACTTTTGAAAGGATAACAGATGGGAAGAATATAGCAAAAATAAACTTTTATTTTTATGCACAAAAGTAACAAATTGTTGCTTAAATGAAGGTCAATTATCTTAAAGTGAAGATATCTCTGACTCTTTTCATTTCTTGTTTGAGCAGTTTTTCACGTTAATTTTTCTTGCTTTTTAAGCTAAGTATACAAAGAAATAAAATTGGAGTGTCTGTTTGTCTGCTGCGAGGCTACGGCATTAAATAATATAGCCACCCCCTCTCTTCCCATGGGTGTCGTAAGAGGCGACTAAGAGATAGCATAATTCCACTACCACCTTGGAACTTATAAAGCCGACCGATGGCGAGATAACCATCTAACTGCTGGCTTTGAAATACACAGGCCGAAGACGGGCAGCAGCGTCTTGGTGAGACAACGCCAGCCCTGCGGTCACCAACCCGCCTGCCCAGTGTGGTGACTATGGACAAAACTCATGAGGTCGCGCCATAACTGGCGCGAACTTGTGGGGGCCTATGTCCAGCAGTGTACTGCAATAGGCTGAAATGATGTCTGTTTGTAATATTAAAGTAACCGATTTTTACTAAATGCACATGGATGTATACACGATACATATAGTAAAATAACCGTTTTTTTTACAATTTTTGTGTCTGTCCGTGTGTCTGTTAGTTCCGGGTAATCTCTGAAACGGTTGGACTGATTTTGACGGCACTTTCCCTGGCAAATAGCTGATGTAATAAGGAGTAACTTAGACTACTTCAGTTTCACGCGGACGAAGTCACCGGCACCGCTAGTATAATGTATGTTTTAATAATAATTGTGTTTGCTCGCAAACGAAAAAAAAACCGACTTCAATTACATCGACGAGTAATACAACGTAGATCGACAAAAAAATAGTCAAGTAACTACGCGTTATCAATGATTACTCAAAAAGTAGTTATCAGATCTCAATAAAATTTATATGTGACTACATGATAAACATCAGCTTTCGATTATATTAAAAATTATCAAAATCGGTACACCCAGTAAAAAGTTATTACGGATTTTCGAGAGTTTCCCTCGATTTCTCTAGAATCCCATCATCAGATCCTGGTTTCCTTATCATGGTACTAAACTAAGGATATTACCTTTCCAACAAAAAAAAGAATTATCAAAATCGGTACACCCAGTAAAAAGTTGTTACGGATTTTCGAGAGTTTCCCTCGATTTCTCTACGATTCCATCATCAGATCCTGGTTTCCTTATCATGGTACCAAATCAGGGATATCCCCTTTCTAACAAAAAAAGAATTATCAAAATCCGTACATCCAGTAGAAAGTTATGCGGTATAAAACAAGGTAGATCGATGAAAAAAGCGTCAAGTAAAAACGCATTATTAGATATAACTCGAAAAGTTATTGTTAGATCTGAAATAAATTTAAATGGGACCAAATGACACACACTACCTTTTGATTAATTTTTTTTTTTTTTTTTTTAATACAAAATATTATACATATTTACAATTCACAACTTAAGAACTAAATATTTACAGATAGTTTTGGTATAAATCATGTCCGCGTGGAATTGTGCCAAGAATGCTGGCAGCATTTCCCCGTTGAATCGCTATGCCGATTCTCTGGGCAAAAAATGCACCAGCCCTCTTGTCACCAGTGGAGGCAATAAGGCGAGGTGTTATCTCATTTAAAAAATTTTTAGCACTGCTACTCCAAGGTCCAAGTGTTTCGACTGCAAACGGCACAAAGATGTAATTTGGAATTAGTGACGAATATTTGTGCCGTTTAGTCGTTTCAGCTTTTTCCGCTGCGGCTCCCGCTTTTAAGGCTGTTTCCCTGACATGAGACGGAGCAAGTGTGTCAACGCAGGTTGCGTCCCACAAAAGCGCCCGTCCCCTTTCCCAGGGAACCAACGTCAATCCATCAGGTCTCTTGCCATCATTGCGACTAATTCCAGTTGGCTCGATAAGAGCAGGAACGTCGATGGTGGCAAGAGCTCTTTTTATGGTATCGTTTAGGGAACCATGGCGGGAAAACCTACCTGAACTCTTGTTACAGGAAAGGCCGTGTAGTCCGAAAGAATCGACCTCTTTTCCGCACGGACATCTGTGTTCAAAGCACAGTGGAGCTCCCAACCGGAGACCGAGAGCAATTCTAAAACTTTCATTGTCTAAAAGTGTCCCAAGATTTTTTGACGGCATTGCGTGTAACCAGTGACCTGACTCTTTATTTGACACAGCTAGAAGCCTGGCACGGTTTTTGTCACTTGTAAGATTTTGCGTCAAACTTATATGAGTATTGTGAACTATTGGTATATCCCAAAGTTTTTGTTTTGTAACGTCCTTCGGGATATCGCCATTAGGACACATTAACTTCCAGTTTTGTATTGCATCTGTAGCATCTGTAATTTGGACTGAATTAGATTTTAAGATGTCAGAACATAAACCCTTGATACTATGCACAGAAGCAAGAAACGCAGGAAGAGCGACACTAGAAATTTTTCTCACGCCGATGCCACCATCTCTAATTGGTAAAGTAGCTTGGGTCCATGAATTTACATCAAAAGATAAATTTAGAATTTTTTCTAATGAATTTTTTAAAGTGGCATCAAGTTTTTCGGTCATTCCAGGAAATTTCCAAATTGGGCTTGCGCGTAAAATATACATTAATTTTGGGACAAATAGACAATATTTTAATATAGTGTAGGCAATATGAGAATTTAGAGTGCCCAATTTGTCAGTGTTTTCAACAAATATTTTAATTTTATTATCCAAAATTGGCTGTATGCCTTCATCAAAAAGTGGTGCACCTAGAAGACAAAGTGTACTTCTTTGAAGTATTTTTAAATTAGGAGCAATTTTATTAAATAATTCCGTTGCCAAATTAATTTTGGAAAGTGATATAATATCTGTGAAAAAAATTTCACATTTTGAAAAATTTAATTTGAGACCAATTTTATCAAACTCGTTTTTAATTTTGATTAGGTCTTCAACGACATCGTCCACTTTACCTCCTATGGTTCCATCATCTAGGTACCATATGTTCAATTTTGATTTTAAATTTGAGATACATTTGTGGATACCTAGACTAAAAAGAGGCGGACCTAGTGGGTCTCCTTGCTGAACGCCGACATTAGAAAAAATTGTATTTTCGCCAAAAAGTAGTTTAGATGGTGAACTGTAACATTGCCAAACATAAGGATAAATTTCAGGAAGATGTAATGAAACTTCGTTAAGCAAGGTTGCTCTGTCTAAAGAATTAAAAGCTTTCTTTACATCAACTTTCAGCAGAACTTCAGCCTCATTACTTTTTAAAAAAGTACGAGCCGCGTGAACTGCTGCTTCACAGCCTCCTTTGCTTCCAAAGCCCAATTGTATTGGTTGAAATTTTGTTTTTAGGCTGGAGACTATGTGTCTTCATGCCAATTTAGACGCCAGACGGCGAAATGTGGTCCCAATAGCAATTGGACGGATACTACCGTTTATATATGTATTAACATAAATTTTGATTCGACCTCATTCAGATTCGTTTCGATATTAATTCAATCCGTTATACTAATTCAAGTTTCAATATGAATAGTGAAAAACTAAACACACATAGCACATGTTTTCCAATTACGGTCATACTTATAAAAATCTCGCTAAGCAATACTTAGCCACCGCTTAGTTAAACCGCTCTTAAGCTATAAATCCATGTTTAAGTTTTGATTACTTATAAACGTTGATTAGCTGTTACTTAGTTAAGAAACGAACAAAGAATGATAATTTTTTTTTCTAACAAACTCACGCAAGTAAGTAGATCAAACGTCACAATAGAACAACTGATTTATGTGAAATCCGCCATCTTGCCGCTTAGCAGGAGTTAAACTATGTCTCGGCAGTGTTTAAATTTGACGGCTATTTAAACACTACTTAACGACTTCTTAACGCTAAGTAGTGTTTATAAGTGAGGTTTTTGCTAATCCGTTGCTAAGCAATTGATTAAAAATTAAGAAAAGTTTATAAGTAAGACCGTTAAATGTTAACGTTAGTTTAAAACTAGATAAAAGTAGCTCTTTTAAGTACCAATAAAATAATAATAATTAATTCCTAAGGGCATAAGTTGTTGTTACGTGTAATCAAGGGGACGATACTGGCTTCTGTGACACAGAACTACTAGTGCCAGGAGCCAGGGTAATATATTTAATTTAAATACATGAGAATACTAATTATATTCATTTAAAATTTAAAAAATCGCTACGTTTATTAATACCGTATGAAAGAGCCCTAAAAGGTCACTACGCCTGCCGTCCTACCTAACGTCCCTTAATTTTTATTAATTTTAATCTTAATTGAAAGATGAAATCCCTCGTCCTGGCATTATCATAATCATTGTTTATTTAAGTCCCCTTATTTAAATGCGACGCATTTTATTACCAAATAATTGAAAAAAGATTTTAGATTATTACATTATTCGAAATTCTAAGCTTTTTTATGATTTTCGTTTACTTATTCTCAAACAAAAAGAAG
Organism: Melitaea cinxia; assembly: GCF_905220565.1. Lineage (NCBI taxonomy): Eukaryota > Metazoa > Arthropoda > Insecta > Lepidoptera > Nymphalidae > Melitaea > Melitaea cinxia. The sequence continues at coordinate 8,182,781 of NC_059415.1, forward strand.
CCTTCGTATATGAATACAGTTAGAAGTTTGGTAAAACAGTATTTGTGGTAGAATTTTAAGTACAGATGCGCTAGTTTTAGTACTCAGTTATAACCGTTGTATGATTACAAATTGGATTACCATATTATGTGGAACAACAATTTAGCCTCTCGACGCACTGTTGTTAATTAAACTCAGCGTGAGTTACTGTTTCCGATATTTTAATGATTATAAAAGAGGATGTTGACAATTATTTGATTGTGGCTTAGATATTGTAGTTTTTATTATAACGCTAGAAATTCTCTTAAGAATAGTCTTTCTTAAAGTAGGGATACTCTGCGATCAAACGAATGCTTAGGTTTTTGTATAAAATAGTAAAAGTATAAGTTTTTTAAATTATTTTACGTTAATTTTGCATATTCATGTTACCCTGTTACCTTACCTTATGTTATAACGAAAATTGGAATCCTCATATATTAACGATAAATTTCTTTGTACGGTATTAACGCCTGATGCGGTATCTGTAACAAAGACAAATTATATATTAATATAAGTATGTATGTTTCATATACATTTTGTATTCACGCTGGCCACTATTGTTAGTTGACTTAGAAAAACAATGACAACACATTTTGGTGAATGTATTAAAATCAGAAATAAATTAATGAATATTAATTAGTCAACATTGAGTTTCAATTCTCTCCACTATACCATGAATCTCTACATTTGGTGACCCCGAACAAGAAAATGGCCTAAGAAAGCACAAGTAAGTAAAAAAAAAAAAGTAAACTTCGACCTGCGAGGTAGTTATTTGTGGAAATTTGTCGTAGCCAATATGTTAAGACTTTTCTTTCTTGGAGCAGACTTTCTACGACATTTCAAACTACGGGTAGAAAAAGAACTCATTGACAATGTTACTGAGTTATCAGACGACGTCTTCGAGGTAACATTCGAGAAAACAGTAGATATACGTTCACCACCTTTCTACCACCGAACTGCAAGGAGTCGCATGAATCTGCACCGCCACGTGGTTGAAATCTCTCGATCTCGCACTAAACGCTTTGCTTCCTCGTTCCTAATACGCACCACAAAAATTTGAAATGCCCTTCCGGCTTCCATTTTTCCAACCAACTATAACTTGGGTATCTTTAAATCAAGAGTGAATAGGCATCTTCTAGGCAAGCGCGTACCATCTTAGACTGCATCTTCACTTACCATCAGGTGAGATCGCAGTCAAACGCTAGTCTATATATATTTAAAAAAAAAAATTAGCTTTGAGCACGTGTACTGTAAAATTTAAAACGTCGTTCTAGTGTAATCGTGCTTGTGCCGTGTCGACGGTGCCTAAACACCGACGGTCGCGGGTTCGATTCCCGCTCGTAGATATTTGTGTTGATACAAATATAATCCGATCTGGTTGTTAGTTCTTGTTGTCTTGCCGTGGTCTGGGTGTTTGTGCAGTCCTAGTGGGTCTCCCCATCGTGCCTCGGAGATCACGTTAAGCTGTCGGTCCCGGTTGTTATCATGTACACCTCATAGCAATCGTTACTCGTAGTAGGAATTATATCTATTCTTAAAATCTACAAAAACAGGAAACAAAAATTTAAAACAATAAACTAACATCACAAAGAACACAAATTCTATTTTGTATTTTTCAAAGTGAATCGGGAATGTGAGTTATTGACAGATACCAAACGAAACGACACAGCGATTTTTTAATACACGAAAAGCAAATCTGCAAAATCTGAAATTCAAATGTTTTTCTGATGAAATCGATGACTTAGTAGGCTATATACATTTTTGAAGTTGTTTAGTACAAAATATATCTAGCTAATGTAAATAAATAATTTTGTATGCTCTCAAATGAAAAGAATAACGACTTTAATTTACATCTACTTGTAATACGACGTAGGTAGTCGAAAAAATAGTCAATTAAATACACACTGCCCTTTGTACCTAATGAATACATTGTTAGTATTTTTCTTTCTTTGCTCTGTATTATTTCTGTTTTTGGTGTACAATAAAGTGTATTATTATTATTATTGTTAGGGTTAACCTAAAAGGTAGTCGTCAGATCTCGATCAAGTTTAAAAGGAACCACACAAGACACGCACCAGATTTCAATTATAAAAAAAGAATCGTCAAAATAAGTACATCAGTCGAATTGAAAACCTCCTCCTTATTTTGAAGTCAGTTAAAAAGATGATATGTCGCAACTCAATCCGCAATAGAATAATGTTCGTTTGTGGGTAGTTGTAGATTGTAGTTTCTAGTTCGTTAGCTTTTGTTTCACTTCTTGTAGCCTACCCCCTTCCCAAAATACCGCATGTATTGTCTGGTTTGTGTACATTTTACATTTATAGTTGGCAGTCATCTTGTGACTTCAAGCTTGCCTGAAATATTTTTATATGAACTGGCTATCAAATTGTTGCACAAAAAACTATTTTTTAATCATGTCGATGCCATAAACGATAAAACAAACGATTACAACAAACCATTAATATATTTACTTATAAGTAAATCTTGTCCGCTATAAGTTTATATTAGTATGATTATCACTTATTTGAGTATAGCTTATAGCTGAATAGCTAGGCCTCCGTCCGCAGGCGACGAACGGGGGTGCGTAGGAGGCGCTACTTAATGCGTTTCCAGTAACGCCCCTGTGCCCATGTCGGGCCGGGATGGGAACCCGGTCCTGCTAGACATGGCGTCGTCGGGATTGTTCAGAGGTGAGCCGGACAGTCCCATGGAGGAGAAGTCTGGTCTTTTCGCCGAGGCCAGCCTGTCGCTGGAGGGATCCTGTTGCCTGCAGATCCGGGACCCTCCAATTAAAGTGGCTGAAGGCTCCCGCAGGGGTTTTGGTCGGTAGTGCACCCCCAAGTGCTAAGCCGACATACGGTCTAGGAATGCCTACCCGGGCATCCTGGATATCACCCGTAAATGGGTTACCCTGCGATATCAAAAAAAAAAAATAGCTGAATAGCTGATCACTTATTTTTAGTCTTTTTATTATTTCTTATAATAAAATGTTAGTAAAAATAATAATTTTGTTAAAATCGTTTATCATCATGAGTAAGCTCTATAGCTTATAGACTAGCCCGTTGATGCAGTTTGTATTGGCCATGCTTTCTATTCCGTGGGTCGGGGGTTCGATTCCCGCCTGAGTCTAGATGTAATATTTGCATGTGTATTTATATATTTATAAATGTATTATTTATATGTATATTTATCAAAAAATTAGAAAAAAATTGCTATAATTGCTAAAAGTCGGCTGTTTCCTATAACACAAGCATTAAGTAGCTTATCATAGGAAAAGACGACCGTGTGTATGTTATATTTATTTATTTATTATTTATTATTCTTCAGAAGTCTATCAAATCTAGAACAAAAATATTATCATCATCATCATCATCATAATCATTACAGCCTATACAGACCACTGCTGGACATAGGCCTTCACAAGTTTACGCCAAAAATAGCGTGAACTCATATGTGTTGTTATCACTTGACGTAAATAGAATAAAAGTACAAAAGTTTGTTAGTTACACGTTACAGTTTAAAAACATTTTTTTTCTGCATATAATTGGGTAAATAATTCGCTTCGAAATGCCAAAAAATTAAATCTTGTTAATTAATAAAAAAACATACCCTATTAGAGATGAATTTACAAAAGTTGTTATTATTAGGGCTTAAGAATAGAATCATAGGACACTTATCATACGACCTTTTCCACCCTTTTTGGATAGACATTTAAATTGGACCCTGAACTTTAGGGTCTTGGGAAGTTAACAGCCGGCTAAGTTTGTAAAACTATCGTATTGACTTTTCCTCGACAATCCAAATACTGTACAACTATATTAATCCCTAGAAAACAAAATATTGAGTTAAAAAAAGGTTTCGTCTGTATATTCAGCCTGTAACATCTCACTCCTGGTTATAGCCTTTTTTCTTTATGTAGGAAAAGTGTTGGAACTTAATACATCACGCTGCTTCACTATCTGATAACAACCGGGAATGCATCTTTACATACTCACGAAGGAACCTTGGGGAAACCCATAAGGACCAATTATCTGTGTTTTCTGTTATACAAATAATTAATATTAAATGTAATAAATTTATAATAAAGATGTCCCAATCGCTTAAAACTATTTTTTTTTTCAATTTGCCTAAATAATGTAAGTAGACAAAGAGTCAGTTCAGAAAGGACACCTGCGAACCACACGTAATAACAATAATTGAGACACATACACATAGTACATAATTTTCAGAAAATGTTACAATTCTACTTTCCCAAATGAATGATATATATATACTTATATATATATTGGACCTAGTTAAAACTATACAAGTTTTCTAGTGTAAATAGTAACTCGTGACTAACACTGCGTGGAAATTTACATTTCTTGTTTATGTCTATAACTTTCACCCACATTTACCTTTTGCCTTGCTCTTCCTCTGACTTCAAACTATGTACAATTATGAATGAAAAATTTCATTACGAATAGTACCACATAGTACCACTTTGCTATATATACATAAAATTAAAACGACATTTCTTAATTCTAATTTCGATTTTTTTCGCTTTCGCTGCTCCTTCCCTAATATGAGTAACGATTGCTATCAGGTGTACATGATAACAACCGGGACCGACGGTTTAACGTGCTCTCCGAGGCACGGTGGGGAGACCCACTAGGACTGCACAAACACCCAAACCACGGCAAACGCTTGTATGGCCAATACAAATATTTGTCATGTGCGGGGATCGAACCCGCAACCGCCAGCGCAACAGGTACAATCCATGGCTGTGACCGCTGCGCCAACGCGGCGTCCTCCAGCGGCGGTAATCCTAATTGCTACGAGTATATACATACGAAACTTCAAAAAGCAGTTAATATTATTATAATGTAAGCAAACCTTGTTTTGATAACTGAGTAAATATTAACGATGTATAATGTATATAAGATAAGCCTCGGGTGTTTCTACTGAATCTATCAAAATATTGACTTAGTATCTTACGTTTAACCAAACATTAGAGTTTCGAAGTTAAATGAAGTGAAAATTCAACAGAGATATCAATAAACAAATAATTAAATGCCTTTCAGGATTCTGTAACGAGCTTTCTGTGATAATTAGACAAACATCTGTATGACCCCTTAAAACATTTGCTATGCGTATTGGCTAGCAAGCAATGGAACAGGCTATACTTGGGATTTCTCTCAAAGATAGGATTAGAAATGAGACCAACCGCGAGAGAACGAAAGTGATCGACATAGCCCACAGAATTAGCAAGTTGAAGTGGCAGTGGGCTGGTCATCTGTGTCGCAGAACCGATGGCTGTTGGAGCAGACGGGTCCTGGAGTGGAGACCGCATCTGGGCAAACGCAGTGTGGGACGTCCTCCGGCCCGTTGGACCGACGATCTACGTAAGATTACCAGTGTAGGCTGGATAAGGCTTGCGGAAAACCGGGATGTCTGGCGCGAACTTGGGGTGGCCTATGTCCAGCAGTGGACTGCAATAGGCTGAACTGACTGACTATGCGTAGATTGAAACAGCGCACGCAAAAGCCAAGACAGTCTATAAATCTAACAGTAGGTACAAAAGATGTTTTAATTTACATCTCAAGCAGACAGAACCTTATTTTTTCGTGCAATCTCCTATCACAAGTCATTTTTTCACAGTCCACCTAAACCCAGTCTAGTAAACCTAATTTAAAATAATACATTTCGTTGCTTGATGTTCCTTCTTTTGCTTGGTGTGATATTTTTTTGTGAATCGCAACTTTAAAGTTCTGCAAGGTTTGCAAGATGTCATCTGCGTTATAGATAATATTATTTTTGTACCGACTAAACGGTACAAATATTCGACACTAATTCTAAATATTTTTGTGCCGTTTACAGTCGAAATACTTGGACCTTTTTTTATACAATTTGGTCGACGAACAAGCGCACGGCTCATCTGATGGTAAACGATTACCGTAGCTTATAGACGTCTGCAACACTAGAAGCATCGCAACCGCGTTGCCGACCCAATCTCCAATTCCGCCACTGAAAACAGTGTGTATTATTTAGCTTTGATCTTCTGTAAGATCAAGGTACTATCCCAGTCGGGCTATTCCAGATTTTGAGCAGAAAATATCCTGCGGTGCTGTGTTATTTAAAATTGTCGGAAAATAAATGCAAATTTCACAGAAAATTTAGTGCTAAGCAAAATTCATGTTGTGAAGTATTAAATTATTTATTAGTATTTAAACGTTAAAGACAGTTAATAGTAATCGAAGCAATCGTTTAAAATATATTTTGCTTTCATCTCAAAAATGATATTGGAGTTTCAGCGCTGCGTAGTTTCAGCTGGTAGTATTAATAATTTGTAAATATAATCAATTTCTGAAATTGGTCGAACAGTAACCATTAAGCTAAACATATGTTCGATATCAGCAATTAAATTTCGTAAATGTTTCAAACCTGTATTTAAGTGGAAACTTGTTTTTATTACATTTTTCTGTTCACTTCTCAGATTTATTATTATTTTTTTTAACCGACTTCCAAAAAAGGAGGAGGTTCTCAATTCGACTGTTTTTTTTTATGTATGTTACATCAGAACTTTTGACCATGTGGACCGATTTCGACAAATGTTTTTTTAATCGAAAGGTGGTGTGTGCCAATTGGTCCCATTTAAATTTATTTGTGATCTAACAACTACTTTTCGAGCTATATCTAATAATGCGTTTTTACTTGACGCTTTTTTCGTCGACCTACGTTGTATTATACCGCATAACTTTCTACTGGATGTATCGATTTTGATAATTCTTTTTTGTTGGAAAGGAGATATCCCAAGTTTAGTACCATGATAAGGAAACCAGGATCTGATGATGGGATCCTAGAGAAATTGATGGAAATTCTTGAAAATCCGCAATACCTTTTTACTGGATGTACCGATTTTGATAATTCTTTTTCTGTTGGAAAGAAAATATCCTTAGTTTAGTACCATGATAAGGAAACCAGGATCTGATGATGGAACCCGAGAGAAATCGAGGGAACTTCTTGAAAATCCGCAATAACTTTTTACTGGGTGTACCGATTTTAATAATTTTTAATTTAATCGAAAGCTGATGTTTGTCATGTGGTCACATATAAATTTTATTGAGATCTGATAACTACTTTTTGAGTAATCTTTGATAACGCGTCGTTACTTGACTATTCTTTCGTCGATCTACATTGTATTACTCGTCGATGTGAATGAAGTCGGTTTTTTTCATTTAATGAATATCATTATATAATAGGTATAGGTCCAAAAAAAAAAAACATTACAAATTATATATATTTTTTAAAGAAGCTTGATTTTACGTAAAAAGCATTCAAATTTTATTTTCAAGTCCATGGACATTACTTACTAATAAAAAGTATAGATTTTGTCCATTCAAACTATATGTAGATCAATCAATAGTTTCAGACCTATATGATATTACATTTAAAAGATCCTTCAGTAAATAACAAAGTATTATAATGTAACATACACTCAAAGCACACAATGTTCCATTATAATGAACTTCCAAAGATTGAATACCCTTCGAATGTACGACCGGCGTCAGCACCATCATTAAAACTTTGACAATTGCGACAAATTAAACGTCTTTATAAGTTTATACTTATCGTATTTCTAAGCCTCGATATTTTATTGAATAAAAAAAGTACTACAAATTTTTTATTACTTTAAAAGCATACTCAGACCTTTTCTATATAAATTAAAAATGTAATCGTTTCTTTAATACTTTCTAACAACGAAACGTCTATTTTTGTGCTTCCTGGAATGAGGAATAAAAAGTATTATATATAATAATTAGCGACCCGTCTCGGCTTCGCGCGGGTGCAATTCTGATACTAAATATAAAATAAAATAAATATAACATATAAGATACGCGCAAAAAATGTATTTATTTACGACATCACATTAGAAACAGTGAGTAATAGACATATGATATAATAATTTGAAAAATTATATATGCATCTGAAGAGTGCTGTTTGAATGTACAAAATAATAGACTTAATTATTATATTTTTGAACAAGCGAACGTATCAAAAAAGGCTTAAAAATACTTAATAACATATCGAAATAATAAACTAATTTCATAAATAAACTATTGTATATAGCTCCGTAAAGGTGAATTCGAAATCTGCTAAGTGCTTAAAATCGATTATTGAAGTCACTTTTTTTGGGAAAAGCCTTTTTATTACCGCTTCAGTTACAGAACCCTAAAACGATGATTGATCGAGGGCCATCCTCTACTTATCGGAAATTTTGTTCGAATGGAGCATCCAGTTTACTTGTTATATAACTTTGTTGTATAGTTGTTATATAACTCTTTTTTGTGTAAATCCATAATATAATAAACACGTGTGTGTTCGTACTATTTATTTTTGTGTTACCCACACATTAGGGAATTGTAAACATTTTTTTGTAAGTATCATATCAAAAATCGACCGTTCCAGCGGTGATCAAAGCTGCATTAAAAAATTAAAAATAGCATGGTGTCGTCTCCTGTCAAAGATTTTTGTTGTAATATGAAACTTTGAATAGTTACGAGTTCTATAAAGAACTCACTATAGACGGCGCTACGGTCGCTTAGAACCGAATATAAAATCATTATAACAAAAATTTCGATTTAGCGAGTACATCGTTCCCCGCTGGGACGGTCGATTTTTGATATGATTTTTTAAAAAAAGTGTGTTCGTTTTTTTAATATCTACGTTCTCACACCTAAACTGCTTCATACTTTTTTAATGAACTTTTGGTTATGTCTTTCAAGCTCAAATATGAGCTTAATATACCTACATTTTACTCACAATAAAAAAAGTATGTCTTTAAAAAGTGCAAAAAAATCCAATTCTGCAAAGAAAATACAGTCGAATCAAGAACCTACCCCTTTTTTAAGTCAGTTAAAGTATTAAACTTCAAATTCCCTTTGTTAAATATTCATTTGGTCGGATAATTGCTTCACTTAGTTATAAAGTGCTTTTAATTTCCTGTAATTTTTATCACATCGACGTCTGTGCGTCCATTTACATCTCAGAATTTTCTAATTTCAAAGTATATACCATACCGTTACCATAAACGCGATTATTACGTCCGTAACATAATTGTATTGATTTCAACATTACTATAACTTTGCTATTTTTTTTTTTGTCAATACATTATCAAAAAGAAAAAAAAAAAGAAAAACGCAGTCCAGCTTGCGAACCAATGAACCACTTTCATTTTAATCTTTTTGCCGTTTCATTTATTTGGATTAATGGCTTGCAATAGAGCTAAAAGAGTTGGTATGATTTCACCAATTTCACACAGATAAAATACACTATTTGCCGGATAGCTTTCAACTTTGCAAGTGTTACAGTAATTTTGATGATCACTATTCAATCCTATTTACAGTAAAAAGATTCAACTTATCTAATTCAGTTTAATTTAACACGCTTCAGCCTGTAATATCCCACTACTGGGAATAGGCCTATTTCCCCATGTAGGAAAAGAATCAGAGCTTAATCCACCACGCTGCTCCAATGCGGGTTGGCGGATATATTCCCTACTATGAGTAACGATCGCTATCAGGTGTACATGATAACAACCGGGACCGACGGCTTAACGTGCTCTCCGAGGCATGGTGGAGAGACCGACAAGGACTGCACAAACACCCAGACCACGGCAAACACCTGTATTTCCAATACAAATGTTTGTCACGTGCGGGGATCGAACCCGCATCCGCCAGCGCAACAGGTACAATCCATGGCTGTAACCATTGCGCCAACGCGTGTCAATTAGCCGTGTTAATTTAACACAGTAATAACATATTATTTAATAGGATATACCTTTGTTTTGGTGTCAAATTTTATATATTATATATATTTTTATATATTTTATATTTTTTTTCGTTCTTTTCAACGTAGCTTTAGTCCTCTACTTTACAAAATTGTCATTCTGATACGATATAATTACTACTGTGACAAATATACGCATTTTACTCAATTCACAATAGTCGATCAAACTTGCAGTAGTCTGGAAGTAGTTACCCCACAGTTTAAAAATGACGATAGATTATTTATTTACATTTCAAGTAGCTTTATCAAAAATAAAATCGCGTTAAAGGTTTTTTAAGTGTTTACATATAATATAGGCTTTAATTATTTTTTTTTGCTGGCTGGTAAGATTCTTTCAACTAGACAAATTTAGGAAAATATAGAAAGTTACTTTGATAACTAGTCTCGTAAGATAGCTTAATTACAAAAAATAAAACCCTAATTATTACTATCTATATCCCTGCTCTATCTATTCTTTTTGCAATCGAATAGAATTTGGGAGGTTCAACTCGAACAAGTCACCTTTAAATATTAAAAACCTACGCATAATAGTGGAACGTTTTATTGTTATTACATAAGAGTACAAATGTATTATTTTTAAACTACCACACACCTGTGATCGAAATTAATTTAAATTATAAGTTTGAACATTATTAAGGTTCTGTTGTCAAAGACTTCTATAATAATAAACAAATGAGTATATATGCGTGTGTGTGTGTCAAAAACATGGTATTTGTGTAACGTTTTTTGTATTGATTTAATATATTTTTATGCATAATTGAAAAAAAATTAGCATTCTGCACTCTCTTCTCTATACAAGTTATAAGTGTGCGAAATTTCATACTCCTCCGTCCGCGCAATTTGCGTCAAAAGGGGTACAAAGTTTTTGCTTCCCGTATAAATAAGATAATATGTCAAATATAACATCACTGTCATATTCAAAAAGATAATAAAACAAAAGTATAATAATAAGATTAATTTCATTGAAACCACATATTACGTTGACATGAGTTTGAAACACATATTTATAACACTTAAAACTTTATCAATTACAGTTACACAGAGCGTTACTCGTTTCCAGTCCTGTTTGAAGACAAATATCAAAGTGCGTAAGCGCTAATGTAACCATGCATTAGTGACTAAAACGCAGGAAGAGAAGCACTCCCCTGCAATTACAAAGCGATGGAACGCGAGCACATTTGCTGAAAACCTTTTGTATCACAATTTACACTTAAACACTGGTATGTGACGAACGGTTTATAATTTTAAGACGTGTTTCTTTAAATGTAATATTTACTGTATGAATCTATATAAATACAAATGAATAGTCGAAATCCCCGACTAGAAAAAAGGTCAGGCTTAACCAGATCATGTATTTGGATCAGGACCCGGTCCGGTCTAGATCAGGATAGCCTGATGTAAAATATAATCAAGTACATGTATGTACATGATTTAAAATATAATCATACTGGATCAGGACCCGGTCCGGTCCAGATCAGGATAGCCTGAAAGAAATTACGCGAACTGAGCCTGAATCGCGCTATCGATGTTTTTAAGCGCACTTAGTATATATACAGTTATCAGGACAGTCTAGCAGGGAGTCCATTTCTACACAGTGGAGCAGTCGTAAGTAATAGGAAATAGTTGATTAGTAGTTAATTATTAGAAGTTAATAAATAAAATTTAATTATTAATAATAATTAATCAATAACATAAAAATGAATAAAAATAAATAATATTTAAAGTTAAAACATAGATAAATAATACATTGGAAAAAATAAACGGAAATAAATATCATAATAATTATGTTAACTAACATATTTATAATATCAATTCGCTTTTTTTACTAAACAATTTTTTCAAGAATACATTCGTGTTTTTTAAAAGGACCGGACCGAACCGGCTGATCAGGATGAGATGAGATTTCCTGATCTGGACCCGATCAGGAAATCTTATCTCATCCTGATCAGGTACAGACCAATCATCTGCGTTACATGCCTTAGCTAGTCCTGATCAGGCATGCCTGGTCCGTTCCTTCTAAGGAAGACGAAAAAATTTCTACTCGGGTTAATCAATGCACGCGCATTTCTTCCGAACGATTGCATCAAACGAGATAATATTTTTTTGTAGGTTTTCATTATTTTATTTTTTGTTTTTTTATTCATTAAGCCTTATTGCACCCAAAAAAAGAAGATTCATTTTAGAACAATTTGGTACAAAAACAAATAATGTATGCAAAGGCGGTCTTATCGCTTATAGCGATCTCTTCCAGGCAACCTTTAATAGAAGTAGGAAAAATATGTCGGTAAAAGTGCGCAATCAGCAACGCAAGTTTATCACGCATAATTAAATCAATTTATAATACTAAACATAGTTATATAATACAATATTCATACATTTAAACGGTATATACCTACATAAAATTATGTAAGAGTCGAGTATTTGTGCAAACGATTCTTAAAAATATTTATAGTATACGCATTAGAGCGACAAAGAGGTTATTGTCGAATGAAAAAAAAAACGATATCTTGATTTGAAAACAAACGAAAAAAAACCGACTTCAATTACATCGACGAGTAATACAACGTAGATCGACGAAAAAATAGTCAAGTAACTACGCGTTATCAAAGATTAATCAAAAAGTAGTTATCAGATCTCGATAAAATTTATATGTGACCATATGATAAACATCAGCTTTCGATTAAATCAAAAATTATCAAAATCGGTATACCCAGTAAAAAGTTATTGCGGATTTTCGAGAGTTTCCCTTGATTTCTCTGGGATCCCATCATCAGATCCTGGTTTCCTTATTATGGTACCAAACTAGGGATATCCTCTTTCCAACAAAAAAAGAATTATCAAAATCGGTACATCTAGTAGAAAGTTATGCGGTATAATACAACGTAGGTCGACGAAAAAAGCGTCAAGTAAAAACGCATTATTAGATATAACTCGAAAAGTAGTTGTTAGATCTCAAATAAATTAAAATGGGACCAATTGGCACACACCACCTTTCGATTAAAACAAAATTTGTCGAAATCGGTCCACCCGGTCAAAAGTTCTGATGTAACATACATAAAAAAAAAAAAAAAATACAGTCGAATTGAGAACCTCCTCCTTTTTTGGAAGTCGGTTAAAAACTACGCAACTTTTAAATAAATGGAAATAAAGTTGATGTTATATTTTATGCAGATATTTTTGTTTGAAATAAGACGGTTTTATAAATATAAATAAAGGTTGACATTATAATTTAAGTTAATACCTTTTTTGTTTGAAGTAAGATAGTGCTTACTTTAAATATTAGCAGCGCCATTTTATTCTAGATAGGCTGTTTGTAGGAGGCTCGGAGGCGGGTTTCTCACACAATGAGAATGGAATATTACTAAAGAGCTGAAAGTTAAAGGGTATGAAACCGCAGTGCTCAGCTGATGTTTAAATAAAAGTAAATGTAGCTTTGTCGCAATTGATTGTGGATTGAGTCCTTTATGAATAAATCGTTTTTGAAGGTAAGATAATAAACAAGGGTAACTTGTTATAAAGTAATTTTAAGAAGAGATGTAATTTTACAGTAAATTTAAACTATTTTAGTTATTTTTCTATTTATATAATAATTTGTGTTTTTTAGTAGAAAAAAAAAATACTAACATTATATAATGGAGGATTAAGATTTTTAACATAATCAGCGATACACTTTTAATTTTAAAAATTACATTTAGAGTGACAAAACATAACCACGCCAACTCATTCATTCAAGTCACGTAAATTTTAGATCACATTTTTTCATTAAGTACGATTTTCATATTCAGTATTAAATACGCATAAACAAACTGAAAGAGTTATTAAAGACAAAAGTAAGCTACGTAGCAAACATTTCTGCCACTACTACCACTTATTTTCTGTTGGTCCTAAAAGTTGATTGGGAGAAAATTAAATTTTCATTTCGTTCCAACTTTTTTACACTGTAGGCTACCTGGCATTTATTATTTGTTTATGTATATTATATTCATTTGTATTACACATATATTAACTTTTATTATTTAATTTATAAAATATTATTTTATATATATTTAATAAACAAGCATATCCGCACGATACCCGTAGTATACGGCGTATTTGACATTACTTATTTCTCTCACAATTTTTAAATTCAAACTATTTTGTCATTTCTAAGAGAACGCTCTAGAAAGAGTACAGAGCGCATGATCGAGAATTTTGACAAGGGCTAGCGAGAAAAACGTAATTTGGTTTTGTAAAAAATAAAATTGTGGATATCGGATATCTATATTGTTCGAGTGCTAATCTGTAAATAAATATATTGTTTAACTCCTAAACTGGTGACCCCGCTTTTGAACGATGGATAAAGAATATCAAGATGCACGTAGTGATACCACGCCGACAGAAAAATCTATCGATAGTTATATTGAAATTTTTAAAGTCAGCGCTAGACTTCCCCCGTTCTGCCCGGAGGAACCTGAACTTTGGTTTGCGCTAGTAGAAGGGCAGTTCACAATATCTGGTATAACAAGAGATGCTACAAAATTTTATTATGTAGTGGGCCAGCTTGACAACGAAATTTCCAGAGAGGTAAAGGATATTATTATTAGTCCACCACTTACTAACAAATTTTTAAAGCTGAAGACCGAGCTGATTAAGCGGCTAGCGTCATCTAAGGAAAAGAAAATTAAGCAGCTTTTGATGCACGAGGAGCTTGGAGACCGTAAGCCCTCTCAATTTTTGCGTCACTTGAAGAGCCTTGCTGGTGTCAATGTACCTGATGACTTCCTACGGACCATTTGGGTTAGTCGTCTCTCGCACGGAATCCAGACAGTGCTCGCAGGCCAACCATCTTCATCCTGCATCGACGATTTGGCAGATTTAGCTGATCGTATCCACGAGTTAGCTACTTCGTCACCCATGGTGGCGTCTGCCAGCCAACCCCAAACCAGTTCCAGCTCAGGAGTTGAAGCACTAACTAGAGAAGTCGCCGAACTTCGGAGACAGTTCCAGCAACTAGCTTCAGAAAGAAGAAGTAGATCCAATACCAGATCCACAAGATCATCTCAGCGCAGATCGGCATCCAGGTCTAAACGATCGCAGTCGAACTTCAGAAAGTACCCACTTTGCTGGTACCACTGGAAGTTTGGAGTGAAAGCCAGCAAATGCATAAAACCATGCGACTTCAAGGAGGGAAACGCCAGGGGCGGTCAATAATGGCGACTGCTGACTGCCCATCCTCTGCTACTGGTCGCCTATTTCTCACGGATCGAGCTTCGAAGGTGCAGTTTTTGATCGACACAGGAAGCGATCTAAGTGTCTACCCTCGGTCCCTTCTTCGATATCGTCGTGCCAAAACGAACTATAATCTGTGTGCTGCAAATGGTTCTATTATTAGCTACATATGGTTTTGTACATTTTAATCTAGACTTTGGCTTGCGAAGATTGTTTAATTGGCGATTTGTTGTAGCCGATGTAACTAAACCTATAATAGGCGTAGACTTTTTGAATTTTTATGGTCTCATTGTTGATTGTCGTAACAAAAGATTGTTAGATAGTATAACTTCACTTTCATCCACAGCCAAAGTCGTTAGTTGTATTAATATAGCCTCTGTCAAAATCTTGACCGGTGAGACTCGGTATCACAAAATTCTTGAGGGATTTCCCGAAATCACCCGTCCAAGTGGTACATATCGCGACATTAAACATAATACTGTACACCATATTCGCACCACTCCAGGCCCTCCAGTATCTTGTACTCCACGTAGATTAGCACCCGATAAACTAAAAATTGCTCAACAGGAGTTCGAGGCTATGCTTGCTAACGGGACGGCTCGACCTTCACAGAGTCCTTGGGCGTCTCCTCTTCACCTAGCGCCTAAAAAGGACAACAGTTGGCGTCCCTGTGGTGACTACCGTATGCTAAATGCCCGAACTGTACCTGACAGGTATCCGATTAAACACATCCACGACTTTGCACACAATCTCGTGGGCTGCAAAATTTTCAGCACCATCGACTTACTGAAGGCATACAATCAGATACCTGTCGATCCAGCAGACATTCCGAAGACCGCGATTACTACTCCATTCGGTCTATACGAATTCCCTTTTATGTCCTTCGGACTCCGGAATGCGGGTCAGACCTTCCAGAGATTTCTAGACGAAGTCACTAGAGGTCTAGACTTTGTCTTTGTTTATCTGGATGATATCTTAGTCTTTTCTAAGGATGAGCAGCAGCACGAACACCATCTCCGCCAAGTTTTCACCAAGCTCAGAGAATATGGCTTGCTAGTGAATACGGCAAAATGCGTTTTCGGTGTGCCCGAGGTAAAATTTTTAGGTTACTCAATCTCCGAGAACGGCTCCAAACCATTGGAATCCAAGGTACAGGTGATTAAAGAGTTCCCAACTCCAACCACGGTACGTCAGCTCAGAGCATTTTTGGGCATGCTCAATTTTTACAGGAGATTTCTTCCTAAAGCAGCTGCAGTCCAGGCTCCACTACATGCATTGCTGAAGGGTTCTGTCAAAGGGTCACAACCTATAAATCTTACCGGGGAGGCCCTTGAAGCCTTCATCGCATGTAAGAACAGCCTCGCAGAGGCAGCTTTACTAGCACACCCGGACTGTACTGCTAAACTTGCCTTGGTGACAGATGCCTCCGATAAGGCAATTGGTGCAGCCCTGCAACAGTACAAAAACGGGGCATGGCAGCCACTAGCTTTCTTCTCGCGGAAGCTGAGCCCATCACAGGTGAAATATTCACCATATGACAGGGAATTGCTTGCCATATATGAAGGCATTAAATATTTTAGATTTATGCTCGAGGCCCGACATTTCATTATATATACTGACCATAAGCCGATCAGTTTTGCATTCCATGAAAGGAAGAAAAACTGTTCACCTAGACAGTATAGACACCTCGATTTCATAGCTCAATTCACATCCGATATCCGACACATATCTGGCAAGAGTAACGTAGTTGCCGATACCTTGTCGAGAATTGAAGAACTAGGTAAACCGGTGAGTATCGAGAACATAGCCTAAGCCCAATCGTGCGACTCAGAGCTCCAAACTCTTCTAACAGCAGGTTCGTCTCTGCGTTTAGAGAAGCTGACGGTACCTGGAAGTCGAGTTCCGCTGTATTGCGACGTCAGTACACCGACCTCTAGACCCTATGTACCTAAGATTCTTCGCAAGCAAGTCTTTGAGAGCCTTCACTCGCTAAGTCATCCTGGCGCTAGTGCGACTATAAAACTCGTTGCAGAACGATTCGTTTGGCCTGGGATACGCAAAGACTGCCGTGAATGGGCTCGCGCGTGTCTAGCATGTCAGAAAGCCAAGGTCAATCGACACGTTACTTCACCTCTCGGTACGTACACCTTGCCTAAAGTTCGTTTCAGCCAAATCCACATTGACATTATTGGCCCTTTACCACTTTCGCAAGGCTATCGGTATTGTCTAACGGCGGTAGACCGATTTACTCGGTGGCCGGAAGCAGTACCGATCGCGGATATTACTGCGGAAACAGTGGCCCAAGCACTCCTGTCAACGTGGATCGCTCGATTCGGTTGTCCATCTACAATTACAACCAACCGTGGTCGTCAATTTGAGTCGGCGTTATTTCAGTGCCTCTCAAAGACCACTGGTTTCGAGCATAAGCGCACGACTGCGTATCATCCAGCATGCAATGGCATGGTGGAAAGATTCCACCGTCAACTCAAAGCTGCCATCGTTTGTCATGCTAATGACAGGTGGACGGAATCTCTGCCATGGGTTCTCCTAGGCATTCGTAGTGCATTCAAAGAGGATCTTCAGTCCTCATCTGCGGAGCTTGTTTACGGGGAGCCGTTAAGGTTACCGGGCGAATTCTTCCAGCCTGCTGATGGTGGTACAACGGATCTCTCTGACTTCTCCGCTCGCCTTAAACATATCGCATTACGATTGAAACCTTCGCCCGCTTCTCGTCACGGTAGCCCGAAAGTCTTTGTTTATAAGGAACTAGCAACCACCGATCACATTTTCCTCCGCGAAGACGCATCGCGTGGTTCTCTCCATCCTGCATATTCAGGCCCCCATAAGGTTTTGTCAAGGGATGACAAAGTTTTCAAAATACTTTTAAAAGGTAAAGAGGTCACGGTATCAATAGACCGCATTAAGCCGGCCTTTATACTGTCTGACCTTACAAATTCTGGACCAGAACATTTACCAGATGTTCAGAAAGAGCATACAACTCGTTCTGGACGTCGAGTTCATTTTCCAGATTTTTATCGCCCTTGACGGTCTCTGGAGGGGGGTGGTGTAGGCTACCTGGCATTTATTATTTGTTTATGTATATTATATTCATTTGTATTACACATATATTAACTTTTATTATTTAATTTATAAAATATTATTTTATATATATTTAATAAACAAGCATATCCGCACGATACCCGTAGTATACGGCGTATTTGACATTACTTATTTCTCTCACAATTTTTAAATTCAAACTATTTTGTCATTTCTAAGAGAACGCTCTAGAAAGAGTACAGAGCGCATGATCGAGAATTTTGACAAGGGCTAGCGAGAAAAACGTAATTTGGTTTTGTAAAAAATAAAATTGTGGATATCGGATATCTATATTGTTCGAGTGCTAATCTGTAAATAAATATATTGTTTAACTCCTAAAACACGTTTGACAGATTATTAATTAAAAAAAAAAAAAAAACTAAATAGGTACATACAATATACAAATACATATGTATTAATAATATTAATAAATAGTATAGATTGTATTACTAATAATATTAATATTTCTTTTACGAATTTCAATAATAAAAAAAATAAAATATTCAATATATATTTTTTTCCATTACGATAGATACTCTACTAAAAGACGAACATCACAAAAAATGATACGAAATAAAACTCATTTGAATTATTATTCGCACCGCTGACTTCACAGGATAATAGCGTGAAAGGTACAATTTAATTATTTCATATTTACATTATTTTTTGTTGCAAATTTTATTTTTTACGTTACCTTTTTCTGTTTATATACTTACTGTTTATACTTTAAACGCGAAAGCTTTTTTTTATGACACTAGGTCGGCAAACAAGCGTACGGTTCACCTGATGGTAAGCGATTACCGTAGCTTATAGACACCTGCAACACCAGAAGCATCGCAAGCGCGTTGCTGACCCAATCCCCAATCCCCCCAGGAGCTCTGGTCACCTTACTCACCAACAGGAACACAATACTGCTTGAAAACAGTATTATTTAGCTGTGATCTTCTGTAAGGTCGAGGTACTACCCCAGTCGGGCTGTTCCTTATTTTGAGCAGGAACTTCCTGCTGTGCCCTACCTCAGTTAAGTGACAAACTGACAGCAGTTTATTAATTATTATTTTAAAATCTTGAGAATTTTCGAGATCTAAAAGCTGATGACGAAATTAATTAATTCATTTCAGTAAAGTCGCCTCTTGCGATTCAAAGAAAAACAAAAATATTAACCAGCCTTAAATTCAAAACCACTAGAAATTTCTAGCTCTTAGTTACCTGCTTTCGTGTGAAGATGTGTCAAGAAATATTCTTTTAGTATTTTAAATATAAGAGGCGTAAAACTGTGCACAAAAAACAACAATTTTACACATCCTTTTAATTTTTTTAAAAGATAAAATCTTACGTGTCTCAGAAGCGCGTTTCCTATCTCTTTGAGCGCAACACTTAACGTTTCAAGGTGCTTCAATGGGATCCCGAGATGTAACCTAGATAAGGCTTGAAATCTTTTAAGGTAAGCCGTCGGCCTAAAATGTTCTTAGAATTCTTTGAATTTTTTTTTTATAAACCTCACATTTTTAAACATTAACAATTATTTTTAAAAGAGACCGTTTTAGACGGTTACAGACTTCAGCGAATATTTAACGTAAAGTGGCTCTTGAAAGGGTTGAGAAGGTAGCGTTTCCATTTTTAAATCCAAATGTTATTAATAATAATATATATATATATTATTAATAACATACCTTATAAAACGCCGTCTCTTTTCCAGGCAGTTGCCAAAACTTTTTCTAAACTATTTTGAATTAAGGAAAAAAGTCAAATTATTTTTTTTTTGTCATTTTCATTAAAAACTATATTACAAGTAAGTGTCCATCACTCTAGTGAATAAAGAAAGGCACAATTCAGTATAAACCCAATCTCATTTATTTGCCGAAGGGCAACTCCTCTAAGTAATATATCACGGGCCCAAGCCGTCCTCGCACCGGACGTGTATAAATACGAGCACCATCTCTGGACATTTATTTCCCCGATCCATGAAGATACCCTTTCCAAAAATATTACGGTAATGATAGAGGAGTAATTAATTTCATTTGATCATCATCACATACCGCCTTACAGAGCACGTCCTGATCTAGTCAGAACAGAAGGGTTGTGGTTTTTTTTAGTAACGGTTTCAATTCCTGTTAGAGCAAATGTGGTATCAACATGTATGACTGCCGTTGACGCTCTGTCTAACAGGTATCGTAGAGCTTCTTGTTGGCACATGATAATGACCGTTACTGTTAGTAGGAAAATTACTAATCCACTAACAAACAACGGATCAAATCAGCCAAAGAAACTCTAAGCATTGTATTATATAAAGAGCAGTGAGACTTTTTTTAATACAATTAGATCGGCAAACAAGCGTACGGCTCACCTGATGGTAAGCGATTACCGTAGCTTATTCACGTCTGTAACACCAGAAGCATCGCAGGCGGGTGGCCGATCCTAAGATATCTTCGTCAACCCGTAGTGGATCAGCGTGGTGCATTAAACTCCGATCCTTGTCCTATATGGAGAAAAAGGCCTATGCCCAGCAGTGAGATGTGACAGACTGAATCAATTGATTTTCTGCTGTATTCTACCTTAATGAATACGACTAGAAAAAAGTCAGGCTCAACTAGATCACGATAGGTGATCTAGATCTATCTTCTGCGTTACATACCTTATCCGGTCCAAATCGGGCATGCCCGGTCCAGTCCTTCTAAGGAACACGAATAAATTTCTACTCGGGTATCTATTCTTAAAATCTACAAAAACAGGAAACAAAAATTTGAATCGTGAATAATTCGAAATTTCAAAATTTCGAAATTTCTAAATTCGAAATAAACGTCAGTTTCTATTTCGAAAACAACTTAATGAATAAACAATTAAGACAAAGTTTCTAGACGATTATTGCTTTAAAAACTTGAAATAAATGCAAATATATTTATTTAAATCTTTGCGACCTTTATAAGTAGTAACAGACCTTTGTCAAGTTTAGTAAGTAATCTTAAGAGGCGGTCAGGAAAATTATGAGACTTTTGCCCCAACGTTAAATAAAGATTTATGCAAATCTTTAGATTATATTTATTATTATATCTTTAATTACTAGATTTACTTCAAAGATAAAGTAATAAATTTAAGCTTAAGGAAGAAATTGAAAATCTGTTTTCCTGGCAACTTATTGCTGGTGTTATTTTAGATAATTAATTAAAATGGCTATTTCGAGATGACCTTTTGACATACTTACAAACCCCGTGGCGAATTTTGAGAACGGTTCATTTAAAGTTTATTATCAAATTGTGCTAAGATCCTATGCACGCTATGTGAAATGTGAAGGCTCTAATTAAAAATAATTGTGTTTGCTCACAAACGAAAAAAAACCGACTTCAATTTCATCGACGAGTAATACAACGTAGATCGACGAAAAAATAGTCAAAATCGGCACACCCAGTAAAAAGTTATTGCGGATTTTCGAGAGTTTCCCTCGATTTCTCTGGGATCCCATCATTAGATCCTGGTTTCCTTATCATGGTACCAAACTAAGGATATTCCCTTTCCAACAAAAAAAGAATTGTCAAAATCGGTACATCCAATAGAAAGTTATGCGGTATAATACAACGTAGGTCGACGAAAAAAGCGTCAAGTAAAAACGCATTATTAGATATAACTCGAAAAGTAGTTGTTAGATCTCAAATAAATTTAAATGGGACCAATTGACACACACCGCCTTTCGATTAAAAAAAAATGTCGAAATCGGTCCACCCGGTCAAAAGTTCTGAGGTAACATACATTAAAAAAAAAAAAGAAAATACAGTCGAATTGAGAACCTCCTCCTTTTTTGGAAGTCGGTTAACAAAATATCCTGAATATCCAAATTAATTAAATTTCCCAATAAAAGCTCAACTATGGGTTCGTTTCAGGGATAGCAAGAAAGCGAGAAGTAAACAGCCTAATCGTAAAGCTACAACGTTAAAACAAACTTCAACATTTTGATGAGTTCATAATTAAAAGTGATGAAAACCAACAGTAGTTCTTTAAGTAGCTACCAACTTTTGCAACGCAAACAGATCCTGTAAAATACTGAGTATTATCATAATGATCTATAGTCTATGATACCAACATTAAACTCCCAAATTTTTTTTATGTTTAAAGCCTCTGGCTTTTCTTAATTTAAATTTGTCTTTGTAAGTAACAATGTTCTTAATTTTCATAATTGTAAGGATATTAAAATATATTATTATAACTTTTTGATGTTTTTGTACGTACCTAAGTGATTTAATTTTTGTAGTTTATTCTACTTTTTACTATAATCTTCTAATGACCTATGATAAATTACATTCACAGTGATTTTGATGTGTAATTAATATAATGTTATGAAACTCAAACAGTATATTTGTTGTTTGTTGTTGTACTACAACTACTAAGTCAATGAGTTTATGCGGCATCTTTTTATTAGTAATTGTATTTTATATTCTTAATAAATAAAGTATCGGGATAAATAAAGTATCGGGATTAAATAAAAATAAAATAAATAAAGTATCGGGATATATAAGTATCGCGATTTACCAGTCTGCCTTTATCGCGTTCCAAATATTATGTCAATGAAGATTGCGAAAGCGATTAGTAACCAAATTTATTTAATTTAAGATAGAAACTTAACTAAATTCAATATAATCAAAGCCGAACGAAACGTCTCCTCTTTTCTCACGAAACTATTTTCTTTATTTTCAAAA
Source organism: Melitaea cinxia (assembly GCF_905220565.1). Classification (NCBI taxonomy): domain Eukaryota; kingdom Metazoa; phylum Arthropoda; class Insecta; order Lepidoptera; family Nymphalidae; genus Melitaea; species Melitaea cinxia. Next base: position 8,205,619 of record NC_059415.1, read on the forward strand.
CTCAGCTCAACACAACGCGAGAGCGGAAAATAAAGTATATTATATTTTATAATATTACAAGAAATTTCCTATAATATTTTGTCATAGTTTTGGTAGTTTTCAGTTACGTAACAATTCGTTATGCGTCACCTGCGGTCTCCTAATGGACACACAAATGTGTTTCTACTCGTACATAATATTTACATAGTGTTGAACAAATATTATCAATTTAATTTTGTTGATATTGAATATTAAAATGATAAATAATATTTATATTAAAGTTTTTAGTTTCTGTTGATTTAATTTGTGTTGTGTTTTAATTATTAAAATAGTTTTATATTCATAATATAATGATTTGTGTGGAAAAATGGATGGTGAATATGTAACACTTTTGAATTGAACGAGGTTTGCTTAGTAAGTTCATAATAAGAATCAGAGTCAAAGATAAAACATACAGCTTTATCAAATATTTAGTTATTCCTCTAAAAATAGAATCCAACAACATTCAATCTCGTGCAATACGCGAAAACAAACATAGACAGACAAAACTTTAAAAAAATAAAATTTCCATACAAATTCTCTTATAACCTCGAGGATCTAGTAGGCTTCAACATACTTTTTTATAAATTTCACATATATCGGCCAGTTACATTAACAACAGCCATAAAAGCTAAAGCAAAAACCTAAAAAAGAATTCAGCGTATTAACTTCACTACACGACCTCGTAAAAATGAAGTCGGTTTAGAGTAAGACTATAAATAAGTGGTGAGCTTAATTGCGAGGGTCAGTTGTAACAGTAACTTAGTGGATCTCGGACGTTTGCCCGAGCTTGCTGCAAAGTACCCAGTAGGCTTCTTATATTTTTACACTGGAAAACTACAATAAGTACATAGGTCATGTGGTAAAAAACGTTAGTTTAGGAATTCCAGTAACATTTTTTTATTAAAAAAATATGATTGGATTAGCCGTTCAATAGCCCTTTGATTGGACAAGGCTGTTTAATGTTTATACATTTATGACTGAAAAATCGTTGTTTTCACTTTTGAAGAAGCTTACATATTTATAATACAAAAAAAAAAAACAAATACAAAAAAAAATTGCTGCGAGCGAAAATCCATTCTGCGATCGTCGATATTAATAACATTTTCGACACCACTGCATGGACAATCGTCGATACAGTATTGTTGTTACAAAGGTTTTTGAAAAGAAACTTTTTTTTAAATAAGATCGAACCCCGTTCAAGGTAAATGTTTGTATATGGCATAGGCTATTAAGCGCGTGCCGTAATCTGGACGTTAAGTTTTATCGTGTTTCAACAACAATTGTCATTTTCCCGATATTTCAGAGGCGTTGCAGGTTTCATACTCACGGGCGGTTCGACAGATTAGTTTTAAAAACTTATAGAAATTGGAATAAACAATTGCAAAAATTAAAATATCATATTTAAGATGTTCGACTTCTAATTGCGAGTTCTCGAGTAATTAATCTTCAAATGGGGAGTTCTGTAGGTGTGCTAGATCACGGTCCGTATAGAAAAAAAAACCTAGCCCATTTTTATATTTTACTTTGTTTAAATAGACGAGCTACTTTGATATACTTGTTCCATCGGATACTTTTCGGGAGCTCGTTAGCATAGATATAATTTACAATAAAACATTCTACGAGAAAATAAATTCGTTTCCATGTGTGGTTCTATTGTTATATGCGGCAGTTAGTATTAAATTTCAATTTATCGACGATTTTGAGAGTTTAGAAAAATAGTCATCATCATCATCATCATTAATTTCAGCCTATCACAGTCCACTGCTGGACATAGGCCTCCACAAGTACACGCCAAAAATGGTGTGAACTCATGTGTGTCCCAACCCATAGTCCCAACCCATAGTCACCACGCTGGGCTGGCTTTGTCGCACCGAAGACGCTGCTACCCGTCTACAGCATGTGTATTTCATTGCCAGTAGTTGGATGGTTATCCCGCCATCGGTAGGTTCCAAGGTGGTAGTGGAACTGTGCTTAGTCGCCTCTTACGACACCCACGGGAAGAGAGGGGGTGGCTATATTCTTCATTGCCGTAACCACACAGCAAACGATTATGCAGAAGTACGTTGCCAATATAGCTCGTATATAAATAAGACAAGGTATAATTAAAAAAAAAAAAACCTAATTTATTTTTCGCGTGGAATCTTTTACACCCAGAGAACCCTCCATTTGCAAGACCTTGGTTAGGAGTCGAATTTATAAAATAAAATTATTATTTATAAAAATTATAAAATACGCTATAATCATTATAATATTTATCCAGATAATGAGCAGGATTTTGCTTCAAAGATTAACAACCATCCATCCATTGTCATGAACTTTCGCATATATAATTTGTTTTTAAATTTGCATTAGTAAAAATGAATGCGAAAATTCTAAGTTGCTAATAAAAAATTGAAATTGAAAACAATTCATAACCTTTTTTAACATTAAAAAACAAGATAAAAAACATATTGGTACTGCGTTAAGCATTTTAAACCAAAACATTTTTTTTTTTAATATTATTATAATTGCCTACATATTTAAGTGTCGTAAGATGAAATATAAATATAAAAAAATATACATAATAATAATATGTCACTTTTGGGATAGGTCCCGTGACCGCTGGCGCAGCCTGTTGCTGTGAATAATGCGTTGAATTTGTAATACTAACTTTCATAAGTCGTATTTCGATAAATCAAAATCATTATATATATACCATTAATAAAGCATAGATAGCATTTATTATTCTGATCTGCAAACTGTATATCGTCTGGTAATTTTTAGTTTAAACCTAACCTAGTAACTCCTAACTTATAATTTTTGCGCATTCATACAAACTACGTAACGAACTTTTCAGTTGTAATTTCTTACAGATGTAGTATATGATATATTGACCACACTTTTAATTTTATATGTATAATCTTTCATCGTTTTAATATTTGCGCAAATAAGTTTTACTTATATAAAAGTAACCAGTATAAAGTAACAACGCAACACATTTTCACTAATTATTAAAAAAAGTATCACACGAAAATTTTATCTTATCGAGGAGACAAAAACGTTTTTTTAGAACCTATTTATATGACAGACAAATTCAATGAATAGAATAAAAATTATAATGAGGATCTGAGGTTTTTAAAGTATTTATAAAATAATCAAAATAATTTAACATATAGTACACACAGCCACTATTGTGTATATTAAGTCTAAACAGTTTTTCAATATTTTTTCCCGTTCGTATTTTTGTTTAATATTCATTAAAGTTTGTTCAGAAAAAAAATTTGTAACATCATACGACACGAGAATGTTTCATCATCATCATCATTACAGCCTATACAGTCCACTGCTGGACATAGGCCTCCACAAGTTTACGCCAAAAATAACGTGAACTCATGTGTTTTGCCCATAGTCACCACGCTGGGCAGGCGGGTTGGTGACCGCAGTACTGGCTTTGTCGTACCGAAGACGCTGCTGCCCGTCTTCGGCATGAATGTTTCATAATATAATAAATTCAATATAAATAATATCAACGTATATTCACTTACCAGACAAAAACGGTGCGAAAAACACCAAAAACATCCAAAAACTTTTATTCATGTTTTTAGTTGCACATTTAGTTCTAAACACGAAATATTAAAAATCAGTTTCAAAACTAAATTCTAACTCACGAAACGTTCCATTTTTGAAAGTCATCCCATAGTTTGAATGTTTAAAACAATCCATATTTAACTTTTATAAATTAAACAAGAAGTAAAACGTTACGAAAAAAATTTCGCGATTTCCCGCTCTTTTATCGTTCGCTAGCGTGCGTCTCTCGACACATCTCAAATGAAACTGAGGACTCGCCGATTTCGTTACTAACGGTTTTCGATCGTTCAAAAATCACGAATGTTTTTACATATTTAGTTTGTATTTGTAATAATGCAATATGTTCACCTTATTGATTTAATTGATACTAATGAATAATAACCGAAATGTACTAAAATTACTAATATTATACATATTAAAGTTACCTATTAAAGTAATAGTTCACATACATTTTTTTTTTGTTTCTTATGCTTGTTAAAAGTTTTATTTACTGATACCCAAAATGGATATACTTAATTACAAACGTATATTACTTAAATAACAGGCTTGTAATACAATAGTGATAACTTTTCTGTATAAAATTTTCTAAGCAATAAACTTTTTGGTCTTTGACACTTAATTAAAAAAAAAATGCGGTACTATAGTAGTAACGTTTAAATTCGAATGTCGTTTGATTCTCGAGGTTCCAATAGTAGGGGCTGAAACAGATTCTTGCTAGTGCTACATAATGCCACTCTTGGGTTTTGACATTTGAAGAGATGATCTTCGTGGAGTAATTTCGCATATCCCCGTTTAACTCCTAAATGTACATAAGTAGATCAATTTCATCATTTCTTTTGTATAATCTTCGTAAACTTCTTATTTTTAATACTTATTTTAAGTGTTATTAAACAATATGTTCATATGTGATATATGAGTTCTGGTGAGTCAATATGTAATAAGTTTGCTGAATACTTTGAATCGAATTTTCAGCAACCGTCTACATGTAATATAATGTCTCCGGATCTTACACATTTATAGGAGGTCGTCGTAGATATAGCTAATATTGAAGTATTAATAATGTGGTACTTGAACTTCTTAAACGTTTAGACTTCAGTAAAGCAGCAGGACCTGATCGTATTCCGCCATTATTTATAGTTTCTTATGCAAAGAGTTTAAAGACACCGTTAGCATTATTGTTCAGACTGTCATTGGAGACCGGTACAGTGCCCGATATTTGGAAATTTGCATTCGTAACGCCAATACATAAGAAAGGTCCAAAAAATATACTGGAAAATTACAGACCAATTTATATATATATATATATATATTAGGCCATACCAATTTATATATATATATATATATATTTATATTAGGCCTTTGGCCTACCGTGGTAATTTGTTAATTGTATTTGGCTTCAATGTCAAAAAAAAACACAATTTGGAAATAGGTCTGTAATTTTCCAGTATATTTTTTGGACCTTTCTTATGTATTGGCGTTACGAATGCAAATTTCCAAATATCGGGCACTGTACCGGTCTCCAATGACAGTGATTGTATTTGTGTGATTTAAAAATGATACACTCCTACTGTTTCGTTCATTTCTTATATTTAAAGCAATAAGCGATATTTGTATACAGGTTTACTCTGTACTTGTAACATTTTTTGGTGTACAATAAAGAGTATTTGTTGTTGATGTTAGTTGTTGATTTGTTATGTTGCAAGTTTCCGGACTGATTCCGGAGTCACGCTTATTCATAAAAGAAATAAAAGCATTATGTCATTTATTAACATAATCATATAGTTAAAAACTAATATTATTTTAATGCGGCGTTACGGGGAATGGGTCATAATGAGCCAGCGTTTTTTTTTAAGCTACTCTTGCAACGTGGCCACTACTGGTAAAAGTAGCTAGAGATGGTGATTTTTTGGCTCATTTTTAACTTGAACTCAGTCTAAACACGGTCAAGCTATTCGTTATACGTGGCGAAAGTTTAAAAAGATAAATACGACCCATCCCTGTGTCGATGTAATTGAAGTCGTTTTTTTTTTCGTTTGCGAATAAACACAATTATTTACACTTTGAAATTGTTGTAATCACATTTCCTTTAGGATTTTGTTTGATTGTTTTAATATCTTTTCAAAATATACCTATTACAATACAGCTCTTAATGTGCTAGCAATATGGTTTCTTGTCGCTTATTTGAGGGAGAAGATGTTATTTAAAATATCCGATCCTACTTACGTTGTTTACGTTAAGGACCAATATTGGTTGATTAAATTAAAATGCCCTACCGCTGGGTCGTATGTACAATAGCTGCTTCAGAAACACATGGTAGCTAATTCCACTGACACCAGATGGCAGTGCAAGTCAGCCATTACTGTATGTCATCTTTGTTGGCTAGGGATGTTAGTACTTTTATCGATAAATTATAAATGTCACTGCTTGGTACTAAAATATATTAGGTATATTCATGACAATTCTTATAAATCTTATGATTGAATTTGTTAAATAATTTTGAGTAATTTATTGAAGGATTTTAAAAGAGTACTGCCATATTTCTTGCCGGTTTTACTTAGCAAAATGTACATTTTGTATGTGTGATAGCTGCACATAAGCTATAAATAAATGAACCCAATAAATTTTTTAAATTAAAAGTGCTCTTGAAGCTTCATTATGGAACAATTAAATCCACGATAGCGATATGAAATGTAAAATTAAAATTAACGATACAATGTACTTTTTTAAAAGCAAACAATTAGTACGGCTATTTACAAATAAATTACTTAAAATTAAAGAATATGTTGTAATACTTATTCTTGAATTACGGCAAACTGTTTGCCAGTATTCCGAGTTCAGTGTTTCTGATCTGATTTAATTCTCCATTTTCTGTAAAAAAAAATTATAATTTAATAATATTTTTAATGTTTCTCTTTTAGATCATTGCTGATTATTTTCGATTGAAAACTTGTCAAGCGAGTCTTTCAATTGTCAGGTTAAAGTTATTTTACAAAGCTGTTTTTTAAAATGTAGTGGATACCTTAGCTTCATAGCAAACCTATGTCGAGCAGACATTTAGAATGAAATATATGAGATACCCTAACAAAGTAAGTTAAAAAAAAAACGTTTCGCTTTTTATTTAGTGTTTATGTTACTATTTTATAGCGTTAACCGATCTATATTACTTATGTATTACTTAATATTACTTAACATAATATTAAGTAATTAATAATAAAGTTAATATTTAAGTTTACGAACAAGTAAAAAAAGAAAGAAAGAAAAAAAATTCCTTTACTTTTTATTCGATAACATAATGAGAATTAATTTTAAAACATTTAAATCTCAATAATCACCGCAGTTAACAATTAAAGAATACACTAATCTCTATTATAAAACAATTAAACAATCGTTTAAAACAATTTACATCGAAGAGAAATTCTAAAATGTATTCAAATAAATTATGACCTAATTAATTGAAAGCTACAATAAGCGAAGTTCTGTCGGCTTTGGTGAATTATTAATCATTTCATTCATAATTAAAACGTTTCCGTTTGAATAAATATGAGCTAAATTAGTTATAATTAAACCATTTGACTTTACTAAAGCTTAACATATATATAATTCTAGTTTTGAACAGTGTTTGTGTATATAATACGTATAAACATTAGGTGCGACGTACTCGTACAATATAATATTTTATGAGTAGTACGTATTAGTGACTAGTATTATCAGGTAGTAGTTACGGTACTAGGTACGGTTATATAGTACAAAATGTTTTTAAATAACCAGAATATTTTTTATATTTTTATGTATGTATTATAGTTCTAAATTAATCAATAATCATTTAATTAGTGTAAGTAGGGTTGCCGTAATAATGATATATAATAAAAAATGTGCATAATTAAACACATTTTTAGCACGTATGTACTTTTCTTTTCTTAATGAAACATGTTGATGATAATATATAGATACCTCAAAACAACAGTGAAGCTACTTCAGTAAGCTCAACTCTTTCATGGTTCCCTACCGAAATGGTTCAAAGGGAACCCTATAAATATATTTTCGCTATTTGTTCATATTTTTTTTTTAATAAGATGTAAAAATCAAATGGGTAACTTTCTTCAATAAGATTTCTCACGAAGCCTATTCTTTTGGGCTTATTAAAAACGAGTATTAAAACGTGTTTTTCGGCAGTATTGTCTACTTCAAAAAGGTGTATCTATTATTAAGTACTATTTATATATGTATTACTAAGACTTTCATGAGTACAGTCTTTCTTTCAGACTTAGAATCTCTTTGAAGTTTATTTTTAACATAACCTGCCGTTCGGATAAAGTCACGGGTCAAAGTAGATGAGAAATCGTTCAACAATCCGCTTCTTAATGAGGGTTAAATTAATTTAACTATTTGAAACTTATTAAAATAATTCTCACCACGTTAGTTAATTGGGGTTATTCAAAATATTCACTATTTTTAAATTGTATTTCTATTTTGTATTAGCTGACCCAGAGATTCATACCGCCATATTTTTTTTCATTAATGTCCCTTTTTTTTAAAGTTTCTGTTATACAAGCCTTATTCTGACAATAACGAATAAAAAAAAATATTAATATATTTATACAGCTAATCTTGAGACAGAAATGTTAGAACTACCGTAAATATTAGAAATACCGAGATTACCGAATCGATTTGCTTATTTTATTTGTCGATAAGATATCGTGAACAAAGTTCCTAAAAATATAAGAAATAAGACATCAAATATTAGATCAGTTACACAAGCATTATCAAATCGACAAAATATTGTATCGATTTAATATATTTTACATCGATATAACAAAACGAACATCACTAGTCTTTGCTGTCTAAAAGCTATTAGCAGTTGCCGTCGGAGGCGCACCTGCGACTGTCATTTCCTACGGAGAGATTACTTACCTTTAACGTTACGCGTATATACATCTGTTACTTTAGTTCTATTGGACAGTATAAGTTAACGAGTACTTATGTTTGTGGTACTTTATTTTTTCGATTATTGGATAACTGAATATGGAATTCTATCTATAATTCTATATATAACTGAAATATTGGAATTCTATCTATAACTGAATATGGAATCTATGATATTCTATTGGATAACTGAATATGGAATTCATTTTACCGCGAAACCATTTTTGGGAAGCTTAAAGCAAATATTGAATCTCTATTCAAAATATACATGACATGACATGTCCTAGAAAAAAGAAAAAGTCTACAAGCAGAATTACGAAAACAGCGAGAACAAGGCAAATTTGCTGTGCTAAAGTACGACAAAATTGTAATTCTCAATAAACGAACACAGCAAAATGAACATTCTGAATATTCTAAAAAGAGAGCTCTATCTTCATCCCCCGTAATAAATAAAACCCAAAAACCTTCGACGAATACTCAACAGGCCAAAAAGAACAAAAACAGTATCACTGGCTTTTTCACTGCACGACATGAGAGAGAATCTCTTGAACCCATTGCCCTTACGAGTCAAGGACCTGAATCTTCAAGAAATAAATAGCGCGAGGCCACCCCTCCTAGGCTCCCGATAAGGCTGGTCACCAAGGGAGTGCATGACCAAAACCCTCCAGGGATGAACTTGCTCTATATAGTCACCTATAATGTTAGAACTCTGTCATCCTATGACCGTCTCATAGAACTTATAGAGTCAATGAAAAACAAGAAATTTGATATAATGGGATTATCCGAAGTAAGGAAAGTCGGAAACGTAATTCAAGAGTACGACGATTTTATTTTTCACTACGTAGGAGAAACAGCGGGACTGTATGGGGTAGGTTTCATAATAAAAAAATATTTAAAGAATTATATAGAAGCAATAATTGGTTTGTCCGAACGAGTCTCCCTATTATTATTAAATATTAACAACTTTGAATTGGCGATTATCCAAGTATACTCTCCTGCGGATGCTGCTGACGACTGTTTAGTAGAACAATTTTATATTACTATCGATAAAGCTCTATTACTCGCAGGCAAAAAGAAAATAATAGTGATGGGAGACTTTAATGCTAAAATTGGAATGCCATTGCCCGATGAAAAATTAATAATGAAGAATTACGGCTACGGAATAAGAAATATTCGAGGTGAGAGACTAATTGAGTTTGCTTACGAAAACAAGCTATCAGTCATAAATACATTTTTCAAAAAGAAAACCAGAAATAGATGGACGTGGAGATCACCAGATGGAAAAACTAAAAACGAACTTGATTATATTCTATCTAACTTTCCTAGAAACTTTTATAACATCGAAGTCCTTAATATAACGTTTCCATCTGATCACAGACCACTAAGAGCTACAGTTAAAATACGGATGCCTAAAAAAAGCAGAGCGACCTTCAACAATAATGTAACCATACCTTTAAAAACGGACGCCCAGATATCCACCTACCTGACATCTCTACATGACAATTTATACAAACTCGCAAAAGATGAAACACAACTTACGGTCCAAGAATATCATGACCAAATAATAAACATAATTCAAACCAGCCTTAAAAAAGCCAACTGCGACTCTGAAAAACCATCTATAATGACCAATCGAACACGACAGTTAATATCACGACGACATGAACTCCATAATAAGAAACCAAAGACACGAAGTATGAAAAACGAGCTTAAAGCGCTTTACAAAATAATTAGCAAATACATTAAATATGACTATAGCAGTTTCAGATCTCGCACAATAGAGAAACACCTAAATTCAACTGGCAGTTTAAAACGAGCATACAAAGAATTACGGACTCACAAAAATTGGATAGAAGGGCTCCAAAATCAAGATAAAATATGTAACAGTAGAGACGCCATATTAAATATTGCAACATCTTTTTACAAAGATTTATACAATTGCCCTACAAATACACAGACAAACAATTTAGAAAAACTTACCAATATGGACTATTCAGGAGGAATAGAGCCAATTAAAGAAGCTGAGATACTCTATCATATTAAGAGAATGAAATCAGAGAAAAGTCCAGGCACTGATAAAATAACCAACGAAGCCATCAAGGTAGGTCACCAATTACTTGTAACTCCATTGGTAAAACTTTTCAACTTAATTTTGAACACGATTTCCACCCCTCAGCAATGGTCCGAATCAAATATTATATTGTGTTGTACAAAAAAGGTAATCCAAAAGATATCTCCAATTACCGCCCAATAAGCTTATTACCATCCCTATACAAACTTTTCTCTTCGATCATTGAAAAAAGGATTAGTCAAGTAGTAGATTCCAAACAACCGATGGAGCAAGCGGGTTTCAGAAAAGGTTTTAGTACTATCGATCATATCCATACCCTTGAACAAATAATAGAGAAATACCAAGAATTTCGAAGACCACTCTACATATGTTTCATCGATTACCAGAAGGCTTTCGATACTCTATCACATGCTTCGATATGGGAAACTCTATTATCTCAAAACGTTGATATAACCTATATCAAAATATTGAAACATATTTACGAAAAATGCCAAAGCAGAGTACAATTGGAGAGCATAGGACCACCTGTAAAAATAAAACGAGGAGTCAGACAGGGTGACCCTCTCTCGCCCAGAATTTTTATAGGAGTTTTGGAACATGTGATCAGCGGACTTGATTGGAATCAAATGGGATTAAATATTAAAGGAAAATACCTGTCACATCTAAGATTCGCTGATGACATCGTCCTTATGTCTGAAAGTAGTAAAAAATTGGAATACATGATATCAACCCTACATGAAGCTAGTAAAACAGTTGGGCTTGAAATAAATCTAAATAAAACAAAAATTATAACAAACAGCATAGTTAATCCTATAAAATTAAACAACATTCATTTTGAGTACGTAGATAGCTACATTTACCTCGGAAAACAAATATCCTTCAAAGCACAAAATAATGACCAAGAAATCACAAGAAGAATTAAAAAAACCTGGAGCAAGTTTTGGAGCTATAAAGAAGTTCTAAAAGGACATTTCTCTGTGAATTTGAAAAGAAAAATAATGAATACATGTCTTCTGCCTTCTTTAACCTATGCATGTCAAACATGGAAATTTACATCTAAAGCCAAACATAAAATTAAAACAACTCAGAGAGCCATGGAAAGAAGCATGTTAAAGATCAGAAAAATGCAGAAAATAAGGCACACAATTATTAGAGAGAAGTCAGAAGTGATCGACGCATTAAACTTCGCTATGAAATTAAAATGGAAATGGGCTGGACATGTATCTAGATTAACTGACGAAAGATGGACGAAACGAGTTACAGAGTGGACAGGTCCGCAAGGCTACAGAAGAGTAGGAAGACCACTTACGAGATGGGCTGACGACTTAACACACACCGCAGGCCGAGACTGGCTAAACATAGCTAAAGATAGAGACACGTGGCATTCTCTGGAGGAGGCCTTTACCTGAGAGGGGTTCTTGCATCTCAACTATATATTTCTAAATTCTAAATTTATTTATTCTGATTTTTATTTGCATTGACTGATATTTATTTTAAATTGAATTATTGAGTGTTATTTTATTTAATTATGAATGTAATGTAAACCTTGACAAATATTTTTGAATTTGAGTTATTAATTATATGCTATATTGACAATTATGAATGTAATATAAATACCTTGACAAATATTTTTTTATTTTTTTTGAATTTGAGTTATTAATAAAATTATTAGCTTTATTGACAATTATGAGTGTAATGTACCTAAATACGTATGTATGTAAATACCTTGACAAATAGATATCATACAGTCAATCAGACAAAAATTATTCATAAATGTGATATTAAAAAAATCAATTATTAATTAATTTTTTTTACAACAATGGTTTTTTTAATAATTTGTCATTATATCATAGTTTGTTTATTTTCAGTCTGATAATGTTATTAAATTTTTTCAACAATTTTAATGCAATAATTTTAGTCAAAAATCTGTAATGAAATGACGCAAGAAATAAAAGGCTTTTTTATTTTTTTTTATTTTTATTTATTTTATTTATTCAAAATATAATCATTGTTGATTAGAATCACAATAGATTGTATATAATTTTATATGTCTGTATATATATTATTTCCGTATACCAAAACCAGTATTGCCAGGCAAAAAAAAGAACATGCGTATGACCTGCAAGATGTGGAAGAAATTTTACAATTCGTTAAAAATATCAACAAGAGAAGCTAAGATATCTTAAAAAATTTAAATAATACGGGCTACAACGTTTACTTTCATCCTCTCGCCGATAGTAAACAACATAACTAATACAAATTTACTTTTCCATATTTCATACTAGCATAGCTTAAGTAGTTAACTCAAATACGAGTAAGCGTTAAACACACTCGTAAAAAGCGATAGTGTTGCACCTGGTGTTATAAAAGCATTTTCTAAGGCTTGTGCAATAACTTACAAACTTAAATCATTAAAAAGAAAAAAAAAATAACTTCAGAAACTTGTATATATGCAATTTTAAGGCATTAAGAATTGTAATTGTGTAGTCATTGTCAAAATGATTGCCTGTTTGCTTATTGGCGCAGTTTGTAATGGCACTTCTGTCTGCTTCGCGTGTTGTGGGTACGTTTCCCGCCTGAGTATGGGTGTAATACTTGTATTTATGTAGTTACATATTATTTCCGTGTATATATTTAGGAACACGACCGTTTGTGTGTGTGTGTGTGTAATATATATTTATTATTTAAAATAATTGTGTTTGCTGGCAAACGAAAAACGTTATACAACGTAGGTGGACGACAAAATAGTCAAGTAAATACGCATTATCAAAGATTACTCCAAAAGTTGTAATCAGATCTCGATGAAATTTAAATGTGACCATATGATAAACATCAGCTTTCGATTAAATTGAAAATTATCAAAATCAGTACATCCAGTAAAAAGTTATGCTGATTTTCGAGACTATCCCTCGATGTCTCTAAGGATCCCATGATCACATTCTGGTTTCCTTATCATGGTACCAAACTAAGGATATCTCCTTTCCAACAAAAAAAAGAATTATTAAAATCGGTATATCCAGTAAAAAGTTATGTGGTATAATACAACGTAGGTCGACGAAAAAAACGCATATTAGATATAACTCGAAAAGTAGTTGTTAGATCTCAAATAAATTTAAATGGGATCAAGTCGCTAGTGACTATTAACATCGTCGGAACTGCAAAATCGCATTTTTTTATTTATTTCATAAAACGTTCCCAAATGACCAAGTCTATCATCAGCCGAAGAGAAAATTTTTATTTTATGCATAGTTTTTGAATTACTCAATTTAAAAATGTCGGATATTACCTGGCTAGCTCGCTAACAATGTCAGATAATAACTACCAACGTTGTTAGCGGTGCGCAGGAGCGGGTGAGTGCGCACGATCTCCCACTTCAGACTATGTTAGCGGGACTAACTGATGTTGGTTCGACACTTGTTTTTTAGGACATTTTATTGTTAATCCTTTACTTTATAACACCGTTCACAATGTCTAGTAGATAAGCATGTTTAATCAAACTAGCTACTGGACGTGGTAAAGAAAAACATAGTAATAGAAGTAAAAATGCCGATGAAAACATTTTGAGCAAAGCAAAACCTAGTGAAAAACAGGTATTAATTTTTACTTATTATATTACTTTTACGATTTCTATCAATAAAGTTCATAGTTTAATACTATTGCAAATTTAATAATAGATAATAGAAATTACACGAGCCATTTACAGTAAGTAATTTAAAATTGTCGGATGTACCTCATCCAACTTTGTTAACCGGTTTTTGAAAGGAGTTAAATGTCGTTAGTACCATATCCGACGTTGTTAATCGGTTTTCTATATGAGTTAAATGTCATTAGTACCACATATGACATTGTTTATCGGTTTATCAAATGGGTTCAATGTCGGTAGTACCATATCCGACGTTTTTAACGTTTTTTTTTTTTAATTAATTAAATGTGGGATATATTACATTTGAAGTTCTTTGAGGTTATGCAGATGACTTAAAATGTCTTTAGTACCAAATATAACACCCAAACATCTAAAATAGTTAATTTTAACTGTTTTTTATTATTATTACCTATTGAGTTTCTAATACCGAGAACTTTTCAAGATGAGTGAATTATTTTTTTTTAATATATAACTAGGTCGGCCAACAAGCGTAAGGCTCACCTCGTTGTAAGCGATTACCGTAGCTTATAGACGTCTGCAACCTACTCACTAACAGGAACACAAAACTGCTTGAAAGCAGTGTTATTTAGCTCTGATCTTCTGTAAGGTCGAGGTACTTCCCCAGTCGGGCTGCTCCATATTTTGAGCAGAAGATGTTCTTCCTGCCTTCCTGTGTTCCTGCTGTGCCCTACCTCAATAACTACTAAGTATAGTCATACAATTTTACTATTTCCTTTTAGACGATAAAGGTCAAAAAGTTAAAGTGTGTAATGTTCTTAACTACAATACCTGCAGGTAAGCGCATCATCGCGCTACATAATGAAAAAAATGTGAGGAACGAATTTCAGTTTTAGTAGATCAACGTGGCAAATATTAGCACAAGAACTGAATTATAGACGAAGAGATGACGAGAAGTGTGTGTGATGATGTCAAATCGTTTTCATTGATAGTATCATATTGTGTCAGCAAAAATTCAAAGAAACTACCTATATTTAGAAAGTGTGGATAGTGCTTCTCGAAAGTATAGCATATACACGGAATGGTTTGATTCTCAAAAAATATAGTGACAAAGCAAATAAACAGGAATATACTTAACGCAAATTTTAACCTCTCTCTCTCTCACAACATCATATCTCAATCTCTATGATATTTGTCACAGATATACGAAAGTAAAGAATTACCTACAAAAGAAAAGTAATCAGTAGATAAAGATGAAGCTAAGTCGAATGAAGAAGTATTAGTAGCTACTTTTGATTTTGAAAAAGTTTTGATAACACCACATAGATATGTAAGCGTGTTTTACTACAAAATGAAATTGTCTACCTTAAACTTTACGTTCTATAATTTGTCTAATAAAATAGCTACATGTTTTATGTGCCACGAAGCTATTGCAAAACGTTGTATAAATTAAGTTTCAAGTTGACTTTATCAATATATATAAGAAAACGCACATAAAGGCAGAAATTTTGGTCCGACTATAGCCCAGGTCAGAAGAGGAACGGAAGGAAGGTTTTTCTCTATACTTGCTTGCAGTAAAAGAATTTGGAGTCATGACTACTCACTGTTTCATGGAGAAGGATCATACTCAAAATGAAGGTGATAGTGTGCATTCAGTCATCGAGCGCGCTAGTGAACGCAAGATGTTATATTATGTACCAGAGGAATGGTGCTGCCTCGTTCGCTGGGCCAAAGCTGAAGGTGAACCTTATGAAGTTAAAGTGATGACAACTCCAGAAATATTGGATTTTAAATCCTTGCTTTGAATTATATTAATTACATTGGACACATATGAAATATGTAACAGTTGTGACACAGTTTTGACAGAATTTAATATGAATATAATTTTTAGGACGCATTTAAGTGACTAATCCCCAAAAGATATCACAATTTTTATTAGAATTCTATAATGTATCGGAAGGAATCTTGGATGAAGAAGAGATTTTCATTGATTAATCTAAAACCTATTAATATAAACCTAATAATATAAGTCTTAAATTTAACCAAATCTTTGGTTACTACCCAAGTGTCTTATTAAATCTGGATAATTATTATAGAAGATTTTGTGTTTTGTTTAGTAGATTTTAGTTATGCCACCAATCAATACTCTTTGTTGATTGTCAATAAGAAGATTGATTTTATTTTGTTAATCTGAATATTAGTTTAATTAAAACAAAAGCTGTAATTATTTGTTGAGTTATTTCATCATTTTAGCCGATCACAGTCCACTGCTGGACATAGGCCTCCATAAGTTCACGCCAAATGGCGTGAACTCGTGTGTTTTGCCCATAGTCACCACGCTGGGCAGGCGGGTTGGTACCGCAGGGCTGGCTTTGTCGCACCGATGACGCTGCTGCCCGTCTTCGGCCTGTGTATTTCAAAGCCAGCAGTTGAATGGTTATCCCGCCATCGGTCGGCTTTGTAAGTTCCAAGGTGGTAGTGGAACTGTGTTATCCCTTAGTCGCCTCTTACGACACCCACGGGAAGAGAGTATTTAAGTCAAAAGAAACATTTTGTATTAATTTTGACAATTGCCTTTATTCAACAAACTTTTCTTTATTATTTCTCAATAAATATATTCACTTTTTTAAATTTTTGGTGTTTGTTTTTTAGTAATATTTACATACGACATACATTTGTTATAAAAACTAACAATGAACAATGACGTAAATGGCATTTCCGACAAGCAATCATCAATTTCGTACAAGCAACAATGTCGGTTGTGGTACTTCTGACAAATCAGTATTAGTCTTAATCCGTTAAAAATGTAACAAGTGACTTTTCTCATATTTACACATTAAATACCGGCTAGTAATAATATTATCCAAAATATAAATAGCCTGTACAGCATTACTCTAAAATTTCATGATCCTGCTTAAAATAAGTAAAAAGATACACGCGATTTACACTTTGAATCGCTCTCCTGTAAAGTTGCTGTTTTTCACATCCGACGTTTTTAATAGTCATGGGCGAAGTGTCACCGCCTTTCGATTAAAAAAAAAAAATGTCGAAATCGGTCCACCCAGTAAAAAGTTCTGATGTCACATATTAAAAAAAAAAAAACAAAAAAAAAACAGTCGAATTGAGAACCTCCTCTGGTCGGTTAAAAAATACAAATAATTTAATATTGCGAATACCGATTATCTATTGCAATACAACTGCATATTAATTGCAATTTTGTGCAATAATAACACATCATTTCTAAATCTCTCTTTTTTATAATAAATGTTTATTTGTGACTGGATGCAATAAAAATTTGTACATAAATGGCTTTGTAGCCAGAATAATACATTGGTTACTTTATAACCGACATTACCATGGTTTCGAAAGTTACCCGGGTAAAACAGCAAAGCGCAGCTATACTTGAAAAAAAATGTAAGCAGCTGTAGTGTGATACAGTCTTTTATGTATTTATATTAACAAAAAGGGCTAGTAAGTCGAAAGGAATTAAATAAGGAACACCTGAAATTGCTTAAGAATTACTCTTAGTGAAATATTGCTAATTTACCTTGTGGCTACATGTAATACCAGCCGTGAGGCATCGGTAGAATAGAATAGTGCCCCCCTCAAATCCCAGGTGTCGTGAGAGGCGACTAAGGTACTCGGTGCGGATCCCCGTAAGACACGAGTCAGGTCCTGCAACTGAACCAGCTCCATACGTAGCGACTTCCTGTGGGTCCCGCTGGCAAGGTCGAGATGGTTTTGTAGGTAGTGGGAAAACCTGCACTTCCTAAATGCATACCCAGGCATAGCAGTTAACATCTGTGGAGACGACACTCCGTCATCGCAATCTAGCGGTGAAACCAACATGGATTTACACTGCTTAAAACATCTGCAATAGATGTAAAGGCCATAGATAGAGATAGATAGATATGTAATACATATTATGTATGTGTTGAAATATATTATTTCAGTATATAAAAAATTCAAATTCCTTGACTTTGTAGTTATTATTTATACACATGTCTAGTCGGCTAGCTTCATCGGTATAAAGTTCTTCTATAACATGAATCGAAACAATATATTTTATATCTAATAACCTTCCTCTCCGCCACTCTCCAACCCTCATGGGAGCAGCGTGGTGGATTAAGCTCTGATCCTTCTCCTACATGGAGAAAGGGGTCTATACCCTGTAGTGGGATATTACAGGCTGAAGCGAACCTCCCTCTGTCTGTAAGTCTTACAAACGCAAAAAGAATATTTAAATTAAATAACTCGTCTGAATAATAAAAATTCCCTTTCTCGTAATAAACAAAGTTCAGAGAATCGGTTTATTGAATCAACGCAAAAATGCTACCCATATTTTAGGCATTCATTTCAAACTCAGTTAATCGATACCACAATATTATATCTAAATAAACAATTTGTTATAATGTTTTGCATAGAAGAATAAAAAAAAGTTAAGGTTAAAGAAAATGTGTGTCCACACCTTTCTTTCTCTTGCTCCGTTCGCCTCGCTCGATCACACTTTTCGTAACGCTCTCGTCTCGCATTCACTAGCTTACTCCCAAGTCAAATGTGCGTAAAGAAGTTCTACTTTAAAAAAAATCACAACATACATTTCTAGTTAATTCTTTTGCAACTTATGTAACATAAAAAATAATCGAGTAATACAACAAGTTGTTCCAGAAGTCAACTAATTTGTTGAGCAAAAAATTGAGTCTCATTTCAACTGGCTTTCGGTCCAAGTTTTGAACGTCGGTGGAAACAGACTTGCATAAATCTAACTCGCTGTCGTGAATTGTTTTTAACGGAAGTCGCGTGGTTCAAGTGAATGCTGATTTAAATATTCTTTTCAAAGAAAGTTTATGCTTGGAAAATTTTCTCTCCAACATTCAGCGACTTTTGATAGCGAACGAATTTGTAGCAGAATCGAGTACAGTGCTCATTTATGGGCACAAAAATATTAAGTTATTGTTATTTTTCTCATAATCAAAATATTGTTTTCAATTAATTAATTTAAAGTTTTCTTTCACGTTTAGTCTTTTATTTGGTTATCAAAATTTTCCTGCAGTATTTTTTTGCAAATTTTACGTAGTATAACTAATATAGTTACTTTTATATGTAGTATAGTAGTCTCTAGTAGTCATAACAAACGTGTTTTTGACTAACAGTCAAAAACACGTTTGTTTTGACAACTCAGTTATTTATCTTCTACCATTGCGTATAATAACTGAATATATAAATTTTTCATGTTGTCATTGCGTTATTCTCTGGATCTGCAAGTCAGATTCCAATAAATAATTTCGCTCAAGATGTACTCGTGACTCCCTTATGCAACTCACTAAGTACGTCGCCGTACTGAATTTATTGTTAAATACGATCTATGTCGTACTTCGCGGTAACTTAAATTGTGTCAGCTTCATTTAACAATTGGTCCTATTACAAATTTATCTTAAGCATAGTTTTTAAATTTACCCTCTCCGACCCTTCCTTAATGGACACCTATGCTAAGCAGTGGGATGTTACAGGCTTAATTAGTAAATAATCTTTTAAAATCTGTTTATTGCTTCATATAAAGAACGTATAGCAAAATAAGTTAAGCTTTATGTATGTCAATATTTTCTCATGTAAGTTTATACATTTAATATGTATAACCTTACATGAGATATGACATAAAAAAATGTATCACTCAGTTTAATCGCTTACCGCCCGTGACTCGGGTCAAATCACAAGAAATTGCGGTTGTAGACGAAGTTACTCTCGTGATTATTCAATTATTGCCACAGTTAGGAGTTTTGCGCTGAGCTTAAAAATATCCGCGAAATCTCTGAATTACCTCGTATTTTTTAAGATAGAAATTACATTTTGTTTTATTGCGAGAATACTTTAGCTGGCCGGGGTCGGTTTATTTTTAAATTGAATTTCTTTATGAAAACGAACTTTGAGTTATCTTCTCTTTGTGTATTTCACTTTTTTCTAATATTATTGATGTTGAATTTAATGTCTTAATTACGTTTGTAAATATGATTCTTGACATTAGAAACATTAATAAATAAGTCGATAATGTATCTAAGTAATAGATAACTTTATTATTATAATAATGTTTCTTTTAAAGATTATTATTTCTTGTAAATGTTCTAAATTGAGTACTTGGTAATAGAGACGATAACTTTAAAAATGTTATATATCTTCGTATTTGACAGTTAAATTTATGATATAAATGTAATAAATAACTGTATATCTATGAAGATATATATGTCTATCCCACTATTGAGCATAGGCCTCTCTCATGTAGAGAGGAGGTGAATGGTCGGAGCTTAATCCACCACGCTGCTTCATTGCGTGCTGGCGGATGTAGTATATAGATATATAATTCAAAATAAAATTACCGAATTTATTTCCACAATAATATTTATTTAATAATCTATTTGTTGTGTCGCATTTTATTAAAAATATTCTTATATGGACTTGTTATTAATTTTGTATATAAAAATAATGATAACAATTCTGCATAGAAGAGATATATGATTAAAACTTTTTTGTAATATGTAAAAACCCTTGCTTCTCCCAGTTGCCTCTGCCAAACTGAATGTCAGTTCTTTGAACTCCAGCCTTGAAGTCGACAGAAGTAGTCGGGTTCTTGTACAAGTTCACATGACTACCAACTGAGTAATCAGTTTTGTTGAACATATGCGTGTGAGCAACAGAAGTGTTGGCGCCGAATTTTTCTCTGAAATAAATGTATGTATGTATGCGAGAAGATATATTAGATTTAAGATATCGTAATGTACTGTGAATACAGTATTATAGCATTGGAAGTTTTAAGGCCCAAGTTTACGAGTGGATAATTGTTTCTATGCAATTGTAGCACTATTTATTTATTTTTTGGCACATATTTTTACGATATTTTCATGAAAATGACGTTGTTAACACATATTCGTATGAATTTTATTCTACATGAAAGTGGGGCCGACAATACATATTTATAATAAACATATTTTAAACACACATTCATTAATTTAATTATTACTTTTAAAGGAGTGTAAAAGTTAAGATAACAGATTTTTTTGGAGCAGCTGGACTAGGAAAGGACCTTAAATTTACAGAAAATAATGCTGCACAACCACATTATACTGTTCTCTTCTGGAGGTGCGTTGGATTGACAGCGAAATTAAGGTTAGCGAAGCGCTTATACTCCTGTTTTTATACAACTAGGCCGTCAAACATGCGTACGGATCACCTGATCGTATACGATTTCACAGCTTATAGACGCCTGAAACACCAGAAGCATCGCAAGCCCGGTACCAATCCTAACTACACCCCCCCCCCCGAGCTCTGGTCACCTTACTCATCACAGGAACACCAGGAGATTCTTACCAGTCGGGCTACTCCAGGTTGTAAGTAGGATTCTTCCCACTGTGCCCTAACCTCAGTAATATTGTAAGTAATCATTTATGGTATCCGTTTACTAACAGACGGACCGCTTATTGGTTATCATAGAAGCTTATAATCAACATTGTACTTACTTAAAAGTGTAATCAACACCACCTCCATGAGTGGAAAAGTTCGGTCCAGCTTTAGTTATTGTTTGTGTTGTAAAAGCATTGACGTCAACTTTGTGGTCATTAGTTTTGAGGACGTTGACATTAGCTGTACCAGTTACCCGGTTCCCGAATTCTGGTATATGCTGGCCGTGTAAACCTACGGAGTGTCCGGCCCTAAAACGATTAGTTATTAGATTATTTCTTTAGTTCGGTTGCTATATTCAGAAAACGATTTGTTTACCTTCGAGCAGTTAAAGTTCGAACGTGTAATGTTCAAAATGGGGTTTCATAATCTTTAAATAATTTGATGAATAAATTTGTTTTTTTTTTAATTTTCATGGTTCTATGAATTATAGTAATTGTTACTGTTGGCTATCGCAATAGTGCCGAAACGAACAAAAACACGCCGATATACTGAACTCGAAAAACGAAAAGCGTGCTAAATACCCGGTTCTTTATCTTAATAGTGATATTATTATATTTAATAAGTAGCTGTTCGCATACAAATAGGAAAGCTATAAAATATTTTGTTTTTAACAAAGAAAGAATAACAGAAATTGAATAATTCGATACTGACTTACTATAAAATACAATTTGACGTGAATTAGACAGACAGGAAAGAATTGTAAATAATTGTATTTGCTAGCAAACGTAAATAAAACCGACTTGAATTACATCGACAAGTAATACAAAGTAGGTAGACGAAAAATAGTCAAGTAAATAAATGCACATCACATGCACCATCAAACATTTCTCAAAAATTAGTCAGATCATCAGATCTAGATCAAGTTTAAATAGAACTGCAAGACAAGAATCTGCTTTTGAATAAAATAAAAATCATCGGTATACCCAGTGAAAAGTTATATGGTATAATACAACGTAGGTCGACAAAAAAATACAATTTGGAGCAGGTATCGAACCCACAATGGCAACAGAAAGCAAGCAGTCACTGCAAACAGCGTCAATGGAGTAGTGAAATATTGTAATAGCATCGTAACTTACTTTTCTACCGCCAAACTACCACCCACCACTTTGTAAGGTGGTGAGTTTAAGTTCATCGGATCAGGTTTGTCCCTTTGCCCAACCACGTACGCACTTGCATGCACTGTATGATTATCAAACTCTTTCATCGCATTTATATTAAAATCTTTTGTTCCATCAAGATTCTCGTTAACACCACCAGTTAGGGGCATTTTTGTAAATTATTTATTTAATATACGTTAGCAATGCTGAAATATCGAAAGAGGATTGAAAATCAAGCGCTGTGATGTGTTTTATAAGCTTTATGTGTATGTAGTTATCTCATAGTGTCGTATGTTTGTAATATTCATCGATAACTATTATACCGATTACATATTTTCTAAAACACTATGCTAGTAGATAAATGTAAGATCTGCCTGATAATATACGGTTTCCGTAATCTTTGGACATCTGCAATACCAGGAACAGGAACAATGTCATTACTACTCTCACTGTAAATACAAAGCATTTGACGATGCGTTGGCGCTGCGGCACTGGCAGATGTTTGTCGTGCTTTGGGTGTTTTTAGTTGTATATTGTGTGTGTTTCCGGATCCCCGACACAGGAGAAAATTCTACTGAGGGCCGTAGAGTGTGAAACGTTTATTATTGGAACGAAGTTTTGAAACGAAGTTCCTTACGACAGGCTTGACATTTGGCTGTGTGACCGAACTGAAAAAAATGTGATACTAAAACCGTAGGAAAAATATATAACGGAAGTGATGTAATATCAGTCACACGACTGTATAATATGACGTTTGTAAAACTAAAATGTTACTAGTAAACTTTTTTTAAATTATTTATGTAATTTTATACTGTCGACAAAAATAAATGAAGACACATGGTTTTTTTATTTCACTTAATAGTGTGAACTATTATTATTATTATTATTTTGTTTGATTTATTTTATTTTACGGTATTTGTTATTTTCTAAAATACTAAATTTCCTAAATACTTTTATGTACTTAACTAAAAACCAATCAAAAAAAAAAAAAAAAAAAAAAATGAACTAGAAAATTTATATATGTAGGCATTAGCGGTGTCTTACGCAATTAGAAAGGAATTATTAAACAACAGATGCAACGATCGCGCCACCTAGCACATCGTTCGATAGTCACCTACCCTCATTTATTATATTACTCGAATTGTTCTGACATGTATAAAACGAACGGTGTCACCTCGGCTAAGGCAGTCTTGGCTCTGGCTTGGCACGATACACTTGTTGTATCCTGCTAGTAGCTTAACCTAGACTCATTCGATAATTAATTTATGCATACGAATTAATTGTTACATATTATGGCGGATAACTCGAGCAGTGAAGGTGAGCGTTGATGCGCATCTCAAAGGAGATCTCCTTAAACCTACACCTGGGTCGCAAGTCCTAGGCACTGCTCTGAGTTACTCCCTATGCCACACGATAGATTGGATCGGATCGCATTACAATTTTGTTATAATCATTTTAAGTACTACCTACATAGTATTGTAAAGAGTGTGAGTATAACCTACGCCCGCGCCCTGCAAATATAGAAAACCAGCTTCCAATTCAGTCGAAAGACTACATCAGAAGCGGGATAAGATCCACCCCCACTTTCAAGATTTAACTAATTCAGTTAGTTACATTGAACGAAGAAATGTCTCTCTTCGCTTCCGGTATGGAAGCTATTTCAGAAAATAGCTGAAGTTATAGGCCCACCTCCTGATGATACATCTGTTTTTAGCTAGTGTGCAAGTTAGTTGCAATATTTGGTGGTGATTAGTGGGTACTTCGATCATCGTTTTATTTTCTTTTATTAGTGGGTACATCGGTATTTTAATTTCTTTTCAGTCGTTCTGTTGTATTCTTAGCGGTTAGTAAGGTGGTTGAAGGGGCCTTGTACGCCCGGGCCATGGGTAGCTGGTTGAAGGGGCCTTGTACGCCCGGGCCACGCTGCAGAGTGAGGGTGAAGGGGCCTAGCACGCCCGACCCACGGTTGTTAGCTGGTTGAAGGGGCCTTGTACGCCCGGGCCACGCTACAGAGTGAGGGTGAAGGGGCCTAGCACGCCCGACCCACGGTTGGTAGCTGGTTGAAGGGGCCTTGTACGCCCGGGCCACGCTACAGAATGAGGGTGAAGGGGCCTAGCACGCCCGACCCACGGTTGTTAGCTGGTTGAAGGGGCCTTGTACGCCCAGGCCACGCTATAGAGTAGAGGCGAAGGGGCCTAGCACGCCCGATCCACGGTTGGTAAGCTGGTTGTAGGGGCCACGTACGCCCGGGCCACGCTATGTCAAGAAGGGATGAAGGGGCCCAGTACGCCCGACCCGCTAGCGCATTACGGTCTCAGCGTTTTGATCAGGAATGGCCGAACAGTTATTAATGTCACTCGTTACTGTTGTATATGTCTGGAGAAGTAACGCCGAGTTGGCAGATGCACGACATGGACGCACGAGGTCATGCGATTGTCAGGGTTTAGCCAGCTATTTTAGACGTTACATAGTTGATGTTGCCCGAAAACCGCTTGTATTGTCGATCGCTTGTATCAATAGTGAAGCCGGCGCAGCACGCAGCGAGCGGCGCGTGGACGTGTGCAGCGTTCAACCTCCGAAGGGCACATTACAACACAAAGATAAACACGAGGACGTGTAACTTGTCAGAACTCTGGCGTAGGTCGTGGTCTATGGAGACCGTTGTTGTGAGAGAGTAATGTGATTGCTCTTCGGCTAGAGAGCCGTAGTGTTAGAGGTATTTACTCGGCGATTTCTGTAAGTCTGGTTCTAACTTGTTGTCGAAGTCTATAGTTTTGGTTGTGATGACGTCGATGGTACATGGCTGTGGTATTTATCTGTAGTGATTAGTTATGATTGAGATTCTTGTAAAGTTCTTCGAATAACTTAAGTTTAGAGCGTAGAGTTTGTCTACTTTCCGCTTTTACGTTGAGTTTGACTTAGTGGTACAAGGCACTGTTGTGGCTTTTTCTTCTACTCCAGGCTGACTATCACACGAGGGCGTGTGCTAGCAGGATGGCCGTGTAGGCATTAGCGCTGTCTTACGCAATTAGAAAGGAATTATTAAACAACAGATGCAACGATCGCGCCACCTAGCACATCGTTCGATAGTCACCTACCCTCATTTATTATATTACTCGAATTGTTCTGACATGTATAAAACGAACGGTGTCACCTCGGCTAAGGCAGTCTTGGCTCTGGCTTGGCACGATACACTTGTTGTATCCTGCTAGTAGCTTAACCTAGACTCATTCGATAATTAATTTATGCATACGAATTAATTGTTACATATTATGGCGGATAACTCGAGCAGTGAAGGTGAGCGTTGATGCGCATCTCAAAGGAGATCTCCTTAAACCTACACCTGGGTCGCAAGTCCTAGGCACTGCTCTGAGTTACTCCCTATGCCACACGATAGATTGGATCGGATCGCATTACAATTTTGTTATAATCATTTTAAGTACTACCTACATAGTATTGTAAAGAGTGTGAGTATAACCTACGCCCGCGCCCTGCAAATATAGAAAACCAGCTTCCAATTCAGTCGAAAGACTACATATAAAATTCAATTTTCTTTTTTAAATTGTGTTGCTTATATACTATCCGAAGGAGCTTCGTTCCTACCCGGTGTCCTATGACACCACATATTTGTTATTATTATTTTATTATCTTCAGAAGAATTGGCTTACCTACTCACTACTGGAAGGCAATACTGCTTGAGAATAGTATTATTTGACTATGATATTCTGTAAGGTTGAAGTACTTCTTCAGTCAGGTTGTGATGCTTAAGCGCGATACCGATCCTGAGCTGTTCTCGTTAGAATGCACTGTCCTTAAATTAGGAAGGTAAATAACTTAATTCTTATCAAATCTATGCTTATAGGTTCTGTAATTTTTTTTTTGTGAGCAACGTTTTGATAAATTATATATATGTTTAAAGTCCAAGGCTTGGTCATACATTTTTTTTTGTTGTCTAATAACAGTTTATACAATATAATAATAATAATAATGAATAATGATAAGTTCAAAATAAAAATATCATTTTCCTTTTTTTTATAAAAAACTGACTTTGTTTAATTAAGCTTATTAATAAAAATAAAGTAATATTGAAAAAACAATATACAAAAAATAATCTATCGATAAATTGTACAGATACTAATGTTACAACACTACGTTTTATTCACACCAGTTTTAGCGGGAATTCCCAGGACACCTACTTACTGTTTTACTTATCCCATACAATTTGTACATCGCTCACTCTAACTATATCTGCTACTAGCTTGTACCCGTGACTTCGTACGAAGAATTTGAAATTAGGAATTAGGTATTTTTGTATACTATTAAAAAAAATCGTTTAACACTTCTGACTTATTATTTATTATGATTTTTATACTATTTTTTTATAAAGTGTAATAACTTCACTTCTATACTGTATAAACCTACATATTAATTGGATTAAACTTTGTTTAGCAAATTTTGCGTGATGCTGGAACAAACATGCAGTTAGTTAATTGCTTTGTCTTCTGTTACTCTTGCAAAGACCTGTTTTTGTCTACCTCCTTAAATTTCTGTCTGTAACCGTTCCTTTTCGGATGTACTGGAAGAAATCTCTTATAGGGATGAGCACACCCATTATACGCGAGTCTCAATTACACATAAATTATGTGATTCTGTACCTACATATAAAAAAAAAGTTAAATAAAAACCCCTGCAATTCGTTTATCATAATACCTAATTAATCTCTTTATATTCAGAAGCTATTTGGATACAATTTTATTCGATATATTGGCAACTACGTACACAGTATGTATAATAATATAATATCTATAATACATTTTCTTCGCTTCAGCCTGTAATATCCCAATGCTGGGTATAATCCTTTTTCCCCATGTAAGAGAAGGATCAGAGCTTAATCCACCACGCTGCTCGAAGGTGGGTTGGTGGTTATATTCCCTACTGAGTAACGATGGCTATCAGGTGTACATGTATTTGTATTTGTATTTGTGTTGGGCTCTATTTTCCGCATTTAGACGCAAAGGTGGTCCATTATGCGTGAAAAGTGGGCTGACTAGTTCAGCCAGCCCAGCTCCTTCCAGAAGCTCAGAAGCCTCCTGGGGCGTTCACAGGCTTCTCGGAGCGTCCTTATATCCTTAAGGATGGTAGCCCGGTGTGCGGCCACTCCCTCGCATTCCAGGATTACGTGGGCGGCTGTTTCTTCAGCAGCCAGACAGCCCCTACAAAGAGGGCTGTCTGTTGCATTCATGATGAATAGTTGGTGGTTGAGTGCCATGTGGCCGGTAATCGTGCCAACAACTATTCTGATGTCCAGGCGGTTGAGACTGAGCAGTCGGCACGCTAGGTGCGGTGATACTTCCGTGAGTATCAATTTGGACTGTCTACAGCCGGTTTGGTTTGCCCAAAGGGCATTGTGATTTGCACGTGTACGTTGCCTTACCCACGAGCGCAGTTGTCCAAATGGTAGCGGCAATAGGATGGTTGGGCCGGCAACCTTTGTACTGGACCCTTGTCTTGCAAGCTCGTCGGCAGCATCGTTTCCGTGCGATCCACTATGTCCTTTTATCCACTGGAGAGTTACCTCATTGTGTGAGGCTAAAACTTCCAGGGTTTGATGACATTCGTGTATAAGACTAGAGTTAGTCGAACTGCTCTCTAGCGCTTTAAGTACGGCCATGCTGTCCGACAGAATACGGATATTGTAATCCCTAATGCCTTTTGACAGGACGGCGGTGGCTGCATGGGTTATCGCAACACACTCACATTGAAAGATGGAGCTGTGTTGACCCAGCGTTAGTGATAAGTTGATATTGAGGTCTTGTGAGTACACTCCGGCACCGGTGCCAGACCCCATTTTGGAGCCATCCGTGTAGATGCGGACCTCGCGTATGCCGGATTGGTCTCTTTCAGCCTCAAACGGTTGTATATGGTACTTTCTTTCGAAAATATGTTGTTTGGGAATCCTATCACAAGGAGCAGCAAGTAGTGGCTCATAGCTCACAAGGTTGCTCCAAAGTCTATTGTGTGGACCCTCCTGGTTGCACCACAAGCCCAAGTGTTTCAGCCTGATAGCTGACATAGCCGCCTCCTGTTGTATGAACAAGTCAAGCGGTGCCAGGTCAAGCATAACCTCAAGAGCTGCTGTTGGGGCAGTACGCATACAGCCAGTGATTGCAGAGCATGCTATTCTCTGAAACCGCTGGAGTTTGTTTCTAACGGTTGTAAGTTCTGTTCTCTGCCACCAGATTACCGCACCGTAGGTGATTATAGGCCTGACAATAGTTTTGTAAAGCCATAGAGTAATTTTAGGTGATATGCCCCAGCTTTTGCCGAGGAGCCTTTTGCATTGGCAGAGAATTATGCTGGCTTTGTTGATTTTTGAGTCTAAATGCCTGTTCCAAAGAAGCTTACTATCCAGGATTACTCCAAGATATTTGACCTCCTTGGTTAGGGCAAGACTGGTGCCAAATAATTTAGGAAGTTTAAGGTTTCCTAAATTCCGTTTATTTGTGAACATCACAAGTTCCGTCTTTGCGGGGTTCACTGTTAGTTCGTGGTCCGTACACCACTGTTCAACGACTTTTAGTGCGGCCCTCATTTGGTCGCAGACTGTCCTCTCAGATGGTCCACTGATGAGTACAGTTAAGTCGTCTGCATAGCCCACTGTTAGAAATCTGCGGTCGTTGAGCAAGGTGATCAGTTCGTCGATCACTATGTTCCACAGAAGTGGGGAAAGGACCCCCCCCTGCGGACACCCTCTCGCTACAACGCCTCTAGTTATTTCATTCACAGTGAATTGGATGGCCCTGTATTTCAGCATGCTGTCAATCCACCCGGCAATCGTGTTATTGACTCCATGCTTGGTCAGGGCACGGCTTATGCTGGTGAACTTAGTTTTATCAAAGGCCCCTTCAATATCAATAAAGGCGCCTAAGGTTGATATTTTGTGATGGAGATTGCCCTCTATATAGGATATAACCTTATGCAGGGCAGAGTCCGTTGATTTGCCCATTGAGTAGGCATGTTGGTTGGGATTCAGGGGTTGCTCAACCAGAGTTGTGCTCCTCAGCTCCCGATCTATTAGCCTTTCCAAAACTTTCAATAGAAAGGAGGTAAGGCTAATAGGTCTGAATGATTTTGGTTGTGAGTAGTCTCCTTTGCCGGGTTTAGGTATGAAGACTACCTTAACTTCCCTCCATAACTTTGGAGTGTAGCAATAAGCTAAGCAACTCCTATAAATGGAGACAAGGTGGTCGATAAGTTTCCTATCACTCCATCTTAGCAGACCTGGAAACACCTTATCCAGTCCTGCCGACTTGTATGGTAAGAAACTGTTGATGGCCCATTTTACTTTGTCATGTGTGACAATTTTCTTGGCGGTGATCCAGTCCACCATTATAGGTGTCTTCTTTGGCTCTTCCTCCCATGCCGCAATTCTTTCGATTTGGCATCCTGGGAAGTGTGTAGTTATTAACAGTTCTGAAGTTTCCAGATCCGTTTTGGTGTATGTTCCATCCGGTTTTTTCAGGTTACCCAGGTTGTGCACCGGTTCGCTGCACAATATATTCTTAACTCTGTTCGCCTGATTGTTCGTTTCTATGTTGGTACAAAAGCGCCTCCAGCACTCCTTCTTCCTTATTCTGATGCGCCTTTTGTAGTGATATTGGGTCTGCTTGTAGGCATCCCAGTGGTGTTCTAGACGAGTATTCTTTGCTCTGTTGAACAACTTCCTCACCCTGCGTCGTAGCTTTTCGAGCTCCGGTCCCCACCAGTGCCCCTTGCAGAACTGTCGCGCTCTAGGTGATGAAAGTTGTTCGAAGCTGGTGATTAGGCAGTCAGTTATCTGGTTGATATGGTTATCAATGTCCTCCGTGCCTTCATGGTTATCGGGTAGTTCGACGCCTTTGAGTTTCTCCGCTGTCAGAAGCTCATACCTGCCGCGGTCCATCCTCCGAGGGTTACGGCGGGGTGCAGGTGACGTCAGCGTGACTTCTAGGTTGTATTTGATCCACCGGTGATCAGAGCACGACACGTCGTCAGACACATGCCAATCTGAAATATATTCGGACACATGCTCTGTCGCCAGAGTTAGATCAATGATGGTTTGGGATCTCGAAGTTACAAAGGTTGGTTCCGATCCTTTATTAATTACATTAAGCTTAGTTGCGAGTAAAAAAGAAACAAAATCCTCACCTCGCTGGTTGTTGTCCTTGCTGCCCCATAGCGCATGATGCGCATTGGAGTCAGCGGATATGATGAGCTCCAGACCCTGGCGCTCGCAGTACTCAGCAAGCGCGGCCAGCTCCGGAGTGGGGATGTCAGCATCGCCCGGCAAGTAGGCGGATGCCATCACCACATCAGGCAGGCCCGAAGAGGGTTCCTTTTGGAGCCTAACGGTTGTAAGATCTCTGCTGCAGAACTCGGTTATTAAGGTGATGTTCACGTCCCTGTGTGCATAGATACAAGTGCGTGGGTGGTATACGTTATTATTTAGAAGTAACTTACCTCCAATGTTGTTTAGACCGCAGATTCTCCCGTTCCTGATCCACGGCTCCTGGATCAGGGCCACGGTCTTCGTTTTTCCCTCCAGCAATCTGCGTAGGTTAGCCGTCGCAGTCTGGCTATGCTGGAGGTTGATTTGGGTGATTTTTAACTGGTTTCTAGGTGGGGCTGGCAGCGCCATCATCACTAGATAGGATGGCGTCGTCAAGGTCACCTGGCTCATCCTTGGAAAGATCACCCAGATCAAACTGGGGACTCACCTCAGACGAGCCGGTGTCGACGACAGGCTCCTTACTGGAGCCCGGCTGTCCCTCCACCATATTGTTATTTGCACTGCCTAGGTCACTAGGGACCTTCTCGTCCGCACCGAGATTCGGCAGTGCAGTAGTGCGGTCGTCGTGGAAACGAGCGTAGATATTACCAAATTTGTAGTAAATTCTACGCTCGCTTTCCCTCAGCTTTTCCGCGTCATCCTCCGGGATGCCAAGGAGGAGATACATCGTCGCCTTCTCCTCCGTTGGCACCGCATTGTAAAGCGCCCAGTTGGAGACGCGGAACTGCGGGTTCTGGCACATGATCCGCAGGCGGATCTTATCCAGAGTATCCTCCGGTTCCACCTGCGGGATCAACAGCCCTACTTTGACGCGCCGCGGGATCTCAGACTGCTTTCTTACAACCAGTCTGGTTCCCGCGCGTGGTGACGAAATCCTCCCTATGGAGCGGCGGAGCCATTGGAGGGCAAAATCGTCCCTGCACCACATCTTAAGGGTGCCCTCACTATGGAAGGCTTTCCCCCTAAACTGTGGCGCAGCGACGGGTGTTGTGGAAGTGGTGGGCGAGAATATTTCCTCGTCCATCACCCCCTGCAACTGCCTCTCAATTGCCTCAGCCTGCTCTTTGGAGAGGTCGTGGTAGGGTTCCATCATAATCGCGACGCAGTAGTCGTTAGACTTTAACGCGTCAGCGTATTTGATAGAACCGATAGTGTGGGTGGGCTTGCGACGCTTGCCACTACCCTGGGGGGTGAAGGAGTCATCCGGTCGGTCCCGCTTCGCGGGTTTCGACCGACTTGGATGCTCCCCGTGGCTCGCATTCGTCGCATTCTTGTTTCGGCGTCTGGCTCGTTTGGTTGTGGAGGCGCAGGCAGCAGCAGTTGCCACAACCTCCGAGGGTGCCCCCACAGGTGCAGCTGGCCCGGCTTCGCCAGGGACCAGCGCAACACTGACAGGGGCAGCGTGGGTCCTTCCGTTCCCTTCGGCAGCTTCAAGCGGCCTACTCCCGTCATCAGTCGGGCGTCGCGTTCGCCGCGCCTCCGCACGGACTACAGCCCGCTTCCCCTTGCGAGCCGACACCTGGTCACGTTTTTTGACCTCTCTTCTCTTAACAGTCACCAGGTTCCAGCAAGACTCGTCCTGCCAGGGTTGGGTGGCTGTCGGCATTGCTGCCTTCAGAGAAGTGAGGTCAATAGTGCTTGTACTTGCCTCACTACTCAGGTGCTGCACCTGAGGTGCAGCCAGTAGCTGGGTTGGCGCAGCACTCAGGTTGTGAGCCCGAGGTGCAGCCGGTTCGATTGTTGGCGCAACACTCAGGTTATGAGCCTGAGGTGCAGCCGGTTGGTTGGTGGTAGGCGCTCCAGCAGGGTTGTTCGCCCCCGGTGCGGCCTTGGTGTTATGTTTTTTATTTTTATTTTTGTTATTTGCCATGAGTGGTAGTATAAAGTTCATCCTGAGAGTGCTTCCACCCTCCTTGGAGCCCTCAAGTGGGGACGCTGTTAGCGCCAGAAGTCACCTCAGGATATAGAGCCCCACCCCGCTAGGAAGCAGGCCGAGCTGGGCGAGATGATTTACACCGTCCCACCCGTCGTCCACCCCCAACGGGACAGAGCTCTCGCCTGACGGCCCTCTGACGGGACGTCGCAGCCGATTGACCGAAGGTGGCTAGCCTCCGGCCTCCCGTGTCAGGAGAAATCCAGACCAAAGTGGAGTGTTGCCTAGGAGACGTACAACAGCCGACGCTCTTTCGGCTCAGCCACCAGGATTCCTTCATCCCCCCTTACGGGTCCCCGCGCACGGCACAAACACGCGGGTGGTCAATTGGGGCCAACCCTCGCTTATTGTTGCGACGGAAGGTCCGCAGGAACTTGACCACACCATCCCTGCAGAAGTGTTATGTTTGAACCTTGTTGTGAGTGTCTATTGTGTGTAGAAGGTGTATAGGTGCATGTTTAGTATGTACGCACTTGCGCGTATGGGGGCCTGTGAGAGTGTATCTGTGTAGTGTAAATGTGGTGTTCTAGGTGAGTATATTATGTGTGTGTGAGTGTGTTAACGGGAGTGCCCGCGCCGGCACTGCCCACGGTTGCTTGCGCAGGCACTCTCGGCTTGTTATTCATTTAGCACCACCCAGGGGGCACGTGTAGGGGCAAGTGGTTAGGTAGTACCTACGGACGCGAATAACTTTACCCCCCGCGAATAACTTTATCAGGTGTACATGATAACAACCAGGACCGACGGCTTAACATCCTCCCCGAGGCACGGTAGGGAGACCCACAAGGACTGCACAAACACCCAGACCACGGCAAACATCTGTATGGCCAATAAAAATGTTTTTTCACGGGCAGGGATCGAGCCCGCAACCACCAGCGTAACAGCTACTGAAAACCAGTACTGTGAGCGTTTCGCCAACGCATCACAATGCTGCACAATCTGCGCACGTTGCTACGCTTTTTTTAATTTTTTTTTGGACGTACCAACTCAGAAACCTTTGTGGGCACATGCACAACACTTTGCTGAAGATCCATGACATGATCAAACGCATAGTTTACGATTCTATACTAACTTCTTAGGTAGATAGTCAAAGTTTTAAAGTAATTTTTTTTTTCATTTTAGCGCATTCAAATAAAAGTTTGTCTTTTATAAAGGTTTTTCACTTTTAATTTATTTATAGACAAAAGAAGTATAGCCCTATTTAATATATGAATAGAAGTTAAATTGAAATAACGAGGAACGGAAGTGAATCATGTTCAAATCATTCTCATTTGATTCGGGGAATTAATCACTGCGGTACTTTTGATAATAATAGGATGGCATAGAATGTGTATGAATCAATCTAATAAATTTATGACGTAATTTGATATAATTTTTACCGACTTCAAAAAAAGGAGGAGGTTACTGAATCCAACCGTATATATGTTCGGGGATAACTTCGTCATTTATGAACCGATTTTAATAATTCTTTTTTTTTTTTGGAAAGGAGATATGATGGACCAGATAACCAGGATGTGATGATGGGATCTTTAGAGAAATCGAGGGATACTCTCGAAAATCCGCATAGCATTTTACTGGGTCTACCGATTTTGATGACTTTTAATTTAATCGAAAATCGATGTTTATCATGTGGTCACATTTAATGACTCCACAAAAACAACACAACACACCAAAAAATGAAATTTAATTAATTTAATTAAATTTCATTTTTTGGAGTAATCTTTGATAATGCGTATTTACTTGACAATTTTTTCGTCTACCTACGTTGTATTACTCGTCGATATAATTGAAGTCGGTTTTTCTTCGTTTGCCTGCAAACACAATTATATTATATCAATTCTCTTTTATTATAGTTTAATAAAAATGGAGCTTTACCCCTCAATAAACAATACAAGGCCCTTGACTCACACTGACGATCAGTTACGCTGACGCTCAGTTGCTCAGACGCTCAGTTACACTGACGCTCAGTTTTGCTGAGAGTGAAGTTTTGCAGCGCTTTAGCTGATAATGTATGTAAGTAATCAGCATTTACTAAACCGATGCGAATAGCAATTAATAGCAGCTTCAGTTTATATATTAATTTTAGAATTTTATTTGATTTCATTGCAATTCGATTCATTTAATTTCACATTTTATTTTCAAATAGTGTAGTTATCTTTTTTAAGCAGTAAGCTCCAGTCGCTTCTATTGTTTTTCAACTTATTCCTCATGAGAGTCGGAAACTTAGAATTTTGGGATTTATTATTAGTTATACAAAATTTAATGAGCAAGATGTAGACTTAAAACCATATAATATATTTTCAGATCGATATACAAACGAAAATAATCATATAAGTTTTATGGTTTATCGTAAATATACGTGAAGGCGCGTAAACACAAGCAATCGCAAGTTCGATTTTCATTCGGAGTTGATATTTGCATTGCAAATATTTTTTTCCGTTGTCCATGTGGGTCTCCCCACCATGCCTCGGGAAACGTATAGCTGGCGGTCTCAATAGCCTGATAGCGATCGTGACTCATAAGGGGGAAATCATCCTTCAACTTGCAGTGGTGTTGCGTGGTGGATTAAGCTTTGATCTTCTCCTACATAGCGAAAGAGGTCCATGCAAGTAGTGCGA
Source organism: Melitaea cinxia (assembly GCF_905220565.1). NCBI lineage: Eukaryota > Metazoa > Arthropoda > Insecta > Lepidoptera > Nymphalidae > Melitaea > Melitaea cinxia. The sequence goes on from NC_059415.1 coordinate 8,241,231, forward strand.
TGTTACAGACTGAACCAAACATTTATTTTTTATTTCATTAGCCGTTAAAGTTAAGAACCGCAAATAGCTTACGAATCTGGGTCCAGCTTCATTCAATTCAAGTAGTCTGTATTTTTTCAAAAAGTATTTTTTTAGTTGTACTTTTAACAATGATTATATTATTGTAAAGATCAGTTATGGCTTGAAGATGAAATATGTATTAGTGATAAAGCAAGCATATTAATCTATCAGAACAGTTGATTTACTTGGAACAACGAGGAAAAGCTCTTAAAATGCTCGACTCCGTCTCAGTCTCATTGCCGCCACTTACGTTACTCATTCATTTCTCACTGTGAGAGATAAATGAAGATTCAACGAAAAAATTAAGATGTTGTTTTTGTACTTTCAAAATAAATCTCGACTTTAAGTATTTTAACATATAACATAACATAAAAATAGCCTTTATTGTACACTAAAATAGAAATAATACATAGCAGATTGATTTAAAAAAAGTATAATATTAAGGTACAAAGGGCAGCCTTATCGCTGAAAAACGATCTCTTCCAGGCAATCTAGGGGCAGAGGATAATTTTGCCTATAGGTGTATTTTGAACATTTTTATTATTAATTTTGCACTACACAGTAACTTAAGTAAATAATTCTTGAGAGTATTATTACGTAAAACGTTGAAATTATAACACATACTTGCTTTTTTCATTACGCGTCTGTCAGAAATTTTACTTTTACAGACAGTCTGACAGACGGCGGAATGATGGATGGACACGAAGATGGAAGAAATGGAATCTAAAAAAAATAAATATTTTAAGGAAAATCTTCATTTACATGTAGTAGAAGAGGGTGTTGGAGATGTTTAATATTTATTTATATTAGACTGACCCGACTAATTTTGCAATTTTTTTCGTGAATAATTCAATTTTTCTTTTAATTTTCTTTTAGACAAACTCTGTCGTGACTGTAGCTGATACAAAAAAATATCCAAACTGTAGTCGCTCAGAACTTATGCCCGAACTTATACAATTCAGCGGTTTTTTTTATACAATGATAAGCCTGCGTTTGACTACGATTTTACCTGATGATAAGTGAAAATGCGGTCTAAGATGGTGCACGCTTACCTAGAAGCAACCTGTTCATTTGTGACTTAAAGATCCCCAGGTTATAGTTTTCCGGAAACACAGACGCTGGTAGAGAGTTCCATTCTTTAGCCGTACGGATCAAAAATGTACTAGTGAATCGCTTAGTGCGTATAGGGGGAACGTCAACCATATAAGAGTAAAAAGTTATATTTTTACTAGCTGACCCCGCAAACGTTGCTTTGTCATATTAACCCTTATAACCCTTTTCATTTATATATTAACCCTTTTCATATAATGGGGGAGGGGGTTATAACTTAGGGGTATGAAAAATAGATGTTGGTCGATTCTCAGACCTACCCGATATGCACACAAAATTTCATAAAAATCGGTCCAGCCATTTCAGCGGAGTATGTTAACTAGCATTGTGACACGAGAATTTTATATTCTTTTTTATGTAGGTATGTCTTCCAACCAAGTTGACTTTGATTCGTTCATTGATTACAAGAATTAGGGTTCGTCGGTTAGTTCAATGTCCGTACTAAATAAAATGTGTGTTATGTATTTAACACCACTAGTTGCTCAGTGGTCGAAATTTGACCATAATTAATTTAAATTTGAAGTAAGAGAATATATGCGTGTGTGTATCAAATAAATGGTAGTGTGTGTAATGGTTTTTTTTTTAATTATTCAATGTATTTTATGTATAATCTAAAAAAATATTAGCATTTTGCACTCTTTCTCTATATAAATTATAAGTGTGCGAAATTTCACACTTCTCCGGTCGCGCAGATTTCGTAAAAAGGTGTACCAAGTTTTTGCTTCACCTATTAATATATAGATTCTGGTGTAGTAGTGCGTGTAACGCAAAGCAAAGTTTTCCAATATTTTTCATTATCTACCTAACGCTTCGCTTCTAATAAATGTGGTATCGATCACTAAAATAAACTTTTGAATACAAACCAATACTACCTGAGATTGGCGACTTTAAGCAAACACTTCCATATTATCAATATAGATGCAATATAACTTTTGTATTTTTCATACAACTAGGACGACAAACTAGCGTACGGCTCAGCTGATAGTAAGCGATTAGGATTACAGTGGCACATAGCCACCTGCAACCCTAGAAAAATTCTCACAAAGAGCTCTGGTCACCGTACTCACCACATGAACACAACACTGCTTGAAAGCAGTATTATTAAGCTGTGATCTTCTGTAAGGTCGAGGTACTTCTTCAATCGTGCTGCTCCAGATTTCGAGCAGGATATTTCCTGCTGCGTCCTACCTCAGTTAAATAAAATGCCATTTAATATATACCTATATTATAACTGTTAATCAAATGTCTAAATCAATGTTTGTTGTATAAATTAAATGTTTCCAAACTAAGACGCGACGGCTGGTCGAACCCCACGAGAGTAATATGTTAGCCGAGTATAATATTTTGTACGTTCGTACCACATATTATGCAGGATAATTTACATGTTGGGTTTAAATTCGGAGGGTCTGTTAAGATTTATTACACACTAATATAATATACAGATTTGATACAAGCGAGAGATATTAATAATTAATATTTTTAACACACATTACTAAACTACAATATCTATAGAAATAAAAAAATAGTCGCCAAAATCTAAGTACACGCTTAACTTCCAAATATTTGCTCCCAAATTTGATAATGTTATGTTCCTTACTTATGAAAAAAAAAATGGTGGTCTGTGAAGTTGTTTTACGGACGATAGTTTAAGATGACAACGTCATAACAAAACATTTCCTCGGACGCGTAGGCCAATCGAGTGGAAGAGAGATAGTATATATTTATTTATTATATATATTTATTTATTATTTATTTTTTAAATACTAGGAGCGATTACTTGAAAAAAATAGAGGTTATTTTAATTATACAAAGCAGTTGTTGCATACTTTACTCCTAATAAGTAAAATATAAATGTATGAAAAAAAATGCGTATCCGACACACAACTTCAGTTAACTACTTACGAACAATGCAAAGACAATACAAAGATACAAAGATACAATACAAAGATATTGCGCGGTAAAACGACAATTTTAAGGCAGGTTGCGGCACTGATTAACGTAATTTTTTACAAGATTTATACATTTTTGTTTCATACCACATGCATTATATAGTTCCTCAGGGAGTACATAAACTCCAAAAAATAAATATAACTACTTTTGCCTCTATATTCACATTGGCCAGTAACAGTTTTGTCTTATGTATATATATATACTAGCTGTGCCCGCGGCTTCGCCCGCGTTGAAATCAGTTTGTCACAAAATTTTCCCGGCAAACTTCCAGTGAAACTCTTCAAAATTGGCTTAGCCGTTCCGTAAACCTTCCTCTTGAAGCCCTCTCTCTATTGGTGAAACCTCTCTATAGATTACGATACATTATTTGGACACCTCCTCACCATCTATAGAGCATACATTTTAAATTTCAAGTCTCTTACTCAAAAACATAGGACTTTCATATAAACTTCCAACCCCCGTTTTATCCCCTTTAGGGTCAAGTTTCGTAAAAGCCGGTCTTAACAGATGTTTACACCCCATAAGGAACCTACCTGCCAAACTTCAAGTTTTTGACTATTATAGTTTCGGAGATTTCGTGATGAGTGAGTCAACCTACCATCCCCCGTTTTAACCCCAAAAGGGAAATGATTTCTAAAGATACATTATTTTGACAACTTCTCACCATCTAAAGAGCATACATTTTAAATTTCAAGTCTCTTACTTCAAAAACATAACACTTTCATACAAACTTCCAACTCCCGTTTTACCCCCTTAGAGGTCGAGTTTCATAAAATCCCTTCTAAATAAATGTTGACACTTTATAACGAACCTATCTGCCAAATTTCAAGTTTGTAGCTGTTATAGTTTCGGAGATTTCGTGATGAGTGAGTCAACCTACAATACCCCGTTTTAACCCCAAAAGGGAGTTGATTTCTAAAGATACGTTATTTGAACACCTCCTCACTATCTTTAGAGCACACATTTTAAATTTTAAGTCTCTGACTTCAAAAACATAGGACTTTCATATAAAATTCCAACCCCCGTTTTACCCCTTTAGGGGTCGATTTCCGTAAAGTCCGTTCTTAATGGACGTTTACGTCTTATAAGGAGCCTACCTGCCAAATTTCAAGCTTGTAGGTGTTATAGCTTCGGAGATTTCGTGATGAATGAGTCAAACTACCATCCCCCGTTTTAACCCCAAAAAGCAGTTGATTTCTATATATACATTATTTAGACACCTTCTCACCATCTATAGAGCATACATTTTATATTTCAAGTCTCTTACTTCAAAAACATAGAACTTTCATACAAACTTCCAACCCCCGTTTTACCCCCTTAGGGGTCGAGTTTCGTAAAATCCGTTCTTAGCAGATGTCTACGCTTTATAAGAAACCTACCTGCCAAATTTCAAGTTTCTAGGTGATATAGTTTAGGAGATTTCGTGATGAGTGGGTCAACCTACCATCCCCCGTTTTAACCCAAAAAGGGAGTTCATTTCTAAATATACATTATTTGAACACCTTCTCATCATTTATAGAACATACATTTAAAATATCAAGCATCTTACTTCAAAAACATAGAACTTTCATACAAACTTCCAACCCCCGTTTTACCCCCTTAGGGGTCGAGTTTCGTAAAATCCGTTCTTAGCGGATGTCTACGTCCTATAAGGAGCCTACCTGCCAAATTTCAAGTTCGTAGGTGTTATAGTTTCGGAGATTTCGTGATGAATGACCTTTCGCGTTTATATATATTATAGATATGTATATATATATATATATATATATATATATACATATATGTATATAGTTATTTAGGATAATTGCTCACAACTATATGTTAAATCGCGGCAGATATGAATTATGGAAACCCTTCACGCCTGAGGCGCGAAATTTTCACCACGTTTCCGTTTCTAAGCTTTAAAATTCGTTTACGCCGTGTGTGACTTGAATATAAATATGTATTACGCTTCATTTTTTAAAACTTAAATGAAATGAAATGAAATTAAAACATTTATTTCGTCATACACATACTTAACGAAAGTCAAAATAATGTCATTTACAAAATAAATAATACAAATAAATTAAAAAAAAAACAATCGATAATAATTAAAAAAAGTTAAGGTAGCAAAAAAATCAAACAATATTTTTTTTTATATTTTAACATTGGGTACATTACAAACTTAGGTAATATACCCATGTGCAACCTTAACTTAGTCAAAATAAAAAATAAAATACTCAAAATTAATTAATTTTCGTGTTTAATTTTTAATTATATTTATGGATTGAATAACGACGATATATGAAGCTATCGACGTAACACTAGATTCGTGGACAGAGCGGTCGTCCGAATCCTTTTGAATAACGCCCCATCAACAAATAATTATATCTACTTATACATTTATATCTATACATAATTATCTTTAACATCCACACACAGCCATTTGTACTAATAATCTAATGTAAGTAACTCGATGCATTTGTTATATATAGGTAACAGCCGATTGATATAACTACAAATCGACACCTCCTACGTATAACTATGTATCTGTAAAAAGCAAATTTTACAGGAGAGCCATTTAAAGTTTGCGAAAAATTAAAATCGTCATATCTCAGCAATCGTAACGACTTATAACATGAAATTCGGCAAGTACCCTTAATTTGGCGTAAATTTCACATAAACAATGAAATTATAATATAAAACCTATAGGTTGTTGTGTTTTAGCACATACATACTTATACGTTGTTCCGAAAAATTTATTAAATCTCGTATGTGCCTTATACATATTTTAGCATTGGAATATTCTTGAATTTTAATGGTGTACTGCCAGATATACAATTATACATAGTATAAAATTAGGAAGTATATAGTTTAACTGTAAAACCTGACCAATAAAAATAAAAAACTTGCTCTGAGGGCGGTCTATTTCTATTAAAGCGTCATTACGAAAGCCCTCCTGTCAAATTTGGTTAAAATTTAAAAATTTTGACATTATGGACATTTTAATTTAGTTCGTGAATTATCCACAATATTTCGAGGTTTTTTTTATATTTATGGTCAGCCTTTAACACTTACCTAATAATTATGTGTTAATAATTAATTTAATTAATTAACTAGCCCGTTGGCGCAGTTTTTAATGACCCTGTGTTCTGCTCCGGGGGTTGTGGGTTCGATTCCCACTCCGAGTCGGGGTGTAATATATATGTGTGTTGTATATATAAGTATATTTTTTTTTGTTCGCTGTCGAACATAATGCGACTCTATAGGTACAAAACTGTTTACATGATCACAAACACTCGCAATCATTTCTGTAGTTATTTTTTTTTGGATGCTGATGGTTGCCTCTTTTATCCGAGATAACAATACCATGCAACGAGAGTTTATTCAGAGCGGAGTAGACCATACCTTGCTTAATGCCTAAAGTATTTAAGAACATGGTTTTGCAAACTCGTATTTTCGGTTCAAACCCATTAGAGCAAATAGTGGTGAATCTAAGCACAAATCTTTTGTTTCAACGGAACTAATATTTTGTGTGAGAGGTGAATACGGCAATGTAGGGTCATTAAAATTACAATCTGTAGACAAAACTACTGAAGATGACTTTGTAATTAGTTCAGCAGGCCGTTGTTGTATCTGTTTGCTTGTTTCCAATATAACTGGTTCATCGTCATCAGCCTCAACCAGTCTCCTGAGCTGTTGTAAGTCTTCTTCAGAGAAATCTTTGGAGAAACGTATTGGGGACTCTGTAAAGTAAAACAAAAACATGTAGCTGTATTTAAAAAAACATAAGCCGAAACAAAAACCATCAAAACTAAGATTTCGCGTTAACTATTAACTTACCCAGCTAGTCCAAGAAGCAACACGAGTACCCGACGTTGACGACCATACACCTAATTGTTTGGACCTTCTGTTGACAACTGACCCAGACCGGTCCTCGGTATCAGTTGCAGCTCCCCTGGGCACATCTGATCACTGTGTGGTAAAGTCAGTATCTAACTTTCACCTTCTGGATACAGGTCCTGCCGGAACCAGACGTGTGTGGCGATATAAGTCGGCAGATTGGGGTGAGATGCGACACTTTTTTGCATCCTACCCTTGGCGGCGGACTTGCTTCTCTTCCTGTAATCCGTCGAGTTGCGAACAAGAAATATCGGAAGTGATACGTCAGGGAATGGAGTATTTCATTCCATTTGCTGATGTATCACTAGATGGCAAGATCCCTAGGTGGTATAATGCAGAATGTGCCGAAGCTGCAGCCCGTAAGGACTCAGCGTTTTGCAGCGTGGGCTGAAGCCCGTACCCGTCTCCGGACATAACTACGAGGAAGAGAGCGTTCAACTCTGCTGCCAAGTCCTACAAAAGGGTTGTTAACAAAAGCTCGTTTCAACCGTATTAATCGCATCGGAGCCCAATTAGCTTCCCATCCGCGCGGTAGTAGAGCATTTTGGTCACTCTCTAAGTCAGTTGAAATGAGCTTCTGCCGTCTTCCTCGCTGCCTCCTCTGCTTAAACCAGATGGATCGCTGGCCTTTACTGCGACAGACAAGGCTAACCTTTAGCGAATCTGTTTGCAGAAAATTCGCTCCTTGATGCAGGTAGTGCCTCACCGCCCAGACATCCACCTTGCGACTCTGTTATGTCAGAACTACGCATTCGCCAAACTGAGGTTTTGAGAGTACTCCGTAACTTGGATGTGAATAAGGCTAGTGGCCCTGACGGGATACCAGCAAGAGTACTTAAACACTGTGCTCCTGAGTTGTCTCCTATTCTCACGCGCTTGTACCGCCTCTCTCTCTAAAATCCGCTCAAGTTCCTAAAGCATGGAAGATTGCCAACGTTCAACCTGTACCTAAAAAAGGTAGTCGTGCCGACCCGGCTAACTATAGACCTATCAGGATCACCTCCATACTGTGTAAAAGTTTGGAGCGTATACTGAATGATAAGCTCCTAGCATACCTCGAGTTGAATGACCTCCTGTCGGACCAGCAATACGGTTTCCGCCGTAACACGTCCACGGGGGATCTTTTAGTGTACGCCTCGCACATCTGGGGCGAAGCCTTGGACAAGCACGGAGAAGCGCTAGCTGTCTCACTTGATGTATCGAAGGCATTTGACCGGGTCTGGCATGAGAGCCTATTGAGCAAGCTTTCAGCTTACGGAATACCCCCGAGTTTGTGTGACTGGATATCAGATTTCCTGAGTGGGCATTCATTTCGGGTGGTCTTGGATGGCTCTTCGTCTGACTTGATGGCGGTTAATGTCGGTGTCCCTCAGGGATCAGTTCTCTCTGCAACCCTCTTCTTGATTCACATTAATGACCTCCTCAGGCCTGGTGTCTTTGGATACGCGGGTAACAGCACTGTTACGGAGAGATACGTGTCTGGTCCCCGAGCTGATGGGGCTGAAACTCATGAGCATAGGAGGCTCTGGTTGAACGCATGAATTTGGCTTTGAAAGAGGTATCCGATTGAGGTGACGCCAACCTAGTCAAGTTTAATGCTTCCAAAACGCAAGCGTGTCTTTTCACCGCTAAACGGAGTCCATTCCCATTGGCTCCGACTTTCCGGGGTGTATCTGTACCGATCACCGATAGTATTGATCTTCTAGGCATAAATATTTCGTCTAATATGAACTTCGGACAATGCATAGAATCCAAGGCAAAACTTGCTGGTAAGAAACTTGGTATCCTCAATAAAGTCAGGCAGTACTTCACACCGGAACAGCTTCTTACTCTCTACCAAGCACAAGTTCGATCGTGTATGGAGTACTGCAGCCACTTATGGGTGGCTCTGCCAAGTACCAGCTCGCTGCTTTGGATTCTGTGGACCGACGCGCCAGAAGACTCATCGGTGACAAATCGCTGGTTTGCTTTAGACTTCAAAGTCTCGAACATCGGCGCAAGGTTGCCTGTTTGTCGGTATTTTACAGGTTATATTTCGGAGAGTGTGCTCTAGAACTATACAATTTGGTTCCACCATCACCTTTCTACCACCGAACCGCAAGGCATCGCATGAATCTACACCGCTATGTGGTTGAAATCCCACGATCTCGCACTAAACGATTTGCTTCCTCGTTCCTAATACGCACCGCAAAAATTTGGAATGCCGTTCCGGCTTCCGTTTTTCCAACGAACTATAACTTGGGTATCTTTAAATCAAGAGTGAATGGGCATCTTCTAGGCAAGCGCGCACCACCTTAGGCTGCATCTTCACTTGCCATCAGGTGAGATCACAGTCAAGCGCTAGTCTATATATTTAAAAAAAAAACTATCAAATATCAGTTCCTCTTTCGGTTCGCTTGGCGTCCCCAGAAGAGCCACAAAACATATTTTGTACGCCGCCAGTCACAAAAGTTTGCTAAAAAAACTACCGCATCGAATCGGTTAAATGATTTATTTCTGATATAATTACGATGTATAAGTATGTAATTGCCCTAAACTTTTTTCAATCTTACAGGATTCCAACAACTAAATGTTTAACTGTACAGGTACATTTTTTGATCTTACTGGATTGCAAAGACTAACTGTGTAAGTGCTAAATACATATTAGGATAAAAAGGAATTACAGTTAATAACTGTGTATCTACGTAGTTACATACTTAAAAAAAAAATTGGAACACAACTACAACTGACTAACGGGTAGTTGCTCGTCGCCCGCGCACCTGTGCCCCGCGAATTATAGTGCAACTGGTACTTACTTATTTTAACAGCGTCATTGTTTAAAAACATATGTAGATATATACTTATACGTCTGACAAAAATCAATGTTAGGGTCAAAAAAAAAATCTGATATTTTTGTACGTGATAGATATAAGTGCATAAATGCCAAAAATGTAATAAAACCGATATCGTGTATCTGGCAGATACATCCAAATACGTAGGAGGTGTCGAAATGTATTTAATTTTTTCGTTAAAAATACATTTATGACTAATAATGATAATAATTATAGATATTAAACCCATATTCGAGACAGAAATCGAACTAACAATCCCTGGAGTAGAAAGGTATACTACAAATTACTCCAATGGCCCAGTGAAAACAATATTTTTAGGTGCACTTAGTATATATACAGTTATCAGGACAGTCTAGCAGGGAGTCTATTTCTACACAGTGGAGCAGTCGTAAGTAGTAGGAAGTAGTTAATTATTAGAAGTTAATAAATAAAATTTAATGAATAATAATAATTAATTAATAATAAAAAATAAATAAAAATAATTAATATTTAAAGTAAAAAATAAATAAATAATACATTGGAAAAAATAAACGGAAATAAATATCACAATAATTATGTTAAGTATAAGTACACACTAGCTGACCCCGCAAACGTTGTTTTGACATATATTTTATTAACCCCTTTAATCCCCCCCCCCTTTTTTAACTTATTGGTATGAAAAATAGATGTTGTTCGATTCTCAGACCTACCCAATATGCACACAAAATTTCATGAGAATCGGTCAAGCCGTTTTGGAGGAGTTCAACTACAAACACCGCGACACGAGAATTTTATATATGAGATAAGTCAATTGTCAATAAATAAATAAAATAATAATTATACAGTTTTTTTTTTTGTTTGTGACAGTCACAAAGTGTTCATTGCTCGCTATGTAACAACTTAAATGTAATTTCATTTATTTTCATTGGATCTTTTTCGTTTTATTTTTCAATATCATAAAATAACTGAGAGTACGGAATGGATAAATGGTTATATAGGTTAGTATAAATAAATGATTGTTGTGTTTCTGTGGTGAGTAAGGTGACCAGAGCTCCTGAGGGAGATTCGGGGTAAGGTCGGCAACACGCTTGCAATGCTTCTGGTAATCACTTACCATCAGGTGAGCCGTACTCTTGTTTGGCGACCTAGTTGTATAAAAAATATTATAAATATTTATCATGTCTTATTTTTATCATAACAGTTGGGATAATTTTTTTTATATTATCTCATCTGTTATGCTACGAAAAGAGAAACGTTTTTTTCGATTTTGGAATATTTTTATTTTATTAATCGTTGTAGCGTAATATTTTATAGATTGCTATCGTCAATGAATTGGCTCTCAAATATCATATCATATATTAGGTATATTAATACACTTAGGTTAAGATGTTTGCCTTCCTATTTGGGAAAAATCTCAGAATTACTCCACATAAATTGTATATCGCACTGTGAGGATTTATGGGTTAAACTTGAACTGCTAAATACCAATGGTCAAACTGATTATCTGCACAGTTGCACCGTTTATATTCCCCTCCGGTACAGAAACATATCTTGGAACACTTCATTTTAAATACAAATCATATAATTGATAAACTTAGCTCCTTTAACATAATCGTTCTTGGGGATTTTAACTTGGGTGGTCTGTGTTGAAACTAGACGACTGGCCCTGCACTGACTCCGATAACAACGAATAATTTGTTGAATAAAATTGTGTTTGCTCGCAAACGAAAAAAAAACCGACTTCAATTACATCGACGAGTAATACAACGTAGATCGATGAAAAAATAGTCAAGTAACTACGCGTTATCAAATATTACTCAAAAAGTTGTTATCAAATCTCGATAAAATTTAAATGTGACCACATGATAAACATCCGCTTTCGATAAAATTAAAAATTATCAAAATCGGTACACCCAGTAAAAAGTTATTGCGGATTTTCGAGAGTTTCCCTCGATTTCTCTAGGATCCCATCATCAGATTCTAGTTTCCTTATCATGGTACCAAACTAGGGATATCTCCTTTCCAACAAAAAAAGAAATATCAAAATCGGTACATCCAGTAGAAAGTTATGCGGTATAATACAACGTAGGTCGACGAAAAAAGCGTCAAGTAAAAACGCATTATTAGATATAACTCGAAAACTAGTTGTTAGATCTCAAATAAATTTAAATGAGACCAATTGGCACACACCTTTCGATTAAAAAAAAATTGTCGAAATCGGTCCTCCCGGTCAAAAGTTCTGATGTAACATACATAAAAAAAAAGACAGTTGAATTGAGAACCTCCTCCTTTTTTGGAAGTCGGTTAATAACATGATTACTGATTTAATTAAATGCTCTTACACAGTATAATTGTTGTAGAAATAATAAAAATCGCGTTTAGACCTAGTAATTAGCTCTCTGGTTATCTCCCAATTACCATTACACCCTCCTGTTGAGTTTTCCGTTAAAATTAACTTTCAGGAAAAGCTCGAATCTTGTATTGGGGCTAGGTTTCGCTTCTACAAAGCTGACTATGACAAAATTACAAATGCCCTGAATAATATTCTTAGGATCTCTTGTTTCCCTTCAAAACGCAAATATTCTTTGGAGAAGAAATTGTCGAGTTATGATTGCTGTTCTGAGAATTATCATTGCTAAGCGCAAAAAGGGTAAGTTAATTTCCTATTCTGCCACGATGTCCTTAGATGGCGAAGTGGCTTCTTCCGGACCTGGACAGATATAATACCATAAATAACGGTTCGTCATTAAACAGGTTTGTTATTTTTGTTGGTGTCCTGTCGTGTTGGCGCGTTGGCACGTTGGCGCATTGGCGTGTTGGCGTGTTGGCTCATTGGCGTGTTGGCGTATTGGCGTGTGGCGTGTTGGCGTGTTGGCGCATTGGCGTATTGGCATATTGGCGTGTTGGCGTGTTGACCTGTTGGCGTGTTGGCGTATTGGCACATTGGCGTGTTGGCGCATTGGCGTATTGGCGTGTTGGCATGTTGGCGTGTTGGACTGTTGGCGTGTTGGCGCATTGGCGTGTTGGAGTGTTGGCGTGTTGGCGTGTTGGCGTGTTGGCGTGTTGGCGTGTTGGCGTGTTGGCGTGTTGGCGTGTTGGCGTGTTGGCGTGTTGGCGCATTGCTATATTGGCGTGTTGGCTTATTGGCGTGTTGGCATATTGGCGTGTTGGCGAGTTGGCGTATTGGCGTGTTGGCATGTTGACGTGTTGACCTGTTGGCGTGTTGGCGTATTGGCACATTGGCACATTGGCGTGTTGGCGTGTTGGCGCATTGGTGTATTGGCGTGTTGGCGTGTTGGCGTATTGGCGTGTTGGCGTGTTTAAGTTAAGCGAACATTAAAAAAATGTCGATGTTTCCGATTTTAGTAATTTTCCAATATGCAATGAAACAAAACTAATGAATGAAAACTATTGCTAACGGGCGTCAGATGTAGCCCGGACGACGACCACTGACTACTGCGCTCAGTCAGGCGTTATACACATTATATAATTTATATGTAGAAAGCCGGTGGAGATAATTCTAGAAGAAGTCCCTTCCAGCTAACCTGCGGTAGTTGTTTTATTTATTTTTTATTTTTTATTTTATTACTGGACTTTCATTTGGACAAAATATCTGTGTTGTTACGGCAATAAAATATATAGCCGCCCCCTATCTTCCCGTGGGTGTCGTAAGAGGCGACTAAGAGATAACATAGTTCCACTACCACCTTGGAACTTAAAAAGCCGACCGATGGCGGGATAACCTTCCAACTGCTGGATTTGAAATACACAGGCTGAAGACGGACAGCAGCGTCTTCGGTGCGACAAAGCCAGCCTTGCGGTCACCAATCCGCCTGCCCACCGTGGTGACTATGGCAAACACACATGAGGAGCTTGAACTTGCGGAGGCCTATGTCCAGCAGTAGACTGTATATATGTAACACGGAGTCGACTATCTGTTTAAGCGTTATATCAAGTCAGTCAGTCAGTCCACTGCTGGACAAAGGCCTCACTGAGTTCGCGCAAGACATCCCGGTTTTCCGCAATATAACAATATATTTATATATAATTACTAGCTGTGCCCGCGGCTTCGCCCGCATTTAAATCAGTGAGTCACAAAGTTTTCCCGGCAAACTTCCAGTGAAACTCAAAATCTCAAGCACGTTGAGATCGAATAGCATGTAAGCCACGACACGAATTTCGCTATTTGGTCTTTCTTTGATTGCCACAACGCGTCGTGCGCGTTTTCATTAGAGCCATAACACGAATTTCGCTATGTGGATGTTTTACTGTGACCACATCGCGTTGTGAGCTATTTTTCCGCTCAATGAGCGTTTTCGATCTTTGAGTATAACATATATAGATTTATAATATCAATTCGCTTTTTTTTTATTAAACAATTTTTTCAAGAATACATTCGTGTTTTTTAAAAGGACCGGACCGAACTGGCTGATCAGGATGAGATGAGATTTTCTGATCGGGTCCAGATCAGGAAATCTCATCTTATCCTGATCAGGTCTAGACAAATCATCTGCGTTACATGCCTTATCTAGTCCTAATCAGGCATGCCTGTTCCGGACCTTCTAAGGAAGACAAAAAAATTTCTACTCGGGAAATTGCGAGACATTCGTGCTTTTTTAAATGTAATCAATTCTACACTATGTATAGTAAGTAAATACATATAAAATATAGTTCTTATCGATATTAAATTCGTGTATAATTATTATGACATACGAATTATGAACAATGCACTTACAAGCGAAGCGAAAGTTCAGTAACTACATTTATCGATACAAACATCCAAGATTGCAAAATACTAGTCACAGTTGCAAACTGCATTTATGGTGATTCGCTTTCGGAGTTTCGAACGTTAAAATTGTTATCGTTTAATTATTTCGCTGAGATTGTTTCGAAGTTGTGTTGTGGAAAGACAGTATTTTAATATCGAATTTAAATATATCGTTTCTTATCACGTATGTATATAATTATATATTACTTTTTCTTTAAATTCCTATTTCCTAGTTCAGCCTGTAGCCCACTACTGGGCATAGGCCTCTTTCCCCATGTAGGAATAGGATCAGAGCTTAATCCACCACGCTGCTACAATGCGGGTTAGCGGATATGTTCCCTACTATGAGTAACGATCGCTATCAGGTGTACATGATAACAACCGACACCGACGGCTTAACATGCTCTCCGAGGCACGATGGGGAGACCCACTAGGTTTCTTTAAATTAAAAGCCATTTATATAATAACTTTGTGTAAGCCACTAACATTAGTTGGATGATCAAAATGTTGTAAAAACTAATCACAATTTATACCAACAGGTTGATGGAACGTATTTTTTTGTGAAGTTGGTGTAACTTCTGCAGGTACTAATTGAGTTGTATTTGTAAGAATGTTTGACTACAATCACGATACATATTTTTTTATTTAAAATGATATAAAAATAATAATGAAAAAAGACTAAAAATCTGAAGTGTAGTGCAAAATTATCCTGAGGTTAACATGAACGAGAAGTAATTTGTATTTTTGGTCAATCGTATATATTAAAACGCTAAGATCTTTCCCTCCCTTTTTTAAAAAAAACCTCACAATGACTCCACATAACTTATATATCATTTTATTGATAATTACTTGCTCTATCATCTACATACATCTCATCTACATAACAAATGTAATAATATTTTTTTTTAGTTGTAGATGCTCTACAACTAAAAAAAAATATTATTACATTTGTTTTTCTAATTCATTAATTATTAAAATTGTATATTTGACGGCTTTAATGAAAACAACGTCAACATGATTGATGGTCGGTAAATTTGTGGTCAATTTCAGGCTATTTTTTCTTCAAATCAATGCTGGTGAAACCGCGGTGACCCAGCTAGAAAATTAAAATAAAACAAAAATTAAGTCAAAAAATGCATCGAATGACACAAAGGCTTATAATTTCATAGTTATTTTAGGTAAGCATGTAAGTGTTCTTGTTGATAGGTGATGAAATATTGGCGTGATTATGCGAGTACATCAACAATAGGCCTAAGTGAAAAGTCCTATCAATTGTTCTGGTGTTAACAATGGAAACAAAAGCAATGGATTTTCCATATTATTCCTATAGGGATATGACCTCCTTTTTCTCTCTTGCAGGATAATGAAAAACTAATCAGTTCATTACAATTATTAAATATGAAATTAACTTTAAAGAACATTCTCAAAACAAGGTATTAAAGACTGATTATATAATTTGGAGCGTACCTATTCTTTAAAATTTAATTTGGTATACCTTATTACAATAAAAGCAAAAAAATAGAGAATGGAGAAGCAGATGTTTAACGCTTGTTCTTCCAAAGTATTAAATTATTGAAGCATTTACAATTACACTTGACACTTTAAGGTCTACAAGGTCAAACCCTTACGTTGTAATAGATCGACTTAAAGGATAAACATATTCGAAATATATACCATAGTTAAAATACTTTTAGATCAATGCTTTATATATGTCATATTGTAGATACATCTTTGTATTGACCAATCCTCGTTCCCTAATGGATTGGGATACGTATGCCTTGAAAACCCAATTGTTCACCAATTGCCACGAAAGTGCTTTCGTTCATTGTTTCGTCCCTACGTGAATAAACTCCTCTTTGAGTGTTTTCAACACCTGTCCCAACCCTATTGTGAAGTGGAAACCCCCTTTTTTAATCTAAGATAAAGAGTGCATTGAGTACTTAACCGTCGTATCTGATATGTGCCAAATTATATTTGCGTTTACAATCGTTTTTATTACAAAGGAATAAAGGCTATTATCGTATTCAAAAGAACAACAATTCTATATTGTATGCGTTATCAACAACAAATTTATTTGATGCAATCTTTATGAGCCCTATTACCTTGTTATAGAGATCAGTTTTAAGCGTTTTTATGGTTGTTTCAGATGGTATAATACAGTCTCTAGATTCAGGACTTGACTGAATGGAGCCTCTTGTTTTCTCGGCTGTGGAACGTGGCTGAGATTATATACCGATATTATTCTGATGGAGGAATCGATATCCTCATTTCATTATGTTGAGTAACCACTTCAGTTTTTAATCTACTCTCAAGTTCCGTTCCGAGAATAGGTTGTCGACAATCTTAAGAACAGTATCTAAGTCTAACCATTAGGACGATATTGGAAATATATATTTAGTTAAGCAGAAATACAAATATTTTTCGGGTATAATAAATTTGTTTTTATATAATTCTCTATTTAATTTAGACTTTAAACTTATTTGCATACTAATAAAAAAAATATATGAAAAAAGATTATTTTCAAAACAATAAACTTGTATCAGACGTAACGGATGACCTCATCACTAACAATCATTTCCAGGTAACTTTTAGTGCAACTAGAACAACCAGGATAACAGGATTTTTGTCAAGTATTGACTTAATAATCGAGGTCGAATGTATTTGAAATTACGATAGTAACCGAAAATCATGTTTAAACAAATTACAGTGTATTAGATTGAATTATAACTAAAACATCTGTTATGTTGTGATGTAAATATTTATAAAATGTTATTTTCGTCTTTTAAATGTGCTTATATTTCAATTTCCTATTAGTAAAAAACTTTAATCTCAAAACCTTATACTTTTAAAAATAAATATAGTTTTAAACTATTACTAGCAAGATATCTTAAATAGATCAAAAAATATAAAATCCCGACGAAGTTAAGCGAGCTTATCTCCCCCAAGGGAGCCTCCCCTCTCCATTGACAACAGATTATCTCAAAACCACTTCGTTTTGTCCCCATAAAATGTTACTCGAATTTTTAGTAAAACACTAAAGAGTCCTCGATGACTTGATGGAGGAGGAATTTTAAATTGTGTAGATAGAGAAAAATAGTGGTTTGAATACTTAATTTAAAATTAGTAATTAAACAAAATACGTTTATTTTGATTTAGGCTAAACGAATCAAATACTTTCAGGCATTAATTGAAAATTACACATTTTATGATTATTACATCATTATTGATTTATACATTTCATGATTATATTAGTTAGTGTTTTGTGTTTTTATCTGTTGCTTGAGTCATAACGGATAATTTACATACTTATCCAAAAGCCTTGTATACTTTATACAAACAATTTTTATTCTAAGAAGTCACACATACTATTTTCGTATGTATGTACTTACGCTGTAACAGGTACGTTGAAAGCATGCGCCGTATAACTTTAAGACAATAAATAAGTTGTGTAAGTAGGTACCTTTCTGATTTTATCTTAAAATTCTTATTGATTTTAGTACAAAGGTAAAATTTATTTTTATTTTATACTTTATTGTACACCACAAATATATTACAAACAAAGCATAAAGATAGTTACAGACAGTGAAGTACAATGGGCGGACTTATGGCTAATTAGTCCATTTCTTCCAGACAACCCAGTTCCATATAATAATAACATATAACATATAATCTCTATTTACGATTGTAAAAGATATAAGCCTATTAAAAACATGCCACCGTGAAACAAATTAATGCTAACATTGTAAGTGTTAGCAACAAGCATCTTTAACAATATTTAATTTAAAAGCGTGACTTCAATTTCGAGCCCATCCATTATAATAATGGCCGAAACAATTTTGTTATAGGTCAAGGTTATATTAATAACTTGTTATAACTTGTTAGATGAATATTACAGAGAGCTGCTTCAGAGACATTTTAGCCGACATTAAGTAAATCATTACATTATAGCCTATACAGTTCACTGCTGGACATAGGCCTCCACAAGTTTACGCCAAAAATAACGTGAACTCATGTGTTTTGCCCATAGTCACCACGCTGGGCAGGCGGGTTGGTGACCGCAGTATTGGCTTTGTCGCACCGAAGACGCTGCTGCCCGTCTTCGGCCTGTGTATTTCAAAGCCAGCAGTTGGATGGTTATCCCGCCATCGGTCGGCTTCTTAAGTTCCAAGATGGTTGTGGAACCTTGTTATCCCTTAGTCGCCTCTTACGACACCCACGGGAAGAGAGGGGGTGGCTAAATTCTTTAGTGCCGTAGCCACACAGTACATTATTATAGCATATTAAGTAAATAAAAAGTAAAATTTACCATGTACAATTACCATGTAATGTAATGTTACCTGTACAATTAGTTTGCTACGTGTCATTGGCAAAATCATCTGTGCTCATTTGGCACTATTGAAACCCATTAACCCTGAAGAAGAAGAAAAAGTAAGTTGAATACGATATTGTTATATTGCATTATTACTTTTTCTATACTAATATTATAAAGTAGAAAGATTTGATTGTTTGCATTGAATTGGCTCCGAAACTACTGAACCGATTTGAAAAATATTTTCACTGTTGAGAAGCGACACTATCTGCGGATGATATAGGCTATATTATAATATATTTTCAAAAAGGAAAAACATACATGAAATTATTGTTAAAACCTGGGCGAAGCCGGGACGGAATTATAATTTTGATACGCTTTGTTACAGTCAGGATGAATCAAGATTATTGAAACTTCATAGAAGCTGAGGTTATAGTTACCTAAAAAGAGTAATTGCCATACAGAATCTCTGACATCATATGGAATCTCTGACGCGAACGGTGTCGCGTGTACAGCTAAGTAAATTAGATCTCTTGTATAAAAAGCACTATTAAAAGCAGTTTTAAATAAAAGTATTTTGTATAACAAATAAAACGAATTTCAACGATCCTTCAGAATCACTCAGAGCGTGTTATTTTTTATTTCTTTTTGGTATCGCAGGGGAAGCCATTTACGGGTGATATCCAGGACGCCCAGGTAGGCAGTCCTAGAACGTATGTCGGTTTCAGCACTTGGGTGTGCAATACCGATCAAACCCCTGCGGGATCCCTCCAGCGACTGGCTGGTCTCGGCGAAAAGGCCAGACTTCTCCTCCATGGGGACTGTCCGGCACACCTCTGACCAATCTCGACGACGCCGTGTCTAGCTGGACCGGGTTCCCATCCCGGTCCGACACGGGCACAAGGGCATTACTGGAGGCGTATTAAGTAGCGCCTCCTACGCACCCGACTATATCACTCGAAGAACCAATTTAATTGTTTTTAGTAGGGAGATATATATATTTATAAGAACAAGTTAGAATTGTCCTTTTATATTAATGACATTTCCCGCGCTTAGGTATAGCTACATACATACCTAGTACGTGGATGCTAAACACCGGCGGTCGATTCGAGCAGTTTAGATAAAATATAATGCTATCATACTTATTACTAAATATTATACAAATGAGAAAAAACGAGACTAAAAGTAAATGTATATAGTAATTCATTTAATAAAATTATTTAACTACCAATACCCATTCCTATTAAAATTATATCAAAATATAATATTCAATGTGCTCCGAATTTACTATTCATTTGTACAAACATCCGTATAATATTTATTCTCCGTTCGTATTGACGTCGATTCCGATTTATTCCGTCCAATAGAAATGCTATTGGAAGCATAAAAAATCTACACGTCTAATAAATGCTTTTTTTGCTGTCGTCTGCCTCGGAAGCGTACACCGCAGGACATTCGTAGAGAAACAACTTGGAACATTTTAACTTTTTATTACAATTGTAATATTTTATTACAATTAAAGGAGAGTGTTTTAAAATTTCACGCATAATAGTAATGCAATAATATCGCTCAATTTCTATAAAACTAGATTTCCAACCGCTGCTTCATCCACGCAGATTGCAAGATTTTGCTGTTCAGTTTTAATCCGTAAAAATATGGCCTATACTATTAAAAAAAATACAAAATCGGTACAGTAAGTTTAAGTCTACTAAACTAACTAAACTTAATTTATTCATTAGAAACAAACACAAAATCAAATATTTCCTATTTGTCATATTAGCATATCCATATAAATATCAAATATTTAAAATATTATCCAACAAAAACTATTCCCGACTTAAAAAAAAAGGTTAGGCTCAACCAGATCATGTATCTGGATGGGACCAGGATAGAATGAGGCCTGCTGGATCCGGCAAGCTCTATCAGGACCAGCTTTGGTCCAGACAAGGATAGCCTGATGTAAAATGTAATCAAGTATGGTAAGGCATACTGGATCAGGACCCGGTTCGGTCCAGATAAGGGCAGCCTGATGTAAAATATAATCAACTATAGTAAGGTATACTTGATCAGGACCCGGTCCGGTCAAGATCGGGATAGCCTGATGTAAAATATAATCAAGTATGGTAAGGCATACTGGATCAGGACCCGGTCCGGTCCAGATTAGGATAGCCTGAAAGAAATTACGCGAACTGAGCCTGAATTGCATTATTAATGTTTTTAAGCGCACTTGGTATATATACAGTTATCAGGACAGTCTAGCAGGGAGTCCATTTCTACACAGTGGAGCAGTAGTAAGTAATAGGAAATAGTTAATTAATAGTTAATGATTAGAAGTTAATAAATAAAGTTTCATTAATAATAATATTTAATTAACAACATAAAAATAAATAAAAATAATTAATATTTAAAGTAAAAACATAAATAAATAATACATTGGAAAAAATAAACGGAAATAAATATCTTCTCTTTTTTTTTTTATTCAATATTTTTTTAAGAATATACATTCGTGTTTTTTAAATGCTTGTACATTTAAAAGGACCGGACCGAACCGGTTGATCAGGATGAGATGAGATTTCCTGATCTGGACCCGATCAGGAAATCGCATCTCATCCTGATCAGGTCCAGACAAATCATCTGCGTTACATGCCTTATCTAGTCCTGATCAGGAATGATTGGTCCGGTCCTTCTAAGGAAGACGAAAAAATTTCTACTCTGGTATCGGAAACCTTTTGGGTTGGGTTCGATCGATCGATAGTTGGCGTTATTTGATTCATTTATTTAGCAGTTGATGTGCCTCTTTAGACAGTCGATCTGAAAGAGTAAACTCCAGACGTGCGTCGGAGCTGACGCACACTTTTATTATTATGTCTAGTCTGAGTACTAAAAGTAGTTGTGATTTTATTTTGTAAATTATGTAGAAAATGTAAAAACGGAACGGAACGGAGGGCGTTTAATTTATTATTTTCATAGAGTAAATCAAAACAAGACATGGAATTATTCGGACGATGAAGGATGATCATTCGGAGATGTCGGGCACAAATGTTACAATTCAGTTTGCTTTGCGCCTTGCGTTGGGAGTTAAAGTATGACGAAATTTTACCAAATACCGAAAAGTAAGTAAAAATAACAATTCAAAGACAAACCAAAAGTAAAGTAAAAATAATGTTTATTGCAATTATTATAAAATAACTTGAAATCTAGTAAAGTTGGTATTGGTAAATTCCTTGAAATACCAGTTTCCTAAAATACATTTTAAAACATTAGCGCCGCACATCGAATTCTTCAAAATACTTATTTTACAAACATCATTGCTAGCTACTTTATTTGGTCAGCTGTGTATGAAAAATAAATGTCAAGAGCAGATTTTTCTGATCCTTGTTCGGGCCAACTTCAGCCAGAGCATTTTTATTAATAAAAAGCATACCATGCATTAGTAAAGTTGAATTTTAAAATTAATTTCGCATTGAATTTATTCATACTGTATGTATTTTGTGATTTTATTATTTAAAAGTAACACTCATTGACTAGGCCTTATTTACTTATTGTATGCATTTATATGTTATGTTTTGTGTTTTCTATTTTTTTTTCTAACCCGCAGTGGCACAGCGTTGTGGATTAAGCTCCAATCCTTCTCCTACACGGAGAAAGTGTCCCATACCCTGTGGGATGTTACATTAATTAAGAATATGCTTTTTTCAATTCACATAACATTGAACAAATTCCTATATGATTAAATAAACAAAATGAACACAAAACGTAGTCACCGAAATAAATTTCAACATTTTTAAATGCAGAGAAAGATAAACTGTCAGCTCCAGAACATTCGAAGGAGAAGTTCAATGCATTGTTTTAGTTACGTCACCGGCAGATCGCTCTTGATACGTATTGTACTTTTGTTTGTTTTGTATCTGAAACCATTTAATGTTTTATTTTATTTTCAAATTTCGAAAACTTACAACCTGGTTAATAATTATAAAAAGAAAATCAATAATCAAGTTACGGCCAGTTACAAGCTTTCACAACTACTATTAATAATAGTTACATCGACAGTAAAACAACAATTCTATAAATATATATAAATAAAATCAGATAAAAAAACAATATGCAATTAATTTTATACAAAAGCCAAGAACACACTACTTTTGAAATACGAGTAAATCGACTAACTTTGACGTGCGAAAAATCGTTACAAATCGCTCTTTTCAGTCCTATTATCTCATGTTTAAGAGATCAATATCGATCCTCCAGCACGCTGTATTAAACAAACTACAAGTTCTGATCATATATGAATTCTGCCTATAGTAGTGGCAGGAGTGTAAAGACGATCACGTCTTTGAATCAGAGTAGATGGTACGCACAGTCCAATTGTATTTACCAGCTCCGTTACATCCGTGCGTCTCGGTGCGTCGTGCGTGAATAGCGGAACTATAACTTTGCAACAGCGAAAAATAATAACTCTTCGGTGTTGCAAAGGGAGCAAGTGTAACTTTCGGGATAGGCTGAAATAATCCGGCAAATAACTTCTGGAATGATATTGTATAAATATATATACATGATATACACCCTCTCTTTCCGTGGGTGTCGTAAGAGGCGACTAAGGGATACTACAACCTTGGCACTTAAAAAGCCGACTGATGGCGGAATAATCATCCAACTCATCATCATCACTTCAGCCTATCGCAGTCCACTGCTGGACATAGGCCTCCCCAAGTTCGCGCCAGACATCCCGGTCTTCCGCAATCCTCATCCAGCCGACACCGGCAATCTTACGTATATCGTCGGTCCAACGGGCCGGAGGACGTCCCACACTGCGTTTGCCAAGACGCGGTCTCCACTCTAGGACCCGTCTACTCCAACGGCCATCGGTCCTGCGACACAAATGACCAGCCCACTGCCACTTCAACTTGCTAATTCTGTAGGCTACGTCGGTTACTTTCGTTCTCTCGCGGATAGTTTCATTTCTAATCCTATCTTTAAGAGAAACCCCAAGCATAGCCCGTTCCAATCATCCAACTGCTGGCTTTAAAATACACAGGCTGAAGATGGGCAGCAGAGTCATCGGTGCGACAAAGTCAGCTCTGCGGTCACCAACTCACCTGCCACGCTGGGCAGACTGATGGCGACTATGAGCAGGTGGTGACTATGGGCAAAACACATGAGTTCACGCCGTTTTTGGCGCGAACTTGTGGAAACCAATGCCCAGCAGTGGATTGCGATATGCTGAAGTGAATATACATATTAATGTTGCTTAATATATACAACGCTTTTATTTAGTTTATGTATTTAAATATTCATTCGCTATGAATTCGTCTGAATTTGTTAAATCTTGCTTTAAGTATTTAGAATTATGTTAATGTGTATACTCGTATTATAAGATAAATTGTTATTTCTTTAATGTATTTGTTGTAGTGTTATTAATTTATGCTTGTTTATTGTACGCCTTGGTTGTAAACTCTAAGTGCAATAAATGTAAAGAAATATATATATAATTAACCTGCCATGCCATTACCAAAATTCTATATTTTTTATTTAAGTAGGTTTTAATCAAGGCATTCACAATGCATCAATCACGGACATTTTGAAACATCATATCACTAGCCCGAGTAGAAAGTTTTTCGTGTTTCTTAGAAGGACCGGACCAGGCATGCCTGATCTGAACCGGATAAGATATGAAACGCAGATGATTTGTCTGGACCTGATCAGGATGAGATGAGATTTACTGATCGGTTCCAGATCAGGAAATCTCATCTCATCCTGATCAGCCGGTTCGGTCCGGTCCTTTTAAAAAACACGAATGCATATTCTTGAAAAAATTGTTTAATAAAAAAAAGAGAAGTGTTTTTATAAATATGTTACTAAACATAATTATTATGATATTTATTTCTATTTATTTTTTCCAATGTATTATTTATTTATGTTTTTACTTTAAATATTCATTATTTTTATTTATTTTTATATTAATAATTAATTATTATTACTAATTAAACTTTATTTATTAATCTAATAATGAACTATTAAATAAGTACTTCCTACTACTTACGACTGCTCCACTGTGTAGAAATTGACTCCCTGCTAAACTGTCGTGCTAACGGTACCTATATATATTAAGTGCGCCTAAAAACATTGATAGCGCGATTCAGGCTCAGTTCGCGTAATTTCTTTCAGGCTATCCTGATCTGGTCCGGACCGGATCCTGATCCAGTATACCTTACCATACTTGATTATATTTTACATCAGGCTATCCTTGTCTGGACCCGACCTGGTCCTGATAGAGCTTGCCAGATCTGGCATGCCTCATTCTATCCTGATCTGGTCCAGATACATTATCTGGTTGATCCTAACCTTTTTTCTAGTCGGGAGGTCACTACAATTAGAAACAAGACAGGCACTTCAGAAATATAACGTTTATTGTCACTCTACGACAAGCTTTCTTAAGTTTTAAGAGTGATTCGTTTTAATTAAAAGCCATGTAATACAATGAAATAAGTAAATAAAGGTACTAGTCGGTGCTCATGATATTTTTAATTTCGACGCTTCCAAGAAACACTATACCGTGTCAATATATTGTAGGTACAGGCAGGAGCTTCTAAAGAAATAACGAATAAATATAAAATAATTTCTACTACTACTACTCTAACTACTACTAATCTAATTTACAAGTTTAGTAAGTAATGGTATAAACAATATTAAGATATATAAATAACTTATTCTCTTCTCTTAACTTCTTAAACAGAAATTACCAACCACCTTACCAAAAATACCAACCACCTTACCTAAAATACCTAAGTAGGCGTTGTATTTCCCAGAGGTGCTTGAATTGTCTGGAAGTGTTTTAAACTAAAAATAGAATCACCTATATATTTTGACTTTTTGTTGTTTTGACTACACTATGAGGCTTATGCCCAGCAGTGGGGTGTTACAGGCTGAATGCGACTAGACGCGACTTTTGACTAGAACTAATTGTAATTTTTGTATGGGTAAATATATTTTGTATTAAATTAATAATTAACAATAAAGTTATACTTTATTTAATTGTTGTTAAATAGTACTCGTAATAGTTACTTATAAAAATATTTAATAAATTGGTTTTAATTCCATCTCAGTTCTCTGGTTCTAATTACAAACCATATTACTGAGAAGAAGCCGGTATGAAATTCAAAACTTACAATTAACAATTTGTACATTTATAGGTCTAAAAGCTTCTCTCATTTGTTAAATTAGTTCAAATTGAAATGGGGTATTAGTTTCTCGTAATATATTTTACTGTTCCTACATAATTAATTAAAAAAAATTGTATTACTATTTAATATTCCTTGAAATATGAACAGCTAAAATAATATTTTATTGAGTTTTTTTTTGGGTCTGATACACATAA
The DNA here is from genome assembly GCF_905220565.1 of Melitaea cinxia. Taxonomy (NCBI): domain Eukaryota; kingdom Metazoa; phylum Arthropoda; class Insecta; order Lepidoptera; family Nymphalidae; genus Melitaea; species Melitaea cinxia. The sequence goes on from NC_059415.1 coordinate 8,267,495, forward strand.
AACTTTTAATAGTTCTAATATTTGCACACGTAAAAAAAACTGTTTTATATTATTATTATATTTTATTATCTAGATTTAAACAATTCTCTAAAGTAAGTGAAATACGTGTAATTAACATCATTAGTTTTCTTTTCTTTTTTTCTCTAAACTATTATTTTAGAACGAATTAGTTCTATTACGTTACGTAATTAGTTATAACTAAAAATGTAACTATTATTTGACTACTTTTTTTTTTACCTAAACTTTTCTTAAATACAATAGTACTATGAAATACGAGTTGCTCCTTTAAAAAAAAATTAAAATTAGTACTTTATTTTCAAAATCATTTTAAAACTATATCATTTTTATACTAAGGTTCGTGTAAAATTGTCTCAAAAGTCACACAATTTTAAAGTATATTTCGTATATCTCTTTGTTAAATCCCGATCTAGCTTTGTAACAATGAATACACAGCACTACAAAGTCCTGAATTTAAACCTAGGTTGCAGGCAGTTGTAAACTTTAATGGCCCATGACCTATTGTCTCGAAGCGTTACTACATTTCAGTATAAAAGCTCTGGAAACAAAATAAATCGCTTCTTTAATTTATTTCTTGCATTACCAAAAGAGGGTGAGACTGTATATATTCTGTTGGTCTAAAATTAAGAATTTTAATTAAAGTTTTGCGTAACTCCGATTTAATATAAAATGATAACTTCAGATGACATGGCAAATATTTAAGTATGTGTGTAAGTGTTTGTATGTGTATTTATAAATAAGTGCAGCGCAACTTTGTGTTGGCAATTACCACCACTTTCATTATTTGAAATAAAATAATTCCGATAGCATTATTTGAGCTACGTTTAAAGGTTTCTGCAAATTCCAAGTTGAATCAAGTTCTTTGGGACGTTGTTGGATTCACAGGTTCTAGATATGGTAGATTTTGATTTTTTGTCCGATAGATATTGTAGATTTTGACGGTGAATAAGAAAAATACATTAATTTTTTGTATTTCTGTGCTGCCTTTATATCTCAGGTATCTTTATTTTACCAGTGTACCCAACTTTCATTTTTCCAAAGAAAAATTGAGTGATCCCGAGACAAAATTTAAAGAATATTTTGAGCCTCATTAGCCTATATTACGGTAAGGAGGCTGAAATTAATTTTTCGAAATAACTTCCAGAGCCGACACGTATATATACTATCGTGAAAATGAATCTTATTGGTTGTTCGTAAATAGTTGAAGGGAACGTGTAAAAAACTGTAGTACATATAGCAACAACGCTAGTTCACCCTGGGAACATTCAGCTTCACTCAGCCAGCCCCTACCACTGGTGTCTCTAGAAAAATTACCAGTCTTAATGCAAGGAAATAGACTTTAATGGCTGATAAGCAAGATTCATTGAAATTTCGATAGCGCGATCTATCTACGAACAACGCCATCTGTGTTTCATTCTATGAACTTACGCTTACGCTTCAGCCTGTAATATCCCACTACTGGGCATAGGCCTCTTTGCCTATGCAGAAGAAGGATCAGAGCTTAATCCACCACGCTGCTCCAATGCGGGTTGGCGGATATATTCCCTACTATGAGTAACGATAGCTATCAGGTGTACATGATAACAACCGGGACCGACGGCTTAACGTGCTCTCCGAGGCACGGTGGGGAGACCCACAAGGACTGCACAAACACCCAGACCACAGCAAACACCTGTATGGCCAATACAAATGTTTGTCGTGTGCGGGGATCGAACCCGCAACCGCCAGCGCAACAGGTACAATCCATGGGTAACCGTTATGCTAACGCGTCGTCATTCTGTGAACTAATAATAATTAAATATACATTCAACAGAGCGAGCGGAACCAAGATAAGCTAATTAATTATTTATTAATATCAATTTATGGTTTAAAAACAATAAATTCAGCCTCCAGAGTCTACATTTCTAAAATGACTTACTAAAATGTTGGGCATGTGTGAACCTTTTGTATGTATTTGTACCTTATATATGTAAATAAATTTTAAATATAAAACATACTTACATATAAAATAACCGCAAAACTTGCTGCTAAGCGGTAAATACCACTATGTCTGGAACGATTCAAGTTAATACCTTTTAACTTTTCTAATACGTTTTCGAATTAATTTCTTCATTTTTGAAACTATTTCAAAGAAGACGAAGAAATGTATAAATCACATATGTAGCTAAAATCAATATATTTATACACGAATCTGTTTCGTAGAAATCCCGTTATCGGAGAATCCTTGATACCAATCATGATCGAGTCCATCAAAATATTCATAGTGTTTGAAACAATCTCGAGCACCGAGATACAGTTTTCTTTTCAATTCCGAACTGTCGTTCGTCTGGAGCGAAGCGAGCGGAAATAAGGATTGCGAGCAATATGTGGATGTGACATACGTTCATTTATTAAATCAAATCTTGTCAGCTTTGTTCTACGCTATACCTGCACTCAATAAAATAATATGTTCTACTAAAGCAACTCTTTGTAATTATAATCAATTTGTATGAGCAAAGTCAACAACTGCTAGTTAAACTTATTTACGTATTTAGTCGTTTTACTAAATTTAATATTAACGTATTTCTAACTCTAACTAAAATCATTGTGAAAATATATAAACGAAAAGTTTTTTGAAGTTTACTCGTATTATACAAATATTCACTTTTATTTATAAATCTTTACTAATATACAAAATAATGACATAATTTAAAGCTCATCACTTTGTTTTTGAAATAAGAACGTTCCATTATTTTTTCTGCAACCGGAATTTTGGTAAACTCTTAAAAAGTAAGAATGAAAATCTAGTTATAGCAAGTTGCCCTACTAATCTATTAGGGAGTTATAACTCGATACAACGGGCCTGTTTCATCAGGTTATTTTAGAAATATTTTTTATAGTTGTGTGAAATTGGATTATCAAATTTTTTTTTTAAACAGGAGAAAAACGGAGAAGGTCTTCAATTTAACTATATTGTATGTTTCCTCAAATTTTTTGACTCAATTGAAATACTAGTGACACCGCACGAGATTCTTGTTTATACTATAATGTTATCCACACTATTCTCGCTGTTAACTGCTACAGAAAGACGAACGTTCTGTTCAAACGTATCGTATTAGAACAATTTAAAAATGTTTCGTTGTTTATTTTACTTTAATAAAAACAATAAATATGGTTCAGTAAATGATGGTGATTAATTATTAATTTGAATTGTATGCTTGATAAGATTGATAATTTTTGTGAAATGCCTTTTTAAATTATTTTTTTTGAAGTTTATTCCAAGAATCCTCCCTCTTTAAGAATCGATTTTCATATAAGTAGAAAAAAAAATCACTTCATCATCATTATCATTTCAGCCTAATATAGTCCACTGCTGGACATAGGCCTCCACAAGTTCGCGCCAAAAATTGAGTGAACTCGTGTGTTTTGCCCACAGTCACCACGCTGGGCAGGCGGGTTGGTGATGGTGGTAGATTTTACTCCTCATATTTTTTCATGCCGCTGCTGCTGCATGCATGGCATGCTGTGTGGTTACGGTAGTAAGAATATAGCCACCCCCTCTCTTCCCGTGGGTGCCGTAAGAGACGACTAAGGGATAACAAAGGTCCACTAGCACCTTAGAACGTAAAAAGGCGACCGATGGCGGGATGACCATCCAACTGCTGGCTTTGAAATACACAGGCCGAAGACGGGCAGCAGCGTTGTGGATTAAACTCCAATCCTTCTCCTACATAGAGAAAGAGGCCCATGCCCAGCTGTGGGATGTTACAGGTTGAATGCGAAAATAATGCATAAAAAAACCAAACTTACGTTTTCTAATTAACTAACTCTTCTTAAATAAAATAAAAAAAATTCAAGCTATCATGATTGTATTACAATATTAAGCAAAATAACTCAAGTTAATCTATTATTCTCGAACGTGCTTACACAAGATCACGCTAAATTCCAACTGATTTGTTGAAGAAAGACGACTTGAATTCAAGGAGTACAGCTGTCAGTACAGTCTTTACATATTTATTAGCGGAACTTTAGGGCAACAGGATTATACGTACATTGTAAACGTTAAAGTTTGTAAGGATAGGTCGACGGAAACAAGTCTACTACTTTTTCAATCTGAAACTAGTCCTATGATCTTGTCCTATGAAATTTGTTATAGTAATAAATAATAATATTCTTTATTGAGCACCACAAAAGAAAAAACAGTAATAGTAAGAAACAAAGAAGGATGTACAAAGGTTGCTAGAAGACCTCTTCCACATAATCCTTGAGGGTATAGGATAGTACATAGTATATGCGGGCTAGAAAGTGTACCACTAATTTAAGGATTACGAGTATCTAATAACTAATATATATATATATATATATATATATATATATATATATATATATATATATATATATATATATATAATATAAACAGCGACGCGTTAGTAAATATTTGTATTAGCCATAGGTACAGATGTTTGTCCTATTGGAATCCTATTGGAGGTTTTCCTATTTATTTATTCATTTATTTATATTGCTAGATTATCGGTTTGACTAAACAAAAATAAAATCTTGTCACTCAATGCAATGTTATGTGACACTACTTCTATCCGAATTATTTTGCAATTGTTTTATCACACAAGTATTGTTGTGTTCCATTGTTGAGTAAGGTAACCAGTGCTCTGGAAGAATGTCATGTGTAGGGTCTGAAACGCGCTTGTTGTTCTCCTGATGTTGCAGGTATTCTCGCTACGGTAACCGCTCACCATCGGACGGACTTATATGTTTAATTTCCACGCTGCTGGTATTAATCCTATTTTATAATACAATACTCGTTGTACCTATAACCAAAATGCGAAGAACGGCTTTAAAACAATTATTCCATTGATAACTTTAATGTTCGAAAGCATAAAACCCGATTCGAATCAAGTGGAACTGTAAAAGCTCTAATGTCAAACGACCAAGTACCTCCGTGTTACATTCGACATAACTCCAACTTGGATAATAAAGCTGAAACTTCGTTCACTACTGACCCTCGAGTCACAACAAGTTGCTACACTAAATAAACGTTATATTTCATATCTCTTATGTACAATTATTAATTTAAGTAGCTACAGTTTACATATAATATAAGTATATTCATATATCTACTTTTATTTAGAAATAATAGTTTTCTAATGTTTGCACAAATCCGTGACCATGGTTGCTATATTCGAAACGTAGGGCATTTAAAAAACCTAATAAACCGCAATAAAATCCAAAAAATATGTTTCACTACACCATAATTTTTTTACTGAGTAATCTAATATCATCCACCAACTTGCAGTGGAGCAGCGTGGTGGATTAATCCTTCTCCAATCCTTCTCCTACGTGGAGAAAGAGCCCTATGCCCAGCAGTGAGATGATACAAGCTGAATGCAAATCTACTATCGAGATAAGTTTAAACACAAAGTAGAAAAAAGACTCCTCATATTATAAATGCAAAGTTTGTGAGGATAGCTGTTTGTTAAATTGTCACTCAAAAACTATGAAAGCGATTGTAATCAAACTTAGTACAAAGTGCGGTGGAGACCGCGTGTGCAAGGCAAAGCGTCAAGTAGTAGATACTGACACCGTAATTTAGTTGATTGTTATTTTTATAAGATACCATGCATTTATCATGGTTTCATCCTTGATTTTGTTAGGCTTTACAGGTCGATAATATAGAGCTTCCCTTTTTGTAATGGTTACGGTTAGTCAATGAAATTTACCCTCAAATCTTTGAATTTTTTTATTACCGATATTCTCTTTTGTGAACCCAATAAAAATCGTGCTTTATGATTAAAAAATACTTGCTTTTCCGACGTTCTGCCGTCCTAACAAAACAGGAAACTTTTCGTATTTTAGCAAAATTTACTTAGAAACTGTTCCTAGATGTAGAGAACAAGCTCTCTCAATTATAAAAACCTTCTTAAAAACCTTACAAAAAATAAATTACTTTTTTTTTATCGGTAAAGTCGTTGTCGACTTTATATTGCGCGAACAATGAAAAAAAAGGATTCATTTATATATATTTTTTTGTCACTTATAGATATATTTTTTTGATATGTCAACTATAACTTTCGACCTTCGAGGCATCTTTATAAAACATCAATCCATCAAAAGTATATCCCAAAGGAACATCTCCGCTTTCGAGTACGTCGTAAAATTTACTGACAATGAGATAAAAACAACCAAAGAAAAAATAATGTTAAAATGTTTATAATAGTAGATTACAATTTATTTAGTGTTACGCAAAGTCCACATTTCGAAAACGGAGAACTCTTCGGCGACCTGTGCTCTGCACACGATCTGGTGATCGGAGGAACCCTGTTCAAGCACAAGGAGTGCCACAAAATCACCTGGATTTCTCCTGATGGTGTGACCCGAAACCAGATCGATCATATTGCGATAAGCAGAGCATGGAGAACATCGCTACTCGATGTTAGGAACCGTCGCGGCGCGGATGCGGATAGCGATCACCATCTTGTTGTTGCTGATGTACGTCTCAGGATGGCAGCAGCTCGACGTAAGGTTGAGAAGGCATCCAAAAAGTTCAATTTGCAGATCCTGAGGAGCGAAGAGGGAAGAAAGGAGTTTAGTATCTGCCTTCGCAACCAATTTGAACTTTTGAAAAACCTGGAAGACGAGGACATGGACGAAGCTTGGGAGCGTATGCGTACTGCCTTCACTAAAGCGGGCGAAAAAGCCCTAGGCTATAAACACTCCAAACAAGAACCTTGGATGTCCCAGGAGCTGTGGTCTGCAATAGAGAAACGGCAGAGTATAAAGCTAGACCTGCTGGCCGCTAATAACTTTACCACCAAAAAGACCCTCGATGAAGAATACGCAGCCATACGTCTCCAAATTCGTAAATTGTCTAGACGCGACATACGACGCGCCGCCGACGAGCTAGCCGACCGGGCCAACGCAGCAGCCAAGGTATCAAACATGAGGGAGTTGTACGACGTCACTAAGCGTTTGTGCAACAAGTCACGTCCCTCCAAAAAGCCGCTGAAGGACGCCACGGGACAGCTGCTTTGTACTACAGAGGAGCAACTTAAACGATGGACCGAGCACTTCTCCAACCTATTAACCCAATGCCAAACTCAACCGACGACTGTTCCAAACAGCCCAGGACCACTCCTGAATCTGCCAACGACTCCACCTACATACGCAGAAGTAGTCGCTGCCATCAAACAGCTCAAGGCAGGAAAGGCGCCAGGAGTGGACAACATCAACGTGGAACTCTTTAAGGCGGACCCGGCTAGGTCAGCCGAGATACTCTGTCCCCTCTTGCAGCGCGTTTGGGAGACGGAGCGTGTCCCCTGTGAATGGAAGCAAGGTTTGCTCGTGAAGGTACCGAAGAAAGGTGACTTGTCAGTCAGCGATAACTGGAGAGGCATAACGCTCTTACCAACTGCTACTAAAGTACTGGCAAAAGTAGTTCTTAACCGTATGGCCCCAGAGATTGTGAAGACACTTCGGGAGGAGCAGGCCGGGTTCCGTTCTGGACGTTCATGCACTGACCACACGAACACCTTGCGCGTACTCATCGAGTCGTGCGTGGAGTGGCGAGCCGAACTTTTCCTGGCTTTCGTCGACTTCGAAAAAGCCTTCGACTCCGTGAAGTGGAGCGCACTGTGGTCCAGCCTCAGGCGAAGAGGAATACCGAGCAAGTATATAGGTATAATCCAGTCCCTATATAATGGCAGTACTTGCAGAGTTGTGCACGACCAAGCCCTAGGGGAACCAATTTCGATGACTGCAGGAGTCAAACAGGGCTGCCTCCTGTCGCCGCTGCTCTTCGTCATCCTGCTCGACGACGTCATGCGGAAGGTAACCGAGACACCTAGAGGCATCGCATGGAGCGATGGCTCGCACCTGGAGGACCTCGAATACGCGGACGACATAGTGTTGATCTCATCTTCACTGCCCGATCTACAAATGAAGCTGAACTCATTACGAGAGGTAGCTCAAGATAAGGGGCTACGAATCAATACTAGGAAGACCGTCGAAATGCGTGTTCAGTCATGCGACAATCGCTCCATCACACTCAACGGTGCACCACTGGAAACTGTCACGAAATTTGTATATCTCGGCAGCACCGTGACCAACAGTGGGGGCTCTGAAGACGACGTCGACGCGCGAATCAAAAAAGCGAAAGCCACCTTTGCCCAATTAAAACCGGTCTGGGATTCGAACGTGCTCACCCGGCGGATCAAGATTTCCCTTTTCGATTCCTTAGTGAAGTCTGTCTTGCTCTTCGGCTGCGAGACATGGAAAGGGACAAAGGGTCTGACGCACAAGCTACAAGTGTTCGTCAACAAATGCCTTAGGTTCATCCTGCGCATATTCTGGCCGAACACTATCAGCAACGAGGATCTCTGGAATCGATGCCACCAAATCCCGATTAAGCAAGAAATTGCTCAGCGGAAGTGGAAGTGGATAGGACACACTCTCCGAAGACCAGAGGATAGCGCCGCCAGGGTCGCGTTCACGTGGAGGCCGCGCGGGAGTAGGAGGCGGGGCCGGCCGGCGCACACGTGGCAGCGGACTATCGACGCCGAGCTGCGAGCGGCCGGGCTTAGTTGGAGGGACGTGGAGCGAGAGGCACAGGACAGGAGTGGATGGAGACGTCTCACGAGGGCCCTTTGTACCACTGGGGTACCTTAGGAAAGCAACAACAACAACAACAACAAAGTCCACATTTAAAGATTTTATCTATTTGTAGATTTATTTTATTATTATTGCTATTACAAAGTATCTATGTATCACGTTCACCTGGTAGCGATCGTTACTCGTAGTAGGGAATATATACGCCAACCCGCATTGGATCAGCGTGGTGTATTAAGTTTTGGTCCTTCTCCTACATGGGGAAAGAGGCATATGCCCAGCAGTAGGATATTACAGGCTGAAGCGTAGCGTATCTATGTATGTTACAACTACACCATAAATGTGAAACTTTGAATAGATGTTTTTTACTCAATCATGTGATAACAAATGAACGGATCGTGATAAATTTAGCACAAAGATATATTGTCAAAGACGGTTTTTCTATCTTGGAAATAATACACAAACGCCTAAACCTAACTTCATACGAATTATTTCCTTTATTCAAAATTTAAAATTGTAACGTTCATGTTATTTAGTCAGACAATACACGAAATTCTTATCATACGAGTCGTCTTTTATTTCAAAGCAAAAGTAAACGTTAATAGTTTTAATACCGATTGATCTTGAAATCGAATACTACGCGAGATATCTGAATTACGAACAATATATATACAGTCGAATTGAGTAAACTCCTCCTGTTTGAAGTCGGTTAAAAACCTAATAAACTGCGATAAAATCCGAAAAAGTTCATTATGATGAGTGAAATTCGCGTAAACATTAGTAAACAATATCAAAAACTCTTCTTAGAAATTCAAAGAATTCAGCATTTAGCACCGACGGTCAGCGTTACTCCAATATCAGTCTAGAAAGTAATAATAATAACCAATAAACGTCGAAATCTACGCGAATCAGCGCGGCTGGTCGAATTAATTTTGAAGTAGAGTTATACAGTGTCCCATAGCTCTTTAATACCGTATCGTATTCGGATTTGGTGAGCAGAAAACGTAATGAAACTACAAATTTAAGTTATGAGTTTTTTAGTGTAAGTTAATATTTATCAGCTATGCTCGCTCGTATGACAAATTGCTGTTATTAGATATAGGCAAAAAAAGTTTTCAAAGAACCAATCTGGTCTACAAATGATCATACCTACTACATAAAATATTTTTCTAAATAATATAGTTTGACAGGTAAAGGCGCGAAATTACATCGCCGCCATCTTGCGTAGAAAGTTCCAGTATGGTTTCCATAACAAGGATATTATTAACTGGGTCTATAAAGGTATAGATTGACGCGTTCCCGTCCAATGGCGCGTAAAACATCTATTTATCGGGGACTTAACAGCTTATAAACTTTATCTTTTATACAGCCGGGTTTCATGAACTCTATAATATTTTTGTTATGTCGGAAAATGTCGTCTTGGTTGGTAACGAGATTAAAATTGGCGAAGACGATTATTATACACGAAAATCTTTTTTAAATTTGATTATGGGCTTTTTCGAATATTTTTGAATTAAACTTTTTTACGAGGTGTTGGCGCAACGGTCACAACACTGGTTTGTGGTTGTTGCGCTGGCGGTTGCGGGTTCGATTCCCGCACATGACAAACATTTGTATTGGCCATACAAATGTTTGCCGTGATCTGGGTGTTTGTGCAGTTCTTGTAGATCTCTCCCACCATGCCTCGGAGAGCACGTTAAGCCGTCGGTCCCGGTTATTATCATGTACACCTGATAGCGATCGTTACTAATAGTAGGGAATATATCTGCCAACCCGCATTGGAGCAGCGTGGTGAGTAAGAGCTGATCCTTCTCATACACGGGGAAAGAGGTCTATGCCTAGCAGTGGGATATTATAGGCTTCAGCGTAAACATATATTATACATAGGTACATATTAATGGAGCTAAAGAAGTTTTATTTCTGTCGTGTGGTCTAGCACAATCTTTTTTTTAAAATAATCTATTATTTTTACTAGAAAATACGAATAGAATTTTTCTCCTATCTATTATTTACTCTGAGTAAAATGAAATGTTAAAGGTCAAAATGTTATGTTTTTTAAAATAATCTATTATTTTTACTAGAAAATACGAATAGAATTTTTCTCCTATCTATTATTTACTCTGAGTAAAATGAAATGTTAAAGGTCAAAATGTTATGTGTACAATCTCTTTCCTTCTAGACATTCTGATCAACATGGTCATAAGTTGTTTTATTATTATAGCCTAGGTAACTTTTAAAGGTTGGTACTTACGATCCATTACACTGTAGTAATAACTATAAACGTAAAACTAAATGTGAACTATCTAAGATTTTTTTGGAGTCTACTCCTGAAAAGTCGATTTTCATATAAGGCCCCCGGTATGAAAAAAAAGACGTGTGGCACTCGGGGACTGCCGCGATAAAGCTATTGCATAGCATTTATATCAACTTATGCAATTATAATTATTTATTTATTTTATTTATGCAGTATTTCTTTTTCTTTGATATTAATTCAAGTTACACTTTTTGAGCGTGGTGGGTGAGAAAACAAATTTTTTTCTTTTATTAAATAAATAAAAAGTTAATATTGTTTAAAATATTTTTATTATTTTACAATACATGTGGGTTTTATTATCTTACAGTAGCTGTTGGTTATTCAGGAATATTTATCATTGAAACTATAGGTTTATGATAACTGAAATAAGAAACATAAGTTTGCGACTTAATATCCTCTAAATACCTAGAAAATACCTACCTACCTAATGTACATAAATACCTATACACCTATATACTTTCTCATAAACAGCTGCTTATGTATTCGTCCGATTTCGGAGCAGCTCATCTCGATTCGTGCGAGTTTCGTAGAGTCGTACAATACGTCTAATCGCACGCACACAACGCCGTGTCGAAGACTGCCGAACTGAAACGACGTTAGACGATGCACGGCCTTCAAGTCACACCTCCGTGCCCGTCGGAGTGGGGAGCGTGAGGTTTTTTCGTTACGGAATTTCTGGATTCGGTCCCCGCGCTCAAGGCCCGCGATAGAAGCTATGCAATAGCTTAAAAATATGAGAAGTAAAATTTACTGAACGAATGAACTCGTTACGTTCCTCATAACGCCATCTATCGCGTAATGTCTAAAAGCGTAAAGAAGTTTTCCTGTAACGCCATCTGGTCGTAACGTATCATCTATATATGGCGTTATTTGATTCGTTTATAAAGCATTTGACATGGTGTTAATCTTTTTCTTAGCCTAGTAAGCCTTTTTTGTGCCTATTTAGATATTCGATCTGAAGGAGTAACTGACACACACTTTTTTTTGTAAATAAACGCTTCACACTCATCTAAGAAAATAAAGATAACATTGACTAAATACAATATTAGGCGTTTAAACTATTGACACAACTATAGATATACACTGACTGACTACAGATATTACTACAAATTAACTGACCAAGGGCCTGTTTTACCAGTTGCGGATAACACTATTTGACGGATTACAGTATCCGATGGTAATTTTTTTAAAATTCATTGTTATTTTTTACCATCGAATTAAGGACGAAATAAGGACGCTCCGAGAAGCCTGTGAACGCCCCAGGAGGCTTCTGAGCTTCTGTAAGGAGTGGAGAGGTCTGTCTTTTCATGCATAACGGACGACCTTTGTGTCTAAATGCGGAAAACCGAGCCCACAACAATACAATACAATACAATACCATCGAATGCTACTATATTTATGTGATATTTCTATTCTTATATCTTAAATATTATATATATCTTAAAGATGAAGTTTATTAATTGAGGAGAAACAGATCCTAATGGCCTATTCTACCTCCCGCTGTCAAAGTCTATTTGTATCGTCATCCGTCAAATAGCGTTATCCACAACTGATAAAACAGGCCCTAACTGTTTTGAGTTTGTTGTAAGTTTCATTTTCTATACTATAATAATATTATAAAGAAGAAATATTTGATTGTTTGTTTGCATTGAATAGGCTCCAAAAGTACTGAACCAATTTGAAAAATTATTTCCCTGTTGCGAAGCTGCACTATCCCCGGGCGATATAGATTATATTATATGTTGCAAAAAGTTGCTTGTTAAATACCCGTGCGAAGCCGGGGCGGGATGCTAGTGATACATATATATAACGATCGTCTAGAAGTGAAGTACGCTATAAACAATCAAATAAAGTGTACGATAGTTGGTCGCCATAGTGGTATGACAAAATTTTAGCTTATTATCTGTAAATTGTGACTTGATGACCGGCAACCTAAGCATAACAAATGTTTGTATAGGTCATGTGCATCTGTGTATCATCTTATCATGGTACCACACTTAAGATATCTCCTTTTCAACAAAAAAAAACATTATCAAAATCGGTTCATAAATGACGAGGTTATCCTCGAACATACACGGTCGAATTGAGTAACCTCCTCCTTTTTTGAAGGTGGTTAAAAAATATAGTATTGTTATTTATTCATAATTTGAATTCGATTTTAAAGTATCAGAAATCCTGTGAAACGTATCTTGTTACTTGTTACAATCGTTTTTCCTCTCGTTATCGGAGTTTTAGCGAATAAAGTGTCGTCTCGATACAGCTTTAATTAAAATTTTGCGGTTCTCGTAAAGCGTTATCTGCACTTTTATTTTTTATTTTCATTCGTGACGCGGTATTTTAGTAATAGTGTTTCGTTTTTCGCTTCAAAAGGATTTTAATGAATTTTTTATATTATTTTATTCGTATCTACAATATAATAGATACTGGTTTGATATTTGCATTTTGATATAATATCTGACTAATTTTAATAATGGTAAAAAACTGGAGGTAAGTACATATTTTTATACTATTATTAATTAAAATACTATCCTGATTATCGAAATTTTCCATAATTACGTATTTAACACACATGAAGACGATGAAATAATTCAGCCATTTTGAATTGATAAGAATACTTTAAAAACAAATTAATGTACTTTATATATCCTACTAATATTATAAACGCGAAAGTTTGTATGTATGGATGTATAGATGTATGGATGTTTGTTCCTCTTTCACGCAAAAACTACTGAATGGATTTTAATGAAAGTTTACAATAATATAGCTTATACACTAGAATAACACATAAGCTATAATGTTTACAGATAGTGTGTGAAGTATCCAAAATATAACGATAATTGTCAAGTAAGTCGGAAAAAATATCTGCCATCTGCGAGCTATTCTGTCGTGCGCGTGCGGTGCAAAAGCTGTAGTGTTTATAGGTACGTAGGTCTATAATATATAAGAGAAATGTTTATCTTAATTAGTCCTACAAAAAAGTGCACGACAGCATATATCTATCTTTTATGAGTAAGCCATTAAACAACACATAGGTGATACAATAAAAATTGATAATATATTTCTAATGCACATTTGGTAGTAGTAAATTGATTTTTATGCCGCAGAACCAATTTTGGAGAATTTTGGTATAAAGATAGATATTGAGAAGATAATAAGCTACTCGAAGTACTTACTAATCCTGCGCAGACGAAGTCGCGGGTACCAGCTAGTAAGCAATAAATTTCTTACGCGTGATGAGAGTAAACAAGTTACCTTACCGAAGAGCATATCGAAATAATACTGTTTTAAATTAGGGCTTGTAGGAACAAGTACTCACCATAGGATGGTGAGTATACATTACTCAGAGTTGCCGAGATTTCGATGTGATACACGTGGTACTTCAGGCGCCCATAGGCGATGGTATCGTCCATAGGCTAGGGTAACCGCATCATCAGGCATATTGTAATTCAATCTTGTAATAAATAATTGTGTCTAATATTAAATTAAAAATAAAAAAAAATCTGACGTCAAATAACATCGACAAGTGTAGTAATCTACACTTTATTAATAGTATTTATAAGTTAACATTTAAATGTTCCGTCTCCAAAAGCAGCAGCTTTCGATTAAAAAGAAATCATAAAACCCGGTAAAAATACATAAAAAATACAATCGAATTAAGTCCCTCCTCCTTTATTGAAGTCAGTGTAAAAGCAAAGAAGTTCACACAACTCGAAGACAGACGCCATTGTACAGTCAGTCTCAGGGCGACACTTTCCAAAATCCTTTTCATAAGTTTATATTAATTGACAAATATAATACAACGTGTAACTAATATTAAAATGAACGTCAATTTTTATTGTTTTTTATTTGAATAACAACGGAAAACATTCTTATTACGATATTTATGAAATGCGAACATGTACGCGATATTTTTTCAGAAAAAAGATGTTTACGACAGAAAAACGCGTCTCCAAAGCAATACAAATAACATTTACATACATTGCATCGAACACACAATGTTCGCACATAAAAATGCGACGTGCTTTTTTAAAATTTTTATAAGCCACGGCGCGACAATTTTTTTCGCTCAGTCAACACTTTCGAGTTTCGCTACGCTTAAAATCTGAGCTTAAAACCGACGGCACATGCTTTGTTAAGGGGAGGCAGGTGTTTATGGGGAAACCTGATGACGTCATCTAATCTTGAAATATCTTCGTTGCAATCTTAGAAGCGGTTAAGGCGATGTTTGATATGCTTTGGGCTTATTTCACTTAGTAAAATTTAGATAGTTATCTGAAATCCGTATGGGAGGAGTTATAAATATCTAATGTGTCTTTTCTGTTATACTATCAACTTTAATTTGTCTGATATTTCTTTTGTATATACCAGTGAAATTCAAATTGAATATTTTTTTATAAAATAAACTTTTGAAACTCTCTCTTATTTTTTTATAAGACTTGTTCTTTAGTGTATGTTTGACAGTAGTTTAGAAATTATTGTAAAGTTGAAAAGACTTGAATCTTAAACTAAAAACGATTGAGACTTTTTTTTTCGAATTCGAATTTTAAAATATATATTTATAAATTAAAAATATCTACCCTTTAAGAGGAAAGGACGTAAACCGTGCATAATTAATATCTTCGAGCGGACACACGCTGCATATTCATGAGCCTGACGCCTCAGCATAAAACTAGATTATTAGAGCGCTTTCAAATGTCACTGCTTTTTTGTAACAATATTACGTGGCTAGGTTGAGACGTTAATTGTATGCAAACAATTTTGTTGACGTGGATGTACGAGGACATCGATAATTATAATTTTATACTTGCTGACCCTACAGACGTTATTCTGCCTCGTAGAAATAGTTAATACCTACGTTTGCTTATTTGCTTCGCTATTTACTTAAACTTTTATTCCATAAGAACCGTTTACAAAATATTAAAAAATTAAAAAAAAAAGCCGAACTGTCCGACCTTGTGGTTACACAACTTATGTATTTTTTTTATACGACTTCGTCGGAAACAAAACAACAAATCGTATGGTTATATGGGTAACAAACGTAAGCTACAGACGATGGTAAGCGGTTTTCGTAGCTTTTAGACGCCTGCAACACCATTAAAAGTGCGTTCTTGACCTAACACCCCCGACCCTCTCCAGGAGCTCATGTCTCCCCTCTCACCACAGGAACACTACCCTAATTGAAAGCAGTATTATTTATGTGTGCTTCTGTAAGGTTAAGGTACTTCTTGAGTCGGGTGGCTCCAGATTTTGAGCAGGGTATTTCCTGCTATCACTCACTTACTTCAGCCTATCGCAGTCCATTGCTAGACATAGGCCTCCACAAGTTTGCGTCAAAAATGGCGTGAACTCATGTGTGTTGCCCATAGTCACCACGCTGGGCAGGCGGGTTGGCGACCACAGGGCTGGCTTTTACGCAACGAAGATGCTGCTGCCCTTCTTCGGCCTGTGTATTTCAAAGTCAGGAGTTGGATCGTTATGTCGCCATCGGTCGACTTTTTAAATTCCTTGCCTCTTACAACACCCACGGGAAGAGAGCGGGGCACTATATTCTTTACCGCCGTAACACAAATTAATTATGTAGTATAGGTGGTTTAAAAAGCCCCTTCGGTTATATTTATTCTTTTTATTGGTACATGGATTTGGACTGGTATCAGCTTATATCAAAAGAGCGGACACATCACATTACACACACTTGTGTATAGCTCTTTACGGTTTAAGCACTCTACTAAATTAATATTGCAAAAATTCAAATCGTTACAGCTTTTACTAAATATAAAATGAAATTTCCAACTCTACTTTTCTACACATATAGAATAAATGAGATAATTTTATCATTGTTCATTAGGCAAATTGTGCAATGTTGCACTGTAAACGTTTTAAACACACGCTTACCTAATTGGACTGGCACTACAGGAAATTCACGAATATTTTGTTTCAAAGCTTTATATCTCAGTTATTTTTAAAGATTTTCTGTCTTTGTTTTTATAGAGGGCTTGTTCGAATGTTGAACCAATATTACACATTTGCCACAATATAAAATTAACTATCATAAAGGTCCCTGTAAAATAATTTTAACTTTTTTTGTACGGAACTCTCAGTGCGCAAGTCCTACTCGCACTTGGCCGGTTTTTATTTGCATATTAATCATCTTTCTGAATTCCAGATGTCTTTTCTATTTACCCTAACCTCCTAAATAATGGAGTTTATTTGTTTGTAATTTTTCTAACAGGTATTTTTTTCTCTATCGCACAGCTCTGTCGTTTACGTCTTTGAGTAGACAGTGGTTTTTTTCGTTAGTTCAATAATAATATCAATCAAAATAATGTTAATAGTAGTTTACTATGCTCATAGTAAACTACTATTAACATTATTTATATTTTAATTTTATTTTCTTTAGCAGACTTTCATAACATTTACGCAGAATATTGATCCAAAATCTATTTTATTTTACATTGATTTAACACAGCCAATAGTTTTCGATGCTATTTAGTAGTAACGTACAGGAAAACAACGATGAAAATTTTATAATATTCAGCGGTAAGGGTTTGTAGTATTTGGCATAGAACTACATTTATGTACCGTAATACCTAGGTTTATACACCCGTTAGGCTTCTAGCCAAACAGATCTTGTTCGGGATTACATGTAGAACATCCACCACTATAATTTAAGCCTTAGAACCATTATAAATAATGGAAGTGACTTGAAATATGAGGTTATATTATGTATTACAAAATTTAAAAGATTGTTGATTTTTGTTAATTGCAAGAAGGGCAATGGGCTTTGCGTTTTTTGCGTATTCTTTGGCTTTAGTCTAGAGCATGGAGCATAGAGGTCTAGAGTCTAGTGAGTTGTATAGTATCATGTTTTACACCGTGAGTTTGTGGGTATTTTTATTTTCTGTTGCTTTTATAAGATTTTTCGTCATTCGAGAAACTATAGAAATATATTTAATAGAATACATAGTATGTATTAACATTTAATTGTTTATGAAATAGAAATGGAATAGAATATGGATCTAATACGAAAATCTAACGCCTTTTTATCATGTCTAGCCCATTATTATCGATCGGTAGGTAGTTTATTGAGGAAACATAAATACTATTCAACATTGCGATATTACTCAAAAGAACGGCGTTGTGACAGTATACATTTCAATGCTCATCACGTACTTGTCAGTTTACTTGTAGTATTGTTATGTACTACATAATCATCGTTTTTTTTTTCATTAATTGATAAACCTGAGGATGTCTGCGTCTTTAGTATAAAATTAGTAATATCTTGCATGAAATACAGCGTCACTAAGTCACTCATCTTTATGAACTATGTAATCCTGCACCGAATAATACGGTACTAACCCCTAACCTATCTAACTTCAAAATTAGGGCGTTTATTGGCATATTTCGTCTGCAGCACTATTCTAATACAGGTTAATTTTTTTTGTAACGAAATTATGTCTATAAATGGTCTAGTTTTAAAGCTATATAGGTTAGGGTTATTTTTTTTTTATTTTTTTCATGTCATGTTTATCACTTCAATATCTTTTTATTTTTACTTATTTATTATCATATAAAATGAACTGAAAAATTGAATATTTTTTGTATATAACAGTAAATAAATAAAAATAAAATATATTTGAGTAAAGAACATAACATGAAATAAGGATGTATGGTCTTAGATCTTTGCCTTTACAGTTATTTAGACAAAAACAATGAATTTATGCTTACATTACTTTGGAGCGAAACGATAATGTGGCGCGTAATTTTTTCAAAGCATCTATCTCTCAGTCGTTAAACATCAGTTGTATCGTTTGTTAAAAAACCGTGTGAAAGCGATAAATTAACGTGTGAAATGTAAATATCACGTGCAAAATGTGAAAAAAAAAACATGTGAAAGCTACGGAACGAAGCATGAGTAACGCAAGTTGTTGATCTTGCAGTCGAGATCGTTTTTACGTACTCCTGTTCGATAATAACTTATTAAAGTTGCGAAACTATGCATGAGTGGCATTTCCCGTAGCGCCGGAGCTAAGGTGGAATCAGACGCGGAGCTCGAAGGTATAATAGCTTTAAATTCTTCCTCTAATCTTAAAACTTTAATCATGGATATCTCCATAACCATGGGGTTTCGAAGTGTGGCAGTGTTACCTAATACAGCTTCCCATCTAACCTCCGCCCTCCACCCCCAAAAACCCCATAATTCGATCGTACTTAATCTAAAGTATAGCCTGTGTTATTATTGTCAAGACAAGGTTTTATAAAAGAATTGTAAAAAAATCGATATATTAACAACAAAAAAATAATAAAGTGGTTCGAAGTTCGCCGGGTTAGCTATATCATGACATAGCAACGCAAACTGTATGCTATACACCTAAAAGCTTCTGCAATGAAAACAAAAGAAGATGAATAAGTATGTACACATACATACAGATCAATTATTCAGATACGCAGTGTACTGGGAACTTAATTGATACAATGTTTACTGTAGCTCATAGCTGGGGACTGTTTATTTTACTTAAGTTGTGTTTGTCTTATCTACATTAGTTTTAACGTAAACATAAGATAATTAGTTTATTTGCGTTACGAAAATAGTGAATCATCGCTAGTACTCAGCTTAGCTACGGCTTTTGATCAATTAAACTGTAGTAAATTAGAACTCCTGTCTGAAGGACTTACTTCTTAATTTAGCTGTTCAATATGAACATGTATTTAGTAAATGGGAGACTAATTTCTCTTAATCCACCACGCTGCTCAAATTCGATTTGGCGTATATATTCCCTGCTATGAGTAACGATCGCTATCAGGTGTACATGATAACCACAGGGACCAACGGAGACTTAACGTACTCTCCGAGGCACGGTGGAGAGACCCACAAGGACTGCACAAACACCCGGCCAACGGCAAACATCTGTATGTATTATGTATTAGTGACAACGTTTAATCACAATTTCCTTAACACGAATAGACTATAATATTAATTAGATTAATGCCTCTTTATACAGTCTTGCAGATTATATCAATCTGTTGATTAGCTTAGTCACAGTTAGCCGATAAAGATATCGTTTTCATTAGCTGAGGGCGAAGTGAAGAGGTCATTCTGGATGATATATTTTACACAAACAATGACAATTATTGTTGAATTAATTTAACAAAAGAATTATTGTTCAGTTCGCAGACTTATAAAATAAATAAATTTTTAAAATAAAAGTGCCCTAAGCTACTTCTTACTACATCAGCTGACAGTGAAAGTCCCGTCAAAGTCGGTTCAGCCGTTTCAGAGATTAGCCGAAACAAATAGATAAACAGACAGACAGACAGACAAAAATTATAAAAAATGTTATTTTGGTATATGTAGCGTGTATTCATCCAAATGCATTTGGTAAAAAGCGGTTATTTTAATATTACAAACAGACACTACAATTTTATTTATTTGTATAGATATCGATATTTGTGTCACATTATGAACCGACTTCGAAGAAACGAGGAGGTTCTCAATTCGATTGTATTTTGTAATAATTTTTTTCTGAGTGTAATGTTTGTTTGACGTTTCTTTTCTATTCGAAAGCTTATGCGTGTGGTTTGCAAGCTTTTTCATTGCGAGATCTAAGGTATAGGTTTCGACTTATTCCCAAAAATGAGTATTGTACTGCTTGCTTGAATAAATTGAAGTTTATGACTTTTATTAGTAAATGTTATAATGAAATATGGTTTCTATAGGAATTAATTGAAATTCTTTCGAAAGTACAAAAACCTTGAAGAAGATCACAGCTAAATAGTACCGCTTTCAAGTAGTGGTGTATTCCTGTGGTGAGTAAGGCGACCAGAGCTTTGGGGTATTTTTTGGGGTCGGCAACGCGCTTACGAAGCTTCTGGTATTGCAGGCGTTTATAGGCTTTGACGCCGCGTTGGCGTAACGGTTACAGCCATGGATTGTAGCTGTTGCGCTGGCGGTTGCGGGTTCGATCCCCGCACATGACAAACATTTGTATTGGCCATACAGGTGTTTGCCGTGTGCGGGTGTTTGTGCAGTCCTTGTGGGTCTCCCCACCGTGCCTCGGAGAGCACGTTAAGCCGTCGGTCCCGATTGTTATCATGTACACCTGATAGCGATCTTCTCCTACATGAGGGAAGAGGCCTATGCCCAGTATATATATTACAGGCTGAAGCGACACGATTCCGTGTGGTGCCAGCCGAGTAGAATAGCACCACCCCTTTCTTCCCGTGGGGGTCGTAAAAAGCGGCTGAGGGATAAATCTGACTCAAAATCATCAAGGTCCTGGAGAGGAAAAACTTCATTTGAAACCCGGAATGGGGTCTCCGTCAGGCATTTGTGGCATAGCTCTAAAATGCGAAAGACTCCTGCAGCCGAGCTGACTCCACACGTATCGACTCGTCGTTCCTGTGGGCCTAGCCAGTGAGGACGAGAGGGTGGCGCAGAGCTAAGGCAACTCTGCGTTTTACTGAAGATTGTACTAGGCGACACAGTGTCTGTCACACATTGCTTAAATCGTCTGCAATAGACGGACCAATGATGATGATGATATTTCGGATGGAACCGAAACTTGTTGCAGAATTGGTGAAGGCGGGATATGATCCTTAGGATCCTTATCCTCACTAGGTCGGCCGTCAGACATGACTAAATAATACTTCTGTGACTCAGGTGTGACACCAATCACTTTAACTTGAGGTGTTGACGGAGCGAGTGCCTCGGTCCGAATGAATCCCCGCTACGCGGTGCACGTGTTTATAACGATCCATCCCCACCTCTCGCCTGACTCACGGAGTGGTAGTAGTGGTAATGACGTATCGCAACACTTGCTTACGTTTGTAAACAACTTTGTTTATTTACGCCGACACGGCCATTCTGCAAATAGGTCACCCTCGACCTATCAAACAAAATAAAATCTGCAGTACATTTTAGCTGACCAAAGCTTAAGGGTAAAGAAACTGTTGTCCTCTGCTCATCTCAAACATTGCAAAAGTAAGGAAGTTCCTGTCCTCAATTCACCCCAATCATTGTAAGGAGGTCCCTGTCCCAACTTACATCAGGTATTTTGTAAAAATAAGGAGGCGCCTGTCCTCAACTTACATCAGGTAATTGAAAATGTAAGGAGGCCCCTGTCCTCAACTTACATCAGGTAACTGAAAAGTAAGGAGGCCCCTGTCCTCAACTTACGTCAATTATTACAAATGTAAGGAGGCCCCTGTCCTCAACTTACATCATTCATTGCAGAAATAAGGAGGCCCCTGTCCTCAACTTATGTTACTCAAGAAAAGAATATGCAACAATTGCATTAAGCTTTTTTTAATTACATTTACTGCAATGTAATGTCTTCTAGGTCATTGGGGTACCAGATTAAGACACACTTGTTTTATTTTATTTTTATTTGGGAAACATACAATTTTATATTACATTATTATATTATGACTAAATTACAATAACTGAAATCAATAGTTTCCACTATTAGCACTTGTATCTGGTGTCACCTCAGTATCATCTTGCGCCGACATGGAATCCTGATTTACTACTTCATCTGGTTTTGGTGCAAGACGAAGTTGGTCATGAGCTACCTTTTTGGGGCGTCCACGTCCTGTTATTTTCTTTACCTGGTACCTATCATTGAGCAATATTTTCCAAATTACATAGGCATCAGGATACTTCTTATCTAGACCAATTTGGGACCTAGGGTTACTTTTAAATAACACGATGTCCCCCTTTTGGTACCTTTTCACTTTGGCTTTGCCCTGGTCAAATCTTACTTTGTCTTTTTTGCTTCGTGTGTCGGTTTTCTTTTGTATGTAGCTATTGAGTTGATCTCGATTAACAGTCTCTTTTTCCTCATCAATTAATGATATTAATTCTGGTGGTACAGGACATTGCCTTCATGTAAGAGCTTTAATTGGACTAACATTAGTTGTCTGGCTCTTAGTACAGTTAATGGCTAGCTGAAGAGCTTCCAAGCCCTTTCTCCAGTTTTCAGTTTCATAATTACGAATAATAGTTAGTCCATTTTTTACAACAGACATCATTCTTTCCACTTGGCCATTGGCGCGACTAACTCCTGGGGCTATGAAGTGTTGATAGATTTTATGCTATCTACAAAATTCTTCAAATTCAGCCTTAAAAGCAGAATCCTGGTCACTTATTATTTGCCTCGGAGCTCCAAATAGATACACAACATGTTTAAGTGCCCGCAACATTGAGTTGGCAGTCTTGTCGGTCGCGTAAGTTAATGTCACGAACTTTGTGTAAGCGTCTATTATAACGACCACATACTCATGCTTATTATTTCTCTTAGTAAGATGGCCAGTCATATCTATGTGTATGGTATCGAATGGAACTCCCTTTTCTCTATGGGGTACATTTCTACCTGTTTGGCTCCGGAAGAACTTTTACTAGTTTTACATATCACGCAATTTTCTATAAACCGTCTTACTATAGTATTTATAGTAGTTCTCCTTCAGCGGAATTTTAAGCAGATGGATCTGGAACGTTTAAGAGAGGATGTGAGGAACATCGACTGGTCAACTATATACAATGCAAATGACATCAATACCATGGTTGAATCATCAACTGCTGAGTTGATTAAGATCTATGACGTACATGCCCCCATTAGACCAGTACGAATGAAACGGGCGCCAGCCCCATGGTTGTCACCTGTCATTAAAAAGACCATGGCTAAACGTGACAGGGTCAAATCTGCATATAAAAAATTGCCGACGGCTGATAATTTGTCTAAATATAAAACTCTACGTAACCTCTGCAACAGGATGTGTAGGGATGCAAAACGTCGCTACATTCATAACTCAGTTCAGAATCGTACCCAAGCGCAAGTTTGGAGATTCTTACGGTCGCTAGGAGTAGGCAAACCCTCTGATGCTTGTCAAAGCTCAGTGGATCCTAATATTTTAAACACTCACTTCACCACTCCACCTCTCACTTTAGACGCCAATGTTAAATCATCCACTCTTTCTATTTTAAATAGTCAGGCTCCTACTGACCTACCTCAATTCTTCTTCAAATCAGTCAATGCAGAAGTGGTAAAGAAGTATGTCCGCTCTATCTCCACCAAGGCCATTGGTAGTGACAATCTCAGTCTTGAGATGATTCTTCCGGTGCTGGAGGACATTGCATCTGTGATCACGCACATAATTAACTTCTCACTGTCATGCAATGTTTTTCCTTCGCTCTGGAAGAAGGCAGTTGTCATTCCACTACCCAAAACCTCAAATCCCTCCTGTCCTGCTCAATATCGTCCTATATCTATCCTTCCCATTTTATCCAAGGTCCTGGAATCTATAGTTCACCAACAACTCTATTCTTACCTTATTTCCAAGTCTCTACTATGCCCCTATCAATCCGGTTTCCGTCCTTCCCACAGCACTGTTGGAGCGCTTTTGAATGTGACGGAGGATATTCGGTGGGCTATGGATAGCACCAAGCTCACTGCAATGATTTTGTTAGACTTCAGTAGTGCTTTCAACTCTGTAGACTATGACATACTTCTTGGCACTCTTCGTGCAGTTAACATCTCCCCCACTTGCATTGGCTGGTTTCACTCATATCTTTCGGGACGTCAGCAGTCTGTAACGACTGATTTTAACTCATCGAATTGGTTGACCCTTACTGCTGGTGTCCCACAAGGCGGCGTACTTTCCCCGTTACTTTTTTCTATATTTATTAATAACATCTCCAGTGCTATTTCTTCTCCCTTCCACCTGTATGCAGACGATTTACAAATATACCGTCACTTTGGACTGGCTGAGTTGCATGAGACTATCAATCTCCTTAACAAGGACCTAGCTGCAATCTGTCAATGGGCCAATTCGTTTGGACTTATTATAAATCCAGCAAAATCTCAAGCAATAATTATCGGTAGCAGCCGTTTGAGAAACCGTATTGCCTGGGAAACAGTACCTCCAGTCTTGTACTGTGGCACACCGATACCATACTGCGACAAAGTTAGAAACCTAGGCTTGATTTTGGACAAAAACTTATCGTGGATAGCTCATGTCAACGAAGTCAGCCGAAGGATGCACTACACCTTCCACTCTCTTAAGCGTCTCCAATATTTTCTTCCCTTTCAAACCAAAATTCTGCTTGCGCAATCCCTTCTTTTACCTATCCTCGATTATGCAGATGTGTGCTATTTAGATGTGACAAAGGAGCTACTTAATAAATTAGAGCGTCTACAAAATCTTGCGATACGCTTCATCTTTGGTTTACGTAAATACGATCACATCACCCAATTTCGCACTCAACTTAAGTGGCTCCCAATCCAATTTCGCCGTGATATGCACATCCTTTCTTTTCTCTATAACATACTCCATGACCAAAATGCTCCCTCCTACCTTCGGTCCCGTTTCCTTCTTTCTCCTACCCCAACACGATCTAGAAGGTCTTGCATCACATCGATGCTCGAAGTCCCCAGACATAACACCAACTTCCTCCTCAATTCATTCACAATACGCGCTGCAAAACTTTGGAACCATCTACCGAGAGTGATCCAAGACAGCACTTCAATTTATGCTTTCAAGGACAGGCTAAGGAAACATCTTCTCTCCGAAGCTATGAATCTCTCATAATTGTTGTACTCTCAATATATGTATGTATGTATGTATGTATGTATGTATGTATGTATGTATTTATGTATGTGTATGTATGTATATGTGTATGTATTTATGTATGTATATGTGTATGTATGTATTTATGTATGTATATGTGTAGATATGTATGTGGGCATGTACGCATGCATATGTGCATGTAACTGTGTAAGTATTTAAGTATATATGTATTTTATATCACAAATGCGCTTATGAGTCCCGCGATAACATTTTCTCTCACCACCATGGGTAGACTGGTAGAGATCTCTTACAGAGATAAGTTCGCCCTTACCAACATTTTTTGTAAACTTGTAATTATGATTTTTTTTTAAAGTGCAATAAAGAATATATATTAATATATATTAATAGTAGTCATCTCAGGAAACCAATAATTTTCTCGGATCTTACCAAGGGTCTTCTCCCACCCAAAATGTTTAAGAGCAGTATGGTAGGCGTTAATAATGCTCCATTGGTATGATTTCGGAACGACCTTTTTCCACTTTTTACACCCCGGTTCTTCTTCTTCATGACGGTGTTCCAAAACAAGATCATTCATGCGGTACTCACTCATTTCTTCGTTTCGTTCCAACTTTCTTATGATTCCGGCTAACTCTGCATCACGCCTTTGTTCTACCCTTAACCATGCATCAACATTTTGCGCCAAATTAATGCACGCTATTGGATTACGGCTGAAGTAATCTGCATGCTTCATTCGGTTACCTTGGCGATATTCTATTTTGAAGTTATAATGTTGAAGAAATGACCACCACCTGTGGATTCTGGATAAAAGTTCATGTTTGCTCGACGATGATTTGATGGCATTGCAATCAGTAACTATTGTAAAATGTCTGCCGTAGAGGTATTGCCTAAAGTGTTTTATTGCTCTTACTATAGCCAATGTTTCCAATTCATAGGAATGGTAATGACTTTCGGGCTCCGTAGTTCTCATACTCATGTAAGCAATCACGTGCTGTCGGCCATCCTGTATTTGAATGAGAACAGCACCCAGTCCGGTACTGCTTGCGTCAGTATGCAGTTCGGTAGGGAGTCCTTCTTGAAAGATTGTTAGAACTGGAGCAGAGGTCAATCGTCGAATGATATCAAGTCTGACGCTTTCGCAATCTGCAGTCCATTGAAATTTTGCGTCCTTCTTAGTTAGGTTGTATAACGGTATCAAACGTTCAGAGAAGGATGATATAAAACGCCTGAAGTAACCAGCCAAACCACAAAATTGTCGAACCTGTTTTACATTTGTGGGTACTACGGATTTTTCTAAAGCTTCGACCTTCCTAGGACTCGGACGAACCGTACCTCTTTCGATCACGTTTCCGAGATATTCAATTGTTGTTTTAAAAAATGAGCACTTCTTGATATTTACGGTGAACCCAGCCTTGGTTAAAGCTGCCAATACTTTATCAAGGATCTGTAACCCCTCAGCAAATGTTTTACACTTTATCAATACATCATCCATGTATACCAAGATGTTATCCAAAAGAGTCCGTAGTGCCGTCACTATGGCACGCTGGAATACGGCAGGTGCATTCATTAGTCCAAAAGGCATCCTGACATATTCATATAGCCCGTCTGGTATGATGAATGCTGTTTTTGCTATAGATTATTCTTTAATAGGAATTTGGTAAAATCCTTGAACCATATCTAAGCTGATAAAATAGGCGGCGTCTGATAGTCGGTCAATTTGATCCGAAATGATCGGGAGTGGAAAGTTAATGGGGACAGTGTTTTTATTCAGTTCTCGATAATCAGTGCACATTCGATCTTCTCCGTTCTTTTTCTTAACGAGAATTACAGGGCTGGCGAAATCCGACGTACCTTCTCTGACAATTCCATTGTCCATCAACTCCTTAATAATATCCTTTAATTTCTGTCGTTATATTGGAGCCATTCGATAGGGTCTTCTTGATACGATTTTGTTTGGATCTTTCAATTGGATTTCCAAGCATCCTGTGGTCACTGGCTTCCTTGGAATACCAGAGGAAAAAGTATCATTATATTTAATTAACAACTTCTTCAATTCGGTTACTTCGTCCAAACTGGTTAAATCAGTGTCCAAATTTCCGAAAGGCTCTTCCTTGGTTACATTGGTAGTGAAAATGGTTGATCGTCTTATTACAGTAGCGTCAGTTTCGGTAATGAGTATGCTCAAACCTGTACCTTTCACGATTTCAGCACCAATCAGAAGGTCGCAAGGAGTTTCGTGGTCTTCTACGACGTGGAAGGCGATTTCTACAAAAGTGCCATTAATTTCACAGGTCACATTGACTTTTTGGCACGACAGAATCGGAATACTTGCACTACCAATACCCTTAAGCATTAACGTGTAATCTTCCCGTTTCCCAGGAAGGGTTTCACTTATAGAGCGCCTTACCAATGAACGTGCTGCACCGCTATCGTAAAATGTTGTAAATGTGCGGTTATTGATATTGACAGTCATAGGTGTTAATATTTCTTCTTGTACTCTGGCCAAATTAACCTTTTCAGCTTCATCTCCTATCTTCTTGAAGCAAACCGATTCAGTGTGGCCAATTTTATTACAATAATTGCACTTGGGCTTAGGACGTTCCGTTCTGCTTGAGGATTCATTTGAGTTGATTGTATCCAGCAGTGGCTTAGGATCGCTAATCTTGTGGTTATCTCTGTCACATTTTGCTTGGACATGACCAGGTTTTCGACATTTGAAACAAAGCGCAGTATCATTTCTATTATTCCTTAGCCTCGGTCTTTTAGCAGGTGGTTCTGCATGTTGAGGTTCCCGTTGTTTGATGGTGGCTGCTACTGATATCAGTTCAGGAACGGAGGAACATTTACTCGACAGTAAACGCAACCTCAGGAACTCATTGTCTATGCACCCTATTACGGCTTCTACAGCATCCTTGTCTTTGTCTCCATTGATAACACGTTTCCAAATATTCCAAGCTTTGGTAATGGATTCAGCTGGATTCGCCATATCAAATTTAAAACTTCGTAATTTTACTATATCGTTAGAATACCTTGCTTCCGGTTCAAATGTTTGAATTAAAGCTTCTCGCATATCAGACCACACTGGGGACTTCACTAACCATGTGTCGCCAAGAGTTTTAGCACGACCCTGCAACAAACCTGCTATCTTGGTACATACCTCGTAATCAGTCAGTTGCCAATGGTTCTTTGCTCTGTCTACGTGTTCGCACCAATCACGTATTGGTACGTCACCATCAGGATCGAATGATGCAATATAAATGTCGCTAAGCGTTGGTCGCTTAGTAGGGCCCGCTGCCCGGCTGAATAGTTCTGCCAAAAAATCACGATTAGCTTGCATGCTTGCCTGTTGCTGTCGTGACAGATTTTCTATGATACCGGCCAATGCAGACAACGCATCGTTGGAACTAAAGTTGCTACTTTCTTCCTCTTCTGTGCGGGCGGATGGAACTTGGGAGGTCCCAAGGTCCATCCCACTTCTGATTTCGGATGGAACCGAAACTTGTTGCAGAATTGGTGAAGGCGGGATATGATCCTTAGGATCCTTATCCTCACTAGGTCGGCCGTCAGACATGACTAAATAATACTTCTGTGACTCAGGTGTGACACCAATCACTTTAACTTGAGGTGTTGACGGAGCGAGTGCTTCGGTCCGAATGAATCCCCGCTCCGCGGTGCACGTGTTTATAACGATCCGTCCCCACCTCTCGCCTGACTCACGGAGTGGTAGTAGTGGTAATGACGTATCGCAACACTTGCTTACGTTTGTAAACAACTTTGTTTATTTACGCCGACAGATAGGCTACGGTATTCCATACCATCATGTGAGCTGTGCCTGATTATTTCATAAAAAAGTACAAGCAATGAGTAAAATCACACAAAGATTACTGCATAAATAATAACCAAGATTGTACATATTAAACGATTTTAGAGTTATTGAATGAATAAATTATTAACTCTAAGTAAGACACAAGGTTATTACAGAGGATCAAATAAAAAATAAAAAAAAACCAATTGTTTTATCAAGAGATTTACCGCTTTGTTTCGATATTAATGTAAAATTTTCTCTTCATTATAATTAAATAACTAAACCGTCTGTGAAAAGATTCTGTGTCGCTTAAATCACTGTCTGACTGACATGGTAAATGATTTTAACTGACAGATTTACTTGGATTTTTAAGTATATTTTTCTAAGTTTTAAATGCATGGAGAAATAGAACATACTTTATTATTTAACCAAGGCTTGAAAAAACCAAGTACCTACCAAACGACAAATAAATTGTCCAATTGTAAAAAAAAATACATAGAATCAATGTTATATCAGTACAAAAACGAAATTTTTCAAAATCGTCAAAAAGTTTTTTTTTTTGTCTCAAAGCAAATTAGTGACGATTGTAAACATATTTTGTTTCTATAAGTATAATTGTTATTATATAATGTATAAAATGACTTATTTATTAAAGTGATTAAAATAGACCCTAACGTCCACATATTGTGAAAAAAACATATTGTCCTAGATAAACATAGTGTCTACGCCACCAAAGAATATAGCCACCCCCTCTCTTCCCGTGGGTGTCGTAAGAGGCGACTAAGGGATAACACAGTTCCGCTACCACCTTGGAACTTAAGAAGCCGATGGCGGGATAACCATCTAACCGCTGGTTTTAATACACACAGGCCGAAGATGGGCAGCAGCGTCTTAGGTTCGACAAAGCCAGCCCTGCGGTTACCAACCCGCCTGCCCAGCGTGGTGACTATGGGCAACACACATGAGTTCACGAATTTTTGGCAAGAACTTGTGGAGGCCTATGTCCAGCAGTGGACTGCAATAGGCTGGAATAATGATGATGATATTGTCCTACACAGGAGAAAAAATAAGATCTTGGTTCAAGCATCTTTATCGTGTGTTAATTTAATTTAATAGCCACTTTCTCTGCTAATAGTAACGATCGTTATCAATCTTTTATCTGACTTCCAAAAAAAAAGGTTCTCAATTCAATTGTATTTTTTTTATGTATGTTACCTCAGAACTTTTGACTGGGTGAAACACCTGTTGCGTGTCATGTAGCCCTATTTAAATTTAATTGATATTTAACAAGTAATTTTTGAGTTATATCTAATAATGCCTATTTACTTGACAATTTTTTATCGACCTTCGTTGTATGATACAGCATAGCTTTTTACTGGGTGTACCGATTTTGATGATTCTTATTTTAATCGAGAGCTGGTGCTAATGTTATTTAGTTTTAATAAAATTTAATAACGCATATTTACTTGACTATTTTTTGTCTAACTACTTTGGATATTACTTGTGGATGTAACTGAAGTCGTTTTTTTTAATTTGCGAGCAAACACAATCATTGATAACAACCGGTACTGACGACTTTGCGTTTTCTCCGTTACACGGAAAGAAGTCACAAGGAAAAACACGCTACTATGTTCAATCACACAAACTAGAAATAAGTACTCACATAAACTTACTCCTAGCGGGATTCTCATAAGCGTCCTCTTTAATTTTACTTCTGCAATACTATAATGCAGTGCAATATATAGCATCGCTCGTCAACAGGTACATTAACGTACTTCTGTAATTAGTTCGGGTCATGTTCATTTCCAGTCATTACGGTCAAATTAATGGCCCAAAACCGATGTGGGTCCCAAGATTACCGTTCCGTACTAATGTTACACAGGTTTTGTTCTAACTAATGATCCGTGGAACTGATTTTCTCTGAAACCAATTTACACTGCAGGGGTACAATTACTTTTTCGTTTCTTGAATTATTTTCGAACAATACAGACATAGTAAGTTATAAGAATATATTATTATAAGAATAACTAGCTATGTCTGTATTTTACTTAGAGATGATTGCAACTTTTTAGTTAGAAATGTATTTTTTTTCTGCATAAATAAAAGTGAATCCCCGAAATGAACGTGCATTAATTTCGAAATAAACCACCGAATTGGATACACACATGAATTCACGCCATTTTTGACGCGGAATTGTGGAGGCCTATGTCCAGCAGTGGACCGCGATAGGCTGAAGTGATGAGTGAGTGAAATATCTAATGCATTAAGTGTTGAATAAAGTTAAAATTTTGCACTTAGAATATATACTCTAACATTTATAATATTAATGGGACCAACCAACATAATATATTATAATAGAAAAACAGAACCCACAAGAGACAAACCCGGTAATAACTAAAACAATTTAAACTTTTTATTATCAACTTACAATCTTATTGAACTGAACAAAAATCTTACCTTATATATCAAGTTTTAAAAATCAGAGTAGCAAACTTATACTCGTTTTAGCGTCAACATTCCGTTTCGTTTCATCTCGACGAGCTCGCGATGTAATTCAATATCTGTTCCCGAGGGACGCTGAGTTGTTTTAAATCTATATCTAAAGCCTTCCGATGATAAATAACTACGCGGCGACGGAAATGAGCTACAAACGAGTTTGTTATTACGTTTAAGGATGAGAGAATTTGCTGTGGTTTACCTTTTTATAATTTTTTTATTTTGTTTTTGCTAAGATATTTGTTTTTTACCCGACTGCCAAGGAAGGGTTATGTTTTTCGCGCGTATCTTGTATGTATGTATATTTGTATGTAATATTCTTTACTACCTCATATTTCCAGAACCACTGAACGGATTTACATAATTGAGGTATCGTTAGGTTCGTCTTAGCTGCCCAAGTGTTCTTAGATAGGTGACATTAAAAAAAATCAAACATGGCGGTTGCGCGAAGCCATTGTAGTTAATGAAAAAAAAATTTTTTTCTCGAATACTACAATATGGGTAACAAATTGAAGGGCACAATAGAAGGATTTTAAAAAGGTATATCATGATTATTATTACCGTAATACTAATAAAGAAATACAATATTAAAGTTTAAAAAATGTGGACTTTGCTCTTTCCCACGCCTATGCCATGCCAAACTCGCCTCCTAGGCGACGATCAACTTCGGGGTTGTAGCCTTTCTAATAAAATGCAATGGTTAAAAAAACATACAATTAAAATTACAAATGAAAATTAATAAATGTCACACCAATTTACAATTACATTAATAAAATCAATAACAAATACATAATACCAAATACAAACAAATAATTTTAATAATAATTTCATTATATTAAAACTAATAGTTGTTAACTTAAGCAGTCACCTATTTGCTAAAGGTCAGGCTTACGTTGCTTTGAGCAGAGTGAGATCTTTCTCCGGGCTTGCTATCAGTTCTCTTGACCCTAAAAAATTACTTAATCAACCACATGATGTAAACTGTTTTAATGAATTGAACTGATTACGTAATTTGACTGACTAAAAAGACATAAATAAAATAATAATTTAAAAAAAAACAATAACCCGCCTGCGTGAAGAACAACTAATAGAAAATCAACTGAAAAAGCTGGAACAAGATAAAAATTCAATATGCACACAAAGTCAGCGAAATAAATAGAAACAATATCAAACATTTTGTGCTGTACATTTAAAATATATTAATACGGTAGTCCTTCGAAACTTTATGCAACGTCGTAGATAATATGCAGTCGGAGGCATGAAATTGAAGGATAAGTCAAATCATTCTCTCTTTGTGCATGTCTCCGACTGCATGTTATGTACGACGTTGCATAAAGTTTCGAAGGACTACCGTATTAATTATATTTTAAATGCACAACACAAAATGTTTGATATTGTTTCTATTTATTTCGCTGACTTTGTGTGCATATTGAATTTTTATCTTGTTCCAGCTTTTTCAGTTGATTTTCTATTAGTTGTTCTTCACGCAGGCGGGTTATTGTTTTTTTTTTAATTATTATTTTATTTTATATTGATTATTGATTTTAGCACTTCATTTTGTTTTTTTTTTTTGTAGCGTGCAGCTGATATTGTCCGAAATCTCGGAACAGCCTGGTTGGAGAAGTATGTCAACCTTATCGAAGCTGATAGGCTAATGATTTTGTTTTTAGTAGTATTGTGTTGCTTTGTTGAGTAAGGTTAATAGTTCCTGGGAAGGGTCGGTGATAAAGCCGAAAATGTGCGTGCAATGCTCTTGAATTGCTGACGTCTAGGCTATTTAACTTTATTTGCTACCGTAGTGGACCAAAAAATTGTTAATAGGTATCATTTTTTGTGTTTAGCTTTTGGAAAATACAATTCAAACACCATCGACCAGACTGAAATTTGAATGAAAATGAAATAACGTAATTATTTCAAAATTATTTATATATATTTAATTTTCTACCTTGTTCGCCGGCTTGTACATTAAACGTAATTTTCGCAGTCAAACGGATTTAAAGTTACTGTAAAAATGTTTTAAGTTCTTACCGTGAAATAAGATCATTATATCCATAAAATGTAATCAGTAATAATTTACTGACATTTACTTAAATTATAAATGTAACACATTTTATATCATTTAAATTTAACGAGAAAGAAAAAAATATTAATTGTGTCAAACTGTGAAACAATTATTTCTTTGAGTATTTCAAAGATATTGTATACTAACAGGCGACTTCGTCCACGTGATAGTAAAAATATTGTTCAGTTCGCAGAGTTACAAAATAAATAAATTTCTAAAATTAGAGCCTAATTTGCTCCTTATTACATCAGCTTTCTGCCATTGAAAGTCCCGTCAAAATTGGTCCAGCCGTTTCAGAGATTAGTCGGGACAAACAGATAGACAGACAGACAGGCAAACATTGTAAAAGATGTTATTTTGGAATATGTACTGTGTACATCCATACATCCATATTCGTTTTGTAAAAAGCGGTTATTTTAATATTATAAACCGACACTTCAATTTTATTTATTTGTATAGATGTATTTTACTCCATCACAGTGAAATTCAAGTTTTTTGTGGTTATGTGGGCTAAAAGCCGAATAGTTGCCTCGATTTTTTTTTACATACACACACGGTCATTCTGTTCCTATGCTAAGCAACTTAATGCTTGTGTTATAGGCAACATCCGCTAGATATAGCTAAATACTTTTTTTTTGACAAATATACATAGTAATATTGTATATATAAATATGTAAATACAAATATTACACCCAGACTCAGGTGGGATTCGAACCCGTAACTCGCGGAGCAGAAAGCTTGTCGAACTTGGGATAAAACAGGATGGGATATAATTATGTCTTAGTTTCGAATGCACTACGTTAGGCTTGTTGATTGTATTAGCGTTTTATCGTAATGGAAGAACCCCCAAGTCCTCGATGTCACATAAGCCATTGGAGTAGGCTTCTGTTTTGTCCGTGTAAGCAAAAATCTTCTGTAAGGTAACTTTGACGGGCGTTGAAATTATATTAGTAAGTAATTTATGTTGAATATTTTTATTACTGATTGCGATTTAAATTAAATTTGTGTTTCTTTGCACGCATTGTCATTTAAATGATATTGTTAATAACGTTTTATTGATAGTTTTTATTTATTTCGGAAATAGAAAGGGCAAGTATCCGTAGCAAAAAGGGTAGTTGCCCCTAGAGCAACTCTTGGGGCAATTATTCACAAATATAAAAATATATATTACATTAATTATATTTATTATTTTATTTATATAAATTCGTTAACGAGCAAAGACAGTTTTTTTATATGATTTTTGTTATCTTTTTTATATGATTTTTTGGCATTTTTTTTACTCTAATTTATTTTAAATAAAATAAGAACTTAATAGCAAAACGCCTTTTAAGTAGGAGCGATAGCCGGGTTTGGTGGCTCTGGGTGGCGCAAACGTCACGGAGAGCAATAAAATTACCGCAGTTAGGCCATTTTTTTTTTCATTTATACATAATTATCAAGAATACAGACTGCAATGAAAACTTTATTTTATTTAAATTTAAGTTTAGTATAAAAATAAGGAGCGTAAACTCGATAGCAAAATATTTATGTATAATATTAACTCATATGGTTGGAAGTAATTGCAAGTGACATTGGTATATCGAATTCTGTTTTAGATCTCCTTATTCCGACAGAAGTAATATACTTTCAAGCTTATTGTTTTATTTATTCTATTGTATATACTTTACTACTCCTTTGTACTCCTTTTTTCTTTTAATAATTTAAGATTTTATTACACAAATAATCATCACTTCAGACTAATACAGTCCACTGCTGGACATATGCCTCCAAGAGTTCGCGCAAAAAAATGGCGTGAGCTCATATGTTTTGCCCATAGTCATCACGCTGGGCAAGCGGGTTGGTGACCGCTGGGCTGGCTTTGTCGCACCGAAGACGCTGCTGCCTGTCTTCGGCCTGTTTATTTCAAAGCCAGCAGTTGGATAACCATCCCGCCATCGGTCGGCTTTTTAAGTTCCAAATGGTAGTGGAACTGTGTTATCCCTTAGTCGCCTCTTACGACACCCACGGGAAGAGAGGGGATGGTTATATTCTTACTGCCGTAGCACACAAATAGTATCTTGTGCATGTGATGCTCTCTCATCAGGTTACAGGATATCAAATTTCGAATGTTATTAATTAGACTTACACAGCAGTTGAGCACACACTTTCATCAACTAGAAAAGTGCTAGAATTTTTAGAATAAAGTAAAAACAATCCATCCAATAACCTCCTAAGCAAAGAATGTATCAAAATTTGCGTACTTAATTAGGATATACCAATAAATATATGTATCTGGGTGAGTAAAAATTGAATCTGCAAAATTCTCATTCTTCCTAGCAGATAATAATTAAAAGAAGGATTAAAAAGAATCAAACACAATAAAAATAAAATCACAAACGCGTAGTATTGATCTCAATCTCGTAATAGCGAATAAAAATTTAAAGTCACCAATAACCATCGCAGAATTGAACGAAAATTATCAAATAACGCACTACGTTGTAATATAGTTTTGTTTTACGAACGATGGAAAATCGCTAAGCAAGCAATTTCCAGATTAAATTCTTTCAATCCGGGTCGCCTTGATATAAAAACTGTTTCTTCGGAGGCGCCCTTACTATTTGTTTCTATAATATTAATTTACATTCTTATTTTCTTATCTATGATATTATTTTTTTGGGCTTTGACATTCAATAAACGTTTTTCGGAGAGATCGTAGAGCTATTGGTTTTGTTATCATAGACAATTAATAGCAATCATTACTCGTTGCATTGTAATAACCTATCAACACGCAGTGGAGCAACATGATATCCTTCAACCCTGTTTCTCCATATAGGAGAAGTCCTATATGGAGAAACAGGGTTTTGTCAAAACTTGTTACCAATGAAACATAATAAACTATGATTTTTAGAGTGTTAAAAGGTCAATTAATAATAGCAATGAATTGATTTGATTCTTCATAAGTTTTTTGTTAGTTATATTTATATCGGAGCTCTTATTTTTTGTATACTATAGGAAGCATTAAATATTTTGTTTATCAAATGGTAACGTGTTATTGATAATTATTTGGTTGATAAATCGTCTTCACCTTTTTTTGTTCGAATGTAATAATTAATTTTCTTGTTGGAAATTATTGGTATATTTTTTCTTATTTTACCTCTTCGTGAATACGCAACATTAGACAAAGTGCGCAGGCTCATTCATACGTTTAGACGCTTATGTATATTGTTCGTCATCTACGAATCTCAATATATAAGTTTTCTTTTACAATACATGGTTTGTAAAAAGAGAGCAGAAAGTGCTTGTAGGAGCACATTCAGCAAAATAATTTTATGCGTTGTCTTTGGTCAAGATTATAAAAGTGTGTGTAAGTTAGTTTACACACACATATGGTTATTTTATACGCATACATAAAAATTTGCCACAAAATATAATATGAATATAACTGTGTAAATAGTTATAAAATATTATTTATAACTGTTTCCTTTATATATTTTTATTAAATTTACCTTATTTACGAGTACTGTATATAATAATAATTTTTTTTTAAAATAATTAATTTGTAATAGTGTACTGTTTATTTTATTAATATTTTCTCTATTATTAGAGGTTGTCTGTAAGAGTTGCACTTCTTTAAGTTAGAATTTTGATATTTTCCATATTTAAATTTCAAATGTACAATGAAGTGATAAATAAATAAATATTATATTTTTGAAGTTTCCGAAGTAAGGGTTGTCGATGTTATATTGGAAAGTAATTTATCGGGCTTCTGTCAGCCTGTCTAGAAATATACAAGAAGGTTTATTATCTTAAAGACGTGATAAGACTATTTCTGTCGATCGAATCTTAAAAAATATTTCATAGCAAAATGAAGTGTTTCTTCTGTAGCTTTCGGAAATGTACAGTGTAAATAGATCCATCCGCCAACCTGCATTGGAACAGCGTGATGGATTGAGCACTTATCCTTCTCCTGCATGGAGAAAGAGGCCCAGCAGTAGATATTACAGCCGAAACGTAAAAGTCTAATTTTGAAGCCTAATTTTTCTATGATTGGTGGAATTTCTTGAATTTGACTAGCGTAACTGAAGACAAATTGAAATATTTGTACAATGAATTTATAACTATATAAAAAAAAAACTATGTTGATTTTCTATTACTTAGAATTTATAAACTGGGGCCTAATTTCAGCCTGCAGTTCCGGGACCCTCCAATTAAAGAGGCTAAAGGGACCCGCAGGGGGTATTGCACCCCCAAGTGCTGAGGCCGACATACGGTCTTGGACTGCCTACCCGGTCGTCCTGGATATCGCCCGTAAATGGGTTCTCCTGCGATACAAATAAAAAGAACCTAAATTCGGGGAGTGACTTAGTGAAAAAAACATAAACCGCAAATTGATGTTATTGATTATGCGCGCTGGTCGGCAGCAATTGTATATTGATACCCTTGTACGAAGTATAAACCTCTGTGGTCTTAGTTGTACTGTATTGTTGTATTTTACCCATTTGTAATTAATTGATAAATAAAAAAACATAAATATAGTTAAATTTGCATATTCACGGTATTGTAATACAAGCGACGATATATAAAATAAAATAAATTTAAGTGAAAAAGCTTTTTTCAAATAAACTTTCGAATAATCAAAAAAAAAAAAAAATTATAATGAGAACAAAATAGATTTTATTCCAAAGAGTTCCTGACGAAAAAAAAAAAACAGAGCAATATTATGTTTTCGTTCGCTTTCTATACGACGCATTTTGTCAGGGCACGTTCTGTATGAAAAGAAAACTTTCACAATAAGATTTAGAAAAAAATTGGAAGTATTTTCATTAAAAAAATTATATTTCAGTCAAAATTTCTTTGTTCGAGTAAATTATCTAAAAAAAGCATTTTTTGAATCGTCATTTTGCAATATAATATTTTTAGTACTTTAATTTTTTGTAGAATATTTATTTCA
Source organism: Melitaea cinxia (assembly GCF_905220565.1). Classification (NCBI taxonomy): domain Eukaryota; kingdom Metazoa; phylum Arthropoda; class Insecta; order Lepidoptera; family Nymphalidae; genus Melitaea; species Melitaea cinxia. The sequence goes on from NC_059415.1 coordinate 8,306,298, forward strand.
AAGTTTTATAATATTATACATATTTGAAACTCACCACTTACTGAATATTTACAGATAGTTACAGTATAAATCATGGCCGCGTGGAATGGTGCCAAGAATAATTTTAATTGTCAACATCAAGAATTTACTATTTACTTATTTATTTAATGTCATTATAGTCTCATTATTTTACAACCTTAATACTTTCTTGTGTAACTTATTTATTTATTTATTCTTAATGTACACCAAAATACAGACACATATAAAGAAATATACAATACAAGATGTACAAAGGCGATCTTATCGCTAAAGAGCAATTTCTTTCTGATAACCTTTGGGCACAAGCCACGATACAGTAACAGCGGTTACAAGTGTGCACATATTAAGGATGAAAAAAATCAATAATAAATAACGTTGAACGAATTATTGTTAAAATTTTTAAAATATGTTAAAACTAAAATTTAAGATTTTAATTTTTCTTCTCATTCTGTAAATAATAAACTAATATAGTTAAACAAAAGTTAAATAAAATATTTCCATTTTGTACAAAAAAAGTTATACTATCGTACTGAGTTATTTATTGAATACAAATATATTTTTAAAACAATAACTAATCAAACAAAATGTTATCAGATATTTTCATATATTTGTATTACGGCCACATGTCCCTGTTGATTAATAACATATGCCCGAAAAAGTTGTTTCATTATAATGAGTCAAATTCGTGTAAATGTTAGAAAATAACGTATAATACAACTTAACTTATCATTTATACAAAATGACCATATGGACTGGCATTTTTACACAAAAGCTTTTTACTTATTTTATAATTTTTTTACAATGTTAATGGTAGTATTTCGAAATGTGGCCCTATTCCATTGAAATTTGATTTAGACTTGGGTCGCAACTGACAAAATGGCTGTTTTGCACGGAAGATAGCTGCAAAAACGCTTAAATACAAAAGTGCTTGTTTTGTATTTTGGCTATATTTTAAGCTAAAATGAAGAGTATCTTCGCCACATTATAAAATATCATAGCTTAAGACCACACAACAATAAAATTCATTTTAATATTTTTTGGAATGTAGTCGTTTTGTATTCAAAAAGTTATATAATGGTGATTCATTTATATTTATATGATTGAGTTTCACATTTGCAGGGTAATGAAATAAAGGAAAAACACTCAGATATAAGTTACGTGCGTTGTTTTAACTTTTCGACAGTTATTTGAGATGCGAAGTTCAACGTTTATTACAACTGTAACGACTTTTGTTTCGGCTTAAAACGTTTTGGACAAAATTGCATATTTGTTTTTGATGTTAATTTGTTTATCGAAGTTATACTCATAACTTCTAATAGGGTTGTATGGTTATATTAACTAATTAAAGCTGTGTTCATGAGCGATATGCGTATGTGCAAGTGTGTATTCAACTGAAATAAGTGAACTTGAATTTCGGGATTATATAATATGTAACCCTTAACTTATAATAGACTAATATTAAATTATCGTCACTTCAGCCTAGGGTAGTCCACTGCTGGACATAGGCTTCTCCAAGTTCGCGCCAGACATCCCAGTTTTCCGCAATCCTCATCCAGCCTATACCGGCAATCTTACGTAGATCGTCGGTTATAGGATTAACAAATTAAAAATGTATTCATAGACCTATATGAACTCTACTGAAGTGACTCAACTGTTTTAAACTTTCTTATTGCTGGAAAAAAAACTTCTCTGTGCATGGGAAAATCTGACAGCTGCTATACAGCAGATTGGTAGTTAGTTTATCTATCAAGAGTTATTAATTATATTACGTTTTAATTATAATATTACCCGAAACCGACATGTGTTATAATTATAATATTAACCGAAACCGTCAGGTTACAGACTTTAAATGTTCAAATGGTTTGGAAGCGTACAAAAAAAATTATAAATAATAATAATAAATATATAACGTGAATAAAATAAATTAAAAATCAAGACGAAAAATTTTTTTTACCTACCTATGGTTAAAAAGCACTTTCGAATTGTCATATTAATAAATGTAATTTATTGGTAGGTAAGCTATATAACCGATTTGAATGTGATCTACATTTTTACATCTAAGAGCTATCTGCAACAAACTTAACAGTATTATTTATATTTTAGGGATATTACCTTAATATTGTGTAATTACTATTTATTATTAATTTAGGGTATTAACCTCAACTTTAAAAATATTTACTTTCTATAACCTTACTTATCGACAGGATGATACGTAAAAATATATGTACTGTAAATTTGCAATAAAACAATTAAATTGAAGATGTGTTTGTTTATTTTTATTTTTATTTTAATTTTTATTTATTTATTTATTTATCATAGTACACGTTACAATATTAAGTAACTTAGAAAAAATTGTACTAGGGCAATTTAAGGCTGTAAGTTAAAATAAAATTACTTTAGTATTTTCATTAGATAAGGATACAAATGCAACCGAGAGCAATAACCTGATAAAACTTAACAATTTTGATTAAAAGCTTGAGGTAAGGTATAAGTTTTTTTTTGGTCACTTTAATTTACTTTTTACAATTTTTTTTTTTAATAATACTACTACCTCAGTTAATCTGTATTTATTGTATGTATACAACTATACGATGATGAAAAATTTAATTAAAAATAAGGAAAAAAATGAATGTAATACATTGTTTTGATTCATCTATTTAATAAAAATGAATTTTGGTAAGCGCATAACTCGAGAATGGCTCGACCAATTCAGCAAATTTTTTTTTTTGTATGTTACTTAAGGCCCACGGAAGGTTTTCAAACAAAAAAATAAATTAAAAAATTGCTTTATTTAATTTTTACTATTTACTTTTGACAGAACGATCTCTGTCCGGGCAGCTAGTACCTTAAAAAAATTAACAAACAGGAATTTTGGTATAATCAAAAAATCTTAAAAAAATATACCTTTCGCTAATGTAGCAATATCTACACTTAACCGACTGAAATAAACACAATATTATATAAAAATATAATATAAAAAATCTTAATACCACACCAATAAATAAAAATAGACAGGTGTAACCATTAGCCAGTATTTAGTACAAAATAATAACATCAATAATATAGAGTTATTAATAGGTCGGAGTTAATTTTGATAATGCGTGACCGCATGTAAACAAACTGAACCTGATAGTAGGGATTCACTCAGTTATCGTCGACCTCTGTGGGGTCAATATGATATCACTGTGAGACGGGGAAGTCTTGTTTTGAGATGAAATGATGATCTTACACTCGCTAGAAGAGATTAGGTGATTCTAAGTATTAAAAAGTGAAAGTATATTTAGAAAAAAATATGTAAAAAAAGTTTAATATAAATAGTTAAATAGAATTGTAATTAGTTGAATAATTTACAAGATATAACATTAAAAAAAAAAGAAAATCAAAATGAAAAATTAAACTTTCATGGTATAGTAAGCAAAAATTGTAATTTATAATATAAAAGTGACATATATTCGTGTAATTACAAACGAAAAAAATGTAAAATAACAATAAACTAAAATAAAGCTAAGATAAATCTATTGTTCTCAGTGTTCAATATCATTAAATAAAACCACATTTTAATATAACAAATAAAACCAACTTTAAAATATAAAATTATTTATATTTAAGTTGTTATTTAACCTTAATAACCACATACGCTTATCTAGTTTTTGAACATTCTTCGTTCCTCGGGGATTTTCTGAATGCATTGTTTTAACTATATAACGTGTATTGGCTCCAGATGTAATCATTCATTAGTTGAACATTGTATCTGTAGCACTAGTAGTAACAGCAAAATGTTTGCGAAAATCTTTCTACTAACCGCGCTTCTTATCGGAGTCAGCTGTAGACATATACAAATTGTACATAGACCAAATGCGTATGTGCAAGATAGCACGAATTTGGTAGAAGATGATTTAGAAGACCTGTATTCGGAACAAGAATTTGAGTCTGTGCATCCGATTTACCTGACTCCACGGGTCCGTCGTCAGGCGCATGGGGTTTTGAACAGTAATCCTGATGGCTCGATGAATATTATGGGTAAATTACCGCTTGCCGGTAATAATAACAATGCTCTGAGCGCAATTGGTGGTATATCTGGTGCAAAGCCTGGTGGTTTTAGTAGCGCGTCAGCTGGTCTAGCACTTGATAATGTGTAAGTCTTATTTTTACTCGTATTTGTAACATATTTTAAGATAGTTATTTCTCCAAGCTTTATGTAAAGGCAAGTTAGAACGACTCGTATATTATGCATTTTCTGTGGCTACAGTCCTTATTTTTATTAATATTGTAATTTTAATCCGAGCCCATATTTTGAATTGTTTTTGTTTTCAGTAATGGCCACGGCTTAAGTCTAACTGGTAACCATATCCCTGACATGGGAAACCAGCTAACAGCAGCAGGAAAGTTGAACTTGTTCCACAACGACCACCACAACTTGGCAGCTAACGCCTTCGCTACAAGGACTATGCCCCAGAACCCTGTGATACCCAACTTCAACACTTATGGAGGTGGCCTGGACTACTCCTTCAAGTAAGCTCTATACACATATTATATATACATTCGATTTTCGGTATATCAGAATCTTCATTTGAAAGTTTTGTATCGTCAATAAAATACTTGAAACGAATAAATGGTAACAACTGTATTCACAGTCTATGCGGATTAAAACAATAAATAGATATTAAAAAAAAAAATGACAAACAGTAAAAAAATAATAATATTTATTATAAATAGCTAGCTTAAATTTTAGTTAAGCAAAGTTATGATAAAAATTAATTTTACGATTGTGTTTTCAGCAATAAGCTTGGCGCATCCTTGAGTGCCGCACATACGGATCTCTTCAAGCGTACAGACTTGTCAGCGATGGGAAACGTCAACTTATTCAGAAACCCCACTTCTTCTTTGGACTTCAATGCTGGTGTCTCTAAGTCTATTTCACCATTCATCCCCAAACAATCGTGGCAACCGGCTTTTGGACTCTCTTACTCTAGATTTTTCTAAGTCAAAACATATTTTTTTTTGTCATTTTATTACCAAAGAATATCATAGTGTGTGTCACTGTGGTGAACTTTAAACTGCCATATTTTTAACTTATACTTTTTTTTTACACAAACTATGTCTTGACAATAACGAAGACTAAAAATGAAATATCGACTTTTTAATTTAAAATTTTTATTACTATGGATTTTAATTATATACATATGTATGTGTTGTAATGCTCGTGCCAGAACAATAACATCACAATTTGTATTTTCACTCTTTGTATTTCTCTACTGGTTGTTATTTGTAAACTAAGTATTATTGAATTTTAATTAAACAAACCTTGTAATATAATTATTTTGTTTCACTCCTGTTTACGCCCCTTTTTATTATACTATAAATGAAACTTTAAAGCTAATAAATTGTAGATGTAACAGCAATATAAAAACGAATTTGACTGAATAATGAATTTAGATTCAGGTAATAAACACGATTTGTTTTAGAGATTCTAATAAAAATACGAATGTATCTTCGTTGTATCGATGGAAAATATTTTGTATAAATTTAAAAAGAATTGTCACTGCATTTAGTTTATTGTACTGAGATCTGCCATCAATCTATTATATTTCAATCTTAATATTACTAATAATTAAACTCGTAATACTTTAATAATTGAAATTACAAAATTAAATTAATAATTAAATAGTGAAATAAGGAAAACAATTATTATATTTTTTTCGTATCTTAGGAAAGAAAAAAATAAATAAAAGCTTAGAATTATTCAATCGTAATAATAAAATTTGACTAAGTTTTTTGAATCAACTTTTTATTATTATTTACGCACATAATTTGTATGTAATTCTACAATTGTAATTCTTTATTTTGTCAATGTACATGTACAATTGTAATTCTTTATTTTGTCAATTATGTATTAGTGTGCAAAATGTATAAATAAATAAAGAAAATAAAATAAAAATAAAAATAAAAATAAATTAGATTTTTATACATGTTAGAATGAAACAACTTTTTATAACTTACCGGATTTTATCGCGGCTTATTAAGTTTTTTAGATGTCCGACGTTTGTGATACTTTACAGCAGCCATGGTCACGTGAGGATTTTATACATGTTTAAACTATTCGAACAAATAATTTTAATTTTTCATAAAGTATAAAAATGATTACATCGTTCATCTGCGTAAAGATTTTAGGATGATGATACTTGTGGGCCTTTCGGTTTAAATGGTGACGGAGAGTTTTACGACAGTTTTATTTTAATGACGCCCTGTCTTTTATTTTAAAACGTAAAAGCTGTTATATTTATATCTGAATTTTATTTCGTTCTCACGAAACACTCAATTTTCTTTAAGAGCCCGCCATTTGTTTCTATGGCTCATTTTTACTAAATACATTTAGGAAAAAGGTGTAGGCTTAAACGTAATCCCTAACAAAGTGCCAGATAATCGAAGTTGTTTAACAGTTTTTTTTCTGTCGAGTTTCTAAGTTTTTTTTTTGATGTTATTTATAGTGACATTACTATGGACACATTTTTGTCCCTTTACCTTTTTCTGAGTTTACTTCATTTAGTTCTTTTTTTAAGTCAGCGATGCATTTGTGATTCAGGTGCTCACTTAACATAAAGTGACCTGCCTGTTCGTTATCAGACTTGTTATCTATATTCATAAAAAACAAAAAAAAAAATCATTAAGATTACTTGCTAGGTTAACGAAACTGACAAATCATAAATCACTTAAAATAACATTTCAAAATAGGAATAATTGAATCATAATTTTTTACTATCGCTATTAGCGAGATTAAATATGAACGAAACAATTTTTAAAGTAATTGTTTTTTAATATGATTTTTTTTTTGTTGGGACTAGTAGCACATTTTTTTTCCAGATTTTGATCAAACTGTCTGTCTGTCCAAATTACGGAATAAACGGAATCTTTTAGATCGTCACAATATCGAATGTGCAGTCCTTGTGTCCACCGTGCCTCGGAGAGCACGTTAAACCGCCGGTCCCGGTTGTTATCATGTACACCTGATAGCGATCGTTACTCATAGTAAGGAATATATCCGCCAATCCACAGTGGAGCAGCGTGGTGCATTAAGCTCTCACCCTTCTCCTACATGGGGAAACAGGCCTATGCCCAGTAGTGGGATATTACAGGCTGAAGCGTAAATATCGAATAATACTCGAATTACTTATTATTAATAATAATATGAGCGAATAAAAATGCGTAAGAAATATAGTATTATATAACGTGCTCAGACAGATTAAACAGATCGAAAAAAATACAGGAGATGTAGAGAAATCTCGACGGATTTTATTTTATAAAACGGGCCAAGAGTAAGCAGACAGTGATAGTTAAGTGCTTAATGTATCCGAAGAGGCCGTCGTGCGCCGGGAAATTGAAATTGCTTAAGGAGAAGTTCCTGTAATGCGACATTTGTGTGGTTCTATTTTATCATAGTCGCATGAAAATAAATATATGGAGTAATGATTTAACTGAGGTAGGGTACAGCCGGAATTTCCTGCTCAAAATATGGAGCAGCCCGACTGGGTTAGTATATCGCTAGTACCTTACAGAAGACCACAGCTAAATAATACTGTTTTCAAGCAGTATTGTGTTCCTGTTGGTGAGTAAGGTGACCAAAGCTCCTGGAGGGATTGGGTATAGGGTCGACAACGCGCTTGCGATGCTTCTGGTGATGCAGGCGTCTATAAGCTACGGTAATCTCTTACCATCAGGTGAGCCGTACGCTTGTTTGCCGAACTAGTGATATAAAAAAAAATAATGATTGAGATTGATGACAGAAAAATTATATATTGATATTTCTATTTAGATAAAAATCATCAGTGAAATTTATACGAGGTGACATTATACTACTTAGGAGTTGATAAGGAGAGAATAAATACAAAAAATACAGTTTGTAATAATTTTAAAGGTTGTCCTGTAAATCTTCTGTGTTGTTTAGCTTATCACCTGCTGCCACTGTCAATTGCATGGTGATTAAGTTAGTAAATAAGTTAGACTAAGTGCTAAAACTATCGCACAAATTAATAGATCATAAATAATTAAAAATCGCGAATTATTAAGGAATTATCTTCCATCGTTTTAGCGGTGATAAAAGGCTGATTACCGTAAAATTTATAAATAACTAAGATATTGGCTATTTCGACATTTTTGGTATTCCGCTCGTCGAATTTCTGACTACTGATATTAACGATAAAATCGTAATGTACTTTTAAAAGTTTTACACATTGGAATACATCACAGTATTATTCAATTATTAAATACGAAAATTTACGACATAATTATATAAGAAAGGCAATTTATTCACTAATACGATCGGTAAATGGATATTATTTTACAATTATCTATAATAAAATATTTTCATTTTGAAAATTTTAATGAATAACACGAAGGGTAAAAACGTCATAAAATAAAAATTAATCTTACGCTATATTGGGTTATGTCCAAGAAATAATAGCGCAGTTACTTCTTTTCCATTTTAATTAAAAAAAGTAAAATCAAACGCCACAACGAAAACGCACCTTAACCAAAGTATACTTTATGAGAGTTATTCAGTTTTAATATTTTGCCTGCGAAATAAGCTCTAATGGCGAACGTTTATGATAAAGGCTTTCATTAGGCTATGTCATGCGTTATAAAGTGTTTTATCTTCATGATGTCTATCTAAAATTTAAATTGTTTGTGTATGAAATAACGTGCTTTGTAAATAATTGTTTTAAAAATAGTGATGTAATTGTTTACGTGGATTATAATAAAATAAGGGTTGAGATAAAAGATTAAATGTATGCTATTCGGTTACACAAAAAGGGACTTTCTTGGTTTTCTCACATACCTAAAAGACGTCCTTCTCAGCCTAGAATGATAATCGTATAGCAGTATAAATACTGCCGAAATTCGAAAAATAATGATAAGTTGCTACGTCTCCGTTTATATGTATAAATACAGATATGCATACGATATACATATATGTATATGTCGGTGTTTAGGTGTCTATACAGTCAGAACGATTGTCAAGTAAGTACGAGTTGAATGAAAAGAAAAACCCTTCAGAATTTAACAGAATCTAATCCGCATTTCTGCTTCCATCCAGGTTTTTTTAAGTCTTTTTTATCTTTCTTTACATCGTAAACAAATTCTAAATAAGAACATAAGTAACATTTCTTTTGGGCGGATTTGAAACCACCGTTATTACGATAAATTTAATTATATTTATTTTTAAACATATGTATATGTAATTCATATAAGATATTGCTCATTTTCTTAGCAATATTTATATATACAAATTTAAACTTATCTATTTCAAGTGTTCGTCTTTTTTTATTTCTTTGAATGCTGTAACCTAAGAATCTACCTGCCTAATTTTAAAACGATACCTGAGGTAGGGCACAGCAGGGAATATTGTGCACAAAACCTGGACCAGCCCGACTTGGGAAGTACCTCGACCATACAGAGGATCACAGCTAAATAATACTGCTCTCAAGCAATGTTGTGTTTCTGTGGTGAGTAAGGTGACCAGAGCTCCTGGGAGGGGGGGGGGTTGGGGGTAAGATTGGCAACGCGCTTGCAATGCTTGTAGTATTGCAGGCTATGGTAATCGCTCACCATAGTGAGCCGTACGCTTGTTTTCCGACCTAGTTGTATAAAAGAAAAACAATATTTCATTGCTAAATATTGAAAGATAGACTACAAAACTGAGTCGCTCAGAAAAACTTATGTAAAACATCTGTAGTCTGATATAATACGAAATCTATATCTTAATACGTGAAGCAAAAACTTTGTACCCCTTTTTATCAAAATTGCGTGGACGGAGGAGTATGAAATTTCGCACACTTATGGTTTATGTAGGGAAAGAGTGCAAAATGTTATATTTTTTTAAAAATTATGCATAAAAATGTATTAAATCGATAAAAAAAAACATTACACACACTACCATGTATATGACACACACGGGATATTACATTCTTTTGTTAATTGTTAGTCTGTAGTCAAATTGAAAAATTTAAAAAAGGTTCTTATTTTCATAAATTTTTTAATTTTCTTTAATTTAAATTTTTAATTATGGTCGAATCTCGACCTCTGAGCGACTACAAGTACAAATAAAAAACAGCAAAATAATAAAACGTCAAATAATGTAACGTCATGTAATATTAAAATGGGGACTTTTTTTAAAACAGGAAAAATAAAATGAAAAACTTTATTCTCGCAATTACATTACACTTGCTTTACGTTATCCTTTTATACTGTACCAATCATTCCAGGAAATAATAATATTTTTGGATAAATATTAAATACTTTTTTTTTATCGTTTATACTAACTAATAAGTAATAAATAAATATATAAATAAATATCTACATAATACACACGGTCAACTGTTCCTAAAGTAAGTATATATTGCACCCATACTCGGGGTGGGAATCGAACCCACAACCCCCGGAGCAGAAAGCACAAGTAACATAAAAACACATAACACACACATTTTTTTATTTTAAATTAAACTTTTTATTTTAAACATAACACACACATTTTGTTTATCATATAACATACACACACGGTTGACTGTTCCTATGGTAATCAACTTAATGCTTGTGTTACAGGTAACAGCCGACTGTTATAACTTTATATTTTTTTTGATAAATATACATAGAAATAACACAAACATACATATATAAGTATATAAATACAAATATTATATTACACCCAGACTCAGGCGGGAATCGAACCCACAACCCCCGGAGCAGAAAGCAGGGCCACTACAAACTGCGCGAACGGGCTAGTCACATAAGTGTACGTATAGTTTAAGTGTTAGTATTTCAATTATATATAAATAAAAAATCTTGGTTTTATCATTTTATTAACTTAAATTAATATTTAATTATTATATACGTTACTACATATTCTTTGCACCATATAATTTAAATGAATATCTTAGGAGTTAACTTTGGAAATAATACATATAACCTAAACATTATAAATGAACAAATAGGTAAATGTGGTTAAAGCCTTTAGAGACTTTTTTAAAAACATGTGACAATTTTTTATGGGTTCGTATCAAAAATTATAAATAGGATATACCCATATACAATCATTCTACAAAAATATTAAAGTTTTTCTGTTAAACAATTTTAACTCTAAAACAATTGCTTTAAAAAAATTACATTATCAGTGAGAACTTATGCAGTAGTCACGTCATATTAAAATGTTCTTCAGAACGTCAAAGACTTAGGGCAACGTCTTACGTGCTCTCTGAAGCAAGGAGAGGATTAAATAATGTTTAAGTATGTCTTATATGCGCATCCGCCTTTGATGCTCTGAACAAACGGACTTAAAGTCATTTCTAGAATATTATAAAAGTTCTAATCGATTGAATTTTATATTATAGTATGAGTAAAGAAAAAACCTTTAAATCGTTGCCCTATTATAATAAGCTGGAAACCACATGGCAATTATTATTATTATTATTATCAGCGCTGAATGACACTGTTGTTAAGTAGAGTTATGTTCCTACGGTAAGCAAGGTAGCAACAGCTCCTGAGGAAGGTAGGGGTAGGCACACGCTTGCGATGCTTCAGGTGATGCAGGCGTCTATAGGCAACAGTAACCGCTTACCGTTAGGTGGACCGTATGCTAATTTACCGCCGCGGTCATATACAAAAGTACTATTATTTTTGACGAACTTATAGCACTAAAGAAATTTCATTGTTTACAAAGTAGTTTTTGAAAGATTTTTATAAAAATAAAATGAATACTGTGTTAAATAAGTCCATATATGCTTGACAGTACAAAGAACCTGCAAAGACACGGTAAACATTTCCCTGGTCGTAAGTCACTTATAAAACACAAACATACCTATTATTCAGTTCCTATTTCGACGTCACGATTTCGGACATTATGAAAGCATATCTATAACACATGGCGGATGTACAGTATCTGGCAGTAAATTTGGGCGCTCGCCAAATGCAGTGCACATACATTATGTTGACTCGACAGTGCACGGGAACGGTTGGTTCGCACTGCGTTTGACGATACGATGTTTTACATTTTTACTTTGCTGACGTTTCTGTAATTTCTGATTCGTTTTTTTTTTTTTCAATTAATTCGTAATGGCGTACCAAATACCTCTTCAAGGTGTCAAAAGGGCAGATAAAACCTAAGAATACGAGTACATCCCTAATAGGGAGAAAATTACATCCCATAAATTTTTGACAGTCATGTTTATGTCAAAAGACGTACTAGAAATTAAATGTCAACATTACACACACACATACAGATACATCTTTTGCTTAATACATATATGCATATTATCCTACCCAATAAACGAATTTTCCTTGATTTTATTTTTAATTCAAGTATATGATGTCTTTAAATACATCAAAAACATCCAGTCTCGTCAGTTTTGGAACCCAAAAGAAATCTACCACCGATTAGCTTAACTGTTTTAAATCGTACCGTAATAAATATTAATATAGAGACAATGGAACAGCACACTATATATACAGAGTAAATACAGTTCTCTGGAGTGTACTCTGTGATTGAAGCATGTTACATGTCCGGTACGGGTCCATTTCCCCAAAATGCATGGATTTAGGTTACGTATGCTCCATGCGAGGCTTTGTGCGTTGTTGCAGACTGGTTACATCAGTAGGTTCAATTTATTATTTTGTACAATCTTTATTACCTTTATCTAGTATCTTTATTACTTAAAATGTGAATAAAATATTATGAAATCCATCATACATAGACTATATATAAAAAAAATTCGCGTTTTTTAACTTTACGGATTTTTTTTGCTGGCTAGGACACCCCTCCATAACGCTACATAAAGAACTTCGCTTCAATAACTATAAATAATATAAATTTATTCATTTTATAATATTAGTGTAATTTCTAAAACAAAAATTAATTATAACACAAAGTTTTACTATGGGTCGAATTCAAGATCGAACTTTAAAGAGCTGTAACACAATAACTGAACTGAATAAGCCTGTAAACGTTGCTTTGCTGCGTAAAGGGTTCTTCTTCGCGTGAAAGAAAGGTTAGATACCACGTAATTTTAGATTTTCGTGTACTCCGAGTCATGGTGGGGAGTCCCGCAAGTATATTAACACAAACCAGAAAGAAATATTAGTTCTAATACAAATATCATCAAAAATTTATAGAAATGAAGCTATAATAAAAAACTAATGAGGGTGGAAAATCGTACATCAATACAACTTCTCAACTTAGTTCAACCACGCGTTACTACTATCCTTTGAAATAAATAATATTTTTCATACTGTATTTATAATATTCCGCCATCCGAAGCTTTTATTCCGTAATATTTTCTTTTCCTCGCCTCTCATTCACGCCTTTTAAAACATTTACACAAACATTCCCTGTACGACCGGAACTAGGACGTCGCATACCATATGACATGTTTGTATAGCTAAAGTAAATAGCGCTGATAGTATCAATATAAGCGGGTTTTTTTTGTTTGTTTTATGACTATTTAAATTGTATAGATAACTATTTAAATCTAGATATATTTATATTTTAATAAATCATTTTATGTTGGTCCCACTGTTGATACCGCTTTCGCAATGTAGGATATTATCATTATACAATGATTAAGTAACTAGATTTTTATTATGTCAAAAATATCACTTCAGCCTGTAATATCCCACTACTGGACGTAGGCATCAATCCCCATATATAGGAGAAGGATCAGAGCTTAATCCACCACGCTGCTCCACTGCGGGTTGGCGGATATATTTCTTACCATGAGTAACGATCGCTATCAGGTGTACATGATAACAACCGGAACCGACGGCTTAACGTGCTCTCCGAGGCACGGTGGGGAGACCCACAAGGACTGCACATACACCCAGACCACGGCAAACACCTGTATGGCCAATACAAATGTTTGTCATGTGCGGGGATCGAACCCCCAACCGCCAGCGCAACAGGTACAATCCATAGCTGTGACCGCTGCGCCAACACGGCGTCGAAAAAAATAAAGATTTGTATATTTTAGTCCTCCATACAACTAGTAAATATTCAGCCTGTAATATCCCACTACTGGGTATAGTCCTTTTCCCCATGTAGGAGAAGGATCAGAACTTAATCCACCACGCTGCTCCAATGTAAGTTGGCGGATATATGTATGACTAACGATCGCTATCAGGTGTACATGATAACAACCGGGGATAATTATTTGTATAAACACAAATATGCACTTCGAGCGGGAATCGAACCCGTGACCGTCGGTGTTTGGGCGCCGCCGACACAGCACACGCGCCTTTACACCAGAGCGGACGTTAATATGTCAATAACATTTTTTTAATTAAATGATTAATTTGGCCTATGATGTCCTACTTCTGGATATAGGTCTCTTTTTCCACATAATTGAAGGGTTAGAGCTTAGTCAACCACGCTGCTCCACTGCGGGTTAGCGCATGTATTCCCTACTAGTAGCGATCGCTATCATATGTCCGGAACTGATAGCTTACACGCTCTCGTGGATATGTCTTCAAATATATACCTTCAAACCACAAATATACGTATCGTACGTACAAATATCTGTCCTACGTGCGAAGTGAACCCGCGTACAAGCACCACATTGTAACGGTTGTTTTTTTTAAATAATTAATCTTAAAAAATATGTCAATACTATTTCCTCAAAATGAAATGAAGCAAAAAGCTATTTATCGCTAAGTAATTAAATAAAAATATAAATATTAAACAGTTCGAAGCGAGAAATTCCCCTGTCCCGCGTTATGTGCACTCGTCGTGTGAGTCAACGCTGATAACTTCACTTACTAGAGGGACTTCACCTCAAAACGATATTTTCATATAAATATCCGACATTTAATTCTGGAAGACACATTCACAGCCTTAAGGAACTGCAAAACACGTTTATTTGGTAACGTATTAATTTCTATTTTCTTTCATTTTTTTAATATATGGTATAATAACTATTATATATTGACTAGCCCGTTGGCGCAGTTTGTAGTGACCCTGCTTTCTGCTCCGAGGGTTGTGGGTTCGATTCCCACCCCGAGTCTGTGTGTAATATAAATATTTATTTATATATTTATATATGTATTATTTATAAGTATGTTTATCAAAAAAAATATGTAGCTATATACCAATCGACTCGAATCTCTTATAGGAACAAACTACTACGCTTGTATATTAAGCATATTTTTGTATACTTTTAGGTACTAAATTTGTTTTTTGTTTGTTTTTTATTTTTATAGTACTATACAAACTTGCTCCCAGGAACAAAGCAAGATTCAATATTTCTATGTATTTGGCATTCTAGCAATAAATGAGTTCGCTTTTTTTATCGTCAGTTAAACTAATCAATTTCAAATTTAGTATTTAATAATTATATAATTGATTTTTAAAATTTTAATTTTAGATCAAAATGCAAAGACAAATCATCATTGGATTCGCCGCTCTGGCGTGCGTATGCGCACAAGTGTCACAACCACCTCATTATAAAGAAAAGTAAGAATAATATACTTACTTATAAGTTACATCAACACATAAAAAGCCCAGAAATAATAACACATAATAACTTGTATTCAATAACGTCCCGAATTGTATGACTCGTCTGTTGGCGAGTTGGCGATGACCTACATTTTCCTCTCCGTTACTCTGCGTGTTCGCGGATTCACTACTTCATCTGTCAAAACTTATTTATTTATTGATAAATTCATTGTTTGTTTCGACAAAGTATTCGGTTCTGTATATAAATATTTTGTATTAAATTAGGTTGGTAAAGTAACTTCAATTCCTTCATCACTGTTGTGAAAGGAAACATAAAAAGACAGAATGAAATTTACGGAAACGAAATATGTTATACTAAAAGAAAGTCGAAGTATGTTATAAGAAAAGGTTTTCAATTTTTTATTTCTTTTTCTAGTTATCCCGATACTTACCATTTCGCGAAAAATATCCGTCATCCCCGTGATCTAACTTGGGACAGGAAAGCTGGAGGCGGAAAAGTATTTGGTACCCTCGGTCATACAGATGACAGCCTTTTTGTAAGTATTAAATGACTAGTCATTATTTTCTTATTGATATTTCAACAATCGAAACAACGTCGAAAATCACCCGATTTTTGATACAAAACCTCCGCATGAATCTTTAGATTATTATGGAAAAATCCATATAAAAATGTCAGTTTGAGTTATTTACGATGTTAGTTGGACAATGATTTAAGCATAAAGTATTTTTTCATAGATGGTTTAGTTAGTTATTAGTTAGACTCATTAAGATAATTATTTTTAATCGAGACATGATACTTTCCATTTAGTCCCATTTAAATTTTATCGAGACATGACGAGTACTTTTTGAATCTCTAATAATGCATATTTACTTGACTTTTTTCTGTCTACCCACGTTGTAACATAGAATTATGTACAATTAAAATATTAGATGTACTATGGGCAGTCAAATTAGTAAAAAAATCAAAAATATTTTCCAGGGCAAAGCTGGATATAAAAAGGACATATTCAACGATGCAAGAGGTACTTTGAAGGGTGAAGCATACGGTTCCCGAGTGTTGGGTGCAACTGGTGACAATAGCTACTTAGGAGGGAAGTTAGATTGGAACAATGTTAACAAAAATGCTCAAGCCACTTTCGAACTTACTAAACAAATTGGCGGCAGGACCAATGTAAGTATTTTATTCTATTAAAAAAATTTCTTGTTTATAAGAATTTGTTTGTTTGAATTTGGGGATTTATGTAATTTTATTCATCATCGCTTCGGCCTATTGCAGTCCACTGCTGGACATAGGCCTCCTCATGTGTGTTGCCCATAGTCACCACGCTGGGCTGGCGGGTTGGGGACCGCAGGGCTGGCTTTGTCGTACCGAAAACACTAGTGGCTGTCTTCGGCCTCTGTATTTCAAAGCCAGCAGTTGGATGGTTATCCCGCCATCGCTGGGCTTTTCAAGTTCCAAGGTGGTAGTGGAACTATGTTATCCCTTAGTCGCCTATTACGACACCCATGGGAAGAGAGGGGGTGGCTATATTCTTTACTGCTGTAACCTGTCTCTGTCTCTCTGTCCAGCAAATTGTCTTTTATTATTATAACCATTATAGTTTTAATATCAGTAAACTTATTTATCGAGCTGGATACGAAATGTTGGCGATAGAAATGAGTAAAAAATAAATATTAACAAAGTATCAAATGTTAAATTGATTTTGCCTTCTTCAGTTGTGTTTTCATATAAACTATTTTCCGAGTATTCTAATCAGCTTTGACAAAAACATTCAACGTGAACTTATGTATATACATTTTATTATGTATTATAACATTCTGCTGTTATCCTATTACGGAGTTAAGACCTCTCTGTCGTTAAGTAAATGACACTCAGATAGATACTTTTACTTTACCATTCAGAAGGTAATTATCAAAAGCGATCTTCACCAAATTTAAACTTTTCGAGCAAAATTTACCAGATGCTTCTTCAGAGAATCGAATAAGTTTTTTAATTTCTTTCACACCAAGTTTTATATTATTATGTAAATTCTTACAAATTATTTTAAATTTGTCTCTATTGTACAAAAAGTGTGTGTGTGTGTGTGTGTGTGTGTGTGTCAGCTCCTATGCACGACTGAAGTTTACTCCTTCAGATTGACTGTCTAAATAGACACAAAAAAGGCTTAATATTCTAAGAAAAAGATGATGTATCAAATGGTAAATAAACGAATCAAATAACACCATCTATCGACGATAAGTTACAACGAGATGGTGTTTTTAGAAAACGTCGTTACGCCTTTAGATTTTACGCGGTAGATGGCGTTACGAGAAACGTAACGAGGTCATTCGTTTAGTAGATTTCACTCCTCATATATTTTTTTTCATACCGTGGGCCTTTCGCCTTATATGAAAATCGATGCTTAAGGAGTAAGCTCCAAAAACCTCAAAATCCAGTTTCGTTCCAAATGATGTTGTAACAGTGAAATTGTTAAAAAAACTAGACTAGTTTTAAAAACTACTTACTGAATTGTTAGTTACGTATACTTAAATAACATTTTATATTTCCAGGCTGAAGCCACGGCGTCTAAAGTATGGAACTTCGACAAGAACACTCGCTTGTCCGCTGGTGGGGTGGTGTCCCAAGATATTGGACATGGTAAACCTGACGTGGGTCTAGGAGCCAAGTTTGAACACAACTGGTGATCTCGTAGAAATTTAGATTAATTCAAGTTGTGTGTTGTATTTAACTAGTCTTTTGGAATTTAAAAATAAATTATTATATCGAATATTCTTTAGCTTTTTTTATCTTGATCGCATTGCATCAAGTTGACTATTTATAGCCTGTAACCCTTATTAATCGTATCCATTGACCGAGGAAGGTAATGTTAGCTACATTTGTGCGCTGTGTAATATTTTGATTACTTTTTCCTTAAATTAACGCGGACGAAACCGCGGGTTAAAATAATAAAAATATCTTGGACTAAGTATAGACGCTAAGCTGACGTGGGAATCGCATATCGAGCATATATGAACGAAATTAAGATCATTATGGGATGCTTTGCGTAAAACATCAAACTGTATCCCAAGACAGGTACGAAGAAAAATTTACAATTTTTTGGTAAAATCTCATATGGAATATTTAATTCAATTGTGGGGAGCAGTGGCCAAATCAAACCTTAGGTGCCTACAAAAAACACGAAACATAATTGTGTTTGCTCACAAACGAAAAAAAACCGACTTCAATTACATCGACAAGTAATACAACATAGATCGACGAAAAAATAGTCAAGCAACTACGCGTTATCAAAGATTACTCAAAAAGTAGTTATCAGATCTCAATAAAATTTATATGTGACCACATGATAAATATCAGCTTTCGATTAAATTAAAAATTATCAAAATCGGTACACCCAGTAAAAAGTTATTGCGGATTTTCGAGAGTTTCCCTCGATTTATCTGGGATCCCATCATCAGATCCTGGTTTCCTTATCATGGTACCAAACCTGGGATATTCCCTTTCCAACAAAAAAAGAATTATCAAAATCGGTACATCCAGTAGAAAGTTATGCGGTATAATACAACGTAGGTCGACGAAAAAAGCGTCAAGTAAAAACGCATTATTATATATAACTCGAAAAGTAGTTGTTAGATCTCAAATAAATTTAAATGGGACCAATTGGCACACACCACCTTTCGATTAAAACAAAATTTGTCGAAATCGGTCTACCCGGTCAAAAGTTCTGAGGTAACATACAAAAAAAAAAAAAAAAAAAAAAAAAAAAATACAGTCGAATTGAGAACCTCCTCCTTTTTTGGAAGTCGGTTAAAAATAATAAAAGCACTGTTCCTATTGCCCTTACCTAATGCCTAAAAATCTTTATACTTTATACTGCGACTGCAGTAAAACTTTTTTAGCTCTATCTAACATATTTCTCCTTAACTTCAATTAGCCTCGCCCGATCACACTTTTCGTAACGCTCACGTCAGTTATCAGTTTATTGACCAAGTCAAGCGTGCGTAAAGAAGTTGTACTTCAAAAAAAAAGTATTTATTGTCCGCGGTTGTTAATAGTCAGTAAGACACTTCACTAAATAGTATAAAACAAAGTCGCTTCCTGCTATCTGTATGCTTAGGTTTAAAACTATACAACGGATTTTGATGCGGTTTTCTTTTGTAAATAGAGTGAGTCCAGAGAAAGTGTATATGTAAGTATAACTAGCTGACCCCGCAAACGTTGTTTTGCCATATATGTTATTAACCCCTTTAATCCCCCCACCTCTTATAACTTAGGAATATGAAAAATAGATGTTAGCCGATTCTCAGACCTACCCGATATGCACACAAAATTTCATAAAAATCGGTTCAGCCGTTTCGGAGGAGTATGTTAACAAACAACTACTTACTTAAATACTTTTTGTTAGCTAAATAATCTGGGTGTAATATATGTATTTATTTATATATATGTTTATCGAAAAAAAAAAATATGTAGCTATACCAGTCGGCTGTTACCTATAACACAATCATTAAGTTGCTAACTTTAGGAACAGATGACCGTGTGTGTATGTTGTATACATATATTTATTATTAGCGCGGGGCGACCCGCCCCGGCTTCGCACGGGTGCAATGCTGGTACTAAATATACTACAGAATGTCTTTATTTATACTGTGAAGCTAGCTTATAGCATGGTTATTAAAATAATAACAACAACATTCAAATATGTGTCGTTAGATTACGCTTTGTTACAGAATGCGTTGAAGAAATAAAGGTTCACTGCTCGTTCCCCGTAGGTGACAGCATGATAATATGTAGCCTATATGTTGACCCGACTTCTTAATAATATTCGTGCCAAATTTGAAGTAAATCCATGCAGTACTTTTTGAGTTTATCCCGGACATACATACAGACAAACAGACAAAAATTCTAAAAACCATATTTTTGGTTTCGATATCGATTGTAGATCACACCCCGAGTATTCTTTTAAAAAAACATTCAATGTACAGTTTTGACTTTCCTACCATTTTATTGGTGTTTGTGCTGTGTGGTTTCGGCACTAAAGAATTTAGCCACCCCATCTCTTCCCGTGGGTGTCGTAAGAGGCGACTAAGGGATAGCACAGTTCCACTACCACCTTGGAAATTAAAAGGCCGACCGATGGCGGGATAGCCATCCAACTGGTGGCTTTTTAAATGCACAGACCGAGGACGGGCAGCAGCGTCTTCGGTGCGACAAAGTCAGCCCTGCGGTCACCAACCCGCCTGCCCAGCGTGGTGACTATGGGCAAAAACCCCCATGAGTTCGAACCTAAAAATAAGGCCCTCAGTTCCCGGCAGCCCCACTATTCCCGGCTACGGCAGCGGCCGTGGTAACGGTGGGGTAGAGGGTGCTAAGAATCACCGGGGTACGGGAGGCTGCCATAGAAAAATATTCCTGGCTACGTATAATGGACGCACGCTACGGTTGGACCATCACCTCACCGAACTTGAGGTAGAACTTAGTCACATTAAGTGGAGCATACTGGGGTTGTCTGAAGTCCGAAGAGAGGGAGAGGACACGATGATCCTGGACTCCGGGCACTTGTTCTACTTCCGTGAAGGTGATGGGCTTTCCCAAGGTGGCGTCGGTTTTCTGGTTCACAAGACTCTCACTAACAACGTTGACGAAGTCAGTAGTGTGTCGACCCGGGTAGCGTACCTTGTACTTAAGCTCACCGACAGGTACTCCCTGAAAGTGATACAGGTATATGCGCCGACCTCGGCACACTCTGACGATGAAGTCGAAGCCTTGTATGAAGATAACACAAGGGCCATACATGGCACTACTTCGACCTTCTACAGCGTTGTTATGGGAGACTTCAACGCTAAAGTGGGAGTACAAGGCTGCGACGGATCGAGCATCGGACCACACGGATTGGGGCACAGGAATCACAGGGGGCAGACGCTTGTCAACTTCCTCGAATCGGAGGGGCTCTTCTTGATGAACTCATTTTTTGAGAAGAAGCCCCAAAGGAGGTGGACATGGCAAAGCCCCGATACTGTGACGAGGAACGAGATAGATTTCATCATAGCGGATAAAAGGCATATATTCAGAGATGTCTCAGTGGTTAACAGGTTTAACACCGGCAGCGACCACCGGCTAGTACGGGGCACTCTGAATATATGTCTCCGAAAGGAGCGGACCCGCTTGATGAAATCTACTCTCCGACCCACGCTGCCCCAAATACTATGTGGCTCCGAGCAGTTTCAGTTGGAACTCCAAAACCGATTCGATTCGCTGGAAACTACTAGCGACGTGGACGAGATAACCGACAACGTGGTGAAGACGGTGTGTACACTGGGTCGCAGGCACTTTCCACCAACAAAGCCAACGAAGCAGTCCAAACTTTCTCCCGAAGCCTTGGATCTGATGCGGCAGAGGCGCGAGTTGCCGGCTGCTTCGCCAGAACAGAGGGCTCTTTCCAAGAGGGTACGGAAAATTATTCGCCGAGACCTCCGCTGCTCAAATACGAGAGAGGTTGCTACTCTGATTGAGCAGAATAGGGGGTCCAAAGTTTTCCAAAGACCATTGGGGAGAAGCCTTCTTGCGAAGCTTAAAACAGCAGATGGCAGAACCGTCTGCTCTCGCCCTCAGGTCCGAGAAGAGGTTGAGAATTTTTATGGACAGCTGTACTCGTCGAGCGCACGCAAGCCTGCGACTTGGGACACCGAAGATCCACGGGCACCATTGTTGCGCCATTATTCGGAGTGTATCCCGGACTTCGAAGAGGATGAGATTGGTGCAGCGCTCGGGCAGCTTAAAAACGGAAGGGCCCCGGGGGATGACGGAGTTACCACTGAACTCCTTAAAGCCGCAGGGCGACCTGTCCTGAAAGCCTTGGCAAGACTATTTAACGCCGTCATCCACCGAGGTACCACGCCGGAGGCGTGGTCCAGGAGTGTGGTGGTGCTGTTCTTTAAGAGAGGCGATAAGTCTCTGTTAAAGAATTACAGACCGATCTCACTTCTGAGCCACGTCTATAAGCTGTTTTCGAGGGTTGTTACGAATCGTCTCGCCAGAAGACTCGACGAATTCCAACCACCAGAGCAGGCTGGGTTTCGAAATGGCTACAGCACCGTGGACCACATCCATACTGTTCGGCAGATTATCCAAAAGACGGAAGAATATAATCAACCGCTGTGTATGGCATTTGTGGACTACGAGAAAGCCTTCGACTCCGTCGAGACCTGGGCTGTCCTGGACTCTCTGCAGAGATGTCATGTCGACTGGCGATATATCGAGGTACTAAAATCTATGTACGACGCGGCGACGATGACCGTTCATGTCAATGACCAAAGAACAAGACCTATTTCCCTCCGGCGCGGGGTAAGACAGGGGGATGTAATATCACCGAAACTGTTTACCACTGCGCTAGAGGATGTTTTTAAGACCTTGGATTGGGGGGAACGGGGCATCAACGTCAACGGTGAATTCATCTCTCACCTTCGTTTCGCCGACGATATTGTCATCTTTGCGGAGACGCTGGATGAGTTAGGCCAAATGCTGGCCGGCCTAAACGAGTCCTCCCGACGTGTCGGTCTCTGTATGAACTTGGATAAGACGAAAGTTATGTTTAACAACCAAGTCATACCGATACCGGTATCGGTCGATGGTACCCTTCTCGAAGTTGTTCAGGATTATATTTACCTAGGCCATACTATCCAACTAGGCCGCAACAACTTCGAGAAGGAGGCCGATAGGAGGATTCGGTTGGGCTGGGCGGCGTTTGGCAGACTCCGTCGAGTCTTCACTTCGAAGATTCCGCAATGCTTGAAGACAAAAGTTTTCGAGCAATGCGTCCTGCCTGTGTTAACATACGGAGCCGAGACGTGGACACTGACCAAAGGACTGGTCCACAAGTTTAAAGTCGCTCAACGTGCAATGGAACGGGCTATGCTTGGGGTCTCTCTCAAAGACAGGATTAGAAATGAGACTATCCGCGAGAGAACGAAAGTAACCGACATAGCCCACAGAATTAGCAAGTTGAAGTGGCAGTGGGCTGGTCATCTGTGTCGCAGGACCGATGGCCGTTGGAGTAGACGGGTCCTAGAGTGGAGACCGCGTCTTGGCAAACGCAGTGTGGGACGTCCTCCGGCCCGTTGGACCGACGATCTACGTAAGATTGCCGGTGTAGGCTGGATGAGGATTGCGGAAGACCGGGATGTGTGGCGCGAACTTGGGGAGGCCTATGTCCAGCAGTGGACTGCGATAGGCTGAAGTGAAAGTGACCATTTTATTATATGTATAGATTATTATTATTATTATTTAGTATCAGAATTGCACCCGTGCGAAGCCGGGGCCACATAATAGTCTGTAAAGCATCACACTACGACCATTATAGATATAATAGTAGTAACAAAATTAAGGAAGAATGAAACTAAACAGAAAACTTGCCCCATACAAACTTAACTACCCATACCATTAGGTTTACCGCAACATTATGAATTTATTACATGACCATATAATACAGATAGTTTATTAGGCGAACCCCTAAACCGAGAAACTTCTAACTTAAATAATTAAGACCGCAAAGATACACTTTACAAAGTTATTTCATAATACACAACATGCTCACAGTAATTTTAGCAATAATAACCTAATAGTCGTTTACTGCTTAACGAAATTATACCTTATCATTGTAATGTTAGGTGGACTTTCCAATAACTTTTCGTGAGATTTTACGATCTTTTCAAGAATAGAAGCAGAGACAACGCGGGTAATTGTAAAAGTTTCAACCTATCGTCCATTGGAGCCTGTAATACGTTATTGTCAAAGTTAACGGGTAACGGAAAATATGAAAAATTTCGAAAATGTGTAGATATTTTGTTTTTGACGTCTCTTGAAATAATTAAGAATAATGATGACGTAAGCGAAGGTTTTCTTTTGTTTCATAAATATTTATTATTACGCTTTTAGTAACTTGTTGGGAAAACTTTTTATTTCGTATTTTGAGTCCACCTGGAACTTTTTGAAATAAAATTTCTTTATGTAGGTACGCCTCACTTGGGGTGTAAGGTGGTGAATGCGTGAAGAGTTACGAAAAGTGTGGTCGGGCGAGGCTAACGGAAGTTGAGAGGAGATATGTATGAGGTGTGCTGTGTGGCTACGGCACTAAAGAATTAAGCCACCCCCTCTCTTCCCGTGGGTGTCGTAAGAGGCGACTAGGGGATAATAAGGTTCCACAACCACCTTGGAACTTCAGAAGCCGACCGATGGCGGGATAACCATCCAACTGCTGGCTTTGAAATACACAGGCCGAAGACGGGCAGCAGCGTCTTCGGTGCGACAAAGCCAGTACTGCGGTCACCAACCCACCTGCCCAGCGTGGTGACTATGGGCAAAACACATGAGTTCACGTTATTTTTGGCGTAAACTTGTGGAGGCCTATGTCCAGCAGTGGACTGTATAGGCTGTAATGATGATGATGATGTATAAGGTAGATGGAGCTAAAGAACTTTTACTACAATCGTATGGTCTAAGGCGCACTCGTTTTCCATAATTATATGAACATTATTTTGTACTTAAATAAGATGGACGAAAAAATTAATAAAGATATAATGAACATGATGAATACGACATAATTTAAAAAAAGTTATATTAAAAAATTATTCATACAATATTTCAAATATTCCAACAACAAATACCTATAACTTTGTTTGTACATTTATGTAAAATTCACTATGATGTTATGAAAACCTTCATTCTTGTATGGGTTTCCATATAATTTTTTAATTAAATAACTACGTGTTAAGTGGCTTTTTATAATGTAAATTTATGTGACTGAAATTTTATTATTATAGAAATTACTTATCACCTATGTCAGTCAAGAATAGCGTGGCTTTCTACTGACGAAAGATTTTCTAAAACTAGTATAATAATTCCAGAAATTAGCGCCTACAAATATAACAAACTCACAGTACTGATTTGAAAAAGCTAGATATGACAACTTGAACAAATGTTGTAATCAATAACTTAACTTATTATAGCTATGCTTAGATATCTATTTATTTTTAGGACAACGTAAAAAAATAAACGTAAGAACAATGTTGTTTTGAATTAAATTAATAAATTAAAAATATATCACACGAATAATGATTTAAATTAAAAAAAGCTGTATTTTTATGTTGTAGCTTTTTTCATACAACTAGGATGGCAAACAGATGTACGTCTCCACCTTCGTAAGCAGCAATTTATATTATATTTTTAAAACTAGATTTGAAAAAAATCAAAATATTGAAAATTCAATGTGACCACTTTTGTCTTTTTAACGCCATCTACAGTTTTATACATTAACTACTTAAATTATTGTATCGTAACCATATACTAACTACAACTACATAAAGCAGTTTCAATAAAAGAAGTTATTCAAATAAATAATAGGTGGCGCTGTTGAATAGAATATTTTACGAATACAATATAGTATACAATAATATCGCTAGATGTCTCTGTTTAAAAAAAAGTATTTCAAATAGTTTCTGAAAGATTAACTGGAAAAAAATGGAGATTTTTTTTTTGTTTCTAATAATCCACATTTGTTCATTTTTGGCTAGTAAGGTTAATTTAAATTATTAAATAATCACACTTTTAAACAATCTCTCTTTTCAGATAACAATTGTGTAACGTTTTTTTTTTCTTTTTCCCAGGTAGTTCCAAGTTTTTTTTTGTCCACGAAACGTCTTCAAACGATTGATTCTATTTCTTCAATCGAGACAGCAAGTGTGAAGGACGTTGGATGTACTTCAGCAACAAATGAATGTGCGAAATGAGTTCTCAAAGAAGTTGATTTTAAGATTTAAGTGATATATACATTTCATAAGTGGAAAGGCAATTGGTTTGCATTTAAGGTAACTTTACTTTTTTACGTATAAAAACCTTACGCCTAGGCCACAACGTTTTTTTTCTTTACTATCAATAGCATGGATCTTTGCTTGTGAAATACCAAATTTTGAAACGCAAACTGCTTCTATTCCTTCAATTGTGTATTCCATAATTGGCGAGCACTTGTATATTATATGTAAGTGGCTTGTGTATTAATGTCTGCGAAAAAACAACATATTCAACAGCGTATTTTCTCTTAATACCTATATATGTATGTCATAATGTCCAGTCCCTGGGTATGTCTCACGGATGAGTCTCAATACCCGGCCACCCCACCCGGTGATGCTGTCAAGGCCGCTAGGGCCAACAGCAATTGACAATCCGAAAAAAAAAACCTGGGTATGTCAGTTTGTCCTTATAAATCTATACTAATATTATAAAGCTGAAGAATTTGTTTGTTTGATCGTTTGATCGCATTAATCTCAGGAACTGCTGGTCCGATTTGGAAAATTCTTTTAGTGTTAGATAGCCTATATATCATAACGCTAAGAACAATAGAAGCGGAGCACCAATGAAGAATGTTTTAAAATCAGGTTTTTTTTTCCTTTTGAGAGCTTTCGCTGCGTGCCCTGCGTAAACATTAAAAGTCTTACAAAAATCATGTAACAAAATTGTTACTATTCCACGCGGACGAAGTCGCAGGCAGAAGTTAGTATATAAAATATATGTATAATTGTGTTGGCTCGCAAACGAAAAAAAACCGACTTCAATTATATTGACGAGTAATACAACGTAGATCGACGAAAAAATAGTCAAGTAACTACGCGTTATCAAAGATTACTCAAAAAGTAGTTATCAAATCTGTACCTCAGAGGTAAACTGTTTCAAGTCCATTTTTTATGAATTTTGCTTTTTCAATGATTTATGTCAAATTTGTTCAGACGGATTTAGTGGTAAATTGCGTCAAGTCCTAACTTCCATAGATAAAAAAATACTCAGAAATAAATTATGTTAAGTGACAAACTACAACAGGGTAAACTAATTTATGTCCCACATAACACTTTGGAATTGTGAAATTTTTACTCAATGGTACAGTTTTAAGTTAAGTCCCACATAACACATTTTACCTCCAAGTATTTTATGGCACTTGAATTTTTAATGCATTAGTCCTAATTAAATAAAAACAACAACAAGGATAAATACCTTAAAAATTACAACCTTTTATAATAAAATAAATTTTTACATATATAATTTATCTATCTATAATAATATATATAAAAGCGAAAGGTCATTCATCACGAAATCTCCAAAACTGTAACAATTAGAAACTTGAAATTTGGCAGGTATGTTTCTTATAGAGCGTAGACATCCGCTAAGAACGGATTTTACGAAACTCAACCCCTAAGGGGGTAAAATAGGGGTTGGAAGTTTGTATGAGAGTCCCATGTTTTTGAAGTAAGAGATTTGAAATTTAAAATGTATGCTCTATAGATGGTGAGGAGGCGTTCAAATAATGTATCGTTAGAAATCAACCCCTTTTTGGGGTTAAAACGGGCGATGGTAGGTTGACTCACTCATCACGATATCTCCGAAACTATAAGAGCTACAAATTTGTCATTTGGCAGGTAGGCTCCTTATAGGTGGTAGACATCCGCTAAGAACGGATTTTACGAAACTCGATCTCTAAGGGGATAAAATGGGGGTTGGAATTTTGTACGAAAGTCCTATGTTTTTGAAGTAAGAGACTTGAAATTTAAAATGTATGCTCTATAGATGGTGAGAAAGTGTTCAAATAATGTATCTTTAGACATCACCTTCCTTTTGGGGTTGAAACGGGGGATGGTAGGTTGACTCACTCATCACGAAATCTCCGAAACCATAACAGCTACAAATTTGACATTTGGCAGGTTGGTTCCTTATAGGGCGTAGACACCCGCTAAGAACGGATTTTACGAAACTCGACCCTAAAACGGGGGCTAGAGTTTGTATGAAAGTCCTACGTTTTTGAAGTAAGGGACTTGAAATTTAAAATGTATGCTCTATAGATGGTGAGGAGGTGTCCAAACAATGCATATTTAGAATTCAACTCCCTTTTGGGGTTAAAACGGGGGATGGTAGGTTTACTCACTCATTACGAAATCTCCAAAACTATAACAGCTACACATGACTTTGACATTTGGCAGGTAGGTTTCTTATAGGGCGTAGACATTCGCTAAGAATGGATTTTACGAAACTAGACCCCTAACGGCCGAACCCAATATTCAATCTATCTCTGGTTATGTCCTACTAGAGACAAAAATATCTATCTATCATTCATTTTACTGACCCAATAAACTTGTCGACGATAGGCAATCTTATCCTTCAAAGCTGTCTATCGACGAGAGGGAGGATAGCTTACCAGAGATATCAGTTCGTATGAAAATGACAGTGTAAGCGTCCCAATAATAATAGAGTTCTATCTGTCAGTAACGTTGGTTATCTTTAGTAACAACAATATCCGATCTATAGTTTTCGGGGATAACTAATATTTATTAATTAATTTGTAACATAACTGAGGCCGTCTGTGACGCTGGGTATACTGGAATGTAAGGGAGAGCTCAGGTAGCCGGTCTGTCTACAGCTAACTGGCGATAGTAGTCCCCTATGCGAATTATTGGGACAACTACAAAGGATAGATAGTTAGTTATTAGCAGTCGATGATAACTACCTATCTCTATCTTTAGATTGAATATTGGGTTCGGCCGTAAGGGGATAAAACGGGGATTGGAAATTTGAATGAAAGTCCTATGTTTTTGAAGTAAGAGACTTGAAATTTAAAATATATGCTCTATAGATGGTGAGGAGGTGTCCAAAAAATGCATCGTAATCTATATATATAAAAGAGAAAGGCCACTGACTCACCCATCACGAGAACCCAAAAACAGCTGGAGGGTCCATCCATCTAGGATGGATAAAGATGAAATTTGGCAGGGAGGTAGATTATAGTTAGTAGATAATAGTAGTAGAGTAGAGAGATTTTGCGATATTCCACCGCTAAGGGGGTTTAATTGGGGTTGATAGTTTGTATGAAACATATACAGCAGTTATAAGTTCGTCGATAGGTTATTTATACTGCAGCCTGAAAATAAAACTAAAAATGTGGTGTATAGAGAGGTTTTATAAAAACAAGTATTAAATTATACTAAACTGTGCCTTTTAAAAAGTTACTCAGTGTAATAAGCATTTCAAGTGACTGAAATAAAAAAAATGCCTTAAACATCTTAATAGTAATGCATATCTTCATAACCACGCAGACATAGTCGCGGGCAACAGTTAGTGTATTATAAAACAAAGTTCCTAAAAGCGTATGTGATCGATTCCCTCAAAATCTACTGAACGGATTTTCATGCGGTTCAAGAGGAAGGTTTACGGAACGGCTAAGCCGATTTTAATGAGAGTTTCACTGGAAGTTTGCCAGGAAAACTTTGTGACACACTGATTTCAACGCGGGCAAAGCCGCGGGCACAGCTAGTACATATATAGACGTACATTTGTGGCAAACCGTGTCACGAAAGCTGATATTGAAATGCTGGCCGGCCTAAACGAGTCCTCCCGACGTGTCGGTCTCTGTATGAACTTGGATATGACGAAAGTTATGTTTAACAACCAAATCATACCGATACCGGTATCGGTCGATGGTACCCTTCTCGAAGATGTTCAGGATTATATTTACCTAGACCATACTATCCAACTAAGCCGCAACAACTTCGAGAGGAAGGCCGATAGGAGGGTTCGATTGGGCTGGGCAGCGTTTGGAAGACTTCGTCAATTCTTCACTTCGAAGATTCCGCAATGCTTGAAAACAAAAGTCTTCGATCAATGCGTTCTGCCTGTATTGACATACGGAGCCGAGACGTGGACACTGACGAAGGGACTGGTCTACAAGTTTAAAGTCGCTCAACGTGCAATGGAACGAGCTATGTTTGGGATCTCTCTCAAAGACAGGATTAGAAATGAGACTATCCGCGAGAGAACGAAAGTAACCGACATAGCCCACAGAATTAGCAAGTTGAAGTGGCAGTGGGCTGGCCAACTGTGCCGCAGGACCGATGGTCGTTGGAGCAGACGGGTCCTGGAGTAGAGACCGCGTCTTGGCAAACGCAGTGTGGGACGTCCTCCGGCCCGTTGGACCGACGACCTACGTAAGATTGCCGGTGTAGGCTGAATGAGGATTGCGGAAAACCGGGATGTTTGGCGCGAACTTCGGGAGGCCTATGTCCATCAGTGGACTGCAATAGGCTGAGCTGACTGAATGACTGACTGATGTATTATTATTATATACTTTATTGCACTTAAGAACAGAATATACAGAAAATTACATATATAGTTGATGGCAAAGGTGGACTTATCCCTAGAAGAGATCTCTTCCAGTCAACCAATGGTCATGAGAGAGAGTGTCATATAGCGGGAGACACAGTGCAAGAAATAACAATATTGAGAAAATAGTTGAATAACTGTAATATATTACAAACTTATAAGTATAAATACATACACACAGACATATCATACATATATATACATACCTTACATTTATACATACATACATATACATATATATATATATATATATATATATATATATATACACACATACATACATACACACATAAATACATACAAATACATAACATAATAGATAGGTAATTATATACTTACATACTCACTAAGTAGATGATTGTAAATTGACTTGAGAAATAAAGTGCTCCTTTAATTTACGTTTGAAGGAGACAAGGGAAGGACTTTTTTGGATACTTTCTGGGAGTTTGTTCCACAGTATATGATATAGATGTATATGTATGTAAAACCTTTTTTCTCAATACTCTTTGCATTTCCCAAAGCTTTGTCGATGTTGCTCTTAAAAAAGAATAAATGGGCCCTATCTGAACTAGTAGACACAATTGTAGAGGAGTTGACAGTTTAGTCTGACAATTGTGTTGGACAAAACAGAAATTTCATTTTGTCTTCTTTTTATATTAGGCTTTTAAAAAAATTACCAATAAAAGTGATAAATCACAAGTACCTTTTAAAAGTTCATACGCATATGGAGGTTGATGTACAACACTCTGTAATCGAAAGAGCCAAAAAACTGGATAGTTTCCAAATCATGGTGCCTTGGGATTGGATGCAATTTGTGCGGAGTTGTAATTCATCCAACAATCCCATGGAAGTCAAGCATGGAAACCAATGCCTTCAAAAACTTTAAATCATTGTATTCGGGACCTGAAGCTCCTCTTGTAATAAGAAAAAGGTGCCAATAGCCAACAAGTGCTAATTTCCGAAATGGTTTGGATGCAAGTAAGAGCATCAGAGCCAGATATCCTATTTTATAAAACGAGTTTTAATTATATTGAATTTCAGAGCACAGACTTAAGAAGAGGTACAAGACGTTTACCAAGACCATGGCCTGAAGATGTATAACCCATAAGGTCAGGTAGAAAACCTGTAAATTCTAAAAAATATAAAGATTTGATGACTTCTCTACAATGGGTCCAAACAATTTTTCACGATTACTATAAAAAATTGCGGCATGGAGCAGAAATACCGGAATTCCCTGAAGAAGAAGATTGAAAAAAAAAATAGTTTAAGAAGGAAAGTGAATGTATACAGTTTTGAAATTAATAAATAAACATTAAGCTATAACAATTTTGATTCATTTTCACCTATCATAATATTCACTGCTATTGGATTAGTCTATTATATTAAAATCCTTACTAAATAATACAATACATGCATAAGCTATCTATCTGTCTGTCTGTTCCCTTTTAAAGCATAGATGCTAAACTTTTCATATAAAATTATATAGTTGTATGGAAATAGTTTGCATTACAAATATATAATGTAATTATGCAGACGAAGCCACTGCTGAAAGTATAATTCTTAATAAATAATGGACTTAACACAGTAATTTTATTAATATAGGTAAGTAATATATTTTCGGAGAACAATGCGTTAAGTCCTTCTGTGAACGTTAGGCACATGCTAAAATATTTTTAACACTATGATATTAAAAAGTACTCCTTTAAGCATAAAAACCATGATAATAATCAATGTTTCCTAAAAACATTTAAAAATAAAATGTAAAATTCATATAAATTTTTCATAAACTGCCTCTCCTGTAAAGTTCGCCAATTGTGACTTGACACACATTACCTCTGAGGTACTGAAATATAAATAAAATTTATATGTGACCACATGACAAACATCAGCTTTAGATTAAATTGAAAAATATTAAAATAGGTACACACAGTATAAAGTTATTGCGGATTTTCAAGAGTTTCCCTCGATTTCTCTGGGATTTCATAATCAGATCCTGGTTTCCTTATCATGGTACTAAACTAAGGATATCTTCTTTCCAACAAAAAAAGAATTATCAAAATCGGTACACCCAGTAAAAAGTTATTGCGGATTTTCAAGAGTTTCCATCGATTTCTCTCAGATTCCATCATCAGATCCTGGTTTCCTTATCATGATACTAAACTAAAGATATCTCCTTTCCAACAAAAAAAGAATTATCAAAATCGGTATATCCAGTAGAAAGTTATGCGGTATAATACAACGTAGGTCGACGGAAAAGGCGTCAAGTAAAAATGCATTATTAGATATAACTCAAAAAGTAGTTGTTAGATCTCAAATAAATTTAAATGGGACCAATTGACATACACCACCTTTCGATTAAAAAAAAATTTGTCGAAATCGGTCGACACGGTCAAAAGTTCTGATGTAACATACATAAAAAAAATACAGTCGAATTGAGAACCTCCTCCTTTTTTGGAAGTCGGTTAAAAATGAATATTATGATTTTTATAACAAATGTTAGTAAAGTGAAATAAATTACAGTTAAAAAAAACTAAAAACCACGCTTTTATAGCTAATCGAACTAATAAGTAGAAAATAATTTTTAATTACAAAGAGTTTATATTAGATACAGTAGTAGAAGATCGAACAATCAATTAATTAATTACTTCAAAATAAAATTATAATAAGATTTAAGTTATTAAGAGAATAATTCAATTCAGAGTATAAAACGTGGGGTGCATTTTACTATATTATTTTAGAGGAGAAGTCTGGTCTCTTCGCCGAGGCCAGCCTGACGCTGGAGGGATCCTGTTACCTGCAGATCCGCGACCCTCCAATTAAAGCGGCTGAAGGCTCCCGCAGGATTTTGGTCGGTATTGCACCCCTAAATCCTGAAGCCGATAAACGGTCTAGGAATGCCTACCCGGGCATCCTGGATATCACCCGTAAATGGGTTCCCCTGCGATACCAAAAAAAGTGGCTAGCTATAGTCGGGCCAAGCCTAGGCCAAGCTTGGCCCCGTGGTACTTTCCTCTATGGGTAATTAATAATGCGCATTTTCTTGATTATTTTTTCGTCTACCTACGTTGTGTTACTGATCCACGTAATTGAAGTCGTTCTGTTTTGTTTGCAAGCACACACAATTATTTTTTTGGCTGCTTGAGAGTCATCGAGCGTCGATGATCTTTACATCCATCATCAAAATGCGTGCATTGGTGGTTGCAAGGTCCAGTCGTCCAGGACCACGCTGAGCAAGTGAGTCATCGCAGGACTAAACCGGTTTCGCTGTTGCCAGGCACTAGCTTGTGTTAGTTATTCAACCTAGAATTATAGGAATGGTTCCTGCCAGTTAACCTCGCCATTAAGCCTCGATATTTATCGGCAGGAAGCACTGCAGGTAGATGAGGTTGGCTGTTGAAACGAGAATAGAATACCTACGCTACCTTACTCTCCAAATTACCCCCCTGTTTATTTTATACTTTATTAATTTTTGTTGTATCAAAATATTAAGTGGCAAATAATTTGTTGTTGTAGTGTATGCGCAACCCGACTACTCACTCGCTCATCGATCGTGTCCGCGGGTAGACGTGCTCGGTGTTCCGCATATATTATTATCGTGTAATTAATATAGAAAACTGTGTTTTATTGCTACAAGTAGACACGAGACATTACAGTTGTCATGCGGATGGATCTCTTACATATGAATATTAAAGATAAAAATTTAATAAAAATAATAAAGTTATGATTATTTCGTTGGCCTTCATTATGAATTAATGATGAGACGGTTTTTAATGTTAGAGGAAATGAAAAATTATATCGTTACGTCAATCGGTATTCGGATTCACTATCTAAATATTTAATAAAAAGTTATGTATAATATAAAGGTTGTTTGTATCAGCATTGTTTGATACAAACATAATAATAAAATGTTATGCATAACTATAATTCTTTCAGGTCAAAGATATTTATTCTCATAAGAATTAACAATTCACTTATATGAGAAATACATTAGAAAGAATACATTTTTAAATATCTACAAGTTTACAATAATTCTAGCCGAGCGTGTCGGTAATAAACAAAGTTCATTATACAATATCGTCACAAAATCCAAAAAGTGGGTAGAAACGCATTACATCAATGGTAAGACCGGTCACTATGTATTAAGAAAAAAAAGCAACAAAAACAGCAAGCGACGAAACACAAACAAATACATAGATCTTCAAATGTTAAACTAGATGCGGCCAGGCGAAATATATATTTACTCGTATGTGTGTGATTTTAAAATTATATAATTAAGGTTTTTATTAGAGATGCCACGAATAGTAATTTGGCCGAATACCGAATACCGAAATTTCGGCGAGGCTCTTGGCCGAAGCGCCGAACATTCGGCAGCCGAATATTCGGCCACACTTAGTACTTTTCACGGGCGACAAGACACAACTCGTCACCGTACGAAACTTGCATCGCTGAAGTAATACGTACTTCGCGGTCGTGTTACAACCTGCTTTATTTGTTGGTCGTTGGTGCATCGTACGTACTGTATTCTACGATATAACATTTAATGTGATTGGTTACCATAAGAAATATCACCGTTGATTCGAGTAAAGTTAAATGGATCCATTTGTAAGAAATTGCCTATTTGGAACTTTTATGAAATTTATAGTGAAAACAATAAACTGGCAGTTTGTTTGTTATGTTTGTTTCTTACCACTGGTAGATTTTAAATATTAATTTGTTAGTTCTTTTTTGGTTAAATAAATATCTTTGTGAGTAATATTTTGACTATTTTTCATAATTTATTTGGTAATCCTTACTGTATTTTATCATAAATAAGGAAGTAAATCTGTTTATCACGATTTCACGCCCAAACTGCTGAACCGATTTAAATGAAATTTGGTACACAGATTACTCTAGAGCCTTAGAAAGGACATGGGCTATAATTTACGCGAAGTCGCGGAAAAACAGTTAGTAGGAAATAAAAAAAATGCTATTCGGTATTCGGCCAAATGGTTAACTATATTCGGCCGAATACCGAATAGCGAAAAAAAGAGGCCGAATAGCCGAATACCGAATAATTGCCGAATATTCGTGGCATCTCTAGTTTTTATTTATTAATTACTTTATTTTTTATTGAGATTACTACTTTGATTTAAAGTGAGGGTCTTTTAAACATATACATATATAAATAATATTAACTTGACGTTTTTTTTTTTTTGCAGACTAAGAATTTTATTTTGATATTTTGTAGGTATATTTTTTTTAATGTATAAATTTGTAGTTTTTTTTTATTGTTTTGCAACCTATTTCTTAATTATTATTATTTATTTATTTATTTCATTTACGTTATTACTTCCACTCATTATTTTAGGTGATAATTTTTGTTTGTAGTTGTGATAATTGTTTTTATTATATTTTTAAATTTTGTAAATAATTTTTAAGCAATCTTTTAAACTTCAGGATGCTTTTAGCTTCTTTAATAACTGTGGGCATTTTATTATATATTTGTACACTTTCATATGTAATGTAAACTATAATTCTTTTACATTAAATTTTAATAATTTTTAATTTTGTCTACATATTTTTATTTTACATTTTTTGTATTTTATCAGTAAAAACTTATAAATTTAAATAGTATAATATAAAAGTGAAATTATACCATTAGTATAAGTGTAAAATTAGATTTTATCATAAACATGTACTACATATAGTAATTTTCATACACTTATACACCTATATTGTTTTGCCCATAGTCACCACGCTGCCTGGGCGGGTGATGACCGCAGGGCTGGCTTTGTCGCACCAAAGACACTACTGCCCGTCTTTGGCCTGTGTATTTTAAAGTCAGCAGTTGGCTGGTTATCCTGTCATCGGTTAGTTTTTAAGTTCCAAGGTGGTAATGTAACAGTGTTATCCCTATATACATTATGCCTACTCAGAAATAATGACTATGCCAGGGCTGTGATCAAATTATGTTCTGTGTCTTTGTGATTTTTAAAATTTAGATTAGCCCTACTAGGGAAGTACCTCAACCTTACAGAAGATCACAGTATTACTGTGTTCCTGTGGAGAGTGAGGTGTCTAGCCAGTGGTCCTGTGGAGAGTCAGAAGTATATATACAGGTGTCATAGGATACAGTAACAGGTTAGCAGTGATATGCCTACCGTACGCTTTTTTGTCAGCGTAGTGGTAAAAATAAAATGAAAATATGAAAAGTTTACAAATTAAAATCTAAGCATACACTACTTTACGTAACATATTATCAAATAGTCGAAGGTAAATTATTTTGCTCCTCAATTTTTCTCATTAACAGTAGTTATCAATAGTTTTAAAAATTTGTGGTATATAAAAGATAAATAGTAAACGAAGCCGTGAGTACAGCAAAAATAATTGTGTTTGCTCGCAAACGAAATAATTGTGTTTGCTCGCAAACGAAAAAAAAACCGACTTCAATTACATCGACAAGTAATACAACGTAGATCGACGATAAAATAGTCAAGCAACTACGCGTTATCAAAGATTACTCAAAAAGTACTTATCAGATCTCGATAAAATTTATATGTGACCACATGATAAACACCAGCTTTCGAAAAAATTAAAAATTATCAATATCGGTACACCCAGTAAAAAGTTATTACGGATTTTCCAGAGTTTCCCTCGATTTCTCTAGGATCCCATCATCAGATCCTGGTTTCCTTATCACGGTACCAAACTAGGGATATTCCCTTTCCAACAAAAAAAGAATTATCAAAATTGGTACATGCAGTAGAAAGTTATGCGGTATAATACAACGTAGGTCGACGAAAAAAGCGTCAAGTAAAAACGCATTATTAGATATAACTCGAAAAGTAGTTGTTAGACCTCAAATAAATTTAAATGGGACCAATTGGCACACACCACCTTTCGATTAAAACAAAATTTGTCGAAATCGGTCCACACGGTCAAAAGTTCTGATGTAACATACATAAAAAAAAAAAAAATACAGTCGAATTGAGAACCTCCTCCGTTTTTGGAAGTCGGTTAAAAACACCGACTTCAATTACATCGAAGAGTATACAACGTAGATCGACGAAAAAATAGTCACGTAACTACGCGTTATCAAAGATTACTCAAAAAGTAGTTATCAGATCTTGATAAAATTTATATGTGACCACATGATAAACATCAGCTTTCGATTAAATTAAAAATTATCAAAATCGGTACACCCAGTAAAAAGTTATTGCGGATTTTTGAGAGTTTCCCTCGATTTCTCTGGGATCTCATCATCAGATCCTGGTTTCCTTATCATGGTACTAAACTAGGGATATCTCCTTTCCAACAAAAAAAGAATTATCAAAATCGGTACATCCAGTAGAAAGTTATGCGGTATAATACAACGTAGGTCGACGAAAAAAGCGTCAAGTAAAAACGAATTATTAGATATAACTTGAAAAGTAGTTGTTAGATCTCAAATAAATTTAAATGGGACCAATTGGCACACACCACCTTTCGATAAAAAAAAAAAATTGTCGAAATCGGTCCACCCGGTCAAAAGTTCTGATGTAGCATACATAAAAAAAGAGAAAATACAGTCGAATTGAGAACCTCCTCCTTTTTTGGAAGTCGGTTAAAAAATAAATATATTACACATAGAGTAATGATTTTATCCTAGTATAGAATAGTATAAAAATCAAGCGATCAAAAACTAAAATCAAAATACATCGTTTGTTCATGGTTATTTAAAATTCGCGAGAAACAAAAACGCAATGACCTTGAGTTTGGTATTTTAAATAGCTCTCGGAATAAATACAACAAGGATAATATAGATGCAAATTTCTTAGATAATATGTATAAAATGCATACACAAATTCGAAAGAAGATCAGTCCTCATTTGTACCGTGTAAGACAATGAAGAACTTGTTATTTTACATTGTTTTGTTTAATTTTCATTATTACGACGTTAGAGCAGCAAGAATATTAGCAGTATACCCATTACCATCGATTAGTCACCAAGTGGTGTTTCGACCTCTGACCGATGAGCTGGTGAGACGGGGTCATGAGGTGACAGTCGTCACCACCGACCCCAAGTACCCGTCCGGAAAAGCACCTAAGAATCTGACAGAAATAGATATCCACGATCTATCTTATGGAATTTGGAGAGACACATTATTAAAAAAATCATTTAATAGCATTCAAAATATACGTGACCAAATGAGCGTAGTTTTTCGAACTAGTGATGCAGTATTTTTTTCAGTGCTAAAAACAAAAGAGGTACAAGATATAATATATAAAAGACACGGAGAATATGATTTAATATTGGTTGAAGCCTGTATTAGACCAACAATGGTATTTTCACATTATTTCAAAGTACCTATCATCCAGGTCAGTTCAATGGCTTTACAGAAGTATCATTTAACAGCTGTTGGTGCTAATACACATCCCCTTTTATATCCTACACAATTACAACAAAGAGTGCACAATCTTACGACATGGGAGAAACTCCAGCAATTATATAGTTATTGGCGAATAGAAAATTTAATAGATGAAATTGAGGAAGAAGACACTAAAATATTAAGATCGATTCTGGGTTCAGACATACCACGTATGAATGACTTGTCTAAGAATGTGCATATGGTGCTTGTAAATGTACATCCTATTTGGGTGGGAAATCAACCAGTGCCACCAAACGTTGTGTATATGGGTGGAGTGCACGTGCCACCACTTAAGCCACTTCCACAGGTGCTGTCTTATTTTTATAGTAGTAAAATGTATAAAACAGTGATTACGCTTTAATATCAATAACAAAATAAAATTTGAAAATGGTATGTATGTTAGTACGTCTAAATAATTAATACATCCTAACTCGAAACCAAAATTATTGCATTCGATACCAATTCTCAAGTTCTCAATCTCTAATCGTCTAAGTATTTATTTCTAACTTAAATAAAGATCTAATTGTATCTTATCATTTATAATAAAATTTAGAGTATTTTGAAAAATTTAAGTTAATACAATCAAAACCAGTAAATATTACAATACAACGATAGTAAAATATACGATCTAAATATAATTTTTTTTTTAACTGTGACATTCGACTTTGTTTATGTTAATTAAAACTTCATATTCGAATGTAATGAATGCTGCGCGTTGGCGCAGCGGTCACAGCTATGGATTGTACCTGTTGCGCTGGCGGTTGCGGGCTCGATCCCCGCACATGACAAATATTTGTATTGACCATACAGGTGTTTGCCGTGGTCTGGGTGTTTGTGCCGTCCCTGTGGGTCTCCCCACCGTGCCTCGGAGAGCACGTTAAGCCGTCGGTTCCGGTAGTTATCAGGTGTAGAGGCTGATAGCGATCGTTACTCATAGTAGGAAATATATCCGCCAACCCGCATTGGAGCAGCGTGGTAGTTTAAGCTCTGATCCTTGCCCTACATGGGGAAAGAGGCCTATGGCAGTACCCCGGCCAGTAGTGGGATATTACAGGCTGAAGCGAATGCTGCCCATTGAGATCGGTTGTTTTAAGTTTATTGTAAATTCAGTTAACACCATTTTCATTAATTTATTTTTAAAACAAAATAAAATTGGAATAATATTCCATATATAGATTTCCGTCCTTTCTACAATTGAAATTAAATTTTAGAATTCTTAGCAGTTTATTTCAGTTCGTTACTTTTCTGACTGGTTTTATGCAATATTATTTTTATAATTTTTATCATTAGATAATAAATAAAACTTCATTTACTTCGGCAGGACCTAAAATCGTATTTAGATTCTTCCAAAAATGGTGTAATATACTTTAGTTTTGGAACAAACGAAGATAAATATGTTTATAAAAGTGTTCTCTCAACTTCCATACGATGTTCTATGGAAGTGGGACAAGGACGAGCTACCTGGAAAATCTGAA
Organism: Melitaea cinxia; assembly: GCF_905220565.1. Classification (NCBI taxonomy): domain Eukaryota; kingdom Metazoa; phylum Arthropoda; class Insecta; order Lepidoptera; family Nymphalidae; genus Melitaea; species Melitaea cinxia. The sequence goes on from NC_059415.1 coordinate 8,346,861, forward strand.
AATATTAAAATATTAAAGTGGTTTCCACAGTCAGATCTACTCAGTAAGTATAAAAAAAATGTGAAAGTAAAAACGTATAAAACTTTCCTTACAATTTCTGATATAACGATGTTTCTTAGTTTGATTATTCATAGTCATTTTTATATCTCAATCGTGTAGTCGGTGAAAATTAAAGGTGAAATTTTAAAAAACTTAATATTTTTAATTATTAACTTTTCAGGACATCCAAACATAAAGTTATTTTTAACACAAGGTGGTCTACAATCATCGGAAGAAGCTATAAATGCGGGAGTCCCTCTCATCGGTATTCCGATGTTAGGAGACCAATGGTTCAATGCTGAGAAGTATGTCCATCACCAAATAGGAATGAAACTAGATATGATAACACTAAATGAAATTGAATTTCAGCAAGCTATTGAGAAAGTCATCAATGATAAAAGGTTTGGTTTTATGTTATACAAAAAATATTCAAGTATATTTATGCACACTAGAAACTAAAAAGCAAACTAATTTGTAAATGTTAATCCATTTCAAATAAGAGAATCTGTAATATGAATTATGTATATGACATGATGCGTCACATGCCTAGACGCGTGAGAGTATTATGCTTCTATAAAAGGGCTTAAAGCTAACCCCTTGCTTGCCAGCAATCATGTTGACTTGTTTGTCACAATGGTCCCCGACCGAGTGCGTAGTGTTGCTCTTTTACCTTTCCAAAACCTTCACTTTTACAGCCTACCGGGCTAATATATTGTAAAAGTATTTGGTATCAAATTATGAACTTATTTATTTATTATTATTAATAAATAATTATCTATCTCAACATTTTTTTCACAACCAGGTCATTGAAAAACATAAACAACGTTAGAGACAGAGTTTTAAATTGTTTTAAATTGTAATGGTTACAGCTACAGAGATAATATAAAGCGGTTGCGCAGTATCATGTCCGACCAGCCTCAGTCCCCGTTGGAGCGCGCGGTCTGGTGGGTGGAGCACACGCTGCGACACGGCGGCGCCACGCACATGAGAGCCGCCGGCGCTCACTTGTCGTGGGCGGAATACTTCGAACTAGATTTACTTCTGACTGTACTGTTGTCATCACTTTTTGTTTTAATAATTATTTCGATCTCTGTGTCTAAGCTATGGAATGTAATAAGAGAATATCATAAAATTCTCGATAAAAAGAAATTTGTTTAAATTAAATCGAGGATTAGTAGAAAATGCGAAATATTAAAAAATTATTTGTATTCCAAATTTCGTCTAAATCGTTCGAAAAAATTTCAATTACAGGCGTTATACTTCTGAGCGTCTCGATTATAACAAAGTAAGCTACTGAAAATTGTACAACAATAACTTAATAAAGATTGATTTTTAAATATATTTCTTTTTCCATCTATATAACAAAATTCTGTACGGTCGCTATCGAAGTATTTATTTACTAAAAGTTATTTATAGAAGAGAAATAGAAAAGAAATAATTAGTTTTACAATCTTTCTTAATCTTCAAAAGCATCGCAAATGCATTGCCGATCTTATTTCATCTTGTTATAAGTACAATAAATTAGTCTGACAAAAATGTGATATCAATACAATGGCGTGTTCTCGGTAAAATGGACGCTTATGATTACTATCCAAAAATTGGCAATCGATGTCAAATGTCTCAAATGAACAACGTGGCATTATCTTTTGTGGCAAAGTTCAGTAGATTATACCCATTTTATCAAAATATGTACATAAGGGTGGTGTGAAAAAACATGTTTTACTTAGCCCTAAAAACGTCTTAAAAAAATCGTACTCAACATTTTGAGGCGGCCCACTCATTTTTAAACGGTTTTATTTAGCTCACCCCGTTTGTTTTATTTTTTATTCTTGGGTCAAATTTAGTAATTCAAATTTCACCCTCTTCCTGTCAACCGATTAATCTGAAATTTTGTATACACTTTGGATTTTGGTGACAATACAATTATGTTTATTCATTATCATTATAAATTCAAGATGGCCGCCGATACAAAATGGCGGATAATTTATGTTTTATTAATCCCATCAATATGGGTATCAAATGAAAGGGCTCAACAAGCAAAATACAATATACTATAAAAAATTGAAATCCAAGATGGCGGCCGCTACAAAATGGCGGATAACGTAGGTTTTATCAATCCCATCAATATGGGTATCAAATGAAAGGGCTCAACAAGCAGAATACAATATACTATAAAAAATTGAAATACAAGATGGCGGCCGCTACAAAATGGCGGATAACGTAGGTTTTATCGATCCCATCAATATGAGTATCAAATGAAAGTGCTCAACCAGTATAATACAATGTACTATATAAAATTAAAATCCAAGATGGCGGCCTCTACAAAATGGCGGATAACTTAGGTTTTATCAATCCCATCAACATGGGTATCAAATGAAAGGTCTCAACAAGTAGAATACAGTGCACTATACAACCTCAATATTTAAGATGGGCCTTGCAATAATGAAGCACTAAATGAATTAAACAGAATGCGAAATAAAAACTAAAAACTAGAAAATAAAAATAGGTAAAAAAACTTTTTAAGTTAAACGGTTTTATGTTAAACATACATTGCAATGTTTAAGATAAATGTACTAAAAACCAAAAAATAATAAAATAGATACAGTCGTGGGAATTATAAACATATGCATAGACTAGACTAAAATAAAACCGTGGGGCACGTCAATTGTCTACAAATTATCGACTTAATGTGCGATAGAAGAATCGTTTAATTCGTCGTTAAAATAGGCAGTTGGCCCGCAGACGGTGAGGAAATTACTTACTATTTTCTTGCTCATGGAAATTCCAATAGTTACATACACTCCATGTAAATAAAAGAGATGTTTCAACTAGTTTATCATTGGACATTCACACTGCTGGCTGGCGAGGAATCGTTTCACTGCTCGTAGTTTGTCTTTAATCGACAAAACATATGATAAAAGTACTACTCGCTCACCACTATGAAACCCTAAAACTCGCTTATAATCGAGCTTGCTAGCTTGTTTCCACATTCTAGCCCTACTTATCACACGTCCATCGTTGTCGGTTGAACAACTGCCTAATTATAGTGTAACATTACAAAACAAACATTTTAATCAACGATTGTAGACAATTGACGTGCCCCACGGTTTTATTTTAGTCTAGTCTATGCATATGTTTATAATTCCCACGACTGTATCTATTTTATTATTTTTTGGTTTTTAGTACATTTATCTTAAACATTGCAATGTATGTTTAACATAAAACCGTTTAACTTAAAAAGTTTTTTTACCTATTTTTTTTAAATTAATTATGAGTCAAAATGTTTATAAGTAGTTTACGGTTAATGTTTATTGAATGTGTTATAATTATGTATTTTGCGCTTGTTTCCGTTGCTCGAATAAGGCACGATAGCACTTACTTTGCCGTTGGCCGTTTTGTTGGGGCCGTTGAGTGTAAATCTATTATTATTATTTACTAGTTTTTACCCGCGGCTTCGCTCGTATTGAATTGTTTTTAATAAAAAAATATTCTATTTTACTTTTAATGCCTCCACGATTATGTGTAGAAAGTTACACGATAATCGGTTAAGTAGTTTTTGCGTAAAAGTGTAACAAACAAACTTATATACATATTTGTTATATTACTAGCTGTGCCCGCGACTTCGTCCGCGTGAACTTGTGACTTTGGACAGCGTTTTTTGGATATATCTTTTGGTTTATTTTAGATATCAAAATAGCTTAAAAATATATTTTGTCTCGTGTTGCAAACTTATAAAACATTCACACAAACCTTACATATTTCCATACAAACTTTCATCTTCTATTTTCTGTTGTTATTTTACACCCTTAAAGGTAAAACTTTTACAAACTTTGAATGTAATATTTAGTCATTGATATCAAATCAACAGCCTTGAAAATAAGTTTCAAGCTTCTAGTTCTAAAAATGACCATGCTTCCATACAACTTTTCATCCCCACCTTTCAACCCCATACACGCCTTTTTTCGCATTGAAAAGTAGACTATGTCCTTTTAGTCACTTAGAATGCATCTCAACACAATCCAAGCTTGTGAAAATATTATTATAATTGGTGGCATAAATATAAATATTATCCAAAAAAATAATGAAAACTCTACTGATTTTAAAAATACATATACCTTTTTAATATGCTATCCACGTTTGGATTGTTACCACGACTTTTTTTACCTACTAGACATAATAGCTGCTTAGATCACTGCATGTTAAAATTTGACAGGACAAAAACAAATGCTAATGTAATAGTATTCAAGACTACAATTACAGATCATTTTATGATATTTTGTAGTCTGAATAAAGTTGAGTTTACTAGAGAAGTTTACAAGGCGAAAACATACATTTATTTAGACAAGGCGCTTATATCGCTCGCAAATAAAAAATTTCCTACCTACTAAATTGTGTAAAACCCAAATAGCTTACTTGAAATTCTTACTACTATAATCACTGAATCTTTACAAGAAAACACACATATACAAAAATTACCTAAGACAGAAAGAACTATAAAACCGTGGATAACTCAGGGTATCTTACGCTGCATACGTAACAGGAATAAAATGCAAAAACAAGTAAAATTTAATCCTGACAACGAAATACTTAAAATAACATATAAAAGATATCGCAATTTCTGTAATAATTTAATTAAAAAACTAAAACGTAAATATCTTAGGTCATTATTATTAGATAGAAATCCAAAAGTTCTGTGGAATAATATAAAACTTATAACTAATTAAAAAAAATCTAAATCAACGAACTCACGATTACTGGATATAGACCCATGTTCTATAAAGGCAGTTAGTGCTAAAAATAACTTTTTTGCTAATATTGAATCTAACCATGCTAAAGAAATAACTAAAAATAAAATTTTACATCATAACAAATAAAGATACTTAACGATAAAAATCAATCGTCATCTTTTGTTATTTTTCATACAGATCAAGAAGAAGTTAGTTCAATCATTATGAATTTAAAGACAGATAGTGCCCCTGGTCATGATAATATTCCTACAATTTTTTAAAAAAAATCAAAAGACTGATAGTTTCTATTCTAACTTATTTGGCAAATCTCTGTTTTACTAAAGGTATTTTTCCTCTACTCATGAAACAATCTATAATTATCCCTGTATATAAAAATGGCGATAAAGCTCAAATAAATAACTATAGACCTATTTCAATCTTAACAGGTATCTCTAAAGTAATGGAAAAATTAATTAATAATAGACTAATTTAATACCTCAATAAATTTTACATTTTATCGACTTCGCAATATGGGTTCAGGAAAGGTAAATGTACGCAGGATGCCATTCTAAACTTAACTTCACAAAAAAATAAGCAAAAATAAGCGTTTAACTGTCTTTCTTGATTTAAAAAAGGCGTTTGATAAAGTATCGATCTTCATCCTTTTAAAAAAGTTAGAGCGTATTGGTATTAGAGGAAATCAGCTTGATTTGATGAGGGACTATTTAAGTGGTCGGACCCAGCGTGTAAGAATAGGGGAATACACTAGTACAGAACTTGAAATAACCTACGGAGTACCACAAGGTAGTGTCTTAGGACCTACATTGTTTTTAATATACATAAACGACCTATGTAACTTTAAAATAGATAAAGGACAAATCTATTCATATGCAGATGACACAGCAATAGTCTTTCATGGCAAAACTTGGAAGGAGGTTCACTGTACTGCTGAAACTGGCTTAGGAATTATATCAAGTTGGCTTAGATCTAACTTTCTGACATTTAACACGGATACGACAAGCTATATGTGTTTTTCAATAAAAAAGAAAACTCAAGCTATAACATCAAAACTACAAATACATCACTGTCCCGTACATAGCTTATTTAGGTATAGTCATTGACCAAATATTATCTTGGCATTCTCATTTAGAACTATTATTTGGAATAATTAGAAAATTTATTTATATCTTTAAAACTCTAAGACATGTAGCAACAAAAAACGTTCGAAACCAAGTTTATACAGCCCTTGTTCAATCATTACTCTCCTATTGGATACCAGTATAGGGAGGAGCGTCAAAAATTAAATTCCTTGAACTAGAACGTAGTCAAAGGGCGTTGTTAAGATTCCCCATAAAAGAGCTATACTCTATAAGCAAGATACTGAGCGCGACAGACAGACAGACAGAGTTACTTTCGCATTTATAATATTAGTAAGGATTAGGGATTAACATTAACTTATGAAACAACAATTGTAAATAAAACGTTTTGTCTTTGATCCCTTCTCCTCACACTAATAATAAATAACAGTTACTTGCAGTTTTTCATATTAAAGAGTCGGAGAGTAAGAGATTGAGTATAAAGAGAATATATTTGTATAGTCTTTAGTGTTTCTTGATGAGTTAGTGAGTTGGTGACATTGTGACATTTTTGAATTATAGCCTTTATCTGCTGTGAAAAAAATTAACTATGAGTTGACTATTGTTTCAATGGTGGTAAACATATATCTCTCTCTCTCTCTTATCGGTCCCTCATGTCTGAGGATCGTGGTCAGCATCAGGGTTGCATCTGGAGCGGATGATTTGCCTCCACCGGTCTCTGTCCATGGTGTCTCTAACGACCGTGTATTACTTAGTGGCGGATGAGTTTCTGACCTGGTCTGCCCATCTCGTTGGTGAACGACCGCGCGATCTTTTGCCATCCGTGTTCCAAACCACAATCAGTCTCTCCAGATTTTTATCGCCTCTGCGCATCGTGTAGCCGAAGTACGACAAAATACGCCGTCGGCATATGGTGGATCACCTGGTTTTGATATGGAGCTGGGCCAGGATCGACACATTAGTGCGTTTCGCAGTCCAAGGTATTCTCAGCATTCGCCTCCAGCACCACATTTCGAATGCATCAATCCTTTGCCTTTCTCGGGCCAGAATTGTCCGTGTCTCAACTTCGTACAGGAAGATAGGGAATACAAGGGCTCGTACCAGCCTGGTCTTGGTTCTGATACCGATTCCCCTTTTCTTCCAGACGTTGTTCAGACGCGCCATAGCATCCTTTGCCATCCCAATACGCCTTCTTATTTCGGGGACACAACTGCCGTCATTGCAGATTTGGGCACCTAGGTAAATGTAGCGATCGACGGTGTCAATGTCCGGAATGTTGAGAGTATCTTTTGATAGGTTTCCGGCTCGATCCACTATCATAACCTTGGTTTTCGTTCGATTTACTGCAAGCCCCATATTTAGACTTTCTAACTCCAGCCTATGGAACAGCTCTCTCATATCTTCTACGGATGTTGCGAGAAGAATGGTGTCGTCAGCATACCTGAGATTTGATAGTCTTTTTCCACCTATAGGAAAACCTTTCCTACAATTTCTAATCGTCTTTCTAATAATGTACTCTCCGTATATGTCAAAAAGTGCGGGGGACAAAATACAACCCTGTCTCGTCGGTAAACAGTAGTTGTCGGTAAACATATACATCGATAAAATAAGAGAATAATATGAACTTTGCCACGAAATATAGGTACTGATCAAATTGTTTACTAACATTGACTAACTTTTGACATTTTTGAATATCATAAATGTCAAAAGTTAATCGAAAATCATGTGGGTAACACAAAAATAAAAATCTTAGATATTAACTTTTGACAGTTGACATTTGACATTTGCCAATGTTTTCCCAGTAACCATGATCGTATGTTTTCACTGATAACAAACTGATATTATGTAAACATAATTGATGACAGACTAGCTGCACCCGCTACTTCCTTTGCGTTAAAAAATGACTTTCATGACTTTTCGGGGAACCGTACCCGATTTCGAGATAAAGGTAGCCACTAAAGAAGGCGATGCTTTAGCGCAACGGTAACAGCATTGGCTGTTGCACTAGCGGTCGCGGGTCCGATCCCTGCACATGACAAATATTTGTATTGGCCATACAGATGTTGCCGTGGTCTAGGTGTTTGTGCAGTCCTCGTGGGTCTCCCTCCGTGCCTCGGAGAGCACATTAAGCCGTGAGTCCCGGTTGTTATTATGTACACCTGATAACGATCGTTAGCGGATTGAGGACTGATCCTTCTCTTACATGTGGAAAGAGGCCTATGCCCAGCAGTGGGATACTACAGGCTGAAGCGTAGCATAAATATTGTCGATCTTAATGAAGAAGGTTCATCGATGCAAGGCCAGAACCAATTGTATTTGTGTCAAGTTATATCTAATATATAAAATTCTCGTGTTGCGGTGTTTGTAGTTAAACTCCTCCGAAACAGCTTGACCTATTCTCATGAAATTTTGTGTGCATATCGGATATGTTTGAGAATCGAGCTATTCTATTCTATTTTTCATACCCCTAAGTTATTAGAGGGGGGGGGGGGGGATTGAGAAGCTTAATAAAATATATGGCAAAACAACGTTTGTGGGGTCAGCTAGTAGGTATCTATAAAAAATCGCTATTGTGTTTTAGATATAAGGTCCATATTTTGATAAGCTATGAATGTAGATAAGAACTAAAACAATTAAGATGTTATGTTTTGTATACAAAATATTTATATAACCTTAAAACTCGCGCATCACACATGACACAATGTGTCTATTACATAATATATAGTAAAATGTCGATTGTTTAATTTGTATAAACTTTGCAATCAGCAGTGGTAATAAGATAATAGAAAACTTTGAAACATGGTATATTGATATCACGTTTCTTGGAAAATTTCTGTTAATAAATTTTTTTACTGTTAAGGTAGCGATAAAACTTTATTTTCACTTTAAATTTATCTCTACAAAGATAACAATCTCACTGCACTGAATGAAACTTGAAAACTGTTGGAACAATTGGACAATTTTTTTTATATTGTGTGGATAATACTGAATGAAATAAAAAAAAAATTAGGCAAAAAATTAATGGCTTTTAGAAACGTAACGATTATGGAACAAAATAATAAGTTTTAGTGATTAAATACTGCTTGGTATACAGCTTAAATTTATTTTGTGTTAACTTTAAAATCGTTTATGGAATTTTATTTTTATACACTTCAGCCTATCGCAGTCCACTGCTGGACATAGGCCTCCCCAAATTCGCGCCACACATCCCGGTCTTCCGCAATCCTCATCCAGCCTACACCGGCAATCTTACGTAGATCGTCAGTCCAACGGGCCGGAGGACGTCCCACACTGCGTTTGCCAAGACGCGGTCTCCACTCTAGGACCCGTCTACTCCAACGGCCATCGGTCCTGCGACACAGATGACCAGCCCACTGCCACTTCAACTTGCTAATTCTGTGGGCTATGTCGGTTACTTTCGTTCTCTCGCGGATAGTCTCATTTCTAATCCTGTCTTTGAGAGAGACCCCAAGCATAGCCCGTTCCATTGCACGTTGAGCGACTTTAAACTTGTGGACCAGTCCCTTCGTCAGTGTCCACGTCTCGGCTCCGTATGTTAACACAGGCAGGACGCATTGCTCGAAAACTTTTGTCTTCAAGCATTGCGGAATCTTCGAAGTGAAGACTCGACGGAGCCTTCCAAACGCCGCCCAGCCCAACCGAATCCTCCTATCGGCCTCCTTCTCGAAGTTGTTGCGGCCTAGTTGGATAGTATGGCCTAGGTAAATATAATCCTGAACAACTTCGAGAAGGGTACCATCGACCGATACCGGTATCGGTATGACTTGGTTGTTAAACATAACTTTCGTCTTATCCAAGTTCATACAGAGACCGACACGTCGGGAGGACTCGTTTAGGCCGGCCAGCATTTGGCCTAACTCATCCAGCGTCTCCGCAAAGATGACAATATCGTCGGCGAAACGAAGGTGAGAGATGAATTCACCATTGACGTTGATGCCTCGTTCCCCCCAATCCAAGGTCTTAAAAACATCCTCTAGCGCAGTGGTAAACAGTTTCGGTGATATTACATCCCCCTGTCTTACCCCACGCCGGAGGGAAATAGGTCTTGTTCTTTGGTCATTGACATGAACGGTCATCGTCGCCGCGTCGTACATAGATTTCAGTACCTCGATATATCGCCAGTCGATATGACATCTCTGCAGAGAGTCCAGGACAGCCCAGGTCTCGACAGAGTCGAAGGCTTTCTCGTAGTCCACAAATGCCATACACAGCGGTTGATTATATTTATTTTTATCCGACTTCCAAAAAAGGAGGAGGTTCTCAATTCGACTGATTTTTTTTTTATGTATGTTACATCAGAACTTTTGACCGGGTGGACCGATTTCGACATTTTTTTTGTAATCGAAAGGTGGTGTGTTTAAATTGGTCCCATTTAAATTTATTTGAGATCTAACAACTACTTTTCGAGTTATATCTAATAATGCGTTTTTACTTGACGCTTTTTTCGTCGACCTACGTTGTATTATACCGCATAACTTTCTACTGGATGCACTGATTTTGATAATTCTTTTTTTGTTGGAAAGGGGATATCCCTAGTTTAGTACCATGATAAGGAAACCAGGATCTGATGATGGAATCTCAGAGAAATCGAAGGAAACTCTCGAAAATCCGCAATAACTTTTAACTGGGTGTACCGATTTTAATAATTTTTAATTTAATCGAAAGCTAATGTTTATCATGTGGTCACATATAAATTTTATCGAGATCTGATTACTACTTTCTGAGTAATATTTGATAACGCGTAGTTACTTGACTATTTTTTCCTCGATCTACGTTGTATTACTCGTCGATGTAATTAAAGTCGTTTTTTTTCGTTTGCGAGCAAACACAATAATGTATGCAAACTTCAGAAACTGGGCGTTAAAATTTAACTGTTCCTACTCGGGTCTGTACTGCTTAATATATTTAATATTATTCATAAAAATACGCATTATTTTGACCAAACATATATAATTAATATAATCTGATAAAATCGTCCCGAAGGTATACTCGAACTCCAAAGTCATAAATGTTACAAATAAACCTTTTGTGCAAAATAAATTCATTACTGTAACGATACTTTATAGTAACAAACCGTAAGACAGAACATGTGTTGTGGAACTAAAATATCAATAATGATCGAGCACTATCAACGTCGCTTAGTTTACGAAATTTGAATATACGAGCTACATTCATAGACTCGTTCCGCATAATACCTTAAATGATCGCGTAAGCACGGCTATAATCTAATATAAAAGATCACCTAGGCACGGCAGTCTTACATGAATAAAAAATAATGTCGCTAACCGCATAACTCGAGAATGGCTCGACAAATTCTGCTAATTTTTTTTTTATATGTTCCTTAAGTTCCACGGAAGGTTTTTATGACAAAAAAAAAAAATAAAAAGAGAAATTAAAAAACTAAAAAAAAAAAAAAAAAAAATACTATTACCTTTTTACAGAACGAAGTCTGTCCGGGCAGCTAGATTACAATAAAAACCGATCTACGAGAAAGAGAATTCGTTTACATATCATAATCATAGATCAAGTAAAAAAAAATAGATAACGCACTTAGAACAAAAAAGTGAAGCCACTTTTTTAAATATGTGTGAGTGAGTGAAGTGTTGACACTTTTTAAAAAAAGTCCCTGAAATTTTTATTAAATGGGATTAAACACAATTAATTTAATATAGGTAAAATGGGTATGCGAAAATAAAAATCTGTTTATAGTTTTAAATATATTTACTCCTTTTTTTGCTTCAAACTGTTAAATAAATCTATTGCAGCCATGTTTTGATTTAATGAATTATATAAATCTTTGTCAATGAAAATTGCGTTTTTAAGTAATTGATGATTCCTCTGAGGCAAGTTCCTGTTTTAAAAACGCCTAACTCTTTGCTGTAATGATTTAATTTTTTTACATTTTTTTTTGAATAAAGTTCCTGTTTTTTTAACCTTTCTCTTAGTTTATGTTTTCTAGGTGTATCAAAGATTGAATCTTGGTTAACGACTGATTTAGACTCCTAGGGTAGGACCTAGAACAAAAAATACAACATTAAAATACGTAGTAGTAAGTAGCAGTATGTACTTGGTGGTACTCTGCGAAGTCCACGTTTTGTACCGTACATGTCAGCTTTATCAAAATGGTTTGAACAAACCACACTAGATGAGGATGGCTGTCGTTATAGTTCATTTCGGCTCAGTCGTGAAGCAGCTACCTACTCATCTCCTATTGAAATATCCGTTGGAAACCTAAAACCATGATATTTAGTAGTAAAATATGAGTAGTTAATTTACAAATTTAAACAGAAACAAACGAGTTAAAAATTTATATTTAACTTGACTTCAATTTAGGTAAAACATAAAATCACACGATAAAAGAAAAAACAATAATGATGTCCACTTTCTACTTAATTATTTTTCTATGATTGGCTACAATTTACTTACCCGCATTTTGGGCTAATGGAAATAAGAATTACAGGTAACACTCCCTCGGTACGTCATTTCGGGACATGGAAATTATAAGTTCCGAATAACCTCAATATTATTTTGGAATAACAAGAAATATAAAGTTTTGTATGTACTTACGTGTTAAACGATATTTCTTCAGACTTTTTATTCACTTTGGTATTGTTTTTGTACCATTTAATTACACAAAAACGGCATTTTGTAGGCATAATTACTGTACGAGGCCCCGTGAGATACTGACGAAAATGAGCGTAGTTTGATGCATATGTGTGCGTGAGCGCATGTGTTTACTTGAATGAGCCGAGTTTTGTGGCTTCAGTTACGACAAAGGCCGCGCATTATCTACTTTTTTTTACTTCATCTATGATCATAATATGGAAAATAATTATTTTTCTTCTGTATTATATACAGGTTGCCAATATAACTAACATTAGCTTACCTATTAACTTCTGGTCAGCATATCACATCATTTTCACAATAAAAAAAGCTACCGTGATTGTATTAGAAATAGTGGCTATCAAATCGAACAACTTTTATAATAAAGCCTTGTTTTTAATTTTGTTTTGTTTTTATTTATTGTCTATTAATGCCAAACAATGCTAAAGTAAGGTCAGGTAGGTAGGTAGTTGAGAGCTTGCTGTAGTTATGAAAACGATGTGATATGCTGACCAGAAGTTAATAAGGCAAGCTAATGTTAGTAAATGTACATAGATGGCGCTGCGCATAAATACAACTGTCAAAGTCGTGACTTCACTAAGCATCATAATAGCCTGTAGACATCTAGGGTTGGATGTTCCCCAATTCGTTTCAGCCTGTAATATCCCACTACTGGGCATAGGCCTCTTTCCCCATGCAGGAGAAGGATCAGAGCTTAATACGGGTTGGCGGATATATTCCCTACTATGAGTAACGATCGCTATCAGGTGTACATGATAACAACCGGGACCGACGGCTTAACGTGCTCTCCGAGGCACGGTGGGGAGACCCACAAGGACTGCACAAACACCCAGACCACGGCAAACACCTGTATGTTCCCCAATTATCTCCACGAAAAACGGTCTTGCGCCACTCTCATTGATAACTAGCGACTCTGTCCAGATCGTTTCGGTCCATCTCGAGGGAGGTCTGCCTACAAGCGTGATACTGGTTCTTGGCCGTCATTAGAGAAAATTAATAATACCTTGTTATTTTATAAACTCAATTTTGAAAACCATTCAAGTTTTCTTTATTAAATACACATGACTTTATTTACCAATTATGATTATTTTTCTACTTTTTTTTTTTGATAGCAAATGATACATTGTTAGAAAGGACATAAATGCAAGATATTAAACAAAAAATAATTAAAACGCTATCGTCTGTTGTTTTTTTTTTATCACTTTAAAGTTTGTAGTTTGGTAAAATTTTGCAACTCTAAAAAATTTATAAGTCCCATATTGTCGTATTTTTTTATGTTACACTTACAAATATGGTTTTAAAATGTTTGGAATTTATTCAAAACAAGAAATAAATGCTGTGTGGCTACGGCACTAAAGAATTTAGCCACCCCCTCTCTTCCCGTGGGTGTCGTAAGAGGCGACTAAGGGATAACAATGTTCCACAACCACCTTGGAACTTAAGAAGCCGACCGATGGCGGGATAACCATCCAACTGCTGGCTTTGAAATACACAGGCCGAAGACGGGCAGCAGCGTCTTCGGTGCGACAAAGCCAGTACTGCGGTCACCAACCCGCCTGCCCAGCGTGGTGACTATGGGCAAAACACATGAGTTCACGTTATTTTTGGCGTCAACTTGTGGAGGCCTATGTCCAGCAGTGAACTGTATAGGCTGTAATGATGAAGAAATAAAAATAATTTGGGTTCGTAACACATTTTTTTTTGTGTTATGAGTTTGAATGATGAATTCTGGAGATTTTGTAAAAAACAATTAAATGCTGCATGAAAAAAAATGAAAAGGGCAATGACTTAAGTTAAGTGGCCAGATATATTGGCAATGATCCCCTCTTACCCCCCTGAACGTTTGTCCAACCCTCCACCAAACATTCTGTATATTTATTTTTTGACGGTTCGCAGGAAAGTGGACATAAGGTGCCAATCAAACCACTAATTGCAAATTCATGTGACTTTTCGATCCTTTATTGGACCATAATGGTCCATAATGATCGAATCGTCGTCAAAGAATACTTATAACAAATGGACACAACGATAAATAATTCTGTATATTATTATTGCGTTTGTTTTTTAACATTGTTATCATTTGATCGTGACTGTGAATCAATAGCAATATGCTTTATTAGTGATTGAAGTAAACTAAAATTAAATTTAGAAATTTATTTGTCATTGAAAGCAGAAGATACTTAACAACTAAGTTATTGAGCGAATATTCATCATCATCATTGGCAATGAGCAATCAAATGAAATTTTCCTTCTCCAGGACTTCATCGGTCGCCATTTACGACCCCCATGGGAAGAAAGGGGGTGGTGCTATTCTAATCGGCTGACACCACACGGCATTAATTGAGCGAATATTAATTGTGTGTTAATCCAATGTGATACTATATTAATTACAAAAGAAACAAAAATTTATTAAAACAAATTATATTTTATTAAATAATTCATAACAGTTCCTATATAATGTAGCATGTCGTATAATATAAAAAATAAAGCATTAATAAGATTTTTTTTGTAAAAATAAATAACTAACAATTAAAATTTTGTATATGAGCATAAGAATTACATTACTATTATATTTACAGCTTTGATGTTGAGTTTCACGTTTTATAGTTTCATCTAAATCGATTTTGGTTTTTGATACATTTTAATATTTTGTGATACAACTCTCCGTAGCTTAGATATATAGTATGATAATAGGGTTGAAACAAACAGTAATGATGTCATTATAATCAGAAATAATTCTATTTCGAAGTATTCCGCCCGCGACAAGTGAGCGCCGGCGGCTCTCATGTGCGTGGCGCCGCCGTGTCGCAGCGTGTGCTCCACCCACCAGACCGCGCGCTCCAGCGGGGACTGAGGCTGGTCGGACATGATGCTGCGCAACCGCTTTATATTGTCACGATAGCTGTAAAATGTACAACGTACTATAAATGAGGAGATTACGAAGGGTACGAAACAGCTAACACTCGTGTTCAATTGGTACTGTTCTAAAGGTAACGCAACACAAAAATGACAATGGTGTTCTAAGGCAATATTTTTATTACGATATATTGTAGTATTATTATGATATATCCACCAGCGACCTTTACCTATAATTATGTAAACGGTGTGCTAGCGTGCCCGCAGTATGCGAAGACTACACAAAAAATTGGCTACATAAGCCACGCGCGAGCACACCATAGACAAAACCGGAGTTGAATGCAGTCGCCGTGGCCGTAATCGGCGGGGAGGTATTCGTACGTTAGTATCAATATGTACGAGGCACCACTAACTTACACATACGTAGATTTGAATAAACATTTGATTATTTAAATAACGACTGAAATGATGTTTTTTTTTGTGCATTACGAAGACCTAAAAAATAATTATCTGACATAGAAAAAATACCTTTTATCACCGATGACAGTCTCAATAGCTTTCTTAAATTCGATTTCATTTAGTGTAGACATTTCTTGTTTAACTCCTATTTTGTGACGGACATATTTCTCGACATTGAACCACTGATCAGCTAGCATCGGTATACCGACGAGAGGGACTCCCGCATTTATAGCTTCATCCGACGACTGTTGACCACCTTGTGTTATAAACAACTTTATGTTCGGATGTCCTGAAATGAGAATTATTTATAAAATACGACACTTGTAAGAAATATTTCTCAGGTATTAAAAAACTACTAGTTAACATAATCGTAACAATATGCAAAATATTTTCATGTATCTATTGCTGATGAAGCTATCCGCAAAATAATGGTATCTATTACATTCAACATTATTTTTTTTTTGTAATCAAAGACAATTTGAAAAAAAAATGTGTTACACTTCGTTATAAATAAATATTGAAACACTATTTTAGATGTTTTATAAAAAAGTTTAGTAACATTTCTTTATTTTTTAACCGACTCCATAAAAGGAGAAGGTTCTCAATTCATGTGTATTTTTATTTTATTTTATGTATGAGAACATTTGAATGGGTGAACCGATTTCAATAATTTTTATTTTAATCAAAACCTGATACTAGTATTGTAGTTCCATTTAAATTTGGTCGAGATCTATTATTACTTTTTGATTAATCTTTGGTAACACTTATTTACTTGACTATTTTTTTGTCTACCTACGTTGTAACTTGCCGATGTTCTCGAAGTCGGTTTGTTTTCGTTTGCGAGCAAACACAATTACTTAGTATCATAATGTTCTGTAATGTGTGGTTGAAACAATATTTAATAATAAAAAAGTGTTTTAGTATTTTCTTAACTAAAATTATAATCCTTCAGAAAGTTTTTTTTTTGTTTTAATTTATACCTATTCTATTTATTTTACAGACTAGAATGTGATAGTTAACTATCAATCGACACGCAATCATAATAAATTGTATTTTTTTTAATTTCATTTAACTTACTCAGAAGATCTGACTGTGGAAGCCACTTGAAGGTTTCAATGTTCTCAGATTTTCCAGGAAGCTCGTCCTTGTCCCACTTCCATAGAACATCGTATGGGAGTTGAGAAAACACTTTTATGAATATATTTATCTTCTCCGGAGACAAAACAGAAGGTCTGACATTCGTTCCCAGACTAAAGTATATTACACCATTTTTAGACGAATCTAAATACGCCTGCAGGTCCTATGAAAGAAAATACAATATTAATTACTGTTTATTGATGTGTTTTATGCCTAAGAAATAACTTAAAAAGTATGACTAAATTTTTATCAAAGATAAGTAATGACATTAATAATTATAGTGATGATTTGTGAGTACTTGGATTTAAACCGATTGAACAGTTGTGAAATTGAATTTTGATAATAATTGTGTTTGCAGGCAAACGAAAAAAACCCGATTTCAATTATATCGACAAGTTATACAACGTAGGTAGACGAAAAACTAGTCAAGTAAATACACATTATCAAAAATTACTCTAAAAGTTGTAATTAGATCTCGATGAAATTTAAATGTGACCACATGATATAGATTGGCTTTAGATTAAATTAAAAAACATTAAAATCGGTATACCCAGTCAAAAGTTATGCGAATTTTTGAGAGTTTCCCTCGATTTCTCTAGGATCCCATCATCAGATCCCGGTTTTCTTATCATGGTATCAAACTAGGGATATCTCCTTTCCAACAAAAAAAGAATTATCAAAATCGGTTCATAAACGACGGAGTTATCCGTGAAAATACATACACACATATATATCTATACGGTCGAATTGAGTAACCTCTAATTTCATTATGTACTTTGTATTAAAGAGCATTAAAATCAAAAGAAATTTTATGACATATACGTATTTATATGTCTATAGATTGGCGGTGATTAAGCATTGGGGATAAGACTTGAGTTGAAATTTTAAAGATTTTATTAAGATAACAATAATAACTTCACCTGTGGTAAGGGCTTGGGTGGCGGTATGTGTATTCCGCCCATAAACACAACGTTTGGAGGTACTGGTTGATTGTCCACCCAAATCGGATGTGCATTCAAAAACAGCATGTGTACATTTTTAGACAGATCACGTATGGGTGGTAAATCAGAAACCAAAATTGATTTTAATACTCTAGTGTCTTCTTCTGCGATTTCGTTTATAAGATTTTCTATCCGATAATCATTATAAAGTTCTTGAAGCTTCTCCCATCTCGTAAGATTGTATAATCTTTGATGAAACTGTGTTGGATATAAAAGAGGATGTGTATCAGCACCGACTGCTTTTAAATGATATTTGAATAAAGTCATAGAACTAATTTGTATCACTGGTGCTTTAAAATAATGTGAAAAAATCAATGCCGATCTGACACAAGCTTCTAATAATATTAAATCATATTCGCCGTATTTTTTATTTATAATATCTTGTACTTCTTTCGTTTTTACCACTGAATGAAACACTGCACTGCCAGCTCGAAGAACTGCACTCATTTGATCATATATATTATCTATGCTGTTAAACGATTTTTGAAATAATACGTCCCTCCAAATTTGATAAGACAGATCGTGCAAATTTATTTCGGTGAGATTCTTTGGTGCTTCTCTTGGCGGGTACTTGGCGTCGGTGGTGATGACTGTCACCTCATGACCCCGTTTCACCAGCTCATCGGTCAGGGCTCGAAATACTATTTGGTGACTAATCGATGGTAACGGGTATACTGCTAATATTCTTGCAGTTTTAATTCCATCGATGTAAAATATAAGTAGTAACAAACTCATATAAAACAGTAAACCTCTCATTGTCTTCTTTATCTTTTTCTTTTGATTTTTTAATTCTTGTCAGCAGATATGTATATTATAAATAAAATGTCAAAGCACGTTGGTATATGTCTGTAAAATAAAACAAAATAAGTTTTAAGCACTAACTCGATTTAAGCTGGTTTAGTTTCCTCCGAATTCTAACGAACGGTTAATTTTATTCAAACTTGTGACGGTTATAAAATATGAGTTATAAAAGTGAAGCTTGAGAGACAAATTTCGGGTATATGAATAATAATATAGTAGAAAAAGATCATGTAAAATAGAGGGTACTTTAATATTATGCCTACGAAATTAAATAACCAGTGGAACTAGTGCACTGAAAATTTTATTTTTATTTGTACCCCTTATTTTAGGCATTTTAAATTTAATTTTTACATGGTATTTTTTATTATGAAATAATTCATTCAGGTCAATATCTGTTACTCATATAAATAAAAGTGAATCGCAGAAATACATAAGCGCGATTAGTTTCCGAATGAATGTGACAAATCGGAAAGGTTTTTTTTTGTGTTCCTAATTGTTAGGACAAAGTTAGGTATATTCCTTCAAATGGGAAGTTCCGTAGGTGTTATAGATCACGTTCGACGTGAAAACACCTACAATTTTACGCCGCCTATCATTAAACATCTTAAATTCCTAGTTCATATTTAAATTTGACCTTGTTTAAATAAACGAGCTACTTTATATAGGCTCGTCCTGCATGATACCTGTTGTGAGCACGTAAACACGCCTTTAAAAGGAAAATTATTAGCAACTGACGAATACAATTAAAGAACGTCGTAAGAATTCTTTTCCTCGTAGAATGTTAATTCTTATAAATTATAGCCATGCTTACGTGCTTATTGGACGGTTATGCAGAAGTAGCTTGCCAGAGTAGCTCGTATATTAAGACAAAGTAAAATTTTTAAAAAGCTAGGGTACCTATTTTTTTAAGGTGGAACGTGATCTATTTCATCCACTGAATACCCCATTTAAAGCAACTTAGATAGGAATCGAACGCACTATTTATGTAATTTTAATAAATAAATATTCAGAATTTCAAATCCACTAAGTGAGCGCATAGATTTTTACCTACATGTATCTACGAGAGTTGGTACAGATTGCGAAGACAAGAAAAGAAATTGAGGAATTCTCTGAGGAATTTTCAGCTTCTCTGACTTTAAGCTCATAATGCACAAAAAAAAGAACCTACAACTTACCTTATAGATCACCATTAAAGGGTTGGCAGCCGCAAACGAAGTCGAGCGAGATTGCGTTGATACGTTATATTTGCACAACATACAAGATTTACTGAAAATAGTACTACTTTTTAAAATATTGTAAAATAGTTTAAATAATTATAATTATTTTGCCTTAGCATAATATTCGTTGATTTATTCGTTAAAATTTAGTATATTAATAATAAGATAAAATTATCCTGTTACTCCACGAGTGAGCTGCGTACTCACACGCAACTAAAGCTTTACAGACTCTTTAGCGAAATCGAAAAAAATTATATCAGATTGTTTTTGTTTTTTTTTTTTTGTTTTGAATAGAGGTCGCCCAGTGGTCTAGGGTACAGATCAGCTACAGAAGATACCACATATCGAAAATTTTGTTAAAAAAAATTGACAGAAAACGCGATTAACAACACACAACACGTGACTGGCGAGTTAGGAGACGTTTATCATAGTAATATGAAAAAAAAAATATCGACTGTAAATTTTTAAAAAAGTAGTTACGTTGTATGATAATAATTATTATTTAGGGTTTGTGTTATAATTTAATAATTAATAATGGGTTATTCAGTTAATGTAATTTGATTTTGTCATGATTTAATAATATTTTAGCGAAGCATGCGAAATTATTTATTATATTTAATGTCGGGTATAAAAAAACTTTAGTTATATTTCTTTTGCGTTAACGAATACATAAATGAATATTGTTTAACATATAAGCGCAGACATTTTAATAAGTTTAGCCACACTGCCTGTGTTTTATGTTGACAATGGAGGAAATGAAGAAAGAGTATTTTGATTGCGCTGGTGATGTTCTCATTTCATTACAAATCAGTGTAAATTAAAGTATTTTTTTCATTTTGGAACAAACACAATTCCTGAAATTTAATTTAAAATAAATTAAAATTATTATTTTCAATTTATTCTAGCATTCTCGGCATTGGATTTATACCAAAACTATCTGTAAATATTTAGTTCTTAAGTTGTGAATTGTAAATATGTATAATGTTTAATAAACTATTATTGATATAAAAAAATCCTGAAAAGAAAATGTTTCCTTATACGACAAGTGAGGTAAACAAGTGTACGACCCACCTATTGTTAAGTGGTTACCGTAGCTTATAGACGCTTTGTAAGATCAGAAGCATCAAAAGCGCTTTTCCATCCCTGCACCCTTTTATGGAGCTCTGGCCACCTTACTTACCATAAAAACACAACACGGCTTGAAAACAATATTAATTTAGCCGTGATCTTCGGTTAGGTCGAGGTACTACCGCAGTCGGGCTGCTCCATATTTTATGCAGGAAATTTAGCTATAAATATTGATATAGATAATTACTGTACACTATACTTGGTTTATACGGAGGTAGATCAAAATAATTGTTAAAAATTGTATCAGAAGGTAGTTATAACTTAAACGTTAATCGCATTGTCACCGCCAGCAAAGTCGGTTACCGAATGTTGATTGAAATTGTAGTTTTCGAGTTTATTAACCGACTTCCAAAAAAGGAGAAGGTTCTCAATTCGACTGTATTTATTTTACGTATGTTAGTTACTTCATAACTTTTGACTAAGTGGACCGATTTCGACAAAAAAAATTTATTTAAAAGGTGGTGCGTTTCATTTGGTTCCATTAAAATTTATTTGAGATCTAACAACTACTTTTCGAGTTATATCTAATAGTGCGTTTTTACTTGACTATTTTTTCGTCGACCTACGTTGTATTATACCGCATAACTTTCTACTGGTTGTACCGATTTTGATAATTTTTAAATTTAATCGAAAGCTGATGTTTATCGTGTGGTCACATTTAAATTTCATCGAGATCTGATAACAAATTTTTGAGTAATCTTTGATAACGCGTATTTATTTGACTATTTTTTCGTCTACCTACGTTGTATTAGTTGTCGATGTAATTGATGTCGTTTTTTTTCGTTTGCGAGCAAATACAATTATATTTGTAACGTTATTCCCATTTAACAGCGAATTTCGTTCTTTTTTAATCGACTTCAAAAAAAGGCGGCGATTGTCAATTCGATTGTATTTTTTTTTCATGTTACCTCAGAACTTTTGACTAGGTGGACTGATTTCGATACTTTTTTTTTGAAAAGTGGTGCGTGTTATGTGTTCCCACTTAAATTCCATCCAAATCTGACAAGTACTTTTCGAGTTATATTCAATAATTTTTATTTATCTGACTATTTTTGTCAACCTACGCTGTATTATTGCCGCATAAATAAAGGTTACGTAATTGCTGAAACTTCTATAAAAACACGATTTAAGACTTTTTGTTTCTATTAATTGTATTAAAAATAAGAAAGAGTGAATAAGAGATGAGAAGAACCACCAAATAAAGAGATACAAATTATTGGTGCATTTAAAAAAATGAGTTTTATAATTGCCTATAGCTTTTAGCATCAAAATGTCAAATTCTTCTTCTTTACTTTTTTCATACAACTAGGTCGGCAAACAAGCGTACGGTTCACCTGATGGTAAGCGATCACCGTAGCCTATAGACGCCTGCAACACTACAAGTATCGCAAAAGCGTTGTCGACCCTACCCCAATCCCTCCAGGAGCTCTGATCACCATACTCACCATAGGGACACTAAATAATATTGCTTGAAGCAGTACTATTTAGATGTGATCTACTATACCACTTTAAATAATTGTGAATTTCTTTTGTTTTTAAATTCCGTGCGACGTTTATGTTGGTATTTTTCTAAGTATTACATTACTAGTTTCTGCGCGCGACTTTGTCCGCGTGGAACAGAGGCGCGCACAATACTTGATCATTATTTTGCTGCGATGTTATTTTAAAACTGCGATATCTCCTGAGATACTCATTGAAATCGAACTATGTAAAAGGCTATTTTGTTTTAAATTAAATACTTGTGATGAATACCGTATTTATTTAGATAAGGATTAATATCATGTTTATAAAAACATCGTCCCAAATAATGCATTATTTTAGAACAAACTTGGTTGGTATAAAAAATGTTATAGTGAGCCAACCTTAAAAGATAGATATATGCTGTCGCGGACTTTTTTTTAGAACTTTTTACGAGGATAATTTCTGTGATACATAATTTATGCAAAACTTTAACTGTTTTCACAGCGCACGTAGCGGAAGCTCTCAAAAGGAAAAAAGAACCCCCGACTTAGAAACATTCTTCGTTGATGCTCCGCTCCTTTTGGTCTTAGCGTGATGATATATAACCTATAACCTCCCTCGATAAATGGGCTATCTAACACAAAAAGAATTTTTGAAATCGGACCAGTAGTTTCTGAGATTAGCGCGTTCAAACAAACAAACAAACAAACAAGCAAGCAAGCAAGCAAGCAAGCAAGCAAGCAAGCAAGCAAGCAAGCAAGCAAGCAAGCAAGCAAGCAAGCAAGCAAGCAAGCAAGCAAGCAAGCAAGCAAGCAAGCAAGCAAGCAAGCAAGCAAGCAAGCAAGCAAGCAAGCAAGCAAGCAAGCAAGCAAGCAAGCAAGCAAGCAAGCAAGCAAGCAAGCAAGCAAGCAAGCAAGCAAGCAAGCAAGCAAGCAAGCAAGCAAGCAAGCAAGCAAGCAAGCAAGCAAGCAAGCAAGCAAGCAAGCAAGCAAGCAAGCAAGCAAGCAAGCAAGCAAGCAAGCAAGCAAGCAAGCAAGCAAGCAAGCAAGCAAGCAAGCAAGCAAGCAAGCAAGCAAGCAAGCAAGCAAGCAAGCAAGCAAGCAAGCAAGCAAGCAAGCAAGCAAGCAAGCAAGCAAGCAAGCAAGCAAGCAAGCAAGCAAGCAAGCAAGCAAGCAAGCAAGCAAGCAAGCAAGCAAGCAAGCAAGCAAGCAAGCAAGCAAGCAAGCAAGCAAGCAAGCAAGCAAGCAAGCAAGCAAGCAAGCAAGCAAGCAAGCAAGCAAGCAAGCAAGCAAGCAAGCAAGCAAGCAAGCAAGCAAGCAAGCAAGCAAGCAAGCAAGCAAGCAAGCAAGCAAGCAAGCAAGCAAGCAAGCAAGCAAGCAAGCAAGCAAGCAAGCAAGCAAGCAAGCAAGCAAGCAAGCAAGCAAGCAAGCAAGCAAGCAAGCAAGCAAGCAAGCAAGCAAGCAAGCAAGCAAGCAAGCAAGCAAGCAAGCAAGCAAGCAAGCAAGCAAGCAAGCAAGCAAGCAAGCAAGCAAGCAAGCAAGCAAGCAAGCAAGCAAGCAAGCAAGCAAGCAAGCAAGCAAGCAAGCAAGCAAACAAACAAACAAACAAACAAACAAACAAACAAACAAACAAACAAACAAACAAACAAACAAACAAACAAACAAACAAACAAACAAACAAACAAACAAACAAACAAACAAACAAACAAACAAACAAACAAACAAACAAACAAACAAACAAACAAACAAACAAACAAACAAACAAACAAACAAACAAACAAACAAACAAACAAACAAACAAACAAACAAACAAACAAACAAACAAACAAACAAACAAACAAACAAACAAACAAACAAACAAACAAACAAACAAACAAACAAACAAACAAACAAACAAACAAACAAACAAACAAACAAACAAACAAACAAACAAACAAACAAACAAACAAACAAACAAACAAACAAACAAACAAACAAACAAACAAACAAACAAACAAACAAACAAACAAACAAACAAACAAACAAACAAACAAACAAACAAACAAACAAACAAACAAACAAACAAACAAACAAACAAACAAACAAACAAACAAACAAACAAACAAACAAACAAACAAACAAACAAACAAACAAACAAACAAACAAACAAACAAACAAACAAACAAACAAACAAACAAACAAACAAACAAACAAACAAACAAACAAACAAACAAACAAACAAACAAACAAACAAACAAACAAACAAACAAACAAACAAACAAACAAACAAACAAACAAACAAACAAACAAACAAACAAACAAACAAACAAACAAACAAACAAACAAACAAACAAACAAACAAACAAACAAACAAACAAACAAACAAACAAACAAACAAACAAACAAACAAACAAACAAACAAACAAACAAACAAACAAACAAACAAACAAACAAACAAACAAACAAACAAACAAACAAACAAACAAACAAACAAACAAACAAACAAACAAACAAACAAACAAACAAACAAACAAACAAACAAACAAACAAACAAACAAACAAACAAACAAACAAACAAACAAACAAACAAACAAACAAACAAACAAACAAACAAACAAACAAACAAACAAACAAACAAACAAACAAACAAACAAACAAACAAACAAACAAACAAACAAACAAACAAACAAACAAACAAACAAACAAACAAACAAACAAACAAACAAACAAACAAACAAACAAACAAACAAACAAACAAACAAACAAACAAACAAACAAACAAACAAACAAACAAACAAACAAACAAACAAACAAACAAACAAACAAACAAACAAACAAACAAACAAACAAACAAACAAACAAACAAACAAACAAACAAACAAACAAACAAACAAACAAACAAACAAACAAACAAACAAACAAACAAACAAACAAACAAACAAACAAACAAACAAACAAACAAACAAACAAACAAACAAACAAACAAACAAACAAACAAACAAACAAACAAACAAACAAACAAACAAACAAACAAACAAACAAACAAACAAACAAACAAACAAACAAACAAACAAACAAACAAACAAACAAACAAACAAACAAACAAACAAACAAACAAACAAACAAACAAACAAACAAACAAACAAACAAACAAACAAACAAACAAACAAACAAACAAACAAACAAACAAACAAACAAACAAACAAACAAACAAACAAACAAACAAACAAACAAACAAACAAACAAACAAACAAACAAACAAACAAACAAACAAACAAACAAACAAACAAACAAACAAACAAACAAACAAACAAACAAACACTTCAGCTTTATAATATTAGTATAGATTAGTATAGATATTTGTTTGAATTGTTTTAATTATTGAAGTTGTCGGTACGGTATTGAGCGCTGACCTACAATATTCATGACATTAATGTCAGGTGACGCTACGTCTGTTTTGATAGCCGCCGTGTCATGATCCGTCTCGCCGATTCGGGGTCAATGGTCAAAACGCAAGTTAATGGCTTATCGATGGCGTTGGCGATACCGGAGATATGTGTTGTTGTTTGTATTTTATCAATAACATTTAACTGTAAAAGAAACAAAACATCTAAACATAGTGTTGTTCTTTTTGGTAATGGCTGCGAATAAAAACTTTTAACAAGATTCAGCCTGTAACGTCCAAATACTAGACAAATGCCTCTTTCTTAACATATGAGAAGGGTGGGAGCTTAATCCACTACGTTATTCCCTGTGGGTTGGCGGATTTATTTCCTGCTACGAGTAACGCTCGGTATCACGTTTATATGATAACAAACGAGATCGTACTCTCCGAAGCACGAAGGGTGAGATTTCACAAATTTTTACAAACGTACCATGCACAAAACAAATATTTGTATAAATACAAATATTTGACTGGAGTATACGCCTATCGCCGACGTGTGGCGACTACCGCACCATTGTTAATATCAGAACAGTTGTCGCTAATCAAGTGATTGGCTAAAAGGTATTATCGAGGGTATGGGTTACAGGTAGGTAATAAGTTAGGTATGTGTTACCATGCGTATAAGTTAAATTATTACGTAAGAAAAATTGATGTTTGACAATTTATCAATGTGTTTTGTTGAACTTAATCTGTATACATTTTGTTTTTGTAAATTAAACATTAATTAGTTTGATAGCATAAGCTTATAGTAAGCATAATAATAACATTACAAGTATTTGGTTATTTAATCAAATAATGTTCATTTAATTTATTTAAACAATATTTTAATAGTTATATCGTTTAACGTTTATTAAACAATATAAAGTATTATCTTTACGAGTACTTCAAAGATATTTTACCATCCACTTCCACTTCAGCCTAATACAGTCCACTGCTGGACATAGGCCTCCAAAAGTTCGCGCAAAAATAGCGTGAACTCATGTGTTTTGCTCATAGTCACCATGCTGGGCAGGCGGGTTAGTGACCACAGGGCTGGCTTTGTCGCACCGAAGACGCTGTTGCCCGTCATCGGCCTGTGTATTTCAAAGACACTAGTTGGATGGTTATCCCGCCACCGGTCGGCTTTTTAAGTTCTAAGGTGGTAGGCGGAACTTTTAGAACTTTTCTTAAGGAGTGCTATATGAGAAGTTTGAAAGTAGCACCCGTGACGGAGAAAATGAGGAGCAATAGGTTAGCGTGGTATGGGCATGTAATGAGGAGGCATGAACGCTATGTTAGTAAAAGAATGTTAGGGATGAATGTCGAAGGACGAAGAGCGATCGGCAGACCGAAAAAGCGATGGATGGATTGTGTGAGTGAGGATATGAGAAAGAAAGGAGTAAGCGCTGAAGTGACGAATAATAGAGAGGAATGGAAGAGGAAAACGTGTTGTGCCGACCCTACATAAGTGTGATAAGGGCAGGAAGATGATGAGTTAAGGAGTACTATAAAACTGAGATGATCAATTATATGTCAATATGTATAAGATATGTAAATAGAAAAGATTTAAGCGTATGTTCATGACCGGTTAGTGGACTATGTATGATTTTAGTTACGAATTTTTAATTTCTACTATTGTGATATGAATATAATAACGGAATTGGGCTCCTAGCCTAAAATGCATTACTGACCATAAAAGCTGGACTACTGGAGGTTATACGTATTAGCATTTAAATTTGTAATTCTGATAATTACTAAAATATCGGATTTTGTGTTGATATTACTCTTATTGTTTAGTCGCTTAGTAACGGAACAGTACAAAGATGGTGACGCCATCTTCCGAATGATTAATACCTATTCAGTTACGATTAGTCAGTCACTATCTTTGTTATCTGTTTTGCAGGGTCATTTAAATTTATGCTTCTAATATTTTTATCCATTAAGCCCAAGAATAATAATAATAATTTTATAAGATTGTATTGTTTTAGTGTGATTTTTATTTGTTGAAGTACCGGAGCATAAAGATGGAGACATCATCTTCCGAATAGTTAATTTTCTTATTGGTCAGTCGCCATCTTTTGGATTGTTGTCCTAACAATATGATAATTTGTAAGTGAAGAAGCAGTTATCGTTTAATTATTTTGCAGCTAACGTTGCTACTCGATAAGTGGCGTATAAGTGATAACGTATTCAACGTAGTTTGTAGTTAAGTGTGTATTGTGGATGAATAACTATAGATTTTAAGTGAGAAATAAGTGTTTCGTTGAGTGTTTTCAGTCGGCCGATGTTCTGATGATGTGGCCGAAATTCGGTTTAACAATCTATACATACAATGAAGAAAAGGCTTAAAAATATTATGTTTAAATGAAGAAAAGGCTTAAAAATATTATGTTTATGATATATAAGCTGTTTTCGAGGTACGAAGCGGCGTGCGTTCTTGCCGGGCGATCCCCCCAGGGAATTACAGGCGGAGATCCTCGCCGAAATTTAAAACTTCGTGGCGAGATCCCGGGGGAGCCCCCGACGTTGGAGGAGGTCGCATGCATGCAGAGGCAAGCGCAGGACACCCTGTTGCGGCGGTGGACGGAGGACCTGGCCCCGCCGGTCCCCGGGCAGTGGACGGTGGACGCGGTCGGGCCGGTCTTTCGGAAGTGGGTGAGGTGGCGGTTCGGGCCGCTGACCTTCCGTTTGACCAAATCGCGAGACGGGAGGTGACTCCAGCCTGCCATGAGTATGGGGCGCTAGAAGATACGGCGCTCCACACGCTGGAGGTGTGCGCTGCGTGGACTCGCTTTCGGTGGCCCTCGGGCGGGATCTCTCACTGCCGAGCATCGTAAAAACCATGCTCGACAGTGAGAGATCGTGGCAGGCGGCGGCCTCCTTCTGCGAAGAGGTAATTACGCAAAAGGAGGCCTCGGAGGGGGTCAGGGAAAATGCCGTCTCCGCTGACCCACCTCGGCACAGACGTACGGGGGCAAGGAGGAGACAGTTTGCCTACCTCCTCTCCCCCTCGTAATAGTGGGGTCGCCGGCCGATAGTCGGGTGACCTCGGCCGGCCTGATTACATGACCCCACATGTCTGTTGCTCACACAAGGCCACGCCCACCATTGTGCCAGGGCCCGGAGGTTTCGTCCGGGCCTACACCCAGGCGGATGACTGCTAACAACTTTAGATTACATACGACAAGTATGTTAGTTACTTTAACATGTAAGTTACTTTAAGTAAACAAGTTATATGAAACGGTATCTGGATTTTTATTCGTCGTATTCGTTTTATTTCTCGTCGTACTTTTAATATTTTATCCCAAATTCATTTACATAAGAGATTATTGTTTATTTATTTTAAATCATCTAGAAAAAGGAAGAGCAAGTACAAGACCAGTAGCGTGGAGAACAGTAGTCTTTAAGTTTAAAATAAGCCGTGAAATAACTTAAACGTTTTATGACATCGAAAGTGTACCACAAAGATATTTACATGTTACGGTTTTTATAGATTAAATATTTATTTTTTAAGATTTTCACTCTCTTGTTTAAAAATATCACTAGTAAGAATAGACATAAAATTAGTTTTATTTAATTTTACATTTAATAATTTTATTAATTATATTAATATTACAAATGTGACAGTTTGGATGAAAGAATATAATGTATAGTAGGAGACTTCTTTCACAAAATTAGTAATAGATTCACTGCATAGCTTTATTAGCCCTAGAAATATTTACAAAAAAATAATAATAATAATACTGCACTCAATTAGAGTCATATTCCTGGTGGGAGTGAGAGTGAAGTAGCCAAAGCGAGGCGAAAAAAGGTCCATAGGAATCCGCTTTTCACAAGATGGACTATGTATAGTTGTTAACATCCAGAACCACGTATGCTAGAAAAATTTAACTAATCTAGATAAAACTTGGATAGTAGATAGCTAAATGTCCAAAATCACACATAGGCACGATATGAAACTCATTTTGGTTCTCTACTGCGGACCTAAGTTAGTAGGTTTCACGATATCACATCCTATCTCGTTCCGATATCGTATCGGCTGAACTAAAAGTGCTAAAATACAAGTCGTTTGACAAGTAAGATTAATCCTAAATCAAACTAGTTGCATTTATAATTCAATACGACATACGTATACAATCTATTTATAGCTAAAACGAAAGATGTTAAGATTGACAAATAATATTACACTTTCACTCCGGTAAAGCTGTTATGTTCGGTATGTCATCTAGTTGTAATTTGTATTAATTGTAATTTCATAACGTTATTTTCACTGGTTTCATTTCAATAGAATTCATAGTTGTGTAATTTGATCTAAGAGTGACATACTGACAGATTGTGTGATAGTTGAAACTGCAAATGAGAGATTTTGGAGGCCCAGAACATATTAGTTAACGCTTTCTGTGTCACGTCTTTAGCGCTCTGATCTCATAAGGATGTAGAATTAAAAAAAATGAATGATTGAATATGTATACAAATATATAATGTCATCATCGTCACTTCAGCCTGTCACGGTCCACTGCTGGACATAGGTCTCCCAAAAAATGGTGCTAACTCATATGTTTTGCCCATAGTCACCACGCTGGGCAGATGGGTTGGTGATCGCAGGGCTGGCTTTATCGCACCGAGGACGCTGCTGCCCGTCTTCGGCCTGTATATTTGAAAACCAGCAGTTGGATGGTTTTCCCATCATCGGCTGGCTTTATAAGTTCCAAGGTGGTAGCGGAACTGTGTTGTTCTTTAGTCACCTCTTACGACACCACGGGAAGAGAGGGGTGGCTATATTTTTTACTGCTGTAACCACACAGCATATACAATGTATTTGTATGTATATATGCATGTTTGTATACATGTGAGTTTGATTTTATATGTCTGCTTGTAAGTGTATGTAGTTGTTTTTTTTTACTTGAAGTCACAAAGTTATGTTTAATTTTTTAACTGACTTCCAAAAAAGGAGGAAATTCTCAATTCGACTGTATTTTTTTTATGTATGTTACTTCAGAACTTTTGACTGGGTGGAGCGATTTCGACAAATTTTCTTTTAATCGAAAGGTGGTGTGTGTCATTTGGTCCCATTTAAATTTATTTGAGATCTAACAATAACTTTTCGAGTTATATCTAATAATGCGTTTTTACTTGACGCTTTTTTCGTCGATCTACGTTGTATTATACCGCATAACTTTCTACTGGATGTACCGATTTTGATAATTCTTTTTTTGTTAGAAAGGGGATATCTCTACTTACTTGATAAGAAAATCAGGATCTGATGATGGGATCCCAGAGAAATCGAGAGAAACTCTCAAAAATCCGCATAATTTTTTACTGGGTGTACCGATTTTGATAGTTTTTAATTTAATCGAAAGCTGATGTTTATCATGTGGTCACATATAAATTTTATCGAGATCTGATAACTACTTTTTGAGTAAACTTTGATAACGCGTAGTTACTTGACTATTTTTTCGTATTACTTACTCGTCGATGTAATTGAAGTCGGTTTTTTTTCGTTTGCGAGCAAACACAATTATTTTATGAATATTTTAGTTTTTTACTGTCCTAATCATAATCCAGAAGATTGACTGGTTGATATAATTGTATGGCTTTAAGTTCGCACAGCATATTCTGCATAATTTTTTGATAAAGTTTAATAAATAAAATAAAAAGTATACTGGCTATCAAGGCAACAAGTTCAATGCCTCATCCGTATCATCATCATTTATGGCTAGGTTAACGGGGTACGTTGTAAATGTTTTCGTTTTTATATCTTGTTATGACAAACAATATATAAACGAGTGATATCCAGCTGGAATGTTAGAAAAATTTTGTTACAACAAATTTTATTGAAAGAACTAATAACTTTGTTTGTTTGTTGTTGAATAACTTTTGTTGTTTGTTGACACAATGTGTTAATTATTTTTAAAAGTTATAAAGTTTTAATGTATCGAAAGTTTAAAATATACTCAGAACAATATCTTAAAATAATTGTTATATTACGCTTACATAATCTATAAAAATATCTTACGGTTCCCGTCAAAGTCAGTTATATGATACATCGTTACAAATATAATGTCTGTACTCTAAAGCTTTATTTGTCCATTAACCGACTTAAGAGAACTAAGGGAAGTTTTAAATCCGTATATACCTTAACGTTTATTTACCGTTATATATTTATGTGACTAGTTTTTGCCCGACATTTCGTCTAAATGGAAATTTTCATGTTACCCCATATATTATACTGTCATAGGAATCTCAGAGGTATGTAATAGGAATCGTGTTTTTCCAGCGATATCATGTCGATCCCTAGTACTGTATGTAATAAAAACAAACCTTTTTTTAACAAAAATAGCCCCGAGCTAATCCAATATATAAGCTATCTCTAAGCCAAATTTCTCCCAAATTTAATCACTCTGGCGTGATTGAGTACGTATAAAAATTCGCATTTACAATAGTAGTAACGTTTTAGTGATTGTTTTAATATTAATTACGTTGTACCAAATAGTCTCAAATTAACATAAATATGTTTAAATTAAGATTAATGATCATTCGCGAACGTAACTCAACGACGGATTAAAATAAATCACTTCCGAGAAACTTGTTCGTAAAAAAATGTATAATCTTAGAGAGATATAGTTCTAGAGTCGACCGTCTTGATGGTGACGTAAGTTTACGGATTAAATTCGCACTTTCGTACTCCTTTTAAATGCCTGGTATGCCAAAGCTACTATGAGTTAACTTCATATTTGGCCACATATTCTACTCTGTTTATAAGTAAGTGGAACATGCGCTGAAAAAATTACAGGTTTTTTAAAATGACAAAGGTCTGGCCCTCGCGGCTCTTGGTCTATTGTAATGTATAATGGATGTGTTTGGATAAATATTTTTTCTTATTTTGGTTTTCCTGGTCAGTCTCTCCAGAAAACTGACTGGTGTCTCGTTAAATACGTGACTCAGTATCTATATATTAATACGTGAAGCAAAAACCTTGTAACTACCCCTTTTTACGAAAATTGTATGGACGGAGGAGTATGAAATTTTGCACACTTATAGTTTATATAGAGAATGTTAATATATTTTATTAATTATGCATAAAAATATATTAAATTAATAAAAAAACCTTACACACACTCCCATGTATTTGACACACATACGCATATTATACTCTTTTGTTGATTGTCAAAGTCCGTAGTCAAATTGAAAATTTTAAAAAAAAGGTTCTTTATTTTCATAATTTTTTTTGGTTTTCTTTAATTTAAAATTTCAATTATGGACGAATTTCGACCTCTGGGCGACCACTAGTTGAAATAAATACCTGATAGTTCGGATATCGATTAGTTCAGATAAGAAAATATTACACCACATTGGAGCAAAGTGGTTGATTTTGCTATTGTCATTATCCTATCACGAGATTCTTTTTCCCAATGGTAAGCCGTTCGCAGGTTCTGATCTATTTGGAAAAGTAATTTATTAATTAAATGGGTTTCCCACAGACATTACTTGTTTTTTTTTAAGATTTTGATTTAAAAAACTAAAAGTTTAAACAACTTTATATAGGTATTTTGTCTTGAGATCTTACCGTACCGGTTCGTACTTGACCGGTTTTTTACTCTAAGCTGTTCAATATATTAAGAATAGTTTTAAACGATCAAGCACCAAGTTAATACTTCGAAACTTAATATAGAGTTGATAAAACATTACATACGTACAACATTTTCTCAAGCGTGAAATCCAAACATATGGAATTGTGTATGAAAATTATTCTAGCTAATTACAGCGGTACTTAGTTATAGGTCTGTGGTTAGGAGCTATTAGGAAGTATAATATAGACAGTGAAATGAACGTATAAGGCACAATTAAGACTTTCTAGCTTAAGATCGTGTTTATGAAGGAGTTGTTGCGAAATCGTCGGAATCGATTTCAAGATATTTAAATTACTGATACCAGGATTGTTATATACTTTTTTTTTAAATATAATGGCAAAAGTTATAAATGTGGACGTATATAAATTATTACAAATATTTTTTTTGACACAATAAACGTCATAGAAATGAATGTAATTTATTTATTTATTTACTCTTTATTGTATAACACGATATGCAAATACAAAATAATAATACAGACGACAACTTAAGAATTTAGTATATAAAATTCGTAAAGTTGTTTTAAAGAAATATTAGTTTTTAATATATACGTTAGCTAACAGATTTGAATAACAAACATTTGCACGGAATATGCTAAAATTTGTCATAATAATCGATCCCGATACCGTCAGTGCAACAATCAGTAAATGTAACTATTGCGTCAGGCAGAATAAGTTCATAAAATTTATACACAGAATAATTATCTCAAGAAACCAGTAATTTTTTTTGCAATAATAATTTGATAACAATTGTTGTTTGAAATGTAGATATATTATGAGAGAATTTAATTTTACCAATATGTATGTATTTATGTGTTAC
Source organism: Melitaea cinxia (assembly GCF_905220565.1). Taxonomy (NCBI): domain Eukaryota; kingdom Metazoa; phylum Arthropoda; class Insecta; order Lepidoptera; family Nymphalidae; genus Melitaea; species Melitaea cinxia. Next base: position 8,381,281 of record NC_059415.1, read on the forward strand.
AAATATCTGTTTATTTTAATAGGGCTACTAAAAATTGCCTCCCGTTTTGAGTTAGGTTTGCAAAACATCAAAGCATAACATAGCAACACGAATAAAACCTAAATCACATGAATCTTTTTTTAATTTCCATACAAACTTTGACATCAAGGGTTGAAATTTGCTAGTAAATAAACAGTATATGAATTGAGGAAATTTTTTAATTCGTACATTCATTGTAATTTTCTGTTCCAACGACTTTCGGTATAAAGTAAGCCCTTCAGTACTTACCTATTTACCTGCAAAATAATTCCATACGTAAAAATAAACAAATAAAATGTACAACTTTATTATTAAGAAATTATAACATATAATCAATACAATAAAGAAATATTTTTAACTTCAAAAAAATGTATATAATTTTCTTCACTTCAGCCTATCGCAGTCCACTGCTGGACATAGGCCTCCCCAAGTTCGCGCCACACATCCCGGTCTTCCGCAATCCTCATCCAGCCTACACCGGCAATCTTACGTAGATCGTCGGTCCAACGGGCCGGAGGACGTCCCACACTGCGTTTGCCAAGACGCGGTCTCCACTCTAGGACCCGTCTACTCCAACGGCCATCGGTCCTGCGACACAGATGACCAGCCCACTGCCACTTCAACTTGCTAATTCTGCGGGCTATGTCGGTTACCTTTGTTCTCTCGCGGATAGTCTCATTTCTAATACTGTCTTTGAGAGAGACCCCAAGCATAGCCCGTTCCATTGCACGTTGAGCGACTTTAAACTTGTGGACCAGTCCCTTGGTCAGTGTCCACGTCTCGGCTCCGTATGTTAACACAGGCAGGACGCATTGCTCGAAAGCTTTTGTCTTCAAGCATTGCGGAATCTTCGAAGTGAAGACTCGACGGAGTCTGCCAAACGCCGCCCAGCCCAACCGAATCCTCCTATCGGCCTCCTTCTCGAAGTTGTTGCGGCCTAGTTGGATAGTATGGCCTAGGTAAATATAATCCTGAACAACTTCGAGAAGGGTGCCATCGACCGATACCGGTATCGGTATGACTTGGTTGTTAAACATAACTTTCGTCTTATCCAAGTTCATACAGAGACCGACACGTCGGGAGGACTCGTTTAGGCCGATATTTTAATAATAATTTTCTTAATATATTTTTTTACTTAGTAGTAAGTTTAAACTTTTTTTATTTTTTAAAAAGAACGTACTCTAGGGATATGAGCTGATCTGTTACTTGTATAAGGCAGAATCTTAGAGAAATAAACGAAATTTTGCAATAATGCTATATTTCATTAATTACTCATAAATCTCAAAATTGATATTCGTTTTGAGCTTTCTGTGCTAATATAAGTTTTTTTATTCATTACAAAATGTTTACTACAGAAGTAGTCGAATAGAAATGTGGCGATGATCTAATGTCATCCTTTGGAGATATTTGATATAATTCCTTATAATTGTATTGTGTTAGTAAATAAATTTATACAAGATTGTTACTTTTACTTCGCAAAAACAGTGTTTTAACTAAAAATTAATTAGTAAAAATTTCTCATTGAATGAAGAATTGAATTAATTTTAAAGTAAGAAGTGCATGAATAAAACCAAAAAAAAAAAAAAAATATACTTCGTGGAATTTTCAAAATTTATACAGTGTGTAACAAACTTAAAAGGTTTTCAAGCAGTGGTGTCGTTTTGGTGAGTAAGGTGACCAGAAACCCTGGGGGGGGGGTTTGGTTCAGCAACGTGCTTGCGATGCTTCTGGTGTTGCAGGCGTCTATAAGTTACGGTAATCGCTTACCATCAGGTGAGCCGTACGCTTGTTTGCCGACCTAGTTATATAAAAAAAGTAACCGAACACCTTTACGTTCTACAAGAAGAATGCTACATTCTACGTAATACATTGTTATACGAACATTACACAACAAATAGATTTAGAAAAAATAAACTCAAATTACAACAATTAAGATATCAAATAATGTTATTATCACATAAAGCCTTTTATAATAAAAAGCAATATAAGCATTCAAATGAATCGATATTGATTTGATGTAAATACTATATACATCAATAGAATTTAAAATGTTTGTGAAATCTACAGACTTGTAAAGCTATTTTGACTTTCTATTTTATGTAAGTGAAATAACTAAATTACTTTCGATGAATAAAGGAGACCACTCATCGAACTGTTTGCATTACGTTTAAATTAATTTTGTGAGACCTGACATGTGATATTGAGAGTATGATTCAATTTATAAAATAATAATGATTTAATTTATTGAATCAAAGTTGTCATGGAAGTAAATTGATGATTCTAAATATAAGGAAAGAATAAATTCTTAAAGAAAAAAAAAAGAAAAAAAAAGTATTTATATCTTTACGGTTATGAAAATAACAAGCTTAAGTTACTGGACTCGTACGGTTGTAGTTTACTGATTATAAAAATTACCACTTGTTACTTTTTACTGACATTTCTGACTTGCAATCATTTATTATTTGTTATTGTCATGATCACGTTTCACGGAAATTTTAAATAGAACTGTATATTCTATGAGGTTCTGAATAAAAGTTGATGTTCAGATTTATTAACGCACTGCCTTAATCAGTAAAGCCGTTTTAAATATTGATCGCTTATATATTTAATGTAGCGAATATTTTTATCTCTACAGATAATTAGAATCTCAAATAAAATCGAAGTTCGTGAAGCAATAACGTCGGAACGTAAATGGCTTATTTAAAAGAGATCTGAGGGTCTCGAGGGGTTCATATAGTCGGTAATGCTGGAATTTTGTTCAGTGAAAATACATTTTTAGGTATCTATTTTAAATACAAAACGTCGCGTCTACTGGGAATTTAAAAATAAAAACGAATCACTATACCGATCACTTGTACCACTTTGTTTTTTTTTTTAATATTGAACTGTCGAAACAAAAAATATTTTTTTAAATGTAATCACATATGATATAACATAAATATTCTTAAAAGAAATATAATTTTATTCTTTTTCTTAAATTGGTTAATAGTAATTGATGCCGTCCTCAACAACATTATGCTATCAATTCTGATGTCCTAGATTACTTTAAAATCTCGTCCTCATAAAATCGATTTATAGGTGTTTATCGATACATTTCCGTTTAACTTCTTAACAAAAGAGAGTCTTGTTAAGAAACTAAACATACCAACGTTTCAGCCCGCTGGGGTAGTAAGGTAGCTAAGAGGTGCGGGGTAGGCCGTTGCGGATAGGGTTGACAACTTCCTTGCAAAACGCTACAGTAATCGATAACCATCGGCAAGTCAGGCGATCAACTGATACTCGTATAGGGCGCAGTAGGACATTTCGTGCTCAAAACATGGAGCAATCCGATTGAGGTAGCACCTTGATCTTACAGAAGATCACAGCTAAATAATACTGTTTTCTAGCAGTGTTGTGTTCCAGTTGGTGAGTAAGGTGACCAGAGCTCCCGGGTAACTGGGGATAGGGACGGCAAAGCGCTTGCGATGCTTCTGGTGTCACAGACGTCTATAAGCTACGGTAATCGCTTACCATCAGGGGAGCCGTACGCTTGTTTGCCGCCGTTATTGTATAAGAAATCGCAATTATTCTATGAGTACAGTTTAATGACGCGACCGTGACGCCGCGTTGGCGCAACGGTTACAGCCATGGACTGTATCTGTTGTGCTGGCGGTTACGGGTTCGATCCCCACACATGATAAACATTTGTATTGGCCATACAGGTGTTTGCCGTGGTCTGGGTGTTTGTGCAGTCCTTGTGAGTCTCCCCACCGTGCCTCGGAGAGCACGTTAAGCCGTCGGTCCCGGTTGTTATCATGTACACCTGATAGCGATCGTTACTCATAGTAGGGAATATATCCACCAACCCGCATTGGAGCAGTGTGGTGGATTAAGCTCTGGTCCTTCTCCTACATGGGGAAAAAGGCCTATGCCCAGTAGTGGCATATTACAGGCGTACAATTTAGTAGGCATAATCACTTTACAGTTAGGTAATTAAATTTAAATAGTGTTATAAGTCAAGTTTCCTAACTGTTTGTTAAAGCGACCAATCGAAGTTGAACTGCGATAGCCGACGTACTAAAGGGTCGGTAAAATGAAAGTGAATTTTACAATTTTATGTCAGTTTTAAGTTTGCTTATGTATCTATGTCTCTATGTATGTAATGTTTACATGAACACAGTTAAAAAAAATTGTAAAAGTACTTCTAAAATATGGCAGTTTGATTCTGATCAGTTACAAACTTGAGCAAACTTTTTTTTCTAACAGATAATGACATTTGTTTATTTATTTATTTATTTATTTAATGCATAAAAACTTATATCTAACATTACATAAGGCAGATTTTTATTACAATCCTACAACATAACAGTATAATTGAGATTCCGATAACAGGAAACTCCAAGTCGAGTTATTACTTTATGTTCAAAATTTTGTGCGTATATATTAATATAATCAGTATAATCGTTGAAAAAAAAATCTTAAGTAATCGCTAATCATAGCAATGTAACATATAGGAAGTAAGTCTTTAGAGCTGTTAATACTCTTAAAATATTTACACGTGCCCGCATACGATACTAAAGACTTTGTACCATTATTGATTGTGCACAGACGAAAGATTGGTAAAAAGAAGTACCATTCGAAGCGGGACAGGAAAAACTTCTTTAGATACCCACTTTAAAAAAGTTAGTCGAGTAGTAGTAGTAAAAAATAAATTAAAAATTTCGTTGCATTCCATTTCTTTTTTTTAATTTAATAAAATGGTTGTTTAGAATTCCTAATGTGTGGGTAACACAAAAATAAAATCGTAGATATTAATAAAATGGATTAAGAAATATTTGATAATACATTTAGAAAATATATATAGAATAGTTAACAATTGCAAGTTACTAGCCCTTAAGGATATGAGATTATGTATCATCAAATATGACTGTGCTGTGTGGCTACGGCACCAAAGAATATAGCCACCCCCTCTCTTCCCGTGGGTGTCGTAAGAGGTGACTAAGGGGTAACAAGGTTCCACTACCACCTTGGAACTTAAGAAGCCGACCGATGGCGGGATAACCATCTAACCGCTGGCTTTGAAACACACAGGCTGAAGACGAGCAGCAGCGTCTTAGGTGCGACAAAGCCAGCCCTGCGGTCACCAAGCCCAGCGTGGTGACTATGGGCAACACACATGAGTTCACGCATTTTTGTGGAGGCCTATGTCCAGCAGTAGACTACAATAGGCTGGAATGATGATGATGATGATGAAATATGACTGATAATGATGACCAATTCTTGACTGGTTTTCTTATAAAATACTAGCGATATTTTTTTCGTCCAATTTTGTCTTATTTTTATTATTATTATTTTATACGATTTTTTACCGCCATATTTTTTTATTAACCTTACAATAACGAATAACAAAAAAAGGACTCATTCAATGCAATTGTTCGAAAGTTATACATACGCGTAAATACATTTTTAATTACATAGATAATAATATTCTGTGTTTCTAGATTTTGGTATAATTTTGGGGACTAAGTATCGCTAACCATTTAACGGTAATATTACCAACAAACAAGATTGGGTATATAGAACGAGTGTCATTACGTAAATACATTGTTCTAACTTGACTTTCACTGTTAACAGTTGCAGTGTGTCCATTGCCAATATTCCCAGCGCTTTTGGAGTTTACCAATTATATGGACAATGGTCAACCCTCTTTTATTTAATATAAATGATAATGAGAAGTATTCTGAAAGTAACTTGAATATACATAGATAGAGGAGCTATTTAGATTTAGACAATGACATATACAATCTTAATCGGTTAGTATACTTTTTCTACTCACTTATTTTTACTTAAGTAGAATATAAGAATATAAGTTATAGAATATAAGTTAGAATACCGTCATATTTGTACTACTAGAGGTTACAAAATAAAACTAAAAGCGTTTTGAGAAAATTTAATCGGAAATGAAAATTGATCCCCATTGGAAAAATTAATAAATCTAATAACCTTATTAGTAATTAGCTGTGCCCGCGACTTCGTCCGCGTGGAGTTAAAAAAAAATATTGTTCAGCTCGCAGAGTTACAAAATAAAAATATTTCTAAAATAAAAGTAGCCTCAGTTACTTCTTATTACATGAGCTTTCTGCCAGTAAAAGTTTCGTCAAAATCCGTCCAGCCGTTTCGGAGATTAGCCGGAACAAACACAGACAGACAAAAATTGTAAAAAAGTTGATTTTGGTATATGTACCGTGTATACATATGCATTTAGTAAAAAGCGGTTATTTTAATATTAAAAAAAGACACTCTAATTTTATTTATTTGTATAGATGACCAACAAACAAAGAATGACATCGTAATCATTTGAAATTTTTAAATGTCTGTATTATGCATAACAAATTCTCACGAAACTGTATTTACCTAATGTTGTCGTGATTACCGACTTGCCTGTAAAATATAGGTTTTTTTTTTAATGAAACGACTGGTAGCTTCCACATCTGATAGAAACGTTCATTTTTGCTCAGATAATCGGAATTTTAAACTTAGCGAAATGTTAGCAGCATTCTGTATAAAATGTCACTCGTATATGAATTATAGTAGTAGGTTGGTAGTAGTTATAATCAACGGGTAGTATATATCTCAACTGGAGGTGATAATCTAAGGTAGATATTTAAAGGGGGGAGGGTCGAAGTGAGTCACATCATCAAAGTGATTGTGATTTTTTTATTCTGCAATAATTGTAATGCATATATTTGTTTAAATTGCATGGTGTGAATATGTATTACAAATAAACATTAAATTATCAATATAACTAACGTAACATAATTGATAACGGTCAAAACTGTATTCTTTTTCTTTTTATCTGTATCTTGGCCATGGAACATGCTAAAATGACTAAATGAATATAAATATAATTAGCACGATTTACCACGAGCTTACTACTTAATACTTACTAACTATAGCTACAATATGATTAATACTTGTTTAGGAAATTAAATTAAAATAAACAAACATAAACAGATTACACTCATCAGCATTACTAGAATTTACTTCTGTGTTGGAGGTCCGGAAACACGCACAATACACAAGAACAAACGCCCAGACCACAGCATACATGTACTTTTGTCCAAACTTGTAATTTAAATTAATTGAGGTCGAATTTCGCCCACTGGGTGACAACTAGTTAACGTTTAAAATGTAACACGTGGTTCAATAAGTCCCGAGACTAAGTACTAAAGGTCTTTTTATAAAATTAATTTTTATTCATCAACATAGTCTCCTCCAAGAGCAATACAGTCCCTCCAACGCTTTTCTAACTTTTCTATCCCATGTGTGTAGAACGATTTGTCTTTGACTTCAAAATAAGCCTCCCTTGCTGCGATAACTTCACTATTTGAGTCAAATTTTTTATCCTGAAGCATTTTTTTGAGGTCTGCAAACAGCCAGTAATCGCTGGGGGACAAGTCTGGCGAATAAGGGGGATGAGGAAGCAATTCGAAGCCCAATTCGTTAATTTTGGCCATCGTTCTCACGGACTTGTGACAAGGCGCGTTGTCCTGGTGAAACACCACTTTCTTTTTGTTCATGTGAGGCCGTTTATCCGCAATTTCGTACTTCAATCGCTCCAATAAGCACATGTAATAGTCACTATTTATATTTTTCCCCTTTTCAAGGTAATCGATGAAAAGTATTCTATTCGCATCCCAAAATATAGACGCCATTACCGTACCGGCCGATTTCTGAGTCTTTGGACGCTTCGGGCGGCTTTCACCAGCCGCTCTCCACTCCGCTGCCTGCTGATTGGATTCCGGAGTGAAATGGTATATCCAGGTTTCATCCATTGTTACATATCGACGTAAAAAATCCTTTTTATTATGATTCATCAGCGCCAAACATCGCTCTGAATCATTGATACATTGTTCCTTTTGATTAGTTGTAAGCAAACGCGGCACCCACTTAGAAAAAAGCTTTTTCATGGCCAAATTTTTATGTAAAATAGTGAAAACACTACCAGCTGAAATCTTCACTATCTCGGCTATCTCTCGCACTTTTACCTTCCGATCTTCCAATACGATTTTGAGGACTTGGTTAATATTTTGTTGAGTCACTGCTTCATTTGGACGACCTGAGCGTTCCCCATCATTGGTGTCCATGCGACCGCGTTTGAAGTCGCCATACCACCGACAAATGGTTGCTTTAGAGGGAGCTGATCCTGCATAACATTTTATAAGCCATTGCTGTGCTTCAACGGTATTTTTTCCCATTAAAAAACAATGTTTTATCAACACGCGAAACTCGTTTTTTTTCCATTGTATCGAAATTACAACCGTAGCGTCACTTAAATGTTTCAAAATCAATAATTTTATTGTTCCATTTTTAAAAATTTGACACATATTCTTGTATCGATAGCCAGTACTTTTTAAAAATCAAAAGAGTTTTTAATATATGCGCCATTTCCAGGTTAGTCTCGGGACTTATTGAACGATCTAATATAATCACGAATGAAATCGATCAATTAAATTATTATGACAAACGGTCAACGATATTAGGTTCTTTATTCAAAATAAAATTCAAAATTAATTATTTGATTTATATAATTATTTTTGTTTATTTCAGTTATGCCTAAGCATGAAAGATTTCATCTTTTTACAATTTATTACGTAATTATATTAAAATAATTTTGTTCTCTTTGTTGTCTTCCAAGAACTTCAAACTAATTAAACTTATGTATTTGGACGAGTTTTACGCTCTCGGCTTCGCCTGGAGGATTACACAACTTTGGCTTTTCCGTCTTCTGTTATTAAATATAGCCTATGTCTCATATTGATTACGTGTCATTCTATTGGTGATTTTTTAATCAGTACTTTTTAAATTATCCATTACAAACAAAAAAGCAAATATTTTCTCCTTGTAATATTAGTATAGAATTTGCTTATAATTAGGTAGGTACAATTTTTAATAACATGCTTAAACATTAACTTTGGTCTGCCTGTCGTTTGTCTTCTGAAGTCCACCGATAACAGATTTTGACCAAGTTTTTTTTTGTTTAAATGAATGATAACAGTTATTGAATTTAGTTGTAAATTAGCAATGAATTCGCCCGTTTGAAGATTAACATTTTATTGTTAAATAAAATAATATACATTTCATATTTGTTTCGAAATTTGCTAACTAGTAACTGCAATGATACTAAAAAAAATTGATAACCTTCGACTGATAATAAAATACATCGTAACTCGTTGTAGGCTATCCTATTTATATTGTAGGTTATTCTTCAACTTGTAGAGGAGCAGAGCGGTGGATCAAACTCTGACCCTTCACCTAGAAGAAAGAGAAAGAGGAGCATGTCCAGCCTATACGCCCTGTAAGCTAATTCATGTCATAGTGTCGATAAACTATCCAGAAATGGTACTGCGGGAGGGACCCTGCAGAATTAGTATGGTATCTTAAAGATACTTTAATTAACATAAAATTTTGCGGAGAGTTATAAAATATTCAAATAACAATGTAAGTACTCAACAAACATTAATTCGAAGATGTTCAAAATTTCCAAGTTTGTATTGTTTCCTAAATTAGTTTCTGACGAGGGCCGCTGTCTGCATAATTTTCATATAATCAGTCTCTTGCTCGATGAAACGCATGTTTTTAGCTTCCTCTTTGAATATATTACTGACTAGCATCCCGCCCCCACCTCGCATGGGTATTTAACAAAAATTTCAAAACAAAAATTTTATCATTTTTTTTGAAAATGTAATATAGCCTATGTCACTGTGAAAGAATTTCGGAGCCTATTAAATGCAAACAAACAATCAAATCTTTTCTCTTTATAATATTACTAGATGGTACCAGCGACTTCGTCTGCGCAGTATTAGTAAGTACTTCAAGTAGCTTATTATCTTCTCAATATCTATCTTTATGCCAAAATTCATCAAAATTGGTTCTGTGACATAATAATCAATTTGTTACTACCAAATGTGCATTAGAAATGTACTATCAATTTTATTGTATTTATGGTTCACTGTTTTTGCGATAATGGCTTACTCATAAAAGATAGATATATGCTGTCGCAGACTTTTTTATAGGACTAATTAAGATAAAAAAATTCTATTATGATATATTATATCTCTATTACGATATATATTAAGATAAAAGTTTCTCTAAGCATTATATACGAGTAAACTCTACAGTATTTGCAGCGTATGCCAGAATAGTTCGCAGATGGTAGATTTTTTTTTCGACTCACTTGACAACTATCGTTATATTTTAGACAATTCACAAACTACCTTTAAAAATTATAGCCTACGTATTATTCTAATGTATAAGCTATATTATTGTAAACTTTCATTAAAATCCAGTCGGTAGTTTTTGCGTGAAGAGGAACAAACATCCATACATCTCATACATACAAACTTTCACGTTTATAATATTAGTAGGATGTAAGAAGTAAGGTGAAGGTTGCTTCTATGTATCTATTATTACTTACAGTTAAATTTTTTTAATTTTAATATTTGCTCTCAAACGCCATCTTATGGATCTATAGATAAATGTCTGACACACAGCGCCCTCGGTGTTAACTCGACTGTGTCGAGACATTGCACACGTCATCATCATGGTCACAGGTGCCTGAGGAGCTTTTTTTATACATAACTAGGTCGGCAAAAAAGGCGTACGACTCACCTGATGATAAACGATTGCCGTAGCCTAACGACTTCTGCAACACTAGAAATTTCACAATCGCGTAGCCGACCCTATCCCCCCAAGAACTCTTGTCACCTTATTCACCACAGGAACACGACACTGTTTGAAAACAGTATTATTTAGCTGTGCTCTTCTGTAAGGTCAAGGTACTGCCCCAATTGGGTTGCTCCATATTTTGAGCAGGAAATTTCCTGCTGTGCCATACCTCAGTTGGAGCTGCGTGAAGTAAATAATTAAAATAAAAAGTAAAAATTTTAATCATAATAAATGCTAAAAATGTTTATTATTTACTATAGTATATATATAACGTTAAGCATTTAGCTTTAGGACTGTGAGAATGTCACGTGGTAGCAGGACCCACTTTTACATAACATAAAGTGCTATATATAGAAGAAAGAAAGAAAGAAAGAAAGATTTTTTTTATTGTTCACAATAATAAAAATCAAAGTAATACAAATACGGTTTACACAAAGATATTAGGAACGATACAGGCAGCCACTCAGCATTTGCCACACCTTGCAACAATGGTGTGGCAAATGCTGAGACGCTGATTTTCAGTGACTCCTATATCAGATACTCCATAAATAAAAACATAATTGTTCCAAGTAAATACAAGACGAGAGACCTAAGCAAACAATAAAACGGAAAACATCATTTTCAAATGAAAATATAATTGAAGATATCGAATTACTTCAGATAAACCATTTAACTTTTATTGTCCGTTTACTCGAATAAAGTCAAGCAACGTTTTAAATAAGTTGATTTCAGGAAAAAATCTTTAATAAAAACAACGAAATTTCTATATTGGTTCAGCATCCGTGTGTACAAATTAATTTCCTAATTTCCATACTTATCTCTTCGAGCGTAAGATTAGAATGTGTAACACGGAGCGCCAGGTAGGTGAAACACACCCTGATTGTGATTTTAATACAGTTTTGGGGGTGTGAATGGAACATGGTGTGAAACCCTGACCCACCATAGAAAAGGTAGGATCCTCCAACCAGACGGGTGTTGAGGCTAATGCCCCGACGGTTGTTGTCGGGTTTTTGCATATACAGTCAATCGCTCTGATAACTTTAATATCGCGATGTAGGGTACGGAAGTTTTCTCTAGTTTGTATGTCGCGAGATAGATGCCGCCACATCACTCCCCTCTGAAACCGGAGATCGATAGCAGGTTGAGTCATACATAGATCTTCTGATGCTTGCCGGGCCAGTAGAGTGTTCCAGTGAGTCGGAACCAGATGCCGCATAGTTCACGGTGAGTCGGAACTGTCTGCGGTGATGCTGCAAATGCCCCAGTGAGTTGGAGTGGTGCAGTGCTGCGTAGTAGCTGGCTGCTGCGTCGACCAGGAGATAAGTGCAAATGAGGGAAGTTGTTTGTCACTGTCGTTATTACTACCGGATTCGTCAAAAGAAGTGGCTTTAGCTTCTTATAAACTCACAATAACTGCTTTAATTATCTTCGTGTGATATTCTAAATAAGTAGCCTGAAAATTAGACAAAAATTAGTTAGGAACACATAAAACGAAAATAAAATAAGTTTGTTTAAACTTGTTACACGGAGCGTAAGGTGGGTGCGACGCACCCACTGACAATTTTAAACTTTTTCACACAGTTCACCAGGTAGTCGACTGAAGCGATTGAAATCGATGCCTAACTTCCTCCGCACGCTACTCAGACGCACAAATCATTATAACAATTCGCTATTAAAATATTGATCGACACAACCAACCTTACGCTTCCCAAGTTATATTTATTGAATAAACAAAATTGTATAATATTAATATTAAATATTTACGTTAATAATTGACTTTAAAACGAAAAGACCAACAAACAATGTTTAATTTATTTATATTATACAAATTTGTAATGTTTCGACCGTGAGACTCGGTAAGATTTATCACCTGGTTGTGCTAATGGAGAATATTTAAAACTGTTATTTTAATTCAATATATTATTAGAGTATAATTTTTATTTATGTTTATTTATTCATCTTGGCTGCCTTGTTTTCATAAGTCAGACCGTTTATTACCTCGGGGCAAATATTTATTTTTCACAAATATGTTTTTTATAATAATAATAATAAATAGACAAATTCTTTAATTGGACCAAGTACTTTTACAATGTCATAACCCGCCAAACTGCGTGACAGTTTATTGGCGGTAGTAGTGGAGACATATTGGATTGTGAAGATTAGATGCTTTGAAAAAGGTTATAATCATATTATATATTATATATTTCAGTGGTAGGTAGAACGTACGGTCACAAAGAAATAGTTACTCGAGCGCATCAGATATTAATAATGTACATATGTGCCTTACGTGTTTCCGATCAGAAAAAAATATTAATCTGCCGGCTTGCATGGTGAGTGCGACCACACGAATTTTTCACACCATCAGATTCAGGAATTTCCTTTACATAAGTGTCAGATTATGAGTCAGTACAACGACAACATCAAGATGGATCAAGCATCAGCATCAGCATCACCAGCACCAAATTTCGGTAAAATATAAAGGGCTCAAGTACGGTTTCAAGGCGCCATTGTGTTATTCTGATACGCTCGACTCATCTCCAAAATCCCTGGTAGGACTCCCATACCATTACGATTCGAAAGATTATCCTTAGAGCGCATTATATATCTGAAAGCAGTAAAGTTGTGTGTTTCTGTCATAGTTATAAACATTAGAAAATAATTTCCAAAATTAGTTTAATGGAGTGGCGTGAATCATCGTCTCCTATTTAAGCATTTTAAAGCTTTTATTTAACTTGTAATGTTTGTAAATAACGTCAATTTCATCAAATTAAGTAATGATAATAATCAATTGGGTTAAATTTTGTAGGCGGAAGTGATGGAAGACATATGAGTGTAATATTCGAGTATGTATCTAATTGAGAACGCATTATATTGTTTTTTTCTTGACTACTCTCGCAATCATATCATCTTTGACTCGATTTTACTTAAGACACAGAGCATGATGTACAACGCATTTAAAATATTGAATAATCATTGTTAGTTTATCAGACGAAATAGCCAATCAGAAATTTCCAGAATTTGTTTTAAAGATTTATCGATTGTTCGTAGCGTTTGTTGTTGAGCAAAATATAAATGTTTTCATATTTAACAACAATGATAATTTTACATACAAACAATAATTTATCTCTTTTAATAAGGTCATTAATAAAAGTAATAATATTTCAATTCATAACAATAACGAATAATTTCGATCGAATAACTTCTGAGCTTAAAAATACTTTGAAGTAATTATTGTAACAAACTTATTATATTACTGGACTATCATCATTACAGCCTATACAGCCCACTACTGAATATAAGCCTCCACAAGTTTACGCCAAAAATAACGTGAACTCATGTGTTTTGCCCATAGTCACCACGCTGGGCAGGCGGGTTGGTGACCGCAGTACTGGCTTTGTCGCACCGAAGACGCTGCTGCCCGTCTTCGGCCTGTGTATTTAAAAGCCAGCAGTTGGATGTTTATCCCGCCACCGGTCGGCTTTTTAAGTTCCAAGGTGGTAGCGGAACTGTGTTATCCCTTAGTCGCCACCCACGGGAAGAGAGGGGGTGGCTATATTATTTAGTACCGTAGCCACACAGTACACTGGACTGGACTGGACTATCATAAGAAGAAAAAAAAAATAGGTAGAAATAAAAAGTCACGCAGGTTTAAGCCAAGCTCAGTGTTGCTCTTTGAAGCTAAGGCTAGTTAGTCACTAACGAAACAATTAATAAACTACGGCAACTACACCTTCTATTAGAAGTTAGGGGAAGTAAGGTCCATCATAATTTCCTTAAAGGAAAGGTATATTCATCAAGTAGATGTTCACAAGTTAATAATCTGTTTTTTAACCGAATTCAAAAAAGGAGGAGGTCACTCAATTCGACCGTGTATAATAAATATTATTTTACTATGTTCGGGGATAACTTCGTCGTTTATGAACCGATTTTGATATTTTTTTTTTGTAGGAAAGGAAACATTCCAAGAGTGATACCATGATAAGAAAACCTGGATCTGATGATGGAATCTCAGAGAAATCGAGGGGAACCCTCGAAAATCGTAGTGATGATTAGTGCGTTTGTTAATTATTTTTTTTTCGTCTACTTACGTTGTATTACTTGTCGGTGTAATTGGAGTCGGTTGTTTTCGTTTGCTTGCAAACACAAATTATATATAACTTGGTTCTCAAACAAGTTTACGGCTCACCTGATGGTAAACGATTAATAATCGATTATGGACGTCTGCAACACCAGAAGCATCGCAAGCGGGTTGCCGACCCTATCCACAATAATATCCACAGCATATATATATATATATATATATATATATATCTAGGCTTACTATTTATTTGTTTTATTTACAGAAAAAATACAATTGGTGTGATAAAGAGTGCAGCAAAAACAATTAACAGTTTAACAGTGCACTGTGTTTCTAAAGTAATAATACTAAAGTATCAAATATATTATAAACTAATTAAAAAATATGCCATTACACAACACAAATAATCGATTATACATGTGAATATAATTGGAAAAAAAGAACATAAAGTGGTTAAAGAATAATAATTATTATAAAAATAACAGGCTGTAGCACAACTTACACATTAAAATTGAATATTGAAATCAACTTACTAAAAGTTTAATTATGTGCATATAATTATTGATTACACCGGTCGCATTTACCACATAAGCCGTCAGAACTATTTCCTAGAGAAAAAATAAATCTGTCAGTGCTCCTGTCACTTGAGACATGGAGATAAACTCTTAGAAACTTAGTAATAGTAGTACATGATTCAAGTTTTTTGTCTGCTTAAATACATCATTCGAGATATACGACGAATATTTTACGCCATCAAAATTATTTTTATAAGAGACTAGCTTCTGCCCGCGACTTCGTCCGCGTGGAACAGTTTCTTTGGGCACACTGGGGAAGCTCTCAAAAAAAAAAACGCAATTTTGAAACATTATTCATTAGCGCTCCGCTCTTATTGGTCTTAGCATGATGTTATATAGTCTATAGCCTTGCTCAATAAATGGGCTAACTAACACTGAAATAATTTTTGGAATCGGACCAGTAGTTCCTGAGATTAGCGCATTCAAACAAATAAAGTAACAAACTCTTCAGCTTTATAATGTTAGTATTAGATTACTCTTGATTGTCTATTGATAACAGAGCTAGTAAATGAAGATACCGATTAAATAATAATACCCTCAAGTAGTGTTGTATTCCTGTAGTAAGTCGGGTAGCCAGAGCTGCTAGGGAGCGTTGGAGCTACCTCTTCTACTTCTCTAAGTTGGAAATGCGTTAGCAATTTCTGGTGTTACAGGCGAGTATGGACTATGATATCGGCTTACCATCAGGCATACTGTACCGTTGGTACTCCGACTACACTGCCAAAATGCTGCGCTCGAAAATGCTAGTAAAACTGAATTCGTCGACTTTTCTGTCTTCTATTCTATGTCTTCTGGAGAACAACACACTAGTGTCAGTGTCTGAATATACACACATCTTAAAGGCTTCTAGTCAGGCTATAAAATATCCATATGGCCTAGAAGAATATATTCATGTAAGGGAATTAAAACCACTACTACTGGAGTAGCAGCTTGAGTTGTAACCACTATCCCAAACCATCAAAAATACGATTTCTTATATATACTGTAAACGGTTTTTATATATATATTTTGAGTACTTATTATACTTGATTCATTATCTTCTTTATATTTTTTTTATTGTCACTAGGTCGGCAAACAAGCATACGGCTCACCTGATGGTAAGCGATTACCGTAGTTTATAGACGCCTGCAACACCAGAAGCATCGCAAGCGCGTTGCCGACCCAAGTCCGATTCCCCACAGGAGCTCTGGTCACCTTACTCACCAACAGGAACACAATACTGCTTGAAAACAGTATTATTTAGCTGTGATCTTCTGTAAGGTCTAGGTACTACCCCAGTTGGGCTGCTCCATATTTTGAGCAGAAAATTCCTGCTGTGCCCTACCTCAGATATATAATAATACATGAAGCAAAAACTTTGTGTCCCTTTTTACTTATAGTTTATATACAGGAGTAGATATTTTTTTTTACATATTTTTTTAATTATGCATAAAATTACAATAAATAAATACAAAACCATTACACACACTATCATATATTTGACACACACACGCATATATAATCTTTTGTTTATTATTATAGAAATATAGTCTTTGACAACAGAACCTTAATAATGTTCAAAATTATATTAAATCAATTATGGCCGAATTTCGACCACTAGTTTTAACAATAATAATGTCTTTATGATTTTTACGTTTTTACAAAATGTATCAAATATTTTTTTGGTAACAATTTAAACTAAAATAATTGTAAGTGTTATTTAGCATTTTCGTTGTTCTACTTTCATGACATTGCAGCTATTAAGAACTGCAACTATCATTTTAATTACAACTTTTAATTATTTATGCTTATAAAGATGATGAAAAAAGCCACGAAAATGTTTCACAACAAACCATCTTAAAAACGATATAATATTTTTAAATCCGCATTCGGTCGCTTTCGATCATCGGAAAATTAAAATAGTAGATAAAGTTTATCAAATTAATTGTCTTATAATAATGATTTAGTAGGACAACCGCTCGGGTGTAGTGGTGCGCGTAGTCGCCTAAAACACCAATGGTTTGCGGGTTCGAATCCCGCTCGGGATGGATATTTGTATTTGTATAAATATTTCTTTCTGGTTTGGATGTCTGTCCTTGTGGGTCACCCCAACGTGCCTCGGAGAGCACGTTAAGCCGTCAGTCCCGGTTGTTATCATAAATACCTGATAGCGATCTTTACTCATAGTAGAAAACATTTGCGAGCCCGCAGTGGAGCAGTGTGGTGGATTAAGCTCCAATCCTTCTCCTACGTGGTGAAGAGAACTTTGCCCAGCAGTGAGATAATACAGACTGAATGCAATGATTTAGTTAAAAATATGCAGTACATTGTTTTTTTTTTTTATTAAGTTTAAATCAATACTTACAGTTTTGTATGAAACAATAATATTAGCTCTGCACTAAAAATAACAAAAAAGGAGTGTAAAAACAAACAAGCCGGATATTAGCTTCGTTACGTATACTGTTACGGATTTCCGGAAAAAGTATCGTCCTTTTCACCTTTATCTTTCATCCTACCTTTTCCCGATTTTTTTTCCGTAACTGAAATATAATGAAATATATGTGAAAAATAAATTTTCTAAATTTTTTTTATTTTTAATGATGACTTATATAATGAATAACAATAACTTAAAACTTATTAGCTTAGACTAAGCCACTAACGGCACTAAATCTAGAAAAATAATTTAAAAAAAATTATATAAAACCATATTAGCACAATAAATAAATCACATCAAAATAATTATAAAGTTTTAGTTAAAACTATCGCAAAAAAAGGTAAAATAAGTGTTGTAGCCACTCTCGATATTAAAGCCTTTCCCGTGTTCCTAAGAACCGACAGTCACTTCCGACTTGTATAAAAACATGGAACATCAACTGTTGGCTATCACATCGTTTGCTACCACCGGGCGTCAACTAAGCTTATCGACATGAAGGCATTTGTAAGTTATTTTTATAAATTTATTTAATACGGTTGTGCGTGTACGGTTGTGTGTGTGTGAGTTGGATTCGTGTATAGGGTGTTGTTTTAAAAAAATATTAAATTACGATTTTGGTTAAAATTTTCTGTGTTAGTGTTATATTAAGTTTGGTTTTTATGAAGTTTTGGTGTAAAATAAAAATAATAATTTTAAAATAGTGCGTGGTTTAAAAATTATATTAGAAAAATAAGTTTAAAATACGTGTAACTAAACGTCTGACAGACAAGTAGTCCCTACGTCCGTGTATGTGTGTGTGAGTGTGTGTATATGTGTTTGTTACAGTATAATAACGAATGATTCTTAAGATTATTTTACTCAAGTCAAGTTGTCCTTCGTTTTGTTTAGATCTTAATGAGTGCGTGAAAAACACACAAAAACGATGTGTTATAATTACTTGGATAGTCCATAATTTATTTTACGGTCTCAGAACATTCAAGTCTAAAAACGTGGTTTTAAGAAACACATTAAGTAACAATAGTAGTTGTCACTTGAACATATACATTGTTTATGTGCAATTTTACGCTAAGGAACTATCTATTGTTCTATCAAGGAAGACCGGCAATAACATGTATTATGTGATTTATTCTCATTACAATTAAATCTGTTTCACTTATATAAAATGACAAATTATATTCATAACTAAATAGGTTCTATATTTAAAATCCGTTGAATAAAAAATACGAGAACTCGTTTAGATATGTTCTGAAATTTTATGTCAAATACTATTATTTTTAAGGACTTGGATCTAGTTTAGGTTTTTTTTTCGCTGACACTAAAAATGTACTCATAAAAGTTAATTCTAGAAATAATTTCGATAAAGATATTTTATTATTTAAAGTATTTTGTAAACTGGTATTTTATGATATTTTTTTCGATATTATCTAGAAAATCTTTTTCGCGGTGACATTTTACATGGCTGTAAATAAATCATCGTTATAAATTTAGTTGGAGGTCAGTGACCGTATCTCATAACAAATGTTTTCTAAATCATCCGGTTGTCCTCGTATTCACCCTTATGACTTATTATCTTACCAGTGATTGAATGATCTTTTAGAGCTAAGTTTTTTTCTGAATAATGTAGACCTAATAACCAATGATTCATAGAAATCAGCTCAGCAGTAATCTCAGTGACATTTATATTCATTTTTAGTATATTTGAAAACAATCTTTTGAGAATTTTGTCTCGTTAAATATATTGCACGAATTTTAACATTTTTATGCTACACTTTTTTTTTTTTGTTTTTGGATAGACATTACGTAATGTGTAAAAAGATAAATTTTATGTTGTTTAGTAGTCGTAAACAAGAAGTATAATGCGCACGTATTGAAAAGATTTATTAGGATGATAAAAGCAGGAGCGATATATAAAAGATATGACACATACATGGACTCCAAATGCTATACGCCAAGACATCAACTTCTCAATGACTAGAGGGCTAATGAAACAGCCTGTTTATTTTCTTTAAGCGACACAATGTATATTTAAAATAACGTCTAATTTATGAAGATGATATACGTATAACGTAAATTGAACTAATTCGTTACAATTAAGTTAATTGATTTCACTTTGCCTATCGCAGTTCACTTCTGTTCGCAATTCTTCTTCTTCACATAGTAACAATAAAAATGCCGAATTAAGATAATATGTTTAACGTAACTCATATAAGAATAATTAATTAATCCCACTAATATTAAAAATGCGAAACAATGGGCGACGTTTAGACGAACATATCTTTCACGCAAAAATACAAACTAATAGTAATGGAACTTGGTACGTAAATTTTATCCCAACATTCCCGCGGAATCAGAAATTACTAGGATGTAACCGCGAGGAAAAGATAGCTTTATGTATGCATGCATGCACGTATTCAGCTTGTAATATCCCACTGCTGGGTATAGGCCTCTTTCTCCATATGGGAGAAGGATTGGAGCTTAATCCACCACCCTGCTCCATTAGGTTCAGGTTGGTGGAAGTGTTCCCTATCGGGTAACAATTGCTATCAGGTATTTATGATAACAACCGGGACCGACATCCAAACCGGAAAGGAATATTCATACAAATCCAAATATCCATCTCGAGCGGGATTCGAACCCGCAAACTGTGCTTGTTTTAAACGACTACTCGCATCACCACACCAGAGCGGTTGTTGCGGTGATATATGCAATAGTTAAATAATTATAAAATTACTTACTATATAATTATTTAACTATTGCATATTTGATAAAATGTTAAAACTATCATCTGTAATTTTCCGGCGAGGTTTCTCATTTACATTCGTATTTTTATCTCACAAAGATATGATATGTATTTGATACATTTGAGGTAAAAATTCGAATGGGCTCGTACAGGGTTTTACTTTTGTAATTACTAGTAAACGTTAGTTAAACGTTCTACTGAGGAGAAAGGATTACCTCTTTTTGCTCTTAGACGTTACAAAAATGTTCCGAACAAAAAAAAGTTCTAGCGATAGTTTGTTTATTATTATTATTACCAATCTTATTATTCCTTTTTATCTTAATCTGCGTGACCGATTCTTAGCCTCATTTTTAGGCGTAGTTCTCTATTTAATATTTACCAATTTAAATTTCTAAAAATTTAAGTGAGGTAGGCCCCAGCAGAAAATATGCTGCTCAAAATCTGGAGAAGGCTGACTGGGGAAGTACCCCGACCAGACAGAAGATCGCAGCTAAGTAGTACCGTTTTCAAGCAGTGTCACGTGACCAGAGCTCCTGGAGAATTGGGGTTAGGATCGGCATCACGCTTGCGATGCTTCTGGTGTCGTAGGCGTCTATAAGCTACTGTAATCACTTACCATCAGATAAGCTGTATGATTGTTTGCCGACCTTTCAGTCAGTCAGTCAGTTTAGCCTATTGCAGTCCACTGCTGGACATAGGCCTCCCCAAGTTCGCACCAGACATTCCGGTTTTCCGCAATCCTCATCCAGCCTACACCGGCAATCTTACGTAGATCGTTGGTCCAACGGGCCGGAGGACGTCCCACACTGCGTTGTTTTTTTTGCAAACCTTGATCTATGAAAATAAATGTAAAGTAACAAAAACTCGCTTCTTTAACTTTTTTCACATAAATGTGATTCTTTTTGATTATTAGATATTATAGCTGAGTATACTATAAGCCTATTTCTTCTATAATATACATGCCAGTTTCAAGGTATTAGTATTTTTGAACTAACAAATGCGTTTATATTACGGATATAGATGAAAATTCAACAAAGGTTATCGAATGAAAAAATTGTATCGTAATAATAGTCGTTTTTTTTTCTCGCCATAAATAAGTCGTAACACAGAAATAGTGAGAGGAAAAATCTCTAGTTTCAAAGTCGATTGAACGATTACCATTGCCCGGTTAGGAGCTCAGCCATGTGAAAATCGACTCAGGATCCAATTTATTCCTATTTGAAAAGCTAAAGGGGTGGGATGATATCGATAAATTATTATCATAAGTTATATTTTTGTTGTTAAGTTTAAAAACATCTTGACTTATTGTATTTGTTGAGAAAGGATAGACAATAATTTAATAGCCAGTCCATTCCTTAAGTTTCTATTGTATTTTAATTGGGTCTAATTTACTATAATTTTTGGAGAAATCTTATCACTTATTCACATTGTTATAGATATTAATAGGCACGATAATTACTTACGAAGCTAACGTACTAATTATTCATTTTACCTAAAATGAATAATTAGTACGTTAGCTACTTGGTAATAGTTTGTCGTTTGAAAAGTTCTTCCAAATATAATTAAAGCTGCATTCACCGTTAACTCAATTCTTAAAGCGCAACAAGCAGACAGTTTACTTTCGCTCATATTACATATTTTATAGAAAGGCATTGTTACATTGGTTTCATTAGATATGAGAGTAAAAAATGTATAAAAAAACGAAGTCGATTAAGTCTAAGAGAAAGGTAAATGCTCGCGGTAAACAAACATACATATCATAAGTAAAGTTTAATCGTTTGGAAATTTCGTCTATATATTACATTTTATAATTGTATATCTCAATGAGTATTTATAGATATATATATTTATAGTAATAATAAATATATATATTTTAGACTAACTGATTCAAACTACTTTTTAAAATAGGTTATATAGAATATAGGCAGTTTAATTTATTCTTATTTAATTAAAAAAAAATGAAATAAAATTTGTAAATGACATTTCAAATGGTAAATCGAAAACACGAGCCACGGTCAAAACTTCGTGAATACCAAAAAAAAAAATTCAAAAAATATTTTTATCGATATCACTAAGACGTCACTACGATTAAGGGAAGTTGGTTTATTTACGGATTTATATGACATGTTCTTACTTAAACCAATAAAGTACAGATTTGTATTTACGAGTATCACCGTTTAGATTTATTTTGTAAACCGTTAAATGTCTAATACGCTTCGTGCGGTGAAAGTAAACGGCAACAATGTTGAGAATACATTAGCTCAAAATTCATTTTGGAGCTATAATAGACTTGAATAGTGCATAAGTATAACAATTTCTAGTCTAATAGAATTTATTTTTAGTCTAGAATTAACCGCGATTTTACTTCTGATGCAATTAGATATTTATCATATTGATTACCAATGATTGTTGTCTCTTCTTGTGAAACGTAACATGATATATGACATATTAACTTCATAAATAAACACCTGTACACTTGGTAACTCTAGAACCTATGTTTATAATATGAATATGTGTTTTGTTTTAGTAAGCATTTCAAAAAATATAATTTATGGTTTTCTGGTCAAATTTTCGCTATTCGTTATCGTCTGTAAGAGAAAACGCCTTTAATAAAATGTGGTTGAAAGCCTTAATTTTTTGAGTCTGTTAATAAATATCTTAAAGCTATTATATATTTACTAGTATAATAATTTGAAATAAAATTAATAAATTATTAAATTATATAAATTATTAAATTATATAAATTATATAAATTTTCTTCAGTAAAAAAAAAGGGTTTGAAGTTTGTGAAATGTTAATCTAGTTTTGATCTTAAGTCTACATTTATAATAATTATTAGCAAAATTTAATACATATTCGCTATATATGTATATAAATATTTATAAAAATAATACGCTTGAAATTCTAACATGATGATTTAATTTGTATTTTAAGCATCAATAGTATTTTTTTTTAATTATTATTAAAACCTTCCGTGGGTTTTAAGGAACATACAAAAAAATAAATTAGCCGAATTGGTCGAGCCATTCTCGAGTTATGCACTTGCCAATATTCATGTTTATTTATATAAATAATAAATAAATAAATAAACAATAAGACTAGCTGACCCAGCAAAAGTTGTTTTGCCATATATATTATTAACCCCCTTGCAACTTGGGGTACGAAAAATAGATGTTGAAATTTTTTTGCAAAACAAGAGTTTAGCAACAAACACCGCGACACAACAATTTTATATACTAGATTTCCCTTACATACTATTTATGTGTATAAATCATTACAGTTGTTTGTATCAAAAAGAAATTGCAATAATTCACTTTTTTATTCGAACGTATTCGTCCATTTCTAATTCTATTGAATGTTTTGTCACAATGGACGTCGATACAAGAATTTTGTACACAATAAGACCTTTTATAAACTTTTTTTTGTTATCTGTATCGAATAGTAAGATAACTTATATACTTTATATAGCTATAATTCCTTTTATTCTCAAAACTCATCACATTATAAATAATAATTATCTTTTCAAGTGTTTGTTATTATATTTTTTACTAAACCTACTATTTTTAGATCTATCAAAAAGAACACACAGTATTTTTTAAAACTACAAAGCAATTTGTTTTTTGGTTATCACGAAAAAACGTAAACTTTTTTAATTAAATCGTAACATAGCATTGAAACGTCAATTAGTCTTATATAATGGTTTAGGTTAACTTTCACGGCTTTTGTGGACTAGATCTTAGTCAGAGCTAACCTACGGAACTTGTTTTTGAAGTAGAAAGGCCGGTAAAAGGGATACACGACGTACGCGTAATAGTTGTCTGAGAATTTTACGTTCAAAACGATTCCATCTTTTATCGTCATTTGATTATTGATACCATTTAATTTAGGTTCTAATATATTTATCGATAGAATAAATAATCGCAGAAATGTATTTACGCTCACAACTTCCGAACGAGTGCACCCAGTTTGATAGTTCTTTTTTTGTATTAGTTAATGTAGCTTTAATGGAAAGTAATGGAAGGGGTATTGATTAGATAACATACGATATTTCCTGTTTACGTTGGTGTATATTACACACATACCTATGATTAATTAGTATGCACTTACGTATGAATGATGTCTATAAATTTATATGAATATTTTATTCTTCATTTATTTTTATGTTATAATAATTAATTTAGCATGATCCACTGCCATATGTCTAAAAAAGTATAAATTTTTATATTATAGTTAACTCTAGTAATATTCACATGTCGCAAAACATTATTGAAAACAATTAATTTTAATACTTTTTTTTGCTAAGCAAAATAGTCTCTCGAAAGTTCGATTATAAGTTAAAACTATTATTGTGGTTGATCGCAAAAAAAACAACTTAAATTACATGGACCAGTGATACAACGTAACGAAAAAATAGCCAAGTAAATACGCATTATTAGAAATAATTCACTTGTCAGAACTCGATTAAATTAAAATTGGACTACATGACAAGCACCACGATTTGATTAAAAAAAAGGTATATGAATAAAAAAAAATCGAAATCGTTCCACCCAGTAAAAAGTTCTGAGGTAACATACATAATCGAATTGATAACCGTCTCCTTTTTTGAGTCGATTGAAAATAATTTGTGGATGGTAAAAAAAATAACACATTACGATGCTTTCATAACGTTTCCGGAAGTCGTTAAATTTCGACTTATGTTTTTTTTTTGTTTATGTCAAAAGTAATGTAACTTCGGTGTAAGACACAATGAATTATGATGTAACGAATCAACTTCAGTTCAGTTAGCGACAGGGTTGTCACTCACAGTATTTATAATTTTATCATATAAACATTTACTGTGATTTTGTTATAAATGTAAAGTTTTCTTTTTATAAAGACCTTATTATATCAGTTATGTTACTTTGGAAACGCTTGTAATATTAGGTCAAAAACAAATATTACAAAAATCCACACAGCGTCGCGAGAATATCATCTTTAACTGTCGTAACAAATTGAAATAATTGTTTTTCTAACAGTATGGTATACATTTTAAATTCAAATTACAAATTACACATACAAACATAATTATTACAAAAATAAAAACGAGTTTGCTTTAGACCACGCGAGTAAAGTGAAATTTCTTCAGCTCCGTCTAATTCATATCTCCCTCTTAACTTCCGTTCGCCTTGCCTGATCACACTTTTCGTAACGCCCTCGTGACGCATTCACCAGCATACTCCCCAAGTCAAGCGTGCGTTGAGAAGCTTTACTTCAAAAACAATCAGTTTACAACCAGAAAAAAAACAATGTGTTCTTTTTAATTGACAATTGACAACGCTAGCTATAAAGAATATTATTACGACGAGTTACTCGTGTTATGTAAGATTACATTATCACAATAAGTTCAATGGCATAACAGAACCGTTGGACCGTGATCGACTCGTTCGGCTTTAGGGTTCAACTTGTAATTGAGGAAAATCAACTTGTTCCGATCCAAAATACATATACATACACAGATATATATTTATATGTGTGTATGTGTAAGTGTCTATATATTTATAATGAAGCAAGACAATATTTTTAAATAAATATTGTTTTTATATATATTTTTTTAGATATTTGTAGGTACCTGGGATTTATGTAGTAGAGGAAATAAAATTTAGTTAGTAATTGTTTCTTCGTAATAACTGAATCAAAATAGCAACTAAAATATAATCTATAATATATATAAAAGCGAAAGGTCACTCACTCATCACGAAATCTCCGAAACTATAACACCTACAAACTTGAAATTTGGCAGGTAGGCTCCTTATAGGACGTAGACATCCGCTAAGAACGGATTTTACGAAACTCGACCCCTAAGGGGGTAAAACGGGGGTTGGAAGTTTGTATGAAAGTCCTATGTTTTTAAAGTAAGAGACTTGAAATTTAAAATGAATGCTCTATAGATGGTGAGAAAGTGTTTAAATAATGTATCTTTAGAAAACAACCCCTTTTTGGGGTTGAAACGGGGGATGGTACGTTGACTCACTGATCACGAAATCTCCGAAACTATAACACCTACAAACTTGAAATTTGGCAGGAAAGCTCCTTATAGAGCGTAAACATCTGCTAAGAACGAATTTTACGAAAATCGACCCCTAAGGGGGTAAAACGGGGGTTGGAAGTTTGTATCAAAGTCCTATGTTTTTGAAGTAAGAGACCTGAAATTTAAAATGTATGCTCTATAGTTGATGAAAAGGCGTCCAAATAATGTATCTTTAGAAATCAACCCCTTTTTGGGGTTAAAACGGGGGATGGTAGGTTGACTCACTGATCACGAAATCTCCGAAACTATAACACCTACAAACTTGAAATTTGGCAGAAAGGCTTTTTATAAGGCGTAGACATCCATTAAGAACGGATTTTACGAAACTCGACCCCTAAAGGGGTAAAACGGGGGGTTGGAAGTTTGTATGAAAGTCCTATGTTTTAGAAGTAAAAGACTTGAAATTTAAAATGTTTGCTCTATAGATGATGAGAAGGCGTCCAAATAATGTTGTTATGAACCAAATGTAGCAACACTAAACTATTATATTATCTATGACAGTTAGTATAGTTTACGAAATGGTTTTATCTATGAGCTGTCATTCGTCACCTTTGAATTTAAAAATTTGCATCGTTTTTTCCGGTCTCCGTATAAAAGTTACGCTTTTGTTTGTACTTGTTCGTTCTCGCGAAAAATTATCGCCTTTTGTTGATCGAACCATCCTTTGTTGTTTGAAGTAATTTAATTGTTAATAGCAAATTGTATTCCTTGTATTCCTTGTTGAATTATTGTGAAAAACGTGAGGGAACTACGCCGAACAACGGCCATTTTGATTGCTGGTTCCTGCTTCAGCCCGCCACTTCAGTTAAGTATAATTGATTAGCATTAGACGTAATGATTGGCCAATTATAGTTTGATGTTAATTAAGTTATACCTGGCGAGGCTTCACCGAACAGTATTCAGTGAAACTAAGGTAGGATTTTTATTTAAGACATTGAGTGTTAGCTCTGCGTACTGCAGACAATTGTTCGTCCCGTTCGTACCTGAGATCACGCTTCCACTCGTTTTCAATATACTCCAGGTCGGACGTAACAAGTTTTGGTAGCAGAGCGTGGTTAACTTATTGTTGCTCAGTTTATTAAATTGTATGAATAAGTTAGGTCACAATTTGTTTAATTCTTTCTTTATTAAAATATTATATTTAGATACTTAAGGTCTAATATTTGGATTTGAGTTAATAACAGCTGTTGTCTTATGCTTTATTGAAGGTTAATTTCTTATAAATACTCTTGTTTGTTAGTATAAGATTAGAAATAGCTGTTTAAATGGGTATTTATCAGTAAATTCATTAATTTGTTGAGTAAATTGTGTTATTGCTTTGAATCTAGTTTGTTGAAATATTAGATTAAAAAACTTAGTTTTAATTTTTTCTTGTATTATTACTGAAGTTATTTAAGATTTGATACTTGATTTCAATTCAGTGATAGCAGTTGTTTCATTGGAATTAATTTGATTATTGTTTGTTGTTACTGTTGTTATATCTGTGCCTTTGAAGATGACTTCGACCGCGGTCACCATGGTCCGTGAATCTTGTTCAGGAATCACAGCTCAACTGAGATGGTTCAGTTCAGCGGTCGCCTTGGTGAATAGGGAAGACCGCACGGAGGCCTTAATAGACAGGTACGAGAAATGCCCGGCTCGACTTGAACAGGTCGAGACTCTGTACCAGCGCCTCCTTCTGCACCTTGACGATGTGCCAATGGAGTCGCTTCCGAAGGAGCGACGGGAGCAAGTCCACGAGGACTACGTCCAAATTTTGGGCCTCGCCGATGAAATCTCCCAACGCGCCCGGGAGATCTTAGCCTCGCGCGCTGGAGTACCGCCTACTAGGGCCTCTTTGAAGACTCCCGTGGGCCTTTTGACCCGACTGCCTAACCTGGATCTCCCCCATTTCGATGGTCGACTCGACGCGTGGATGGGTTTCATCGGCCTGTTCGAAAGCCTTGTGGACTCTAGGGAGGATTTGAGCCTGTCCCAAAAGCTGGCCTACCTGCTCTCAGTGCTGGATGGAGAGGCAAGGGAATTGGTGCAGCACCTCCCGATTTGTGAAGGGAGCTATGCGGTCGCGCGGTCATTACTCACCAAGCGCTACCAAAACCAGCGCTGTCTGGCCGATGCTCATATCGACCAGATAATGGACATTCCTGTCGTGAGTAATACCGCCCAGTTGAGGACCAAGATGCTTAACCCCCTCGTTGCAGCTACCAATGCTCTTAGCCGCTTGGGCCTGCCGGTTGACCAGTCGTCATACTGGTTGGTGCGTATTATGCTCAAGCGGTTGCCGGTGTCCCTGAGAGCACGTTTTGAACAGGCGCACACTAGGGATGAGGCATCTCCTCTCCCTAGTTATGAGCAATTGTTGGCGTTCCTGGAGAATGAGTGTCGCATGGGCGACGTTATGGATGCGCCGGTGGGACTATCAAGCTCCGGACCCACCAACAAACGGCGCACTGCTAAAATGGCGCCAAAGGGAAGGGCGTCCCCCCGCTTTGCAGTCGCGCAGGCTGCGCGACCGGTCTGCCGGTTCTGTAAGTCCCGGGGGCACCGAACGATGCAGTGCCCGGACTTTGTAGCGTTGCATGTGGCCTCTCGTAGGCGGATTGCTAAGGCCCGAGGCTGGTGTTTCTCCTGCCTGGGGGACCACTTTCAGCGCGCTTGCCCCGACATGCACCCGTGTCCTGTTTGTGGAGGGCAACATTTAAAGGTGCTGTGCGCCAACGCAAATGGCCGCCGCGACCACCCGGGGTCGCCTTCGGGCGGGTATGAGAGCGGACACCGGGCTCAGTCCCGCAATTTGGAGTCCGGCTCACCTCCCCCCCGCCACGCAGATTGTGCTGCTGTGGATCGCCGACATGATTCGGCGCGCAGCCCCACGGGCGGGTATGGGAGGGGGCCTCGGGTTCAATCCCGCACCTTTGTGCCCCGTTCGCCCTCACCGCACCCTCGTGACCAATCACGGTCACCTCCAGTCATTTACCACGATTACCGTGACGCACGTCCGGTACGATTGCCGTCCCCCCCTCTGGCGGAGCGTTCCCGTTTGGAGCCGCGCAACCCTCAGTACGGACGCTCCCGGCGCTACGAACCGCCGACTATGGCTCGTGGCAGTCGCCATCGAGAGGAGGGCGAGTTTAAACCACTCCCTCGTTTTGACGTGCCGTCCCGGGACAGCGGCGATAGATCGCCGCCACGCCAACATTAGGATGTTGGCGTCTGCCCCCGCTATGCACCACCCCCTTTTGAGACCGTCCTCTTGCCCACGGCCTATGTCCGGGTCTGGGGACGGACGGGCGCCTCGGTTGTAGTCCGAGCAATATTGGACACAGGCTCACAAGGGTGCATAGCCTCGTCTTGGTTGGTGAGGCAGACTGGCCTGAATATTAAAAAGTATTCAGATGTAATAAGAGGTGTCGGGAACGCCCCTGTAACCACGGTTGAGGGCCACGTTTCGTTTGAGTTCTCGCCTTCAAATTCTCCACGCCCGACGCTGAGATCGTCGGCCATTGTGATGGAGAACATCTTGGGCAGTCACCCGCAAGTTCGGTTGTCTGCGGATGCGGTAAAATTGACCGCCGATTTGGACTTGGCTGACCCTAAATTCGACCTACCTGGCACGGTCGATTTGTTGCTTGGCGCCGATGTACTGGGCAAAATATTACTCGGTAAGGATCGTGTTTTGCAGCCAGGTGGCTTAGTAGCCCTCCGGACCATATTTGGGTTCGCATTGATGGGGCCTGTATTGAGGGCTCCCCCTCCTGCTGAACCTGGAACGGCTTTGATGGTGGGCTCCGCCCTCTCTGACGCCGTGCAGAGATTTTGGGAAGTGGAAGAGCCACCACAAGCACCCCGCTCTGATCCGGAACACGAGGAGTGTGAACGGTTCTACAAGAGCAACACTAGTTATCTTCGTTCTGGCCGGATCATGACAAGATTGCCATTTCTTGCCGTACGACCGCCCCTTGGCGACTCGCGGCCTACTGCAGAGAAGCGTTTGTTGGCAATGGAACGCCGCATGAGCAGGGACCCGCTACTCAAAGAGAAGTATATTGACTTCATGCGGGAGTATGAAGATTTGGGACACATGTCTGTGTCAAAATTTGATTGGCGCTCGATGGAGCATTTTTTCCTCCCACATCATGCTGTGATAAAGCCGTCAAGTGGCAAGCTGCGCACAGTATTTGATGGTTCTGCGCAGACCACATCGGGAGTGTCCTTGAACCAGTGTCTTCATTCTGGTCCCAAATTGCTTAAGGACCTTTGTGACGTCATCACGCGGTTTCGGCGTCACCAATTCGTTTTCGTAGCTGACATCAAGATGATGTTCAGGCAAACGGTAATCCACCCTGATGATCGTCGATACCAGCTGATATTGTGGCGGGAAAACCCGCAAGATCCCATACTTGTCTACGAACTCAACACGAACACATACGGGCTGCGGTCTAGCCCCTTTTTGGCCATACGTTCGCTTTGGGAGCTCGCAGATCAAGAGCGTATGTCGTTTCCTCGCGCAGCCGCCATTTTGAAGGAGGACCTATATGTTGATGACATATGCACTGGTGCGTCCACGGAGAGAGAGGCTCTCCTTTTGCGTGACGAATTGATTGGCATCCTAGCCTCCGCAGGATATGAATTGCGTAAATGGATCTCCAACTTACCTGCGCTCTTGGATGGGCTACCTGATGACCACCAGCAGGATCCTCACCTATTTGAGAACCGTGACAATCCTACCATGATGACAGTCCTTGGAATACAGTACAGACCAGTCCAGGACATCTTCACGTTCAACGTCGATTTGGATTCGCCTCGCACTTGGACGAAACGGCTGGTTCTGTCGACTGTCGCGAGAACGTTTGATCCCAATGGTTGGATATGCCCAGTCATATTCTGGGCCAAATGCTTCCTGCAGAGACTTTGGACTGCAGGTCTTGGATGGGACGAGCCACTCCGCGAAGCTATTTTGAAGGACTGGCTCCTGTTTGCTTCCTCACTGCCTGCTATCAATACGATATCGTTGCCGCCGTGCTATGCTTCCACCAGGGAAGCATACAGCGTCCCTTCATGGGTTTTCGGACGCTTCGGAACGTGGGTACGCAGCAGCCGTATATTTGCGCACCGTGACCATGGATGGTCAAGTGAAGGTGTCATTGGTCATGGCGAAGAGCAAGGTCGCGCCTCTTCGAACTACCTTGACAATTCCCAAGCTAGAGTTGTCAGGGGCGGCCCTTCTTGCTCGCCTCTTGAATCACGTCATGTCCACCTTGTGCCCGTCAGTTAACATTGAGACAGTCTATGCATGGACTGACAGTCAAATTGTCCTATGTTGGCTGAAGACGTCAGTCCACACCTTAGAGGTGTTTGTTGCAAATCGGGTCTCTCAGATCCAGAAATCGGAAACCCCGTTAATCTGGAGGCATGTGCCTGGCGAAGTCAACCCTGCTGATTGCGCATCACGGGGATGTATGGCCCCCTTTTTGGTTGAGCACTCCCTGTGGTGGGGACCTGAGTGGTTGACCAGGTCAGAATCTAATTGGCCGCGAACACCGGCCTTGGATACTGTCACATTGCCTGGGTTGCGAACCCTTGCGATTGAACGGCGGGACCATCCGTTCGACCCAGATTTCCTAATGAATCGCTACAGCTCATTAGACAAATTACTGGGGGTCACCGCTTGGATCAAGCGCTTCACCAGAAATTGTAGACACCCACAGAACAAATGCTTGGAGGCGTTCTTATCGCCACAAGAGCTCCAGGATGCTCTTCTTCATTGGGTTCGTTCTGTGCAGGAAGAGAACTTTGAAAATGAGATTGATATTTTGAGAAAAGGCAAATGTAAGCTGTCTGGAGCCATTTGCAAACTGAACCCCTTTTTGGACAGTGCGGGTCTTTTGCGAGTCGGAGGGCGTCTAAGGAACGCAAACCTCCCGTATGGAGCTCGTCATCCCCTTCTGTTGCCCAAAAGTGGCCACTTAGTGAGTTTGTTGGTGACTGATCGTCACATCAAGAACTCCCACGCCGGCTGTAATGCCTTATTGGCCATTTTACAACGAGAATTTTGGATTTTATCGGCCCGAAGGACGATCCGTAGTGTGGTCTTTCGCTGCATGTCTTGTTATAGACTCAAGGCCTCTACCATGCAGCCTATCATGGGTGACCTGCCGTCGGATCGGGTCACAGAGACAAGGCCCTTTGCTGGAGTTGGGACGGACTTTGCAGGTCCCTTTTCGGTTAAGACCTCGACCCTCAGGAACAGTAAAACGGTCAAGTCCTACCTGTGCGTCTTTGTTTGCCTGTCCACCAAGGCGGTACACTTAGAACTAGTCTCAGCCCTCTCGACAGAGGCCTTTGTTGCGACGTTAGATAGATTCGTGTCACGACGAGGACTACCGTCCTTGATTCGGTCGGATTGCGGCACCAACTTCAAAGGCACAAATAACTATTTAAAAGAGATATATGAATTTTTGGCGTCTAATGAGACTGAGATTGCGTCTAGACTAGCTAGTCGCAGAATAACTTGGAAGTTCAGTCCCGCGTCATGCCCCCACTGGGGAGGAATTTTTGAAAGTGTTGTAAAGGTTGCCAAAACACATTTGCGACGAGTAATTGGCGAGTCCGTATTAACATTTGAGGAGCTCGCAACTGTGTTTTGCAAAATTGAAGCCATGTTGAATTCACGCCCGTTGTGCCCGATCTCTTCAGACCCTAACGATTTGGAAGCCCTCACACCGGGCCATTTTTTGATTGGACGGCCGCTGAACGCCCTGCCGGAATACCCCTATGTTGATGTGAAACTCAATCGTCTCTCGCGGTTTGAATTGATCCAACAACTCACTCAGAGCTTTTGGAAACGTTGGAATTTGGAATATTTGCATATTCTCCAGCAGCGCGTTAAGTGGACTGACAAAACTGATCCACCGCATGTTGGTGACCTCGTTCTGGTTAAGGACGCTAACTCACCGCCACTGTGTTGGCGCAGAGGGCGCATTCTTAACCTCGTCTTTGGAGCAGATGGAGTGCCCCGTTTTGCTGAGGTTCGGGTGGACGGTTCTGTTCTGAAGAGAGCGGTATCAACCTTGTCACGACTGCCAATTGATTAGCGGCCAGGTAGTCCTGGCCGAGGCGGGTAGATGTTATGAACCAAATGTAGCAACACTAAACTATTATATTATCTATGACAGTTAGTATAGTTTACGAAATGGTTTTATCTATGAGCTGTCATTCGTCACCTTTGAATTTAAAAATTTGCATCGTTTTTTCCGGTCTCCGTATAAAAGTTACGCTTTTGTTTGTACTTGTTCGTTCTCGCGAAAAATTATCGCCTTTTGTTGATCGAACCATCCTTTGTTGTTTGAAGTAATTTAATTGTTAATAGCAAATTGTATTCCTTGTATTCCTTGTTGAATTATTGTGAAAAACGTGAGGGAACTACGCCGAACAACGGCCATTTTGATTGCTGGTTCCTGCTTCAGCCCGCCACTTCAGTTAAGTATAATTGATTAGCATTAGACGTAATGATTGGCCAATTATAGTTTGATGTTAATTAAGTTA
This sequence comes from Melitaea cinxia, assembly GCF_905220565.1. Lineage (NCBI taxonomy): Eukaryota > Metazoa > Arthropoda > Insecta > Lepidoptera > Nymphalidae > Melitaea > Melitaea cinxia. The sequence goes on from NC_059415.1 coordinate 8,415,424, forward strand.
TACCTGGCGAGGCTTCACCGAACAGTATTCAGTGAAACTAAGGTAGGATTTTTATTTAAGACATTGAGTGTTAGCTCTGCGTACTGCAGACAATTGTTCGTCCCGTTCGTACCTGAGATCACGCTTCCACTCGTTTTCAATATACTCCAGGTCGGACGTAACAAATGTATCTTTAGAAATCAACCCCTTATTGGGGTTAAAACGGGGATGGTAGGTTGACTCACTGATCACGAAATCTCCGAAACTATAACACCTACAAACTTGAAATTTGGCAGGTAGGCTCCTTATAGGACGTAGACATCTGCTAAGAACGGATTTTACGAAACTCGACCCCTAAGGGGGTAAAACGGGGGTTGGAAGTTTGTATGAAAGTCCTATGTTTTTGAAGTAAGAGATTTGAAATTTAAAATGTATGCTCTATAGATGGTGAGAAAGTGTCCAAATAATGTATCTTTAGAAATCAACCCCTTTTTGGGGTTAAAACGGGGGATGGTACGTTGACTCACTGATCACGAAATCCGAAACTATAACAGCTACAAACTTGAAATTTTGTAGATAGGTTCCTTATAGGGCGTAAACATCCGCTGAGAACGGATTTTACGAAAATCGACCCCTAAGGGGGTAAAACGGGGGGTCGGAAGTTTGTATGAAAGTCCTATGTTTTAGGAGTAAAAGAAATTTAAAATGTATGCTCTATAGATAGCGAGAAGGTGTCCAAATAATGCATCGTAATCTATATATATAAAAGAGAAAGGTCACTGACTCACTCATCACGAGAACTTAATAACCGCTGGATGGTCCATCCATCCAGGATGGACAAAGATGAGGCAGGGAGGTAGATTATAGTTAGTTGACGTCCGCTAAGAACGGATTTTGCGATATTCCACCGCTAAGAGGGTTTAATTTGGGTTGATAGTTTGTATGAAACATATACAGCCTGAAAATAAAACTAAAAATGTGGTGTATAGAGAGGTTTTATAAAAATAACTATTAAATTATACTAAATTGTGCCTTTTAAAAAGTTACTCAGTTTGATAAGCATTTCAAGTGACTGAAATAAAAAAAATAATTTGCGTTAAACATCGTAATAGTAATGCATATCTTCATAACCACGCGGACGTAGTCGCAGGCGAAAGTTAGTGTATTATAAAACAAAGTCCCCAAAAGTATATGTGAAAGATTCCTTCAAAATCTATTGAACGGGTGTTCATGCGATTTCACCAATGGAGAGAGGGCTTGGAGAGAAAGGTTTACGGAACGGCTAAGCCGATTTCGATAACAGTTTCACTGGAAGTTTGCCGGGAAAACTTTGTGACACACTGATTTCTACGCGGGCGAAGCCGCGGGCACAGCTAGTTGTTGATAAAATCGTTTAGTAAAAGTGTTTTTAAAGCCGCAATATAAAAAATATATTACAATTCCGTTTTATCATTATGTTTATATTGTGTAACAAAATATTTGAAGTGTTACTTAAGTTTTATTATTCAATAATAGTACGCTTTTTATCTCAAAAGATAATTCAGTAAAGAGTCATCGACTCGGTTTTTGTGGTTATTTCAATAAAAAACTTGCATAAATGAGATTTAATTTAAAAGTTAAACTTTTATTTTGGAGAAATAAAATTTTGCTCAAACTTTTTTTATAGAAAAAAAAAATTAAGTATAATATTTTCTATTTTTAATATTGTTTATTTTCAATATTGTTTATTGTCAATTTATGTTTGATTTAACTATTTACAAATCTATTTTTTAATGTTATTATGGATTCTTACGCATCATCATCCATCATCATCAAAAATTCGTTAGCAAATTAAAAATAGTCATAAGGAAATACCTACATACAATCTCCAACTCTGAAATGTATAAATTTAATTTATCTTGACTAAATAGAGATAAAAAACAACCTATGGTTTTGTGCAACCTGATAGGCGATTTGAAATAAATTTATCTTGACTAAATAGAGATAAAAAAACCAACCTATTGTATTATGCAACGTAACAGGCGATTTAAAATAAATATAAGTATAGATCTATTACATACAATACTATTAAATTCGTGATATCCAAGTGAGAGGTAAAATAGAACGATGCTTTTTATTCGACATAAAAAACTAGTTTCATTCACATAATTGAATAGCTCTATACAATGAAGATAAAGTTTCAAAAAACGGTAATGGGTGACTTGACGCTTTATGGAGAGCGGTTAAATTTTTATCGTGAATTTATTCTTTTTTGTATCATTGACTACTCAACTTTGACCTGTTTCTTATATTGAGTGATATTCTTGTGATTTCACTTTTGTTTGCCATACTGTCACGCTGCAATTACTTTAGTTGGAAGTGAGTACATAATTCGAATGGTTATTTTGATTCAAATTGTACGTGTGTGTTTGAAATTACACGTGTTTTATGTTTTTAACTGAATTCCAAAAAAGGAGAAGCTTCTTGATTCGATTGTATTTTTTTTGTTATTTAAATTTTATTTCCTCTTAAATTTTCTGAGTTCAGAAATCGTTTTCGATGATAAAAATACTTATCTAAACATAATAATTGTCAAAGTTTACTAAATATCCCATTCAGGTTTTGTTACATAGATTGTTTCAAAACCCGACTACTGGCAACTTTCCCGAAATTCGTAATCACGTAGGCAAAACCGCGGGCCAGAGGGACCATTGTTTGCGATCACGTATGCTACGGTAGCAAGCCTAAGAGATGTTAATTAAACAGCCCAAATTAATCCAATGCTTTTCCTCTAGATCCTTACCAGTTAATGAACTATTCATTAGTGATTCAATCCTTTATAATTAACTAAATATATTCAAATATACTGTTTATTTTGGTAAAATATCATTCACTCCATAACATAATTTAAAACCATTTTAATTTAACTGGGTAATAAGTCAAAAGTTCGGTTCGACATCCTTTAAGTTCGTACTATTTAAAGCACATACGCGAACTGAATCTGCGCTTCTGGAACTAATTTGAAGCTTTCGTCGGGATTTTATAAAATTTGAGGGTCAGAGTCAATGATTTACCGATACGCTTGGTTAGCGAGGTGTTAAATATTTGCCAATAAAAAAAATATAACGAGAATGTTTGACAATGGACTGCGCATCAACTATATAATAAGTTATCGAGCTTTTTCGTAAAATATGTTTATATTGAAATTCTTGACATCAAATTCAGATTCTTGACTAAATTGTTTAAGAATAAAATGTAGTTCAACATTAGCTAATAGATAATTTAATAATTAAAATCTTTATAGATTAATTTAAGAATCAAGTTTTTCTCTATATGTAAATTATAAATATTTTAACAATATTTTCATTTTTTGCAGGTCTGTTTATTAGCACTGGCAGTTGCCACTTGCAAGGCCGGATTTGAATCCGGACACGATCAAGGAAATAATGGATTAGGAGATAATGGTGGAGGTCACCACTTTTCTTCTCTTCAAGGTGGAGGTGGGGGTCACGACTTTTCTGGTAGTCAGGGTGGTTATGACTTCTCTGGCGGTCAAGGTGGTCACGGATTCAGCGGAGGACAAGACTTCAGTGGAGGACAAGACTTCTCTGGCGGCCATGGCAACGATCACACCATAGCCCTCGTTCAAAACCAAGACTTAGGAGGACACGGTCAACAAAGTTTTAACTTTGGCGGTCACGGTGGAGGACAAAGCTTTGATCTCGGTGGACACGGTGGAGGACAGAACTTTGACCTTGGTGGTCACAGTGGAGGGCAGAACTTCGGTGGAGATTCATACCTTCAAGCCATTCATGATTTGGGACAGAATTTTAATGGAGGTGGTGCAGGAGGTCACGGCGGTTTTCAAGGAGCCCTATCCGGTCATAACGAAGGCCAAGGAGGTAACGGAAACTTCGGTGGACATGGATTTGGAGGTCACGGTAATGAACAACAAGGCTTTATTCTGCAAGATGGCGGCCATGAGTATGGTGATCAACAAAACTTTGGCCACCAAGAAGCCATCCCAGTAGGAGAGCATGTTGACGAGGAACATCCCGTCGAAATACCTAACTATAAACACGTTACTTACCCAATCAACAAGATTCTCCATGTGAACGTACCCAAACCCATTCTTATTGGTATTCCTCATCCTTACCCTGTCAAGGTTCCTGTCAACAAGCCAGTAGCTGTTCCAGTTGAAACCGAAATCTCTATACCTATTGAGAAGGTTGTCCCTTACCCCGTTGTCAAGCACGTGCCTTACCCAGTTGAGAAGCACGTACCTATCAAAGTAGAAAAGACCGTGACTGTTCATGTACCCCAGCCTTACCCAGTCAAGATCCCAGTATACAAAACCATCCATCATCATAAAGATCACCACTAAATAATCGTTTGTGTATTTTGACGCGTGTGTGTGTGTTCCGTGCCTTGTAAATATTGTTAACTAATTTTAAGTCATTTTCAACTGTCTTCATGTTGTAGTTGATTTATTTATTATTAAGATTGTTGATGTTTTTTTTTGTATTTTTAAATAAAAATACCAATTGAACAAAATCTTTAATTTAAAGTTTTTACGTATAGCAGGAGAAACACTAAACAAATTCAAAGCAAAAGAACTTAAAATGGTATTTAGAGAAGTATAATTATAACATCAAAGAAAGTACTTAACCGTGTGTTTTCTATCGTGACTTTTCATGTGTGTGTCCACGTGACATTAGCGAAATTGACAGTGCCCTCTGGCACAACTGAAAGCCGTTAGACCCAAAATTAATCAAAGTATTTAACATGAAATATATAATGACTTACACAGTTTACTAGAATTCAAATGGATCTATACTAATATTATAAAGAGGTAAAGTTTCTAACTTTGTTTGTTTATAGGGGGTAATCTTTGAAAATACTGATCCGATCACGAAACTTCACTAACAGAAAGCTACACTATTCAGGAGTGATATAGGCTATATTTTATTATTATTGAACAAACAATTTAGTGACAAATAATAGCATATGTAAATCGAGTCGGAGAAATGCAAGCGAGATAAAAACTGTACTATATATTTTGCATCACAAAAATAATAATTAACGCCCAAATAAGTAGGCACAGGTCGGCTAGTGTCATAATAAAGGAGATAAAGGATAGAATAATAAAAGATAGAATAATAAAAGAGGAGTAATAAAAGAGGAGAGGAGAATTGCAACTTCGGAAGTAAAACGAAATTTTTTCAAAATTAGAAAACAACATGAGTTAGAAATTACAGCTTTCCATTAAAAAACATATAATTTAAAATTTATATTTAAACAATTGCTCCTTATTACCCGATAATATAAATTAATGTATTCCTTAAATAAATGACTCCAATCATAATAATTGGTTGTTAGCTCAGAGGCGAAGCTTAGGGGAGATTTGCGCAAAATTAAATTTATCTTAAGAGCACATGATCTATGTTTACGGATTTCTCCTTGAGTGAATTTATGGGTTTTTATATAATTTATACTTTGTATAAATTTAATTGATAACACCTCTGGTGTTTGTGCAAATATTTTTGTCCAAAAAAGTATTAGTAGATGATGGGTGTAATATGTCGGATGTGACAAGGTCTGGGCGTTTGTATTGAGTGTCCAGATTGCTACAATATACACCTGATAGCGATCGTTATTTATAGATTCTAATATATTTTACACCCTGCAAAAAAGCAGCGTCCTAGATCAGCCCTTCTTCGGCGTGGAGAAAAAGGCTTATGAGCAGCAGTAACTGTGTTTACATTACAAAAAGAATAGGGATCAAATGTGAGACTTAAAATAAAAAATAGGCTTGAACGAAAATAAATATGTATGTTCCAAGTGTAAAAAGTAAAAGTGATCCCATTCTTTGTTCCAATAAAAGTATAGGATAATGATAAACACAGTTAAATTACTTTAATTAACGAACCAAATATACCTCCAGAGGTAAGAGGTATTTTATCTCTTAATTTAAGGTCAATTAAAGCAGTTAAGTCAACTACATTAGTTGGTGGATTCTAATGATCTAGAGACAAAGGTTATTTTTTTAAAACTATAACGTATTTTATCAAAGTAATAATTCTCGTCATCTTGGACGAAAAAACACACACGAAGATTAACTTCCTCTTAGAGCCAGATGTCTTATTGTACGCGTGAGTTACGGCGACATTCTCATAAGTAACTACTGTTTTATGTAACAAATTGCCACAGGGTGAGTTCATACTGGCCATATTTTAGTGCGCTAACCTGAAAGTTTTTATTAAATTATTTTTCAAACCTTATTCTATTTCTCTCACATGAAATTTAAGGTGAATTGATCCACATTAAATAACATTGAACTCGTAGACACGGAATGTCTCGACGTGAATATCAGGGAATTATTTTCACAGAAAAAATAGAAAGTAAAATTTATTTTCAAAATACATAAGAGATCGTGTAACTAAATGCTGTACAATCGTACTCATTTATAGTACTAAAAAGTTTTGTTTATAGGGATTATAAGAATTCGTCAAGGAAAAAACATATATATCAGTGTCTTCTCAAATTTGTTGCAATATAATAATACCTAAAATATTTTTGTAGTTTTTTTGTCCATAGTTATAATTTTTAAATAACAATCAACCATAACAAATACAGTTAAATAGTTTATCGTAGTTACCACGAATTCTAGAAGACGAGCTTTGAAAATAAAATTTATCACCGTGGTAAACGTTTTTGCTCGATATTTGAGTGCAATGCATTTGTTATATTTCATTGGCTTTTTTAGAAAATGGCTTTTGCTGCTGAATAATTCAAGTGAGAATTTTCCGTCGAAGCTATTTTGTTCTCTTCGAGTATAGTTTAAAAAATACATTTTATTTTAAATTTCAACAGTGAAGCTATCGAACTTAAGTAACAATCGATGTAAGATTTTTGGAATGTAATGTTTTAATTTAAAAACTAATTTAGATAGTAAAATAAAATTACCTAATTCTTTATGGAAATAATAAATGTTTTTTGACAGTTTTTTTTAAGTTCTTCGTTACTAAGCGCAATAAATTGTATTTTGGTTGCAATTAAAAATACAATGCCAAAAATATAACTACTGTCAGTTTTCCCGCTGCTTTAAGTCAGACCAATAAAAAACTATGAGGATTAAAACAACACAAAAATAGTAAAACTTACTGAAACAACTTAAGTTTAACTTCTGTAAATACAGTATTGGTGATGATTAGTTTTTTCACATATCGCCTAAAATAAATAACTGTGGTAGGGTATAGCAGGAAATTTCCTGCTTAAAATATGGAGTAGGTACCAGGAGTACCCACCTGGGGTAGTACCTCGACATTACAGAAGATCACAGCTAAATAATAATTCAAGCAGTGTTGAACTCCTGTTGGTGAGTAAGATGACCAGAGCTCCTGGGAGATTGGGGATAGGGTCGGCAAATCGCTTGCGATGCTTCAGGTGCTGCAGATCTCTATAAGCTACGGTAATCGCTTACCATCAGGTGAGCCGTACGCTTGTTTGCCGAACTAGTTACATATTTAAAAAAAATACATCGACATACTTATCAGTTCAATTATGTAAGTATAATTATTACGTCTCTTTTTAGATAACACGCTCGAAGTAGTTTCTGAATAATTTCAATTTATGTTCGTTCTGAATACGCCTTTCTATCACGGGACTATCTTGTCTTAGAACGTCATCGGGGATGCTTAATCCTCTTACATAACTTGCTGTACACGCCGTGTGCAGCTCTGAAGGATATATTACTGAGAGTTAATATATTCCAATCAACAAGAGAATGAAAAATTCAGATGTTTATCAGGTCTAGATTGAAAGTATAAGCCGAATTTGGCACATTGCCAGAAAAATACTAGAAAATACTGTCGTAAAATAACAGAACAATCCTTTGTCTTTAATTGGTTTTATTCTAGTAAGTTATATGGAGTTTTCTAATTGAATTACAATGAAGTGCACTTTTATGGATTTTTTTGAAATAGTTTTTACCTTACTTGTAATTTTTAATAGTTAGTGGTGTGTGATAGGTTTAAAAAGATTTTACTTAAGATTGGTGTATCCTATTTAGATAAGTGTACTTTATGTATTAAATATATGAGTAAACATGACCCTAATTATCAGTATTTTTTTTACAACTAGGTCGGCAAACAAGCGCACGGCTCAGCTGGTGGTAAGCGATTACCATAGCCTATATACGCCTGCAACATAAGAACCAGTGCAAGCGCGTTGCTGGCCCTACTCCTAAAACCTCCCAAACAGCTTTGGTCCGCTTACTCACCACAGGAACACAACACTGCTTAAAAGCAGTATTATTTAGCTGTGCTCTTCTGTAAGGTCAAGGTACTGCCCCAGTTGGGTTGCTCCATATTTTGAGCAGGATTTTCTGTTATGCCCAACCTCAGTTGGAGCTGCGAGCTAGGTAAATAATTAAAAAATAAAAGTAAAAATTTTAATGATAATAAATGCTAAAAATGTTTATTATTTACTATAGTGTATATATATATATATACAGAGATATAAAGCATTTAGCTTCTGTAAGGTCGAGGTACTTCCCCAGTCGTCTTTCTCTATATTTGAGTAGGGTGTTTCCTGGTGTAACTGTTATGGACTTTCTTTATTAACTCCTAACTTTCATGGACGCAGAGTTGGAGGAGCAGTTAAGCTTGTTCTACTAAAATTTTAATCTAATATATAAAATTCTCGTGTCGCGGTGTTTGTAGTTAATCTCCTCCGAAACGGGTTGACCGATTCTCATGAAATTTTGTGTGCATATTGGGTAGGTCTGGGAATCGAACAACACCTATTTTTTATCCCCCTAAATGTTAAGAGTCGTCCAACCCTAAATATTTTTTTAATTTTTAGATAAATTATTTTTTTTTATTTTTTTATGATATAACATTAAAAAATACATATGACCCTAAATTTTCAACCCTCTACGATCAACCCCTATTTTTAAATAGCGTTTAGTGGCAAGACAACGTTTACCGAGTCAACTAGTATGATATACGTTTCAAAAATTAATTACATTTTTAAAATCACTTTTAGATGAATATAAAAAAGCAAAAACGGTATTAGTAAATTTTGTGTATTATTTACTTTCAGGCGCTAAATTTGTTTTTATTGTTTAATTATTATGATTTAATATCAGGAATAGAATTAAAATATTATTAATACTATACAAATATTGTCATCGTTCATGAAGATAACATAATATATAACATAATATATTCTACCGTAAAATAATTTATATATTATATTTTGATATTTTTATTTTTAAAATATAACCGCAATTTGAAAATAGATCCTTCTACTGAAGGACTAAAATGCTTTCTAGTTTTTAGTTATAAATTTGCTTCCAAAAATAATATATTTGTAATAAAAAAAAAACGCTTCAGACTTGAACCATTGAAAGTAAATAGTGCTTTTTTGTAACATTTTAAGCGAACGAATAAAAAATATAAAATGTATAAAAGGGATTTTCTAAAATACTGGGTAAACTAAAATGCTTTCTAGTTTTTAGTTATAAATTTGCTTCCAAAAATAATATATTTGTAATAAAAAAAAAAAACGCTTCAGACTTGAACCATTGAAAGTAAATAGTGCCTTTTTGTAAGATTTTAAGCGAACAAATAAAAAATATAAAATGTATAAAAAGGATTTCCTAAAAGACTGGGTAAAAAGGATTTTTACGTTTTATGATAAAAATACTTCTACCAATATAAAAATATAAAAAATATACTTATATTAAAAAATAGCATAGAACAGCACAGAAGACTAATAATGTACTCGAAACTTCAGTAACGACAAACTATCGCAATACTAAAAAATAAAATCGAAATTCTACCATGGATTCGATGCGAAGAAAACTCTACAGTCTACACGAAATAAAAAGATCTATAATACAAAGAAACTTGCCACCACTAAGGTTAACTGCAGACAGTGCTGCAATTTAGACGATTATATTCTTTATGGTGATTTTTTTTTTAATATTACTGTATGACGTTGAATTATAGTGAAAAAAAAAGAAACAATACTATCAGTTCAGAATGAGAGCTGAATCTAAAATAACAGATCGCGTCAGGAAAATTAAGGTGAGATTACACGACATTAGGTGTCTGTGACAGGAAAAGCTCTTGATAGTGTAGGTATAAAAACTTTTACTTGTTATTTGTACTCATATATGAGTAGATTTTTTTAAGTTCCAAGGTGGTAGTGGAACTGTGTTATCCCTTAGTCACCGCTTACGACTCCCACGGGGAGAGGGGGTCGCTATATTCTTTATTACCGTAACCACACAGCTTACTTACCACGAAAAAGACTTACAAAGCGTATTAAAAAATCAAAAATTCAAATTCAAATATTTTTCCAATTAATTTACTTGTTTTACCGTCTATCATATTTTTATCTATACCGTTGCTCCTTTGAAAATATATGGAATCTTACAAAATATCGCTTAGTATGTAGTGATCCTTAACACTAGCAAGACGACTGAGAAAAGCATAAAGCATACCATCTTATGCATACTTTATTTGAAATTTGAACGTATCGTTGCGGGCGTGCGGGTAACACAAGACGCCTTTATGAAAACTGCTGGAAAAACTTCTGAAGAAAATTCCATTTGTATCTTTCCAGTTTTACATTTTACTGATAATCCATTTCCGACTACGTAAAATTGTTAACAACAACAATTGTAGCATTGGAACTCCATATCTTTAGTATCAAAAGTGCAAAACTTGCTGCCATGCAGGAAATGATAATTATGTATTGATTTTGTTTCACGTAATCATTTTGTGTTCATCTTACTAGTATTTATAATTATTTTTCCGGAAATTGATCCTTTGATCGCTAGGGCTTCAGCTAGTTACTGTGTTCATGGCATAATTGGGTTGTCAAAATCCTATCTGTCCTATTTATGTATATATTATAATAGTTTATGTCTCAATTTGTAAACATACATCGACACAATACCGCCTCCTTTGCCCCTAGGTTGCCTGGAAGAGATCGCTTTTCAACGATAAGGCTGCCCTTTGTATCTTGTGATTCTCTGTTAAAATCAATCTGATATGTATTATGTCTGTATTGGTGTATAATAGTGTATTGTTATTGTTAGTTTTATTTTCATCTAACTTTCTAGCATAAAAAAAATTGAAGTATTAGTATTCTCAAAAATACAAATACGGATATACGTCGACCAAATACACGTAATGGCTTACATGTGCTACACGAGGTTGTTGACAGCCCCCTGAATTATGAGACCCTAGTGAACCAGCGAGCGGTAGATGTTTATCGCACGTGTTAGAAGTGGTGTATATATAAATAATTACAAACAAAATATATTTATTATATTATTTAAATTTGCAATAATTATTATTCGTTAACTTAATTTATATATTCATCATTACAGCCTTTACAGTCCACTGCTGGACATAGGCCTCCACAAGTTTACGCCAAAAATAACGTGAACTCATGTGTTTTGCCCATAGTCACCACGCTGGGCAGGCGGGTTGGTGACCGCAGTACTGGCTTTGTCGCACCGAAGACGCTGCTGCCCGTCTTCGGCCTGTGTATTTCAAAGCCAGCAGTTGGATGGTTATCCCGCCATCGGTCGGCTTCTTAAGTTCCAAGGTGGTTGTGGAACCTTGTTATCCTTTAGTCGCCTCTTACGACACCCACGGGAAGAGAGGGGGTGGCTAAATTCTTTAGTGCCGTAACCACACAGCACATATATAATTTATATATTATGACAAAATAATTATATATTTTTATTAATTTTCAATGAAATATAAAATTTTAACAATTGAATAACAAAATATTTATCTGAAGTAAAAAGTGGGTACTCAGAGTCAGATAAAACCGACAGGGGGCAGAGTGACGTCCTCTTTTCAAGTCTCGGAGGTAAGTGCGTCCGCATTGCTATTCTCATTCTTTTATACTAAATAATAAACAACCGAACTCTGTCCCACCTCTGACTACCAGATGTGACACTTTATATTAAAAACCCTTTTTATAAAAAAAAAACATATGAAAATATTTCTATAATGTCTTAATATTTATTATAATTATAAATATATATATATATATATATATATATATATATATATATATATATATATATATATATTTAAATTATTTTACACTTATTCTTAATTTTTTTTAGTTATATGCATCTCACACGCGCAAGTATATCAAATAAAAAGAGGTTTGTTAATATATGTTTAAGAGCAGAGTGCCCTTAATTCAAATTCTCATATATAATTGTATTTGCTCGCAAACAAAAAAAAAGTGTTCAATTACATTGACAAGTAATACAACGTAGTAACAGACGAAAAAAAAATCATGTAAATACGTAGGTATTATTAGAAATAACTCAAAAGTAGTCATCAGATCGCGATCAAATTTAAATAGGACCACAAGACAATCATCATCATCATCATCATTACAGCCTATACAGTCCACTGCTGGACATAGGCCTCCACAAGTTTACGTCAAAAATAACGTGAACTTATGTGTTTTGCCCATAGTCACCACGCTGGGCAGGCGGGTTGGTGACCGCAGGGCTGGCTTTGTCGCACCGAAGACGCTGCTGCCCGTCTTCGGCCTGTGTATTTTAACGCCAGCAGTTGGATGGTTATCCCGCCATCATCACAATCATCAAGACCAAGACAATCATCAGCTTTAGATTAAAAATAATCATCGAATAATCAAAATCGGTAAAACGAGTAAAAAGTTATGAGGTGTGGTACAACGTAGGTCGGTGAAAAAATAGTCATATAAGTATTTACTTGACTATTTTTTACTTGCCTTATTAGAGATAACTCAAAAAGTACTTGTCAGATCCTAATTAAATAGGATCACATGACAGCACCACCTTTGGATTAAAAAAGAGTTGTCGAAATCGGTCCACTCAATAAAAGTTTATGAGGTAGCACATATAATACAGTCGGATTACAATATAACATAGTATATAGAATACATTCGGATTGATTACCTCCTCTTTTAATTAAGTCGGTTGAAAATCAATAATAATTAACATAAAATAAATAATTTACATTCCATAATACTAAAATACATACATTCATTTATATTATTTATCTTATCTTAACTTTTTTTTCAATCGTCAATGATGACAAGAGTGATTTTTATTATAACTTTACCAATGTTTGAATGTTACAGGTACTTTCATCGAGTTGATTCTTTGAATTCAATTCTTGTGTAAAAAGAATTAACATATTTATAAAAAGATTATAATAAAAATTACAGCAAGAAAGGTCTATTCCAAACGTAAGGAAAAACTCTCGATAACCTTCATATGTCAGAAACGGTCACTGCTCGTTTTGGACCCTTCACTAAACTCGTATGAAAGAAATGGTTTCCTACAATGGGCCCTCAGTACAAATATTTCGAGAACTTATGTCCAGTCCTTTACTTTGCCCGACGTAATATTTGAAAATTTGAATAAAAACCACATTTGTACTGAAGCAAGTTAAAGTGTTGTGAACGATATCGATAAAAGTGAAAATGACGAATAAATATTTGTGTCCAGAATTTTGAATGTACATATATTGTTATAAAATATTTAAAACATCACAAATTGTATATTTTGAAGTTATACTTGTTTTGGCACGTGAGGGGAAAAATATGAGAGTAAATTTTTACGATACGCGCGCATAACCTCACGAAAAAAACTGATACCCTGAAGTTAGCTAGTCAACGAAGAACTTGGCAATGCGAAGTTAGCTAGCCAATGAAGTATAACTTCTTACGTTTGTACATAAGTACAAACACTTTTTTTTAGATAATATGTAACATTTACTTGTGTAGTTCTCCAATACCAATGAAATGGTTCAATATACTCAAAAATGTGAGGGTATCTTGTTCGTTGGTTTTTTCAAATGATTTGCTTACTATGTTTTTCAAATAGTTTAGTCTAATCCCATTCAGTTGGTCCTTCGACTAAATTAGTTTCCCGTGAGGGTAGAAAAACCTCGACCACCAACTCTTTTGTTTATTATGTTAAGAATCAAGTTCAAACAACGTACTTGTTAATTTCATTTTATAATTTTATACTTTGGTAAACGTGCGGTTGACGTAAAAATTATTTCCACGTGTAGCGAGTCGTATGAAAAGTCAAATTGAAAACATGATATTTTATTTAAAGATTCGATATCGATGAGTTGTACTGCAAAAAAAATCACACCACTATCCGCAGCTGTCGTTAACGGTATGCATCATATCGCTCTGAATATTTGATTCTTTGTTATGGTGTTAAAACTGTTCGCCGGTTTTATGTTGAAATAACACCCATTTTGTAAAAACCGTAGTTTATAATCCGTAGCATGTGATTGTCATTTTATTTATACTAATAGTAAGCGTTTTATTACTTTTAATTTGGGTGGAGTTATTTCAACAACCAAGTTATGATCAACTAAAGAAAATTTGTGAAATAAATTTAAAATGCACATTTTGTAATTTGTACGCCTTTATTTTTGTGTTACCCACACATTAGGAATTCTAAACATTTTTTTCTTTAATATCATATCAAAAATTGACCGTTTCAGCGGGGATCGAACCTGCATCTTCGTCTGACCGTGTCGGCGCTCTAGCCAATTAAGCTATGGAAGGATGTACCCGTTAGATCGAAATTTTTGATATGATGATTTTTATATTCGGTTTAAGCGAACCGTGGCGCCGTCTATAGTGAGCTCTTTACAGAAACCCGTAACTATTCAAAGTTTCATATTACAATGAAAATCTTTGACAGGAGACGACACCATGCTATTTTTAATTTGAACGATTTTATTTTTGTGTTACCCACACATTAGTTACATTCATTCAGATTAATGGCTTCCAACAGTGCCAAATTAGCACAGAGATTTTGTCAATATCGCGTAGAATGGAGAAGATACGAAGGAGATTAATCGGTGCGGTTGAGAATACGGCGTAAAAGATTTTATTTCAGAAGTAGAAGAGTATGACAGCTGCTGTTGTTTTGTCATCATTTTTCTGATTTTTTTCTTAAGTACTTTACTAAGCAATAATCTTTAGCAAGCATTTTTCCTATTATTTATTACTTGAAAATTTTGTTACTCGTTGGGAGTTATGACTTTTACAGATTTGTCTTTTTTATACAACTAGGTCGGCATACAAGCGTACGGGTCACCTGATGATAAGCGAATATCTTAGTCTATAGACGTCTGCAACACTACAAGTAGGTATCGCAAGCGTACTGCCGATCCTACCCCTAATCCCTTCTAGGAGCACTGGTCACCTTACCGCCACAGAAACACAACATTGCTAGAAAACAGTATTATTTAGCTGCGATCTTCTGTAAGGTCGGGGTACTTCCTCAGTCGAGCTATTTCGGATTTTGAGCAGAATATTTCCTGCTGTGCCCTACCTCAGTTAATCGTCTATTGATATTCTGAATTATGCACATAATAAAAGCGTTTTCATGTATGTATTTCATGTATGTTTCATGTATCTTTCAATCAGCTCATGCAAGAAGACAAAATTTCCAAAAAAGACTTATTTGAATAAAACGTGTTACCATATCTGAGTCTTACGCTTATCTGTATTAATGCTATTTTCAAATCATTTGCATAAATTCGCAACGCCAACACGCCTGTGCTTTATGGGCAATTTCGTTAGGATCGAAAAAGTGAAAACGAATCCAACTGAATATGTATGAGAGAAAAAAAAATCTAGGTTAAGACGCCTATATTAAATAGATTTATTCTACATTGGAGATAGATGAAAATTCAGATTCCATTAGCCATTGAAAGCTTTTCGGTTGAATTAATACTTTAAATAACGTCAATTTCATGTAACAATGTACGTGGAAAAAAGAATAAGGGACTGTTTCACCAGTTTTTGATAACGCTATTTGACGGATGACAGTATCCGATGGTAAAAAGTTTTTGATTCATCGTTCTTTTTACCAACAAATTCTACTATATTTATGAGATATTACTGATTACCTATTCCTGTTGTCAAAGTCTATTTATATCGTCATCCATAAAATAACGTAAACAATTTGACTGAAACAGGCACTTTTTTACGCTTGAAAATGCATTTACGTACTAGCCCCACCGCCTTCAGGCGACGGGAGTGTGGGGCTCCTAGCGCAGTCAGAATAGAACGCGCCAGACTACCCACTAAAAACCAGCAGTGTCCTCATCGTCGTAGTGGGACGCCACGGAGTTGTGTTAGAATGCAACCGCGACGCCCCGACGGATGACCGCAAATGCTGTGCGGCCGCCTTCGCTTCTAGAGCGCTCACGGGCACCGAGAGCACTCTGTAACATCGGGAAGTTGTGGAGGAAGCTACGGTGACATCTCTGCAGCTTCCTTCGCAGCTTTACAACAGCTGGAAACGCACCCCATCGTCCGCCGGGCCTTTGGGCTATCCCCCCCCCATTGTGTGTGACGCTCGATGCAGTTGCGGGTAATGCCCCGCACCGGTAACACAAACAGCTCCTGTCCACCACGAAGGGATGGTGAAACAATTGAACACAAATGTAAGAAACTCATAGACTAAAAAAATTCGATATTTTTTTTTTCAAATGTTTGTTTACGTTTTGATTATTACCTATGTAACCAGTTAGTCGAATATAAATTATTACAAGAATTGAAATCGTTGCTTTTGTTAAAAATGCTAGTAGCACTTCGATCGAGTTCAGTACACAAGCGAACATTTTGTTAATTAATCTAAAGTGGCATGCTCAGACGTATTCACCAGGTGAATTAAAACGCAGTATACATACGTATAAAACTAATATACACTAAAGTATCAGTCACTTGTATATTGTTCAGACATATTTAGTTACTTCTACCCTAGTGTCCATTTGCTTTTTTCGTAGGTTTTATGATGTCCACATATCATTCTGTTGATATGAGTTGACAAATGGTGGAAGGCGATTTATTAACACGAATCTTTCGCCCTGAACCGTGTCATATGGCAAAAAATAGACGTTTTATTTGCGCGCATTTGCTTTTGTATTTGTATATTGTACAAAAATACAGTGTACAAAAGTAACTGAAAGCCGTTTTATATAAAAATATTTTTTACGTCTAAGTTTTAAACATAATTCCAATTAACATTGCTGGATTGCGATACTGCGTTGGACAGAACTAATTAGTTTTACATTTCGTTTAATTATTTTTTTTTCTATTTGTTGAGTATCAATAATAACATAACTTAGTCATAATGGAACTGTTTTTACAATATAATTTCAAAATCACTAAGGTTGAGTTAAGTTGGAACAGATTTTACTAAAAAAAGTAACAATAATAAATTTAAAAACTGTGCTATTTTGTTTATTCTAATTTAGACCTGTCTAGTCTGGATTACAAATTATTAGACTTGATTAACACAAAGAAACTATTTTTTATTCTAATTTTAATATTATATTGCTGTGAACTACTACTACTGTGACTATGACTATGATAACGACGCGGTGCGGTGCGGTGCGGTGCGGTGCGCTGCGGTGCGGTGCGGTGTGGTGCGGTGTGGTGTGGTACGGTGCGGTGCGGTGCGGTGCGGTGTGGTGCGGTGTGGTGTGGTGCGGTGCGGGGCGGTGCGATGCGGTGCGATGTGGTGTGGTACGGTGAGCCTTTCACTTTTCCATTCTGTATAAATAATTTACATAATTCGTCATTATTTCTACAGTCAAAATTGATGTTACGATTTTCAACAGTCTGAAAAATGAAAGATGAATATAACCAAATTTGTTCAAGATTTCTATAGCGCGCGGTTTCATTAACTGATTATTAAGATTAGTTTCATCAAGAATGTCTTTATGACAAAAACTAATCTTAGTATTAACTTAACACCGTTCATTAATCAAAAGTTCAACAGGACTGTACACGACTTGTCAACCATTAGGTGTGATTAGACGGATTGCAAGTCAACCGATCAACGTGCTAATGGTAGGTCGAATGACGCATCGAAATGCATTAATTTTAGGATTATTAATTGCCATCATTTGTGCTGTGGAGTTACCGATTGTTGTCAACTTGAAGTAACTCGGGCTTTGTTATACATTAAAAAAAAAATCAAAGGAGATTTATGTACTAACTAGTGACTCGTCCCAGCTTCGCACGTGTGCAATGCTGATACTAAATACTATCAAGAACAAAAGATACCTACTCAATTCAGTTATTTTTTGAACTTAAATACCTAGCCTTAAACTGCTATTTTCGATAATTAAAAATACTTGTCCTAGTACTAAATTGCTTTAACTCTAAATTCAAAAGGAGGTCTTAATTGAAGAAACAATAAATTATGTTTATTTACGACATCACATTAGATACCTATTAAATTATCAGTGTTTCTCTACTACACTCTTTATACATATATTAGACATATAAGTCTTCCATCCCCAAGTTGTCCCTATGAATTTTTTAAATATTACAGTTTATTAAATATTCTTATTTATTAATGACACTATTATACGATCCGTCCGATCCAAAGGGAACCCTTTGGAATATAGCCTTCGTCAATCTGTGATAAGTAACGTACCAATGTCCCGGAGAAAGAATTTTTAAAATTGGTCTGGCAGCTGTTGAATTTATCAATTATAAAAATTGAAATATACAAAAAATAGAAATCTTTTCTCTCCATAATAATAGAACTTTTCTTTTATAAAAATTTAGATAGGCCCCAATATTCATTTTCTCTAAAAATTTATAAGATCTTATCTAAACTGTAACCTGTGTAACTGAGACCTGTTTTTGTTACGAAATTGTATGTTTTCATTTCAGATAACAAGTCAGAGATTGTTATCGTAATTTTGTTACTATGGAATTTATAAAAATAACGTAACGTGGTTCGTTAATAATTAAATAATATTACGTCTATGTAATAAAAAATCTGTATTCATTAGTCCAAAGATAAAGTTCATTATAAGTAGGTTTGTGATCACTTAAGGTTATTGGTGGCCTTGATCATTTAAGGCTTAACTCTATATATACTGAGTAAAGACACTCATCTTTTTTATTTAGGATGTAATTAAAAAACGTAACTGTAAACGCATGTACAACAAGTTATTTGAAACAAAATATTAAATTATACTTCGTCATGGTTATAAAACCCATAGGGATGTTATACTGATTTCAATTTTATTCAGGCCTATATACTTTTTTTGAGTAAGATAAAGTTAAATAAATGAAACTGGTACATTAAATTTATTGCAAGTTGAGCAATAATAATTATAATAATAATAATAATAATAATCTTTATTGGACACAATCATAAATTATACAATACAGATTACCCTGACTCCTGCACTAGTTTGCACTGTGTTGCAGACGCCAGTATCCTCCCCTTAAATATATGTAATAACAAATTATGCCCTTAAAAACTAATTATTATCAATTCAATGATACAAAAAAATCAAAACTAGCTAACATTAACATTAATAACTTTAAACTATAATTAACATTTAGATGGAAAACATGTGCCATGTGTGTTTAGTTGATCACTATTTATTACCATGTGTATGTGTGTGTGTGTTTGTGTGTGTGTATATCGTACAGTATAATTATCGTACAGCTTTTAAATAAATAAAAACTTTTCCAGTTTTATACATTTTTTAACGTGGAATATTTCACATTTTGTACGAGAAAAAACTTGAAATACATTTTTTTAACATATAAAAATATTCAAATTGCACTCCAGTGTCAGTATATTTTTAACCGACTTCCAAAAAAGGAGGAGGTTTTCAATTCGACTGTATTTTTTTTAATGTATGTTACATCAGAACTTTTGACCGGGTGACGTGACGTGGGGACGTGGGGACCTATTTCGACAATTTTTTTTAATCGAAAGGTGGTGTATGTCAATTGGCCCCATTTAAATTTATTTGAGATCTAACAACTACTTTTCGAGTTACATCTAATAATGCGTTTTTACTTGACGCTTTTTTCGTGGACCTACGTTGTATTACACCGCATAACTTTCTACTGGATGTACCGATTTTGATATTTCTTTTTTTGTTAGAAAGGAGATATCTTTAGTTTGGTACCACGATTAGGAAACCAGGATCTGATAATGGGATCCCAGAGAAATCGAGGAAAACTCTCGAAAATCCGCATAACTTTTTACTGGGTGTACCGATTTTGATATTTTTTAATTTTATCGAAAGCGGATGTTTATCATGTGGTCACATTTAAATTTTATTGAGATCTGATAACTAATTTTTGAGTAATCTTTGATAACGCGTAGTTACTTGACTATTTTTTCGTCGATCTACGTTGTATTACTCGTCGATGTAAATGAAGTCGGTTTTTTTTCGTTTGTGAGCAAACACAATTATTTAAATACTATTACTGCATAAAAAAATGATTTGTCAGAAAATATTAGAAAATCTATTACATCTTACTAATCGTAATACCTGTTTTTAATTTTTACACACTTTAAATAAGTTTTACGTAATAATCAAACAGTGGATTGTTGCCTTTGTTGAAAAAGTGTTGTACTGAAATTCATTTCAATAGGTCAGTATACCTGTACTCTTTATAATTCAACCCATCAATAGTTTGTATGACGCATTTGAAAAAAAAATCTTACAGAAACGCTACTATGTAAAACTTAACGCAATAAGTTGCTCGAAGACAGTTCATGGGTTCAACTTTAATTTTATTTTTTATCTCATACTACATATTTCTCATATTTCATTTGTGGAAATGAGTCCTTTATTTTAACCCCAAGACAATGATTTGGGGATCAGGTTAAGGGCCGTCCATTGAGTACGTCACACTGAAGTTTACCGTTTTAGATCCCTCACCCTTTGTCACGCTAAGTCACATTTTCAGTGACCCCCTAATAAGTACTACGTCGAAGGCCCTCCCCCCAAAAATGATTATATGACTATACATATAAAAAAGATGTATAAAGATCCTCCGTGACCATGGTTGCTGTAAATTATCCGAAACGTCGGGCATCTAATCAACTTAATAAACCGCGATAAAACCGGAAAAAGTTGTTTCATTGTATAAATATGTGTAAAACATCTTACCCTTATTACTTTAAGCTGTACAATTTAATGTCGCCATAAACATACAAATTATTCGAATATGCTATCAATATATCAGTTATTATTGAAATCGAAATATTCGTTGACTTCCTTTTTTCAAATCAACGTACAATTAAATATTCGTGTAATAAATCTGCGCCGCGTTGTCGTAACGGTTACAGCCATGAATTGTACCCGTTGCGCTGGCGGTTGCGGGTTCGATCACCGCACATGACAAACATTTGTATTGGCCATACAGGTGTTTGCCGTGGTCTGGGTGTTTGTGCAGTCCGTGTGGTTCTCCCCACCGTGCCTCGGAGAGCACGTTAAGCCGTCGGTCCCGGTTGTTATCATTTACACCTGATAGCGATCGTTACTCATGGTAGGGAATATATCCGCCAACCCAACATTGGATCAGCGTGGTGGATTAAGCTCTGATCCTTCAATGTGGAATCCTACATGGGGAAAGAAGCCTATGCCCAGTAGTGGGATATTACAGGCTGAAGCGTAATAAACCTGTAGCGTAATATTAATTTAAACTGGTTTAAATTATGGAAGTGATGAGTGCTCGATTAACAGTGTAAGTGCTTTGAACCTAGTGTTAAGGATGGTGTTCAAAATGCTTATATTAATTTACAAGGACACATTGAATGTTTGAAACAAAGTTAACGCTAATTTATTTAAAAAATCATAAATATATCTCGTATTTCCATATAAATACGAATAGATTTCGTAGATAGTCATTGTTAGGTTTTGAATAATCCGTAAACGGGATATTCAAGTACAGAGTTCGTTACTATGAATATTCATATGAGCTTAAGTTGACGCCAGCATTTGAGGAAACCGCGAGTAGGCAAGGCCCTTCACATTGATATATTATACATTTTATGATATATATAGTTACATACATATTTATAATAATAAATGAAAAGCAGGTTTTTTGTTTGTTTGGTTACACTGCGAAAACTACTGAACCGATCGAAATAATACTTAATTCCATAAGATGTAGCATGTTTTGTAAAAGGTTTTAGTATGTAATATCTTCTTCTTCTTTTTCTTCTTAAAATGGCTTTCAATAGTGCCAAATGAGCACAGTTGATTTCGCCATAGTATCTAATATGTTGGTGATTACTTATCATGTCAAAAATATGGACCAATAGAGGTCGCTGGTGTAAGTATATACTGTGTCTATTATTTCTATTAAACAAATAAATAAAAAATATAGTCCTTTTTATAATCATGAAATCATAGCTGAAGTTATAAATTGCAGACAGACCTTGAGAGATTGTTACTCTAATAACTACTAACTACTACTTTTATTAATTTATTTATAACGATATCATATTGATTAATTGTAATACCAAGTAGAGAACAAAACGACAGCGCTCATAACATAGCGCTTTCTTGATGGAATTATCAGTAATACTTGTCCTTTTTTTTTGTCTTAGGCGTGTTTCAAGATGCTCAGGTACCAATTGCTCGCTCGAAAATCGATCGTCCCTATTACATACAAATTGAAGTAAAAAGTTTTCCCCACAAAAAATAATGTCAAAAGACAAAAAACCGTAACAAAATAACTTGGATACCTTAAAACTATTATTTATTTTATTTGTTTTTATATGAATAATGATTATCGTACCATGTTATGGTTTTTATAAATTGTCAATAAACCTTTTATATTACAATGATGCTGCTGCAACCTCGTTATCCATAAATAACTAAATAAATATTGGACAAGAGTATTGGAGCCAGTTTACAAAATGATGTACCATAAAACCAAATTACGTTACAATATATGGACGTAATATCTTCAAAGGAACGACTCTTGAGTTAATATACCCATTATTTCACTTTAAAGAACTGCTCATGTCTTGTTTATACAGCGAAATACGAGGGTTTTGTGGATTTGCAATTTCCATGTAAAATACAACATTTACGAGGTACTTTATTGAAATATAAATGCTGTTCGATGTCTGAATATATATATGTATTATGCTTCGTTATTGGCTTGTTGAACAGTAGATTTCAAATCTAATATATGCAATATATGTATATGGTCTATCGCCATATCTATCTATAAATATTTAGTTCTTAAGTTGTAAATTGTAAATATGTTTAATATTTATTAATTCAATTCGCGTCAGTAATGCGGAGCTCTTCCGGGCTGTAAGTGTATTTATCGTTTAGACGTAAGAGAAAAATATTTCAATAATTATAACAATATATAGTGTAAACACTTGCATTGTATTACATTTTCACGTATAACAAAGAATTAAATAATATTTGTTTCGATACCAATATATTGTATATATATACATATATTGATCTAACTAGTGATCGCCCAGTGGTCAAATTTCAACCAAAATTAATTTAAATTATAAGATTGAACATTATTAAGGCTCTGCTGTCAAATACTATACTTCTATAATAATAAACAAAAGATTATATATGCGTGTGTGTATCAAATATGTGGTAGTGTGTGTAATGTTTTTTTACTGATTTATTGTATTTTTCATGCATCATCTCAAAAAAAAAAAATTTGCTTTCTGTACCCATTCTCTATATCAACTATAAGCGTGTGAAATTTTATAGTCTCTGTCCGCGCAGAGAGGACTTTATATTAAGGCTTTCCATGGCACTTTTGTCAATATCCGTACCTAATATTAGCTTTTAATATTTAATTAATTAATAAAAAGACAACATTACGAAAGCAATAGTAAATATTAAAACGCTGAGAGATTTCTTAGAAAAAAATTTGCTTGTTATAACAATGTATTCTCAGCGAGATTCTGTAAATCCAATTATATTTTAATTAATTTTCCTTTATAAAATTATTTGATAAATATAAAATAAAATAGAAAATATTTCAAAGAAACGTCAGTTGTTATTGTAACTTTCATCACTTCTATTTCTTTTATTTAACTCTACTGAATGTTGCGGTAATTCTTAACATTACCGTGTTCAAAAAAAGAAATATTATAATATGTGGCCGCAATAAAAAACAACTCAAAATAAAAAGAGAGATTCACACATACTCGCGTACTTGGTATATCAACTTTCGACTTTGTAACAGAAATATGTAATTACACGTTATAACTTCTCATCCCTATTCGGTTTGGTAGAATGTGATAATTTTAGTTGCTGAGTTAATTCCTTAGTGGCCGTTATAAATAGTCCGAGAGGCGATAGCTGTTTTACATAATTCTTTATCAAGACCTTACCAAAGCTTTAACTATTAGTGTATTAGATTTAAATTAACGTCTTATAAATACAGGCTACTTTTGGAGCACTATTTATGTTGAAAATAAGTATGCGCCTGTCAAAAGCACATGAGCAAATTCTCGTATGGTTCTAGTTCCTAGAACGCGGGCGACGGAAAATGGCTGCGGTCGCTGGCAACAGCAGCAACGTTACGAATTGTTTGCAGATCAACTTCGCTTACGTTACCATCACATGTTGTTGACTTTTATATATACCAGTAAAACATATTACACTACATAATTATTTATACTTTATCTAGTACGCAATTACTTTAAGACTTATGATTAATCATTATTTACTATAACCGCTTTTTAATCGACTTCAAAAAGGAGGAGGTTCTCAATTCGACTATATTTTTGGGGTATGTTACTTCAGAACTTTTTACTGGATGGACCAATTCAAGTACTTTTTGAGCTATATCTAATAATGCGTATTTACGTGACTATTTTTTCGTAGATCTACGTTGTAGTATACTGCATAACTTTTCACTGGGTATACTGATAATGATGATTCTTATTTTAATCGATAGCCGATGCTTGTCTTGTGGTACCATTTAAATTTGATTGAGATTTGATGAAAATCTTTTAAGTAATCGTTGATTATTCGTATTTACTTGACTATTATTTCGTCTACCTATGTTGACTTGATGTTCGATGTAATTGACGTTTATGTTTTTTCTCGTTTGCATACAAACACAATTATTTTCGCATTTTAGATTATTGTCGATACAGGTACGTATTTTAAATAGCTAAGTTTCACGAATACCTTACTAATTAATTGTGTATTTTGAAAGCGTAATTTGATTTTTGTGCATTTTTTGCAGTTGATTGGACAGTTCATTAATGTATTCCGGTGTAAGATAATTATCAGTTTTCTTTCCATACATACTATTAATTTTATTAATTAAAACAGTCTATATTTCATTGAGATTTTGACGTAATATCTATAATTAACAATAACTGAAAATATTTACTAATAATAAAATAAGCTACAATTATTGAGTATACAGAACAAGTAATGTTTAGTTTGAACAAAAAGTTTGGAGTTCAATCCCTTCCATCCATCTTCTATAAAAAAAATTGACGGCAAGTTGGTGCAGTGGTCACAAAAACTTTTCGGTACAATTGTCATTTCGGGTTCGATCCCCCACATAACAAATGGCCATAAAAATTTGTTGTGATCTGAGCGCTTGTGTTTGTGTCGTGTTTGTTTCCGGACTTGTTGTTTTATGACCCAAACAATTAACTATAGATAAATCACGTCCACCTCCCGGTCTATTTCAATATCCCAAGAGCCTAACCAGTATTAGTTCACAAACGGTGCGGTTAATCCTCTACGTTGGGCATGAGACGCACTAATTACTAGCTTAGTTTCGATAAAGTCTGTTTGGGTTTACCAATTAATACCCATATTTGAAATTAAATAAAAGTAAAAGTATAAAAATAACTTTATCTCCAAATTACCTCGAGACTCGGTAACAGTATCTCTATTTCCAGTATAATATAGTGAGTGTAACTAGCACCTCGATTCGACTGGTCGAACTAATTTCCTCGTAAACTCTGTTCAATTTCAGAAACGCACCTCATCTTAAACTACGTGGTTTGAGTAGTTACGATTCACTTAAAAAGAAAATAAAACTCATAATTATGACTTAAACTGTAACTTTAAAATATACGATCTTCAATCACTCTTTTGACTTTTAGAGGTTTTGTAATCTATGCTAAGATTACCAAGGAAGAAAGACTTTTATTTTTATAATTTTGAATATTTGTAATGGTTAAAAACTACTGGACAGGTTTTTATTTTATTTTTCACCACAGCAATATTACTTTATTACTGAGTGACCTCGATTACATTCGGAAGAAAGCGAAAGAGTCCAAATCATGTATACCACGCGGAAGAAGCCGCGAGCAGAAATCTAATGTCTATACATTCAGCATATTTTTTTTTATATCACCTAATTCAGGCAAGAAAGTATTAAGTTAAGGTTTTAGACCAAAAACAAATATTCTAAGCCAACTTTATTCTTACCACAATTGGGTTAATTAGTAAATAAAGAATAAAAAAATTAGTAAATAAAAAATACAATAAAGTCTCCGAAACGTAGGCCATCGAAAAAATTTAATAAACCGCGACAAAATTCGAAAAATTTGTTTTTGTAGCGAGGTACCTAAGTAGCTAAAGATTAATAATAACTCTTGGGCTACTTTTATCTCGACATTCCTGAGGAGTGACAAATTACACGGGTAAAATCGCGAGACGCAGCTTATCGAGTATTATCATTATAATATTTCATTCAATGTTATAAACGGCTTTCATCTCATTATTCCATATTACAGTTAGGATAAAATGCTTAGACATTTGTTATATTGTCGACAAAATCATGTGTTTCTAAAACTCAATTTATGATAGGAAAAGTATACTCCCATCGCGATCTAAACTCAGGTCTATATAATATAAAGGTAAATATGGGTAGGTGCAAAATTGTTATAAAATTTCTACGTCAAATAGTAGCAAATATTTATATGTACCCTTTTATAAATAAAAACTTTCTTATAATATTTACATGAATCGAGTTACCACGCCGTAACACAAGAATCCCGCTTACGAAGGAAGAATGGGTGGAACATGGGAACCATAGAATAAGCGATTCAGCATTTTGATTGTTTTACAATTTAATTATTAAAATATATTTTAAATCAGTCTCGTATCAAATACATCAAAGAACAGTTACTTTTATTTTAATTTAATTGTAATTTCATTATATATTTTGAATTAATAAATATTGGGAATTTATATAAAATTGTTTTTAAAAAGACTTTCATCGGTCGCCATATCATAACTATCGTAAGGCAACTTTTTTTTTGTATTAACTTACTATTTTTTGTTATTTATTTTATTACCAGTAAATAACACCAGTGATAGGATTATTATGGTACAGCCAAAGAGGGTACAACATAAGTCTAATGAACTTTATTACCACCGTGTACCATATCAATGAAGATAGGTATGTTTTAATATGCATTAAAAATACTTTACAAGTATGTAAGAAATAAGCAGTAAATACAACTAGTGGTCGCTCAGAGGTCGAAATTCGGCCATAATTAAAAATTTAAATTAACGAAAACCAAAAAGAATAGAACCTTTTTAAAAAAAAATCAATTTGACAATAAACAAGACTTTGACAATTAACAAGAGTATAATATATGCGTGCGTGTGTGCGTCAAATACATGGTAATAAAATTTTGATTTGTTTAACAACGAATATTATATAATCCCATTTACGGAATATCTTATTCTACTTTAGATAACGAAGCCAGCAAGCTAGTTCCACTCTTCGGTCATTACGGCGACGCAGAGCGGCTAAAATGACGCCTATATACATGTTCTGCACATGTACTTAACAAGAAAATGCTGTTAAGCATATAACGCTTTCTAAATGTATGTATAACCTGCTTCTATGCGATATGAGTTAAACGAACCTCAAATATTTTTATTTTTAATCTTTTTAGCCGACTTCAAAAAAAGGAGGAGGTTCTCAATTCGACTGTATTTTTTATGTATGTTACATCAGAAATTTTTACTGGCTGGACCGTTTTCGATGATACTTTTTTTTAATTGAAAGTTGGTGCTTGCCATGTGGTGCCATTTAAATATAATCGATATTTGACAAGTACTTTGTGTGTTATATCTAATATTGCGTATTTACTTGACGGTATTTTCGTTACCCTACGTTGTATTATACCTCATAACTTTTTACTGGGTGCACCGATTTTTACGTTCCTTATATAAATTAAAAGCTACTATTCGTTATGTAGTCTTATTTAAAGTTAATTAAAACACACATTTAAATTTAATCGAGATCTAATTACAAATTTTTAATTAATTTTTAATAACGCGTATTTACTTGACTATTTTTTGTCTACCCCCGTTGTATTTACTTGTCGATGTCGACTTGATTGTCGACACAATTATTCATACAGTGTTTTAAAAAAAAGATTATTGATGAATAATGATGAATGAATTCACATTATACAACAAGTTTTAAATTTAATTCTAAAAATTATACCCTACTATAAACTATAATTAATTAAGAATGATATTTTTTTTCTTTAAACGATACTAGTACCTACATGGAAAATTTAAATGGCTTGTGACTACACCTGAAATCGAATTTTCTCTCTGATATTATTTATTACGTATAAACATCCTTCTGCTGCGGAAAGACTTTTTCTTTCAATAAAAGTGAATAATTTACTAAAATAATGTCTTACCACCTCCACTGATGACAAGAGGTCTAGTGTCATTATTGTCTAGGGGATCGTATTAAGATTCAACGAAAAAATGCCACCAGTCTTATTATTTTTAATCGTTAATCAGTCTTAAGTTTTGAGTTGTGAATATATAGGTATATTATATTATAAAACTAGCTGTGCGCGCGACTTTGTGCACGTTGAATTAAAATAGTTTGCTCGCAAACGAAAAAAAAAACCGACTTCAATTACATCGACGAGTAATAAATACAACGTAGATCGACGAAAAAATAGTCAAGTAACTACGCGTTATCAAAGATTTCTCAAAAAGTAGTTATCAGATCTTAATAAAATTTATATGTGACCACATGACAAACATCAGCTTTCGATTAAATTAAAAATTATTAAAATCGGTAGACCCAGTAAAAAGTTATTGCAAATTTTTAAGAGTTTCCCTCTATTTCTCTAGAATCTCATCATCAGATCCTAGTTTCCTTATCGTGGTACTAAACTAGGGATATCTTCTTTCCAATAAAAAAAGAATTAACAAAATCAGTACACCCAGTAAAAAGCTATTGCGGATTTTCAAGAGTTTCCCTCGATTTCTCTGGGATCCCATCATCAGATCCTGGTTTTCTTATCATGGTACTAAACTAGGGATATTTCCTTTCCAAAAAAAAAAGAATTATCAAAATCGGTAGATCCAGTAGAAAGTTATGCAGTATAATACAACGTAGGTCGACGAAAAAAGCGTCAAGTAAAAACGCATTATTAGATATAACTCGAAAAGTAGTTGTTAGATCTCAAATAAATTTAAATGGGACCAATCGACACACACCACCTTTCGATTAAAAAAAAATGTCGAAATCGGTCCACACGGGCAAAAGTTCTGATGTAACATACATAAAAAAAAATACAATCGAATTGAGAACCTCCTCCTTTTTTGGAAGTCGGTTTAAAAAATTACTGTACAGTCCGCAGAGTTATAAAATAAAATAAAATCTAAAATTAAAGTAGCCTAAGTTACTCCTTATTACATCACTTATCTGCCAGTGAAAATCTTGTCAAAATCAGTCCAGCCATTTCAGAAATTAGCCGGAACAGTCAGATAGACAGACAAAAATTATAAAAAAAATATTTTGGTATATATACCGTGCAAATAAATTTAGTTAAAAGCGGTTATTTTAACATTATAAACAGACACTCCCATTTTATTTATTTGTATAGATGTCTAAATTAACTTTAGGATTCTTAATATTTTTATTATTATTTCTAAAATTAAATTAGTTAAATGTAAACTGAAAAAGGAATGGATAGAGTGATATTTTAGATGGACGGACAGCATGTCACCTAAATTACATTATTTGATGCAAACGTTGAAATTAGGATGAAATTTGCGAATGTATATTGTCCTGCGAAACTTTCATATGGTGCCGGAATTTTAGTCAAATATAGCGTCACACGAAACTTCATATTCCAACTTTTATAGCTTTTGTGTAGGTTTAAATTATTCAGTGCCAAGATTTGGATATAGGAATAAAATCAAATCTTGTATAAAATAGATTATCTACGGATACTTTTTGAAGTTTAAAATATTTTTTTTGGAATCAATTTTTAATGATTCAAAAGGAAGCATGCACCGAGCTTGTTTGTATTTTTAGTAAGGTAATATAACTAACGAGGAAGCGCGGACGACAGAAAACAAGATGGGTGGACGATATCAGAATGACAGCTGGCTATCTGTGGACCAGAGTCGCGCAGGACAGAGCTCAAAGGAAGTCACTGGAAGAGAACTATGCCGAGAGGCACACCGATAAGGGATATTTTATGAACACATGTATTATGTTACTATTTTTTGGTTCTCGGAAATAAAAGGATTTATTATTATTATTATTATTAACTTTAGAAAAGTACCCAATGAATATGCGGAACAAACATAATTAACATGTAGTCAGTTCCAAATCTTAAAAAAAAGTTTCGACAATTAATATTATATATTTTTATTAGTAATTTATTGTATTTAGCAATAATTTTACACATAATTAATTTTTTTTTTAAATATCATATCAAAAATCGACCGTTCCAGCGGTTATTGAACCTGCATCTCCGACTGGTCGATTTTTATAGATGTATATTAAATTTTAACTAACGAAGAATATTATTGAATATTTCATTTAAAAAAATACTTCGAATGCATTTCTCTTTATTTCTTTATAGATAAATAAATTCAGTAGCGAAATTAGTGTACTGTGGGTTAAGGGATTTAATATTACAATTTTGGTTCAGCTATTTTACAATTTCACTTCTAGTTTCAAATACAGACACAAAGAAGCTAAATAAAACTTACGCGCCGAATTTGTGCTGCGGTCGAGAATAAATTATAAACTTTGACACTGCTTTCGCTAACCATTTTATTTTGCTTTATTAACCACCCTTATTACTTTAGCCATAAGGTTGAACTTCCATCGAAACAAGTGTAAAATATGATCCTGTTTATATTCTACTTTACAAACACGTTTGTACGTACAATATAGCTTTTGTTTTTATCACATTAAGGTTTACAGTTTAATAAATTTTATGTTATGCCCTTGGTCGAGTCGATGTCTGCAATTGTACGTATTAACAACTGGTGTGCATGTAAAATTATATTTGCCTGATATAAAATAATCTCACATATGCATTTGATACTGAACACTGATGTGGATTTCATTGCGTTTGTAAATTTTTGTTTTGCATTTATTTTGTGCTGGTGTTCGAAATTTCTAGATAATTTTTAATTTAAAAATGGAATGAGTTTGTATGTTGAGGTTATTTGGAAGAAATTTCTCTTCAGCGATGAGATTGCCGAGTTGAAATTTGTTTTTTTTTTTCTATGTATGTTTGTATATTTTTCAAGCTCCGATCCTTTTCCTACACGGATAAAGAGGCCTTTGACCAGCAGTGGGACAGGCTAAATTGATGGTTGTATGCTGGTGTATACAATAAGGGTCACATAATTATTATCGTAATACTACGAGTGCTGAAACCTTGATTTACCTAATACTAGCAGTTACTGGCGGCTTTGCTCGCCTATAAATTTATAATATTACAAAGAGGGGCTTAAGTAATGGTCTGGGCATTTGTGCATGTGTGTGTTTCCGGACCCCCCCATACAGGAGAAAATCCTACTGGAGGCCAAAAACTTCTTTCAGAGCTGATGTCTACCAATTATTTATTTACCATCTCACTGCCAAATATCTAGGTTGCAGCACAAATAACGAAGGACATTCATAGAAATTAGATCGAGCCCTTAGACCACCATAATCTGCTCCAGTCTCATGATTGTCATGGACATCTGAGAGCGATTATCACAAGAGATATTATTCTCCAAATCACTTTAGAGAAGTTTGGTGGGTAAGGCCTACTAGTGATAATCAGTCAGTCATTCAGTTCAGCATATTGTAGTCCACTGCCGGATATAGGCTTTTCCAAGTTCGCGCCAGAAATACCGGTTTCCCGCAATCCTCATCCAGCTTACACGGTAGTGATAAGTCTCGTACTCACTTGTACTTTTCTCAATAAAAATTATTGTCGTTCAACGTATACAAGATAATTTGCGTTGAGAACTTTAATAGTTCACATTTCATGGTACCTAAAATTTCGTTCATCATAATTGCAGAACGAATGGATCGGTTTTGCGGTTTGTGAGCGTGGAGAGAATTAACCGCACTTCAAGTACAAATTAAGTTTCGCACGCAATTTCTACCATGGAAAACGTGAGTAATTTTAAATGGTGAGCACCGCTTAACATCAAATTTTGATAGTTTTGTGTTTTGATTAAAGAAAAATTATCGAGTTATGAAATTTAAAATCAAGTTAATGCTTTAACTGCATGTCAAAACTTTAGTCATATTACAGTTTTAGCATTATCTTCTCTGGAATCAATAATAGCGTTCAAATGAAAAATTGTAATGCCTATATAACTATTACTGCACATAATAAGGAACATGATATATATATATACCAATCTGGTAAAAAAAAAAAACGCTTGTAATTTTCAAGCTCGCTTCGCTTCAGTCTATCGCAATCCACCGTTCGACGAGGCTTCCTCAAGTTTGCGACAAACTTCTCGGTTCTCCGCCATGCTCTTCTAGCCCCACCCCCAATCTTACGTAGATCATAGGTGTAGCGGGGAAGAGAGCGTCCCACACTGCGTTTGCCAATATGTGGTCTCTACTCTAGAACACGTCTGCTCTTACGGCCAGGGCATGTGCTCAGTTGGTCCTGAGACAGAGATGATAAGCCCACTGTTACTTTAACTTGCTTATTCTACAGGCTATGATGATTACTTTTGTTCTCTCACGGACAGTCTCATTTCAGATCCTATCTTTAAAAGAGACCCAAAGTATAGCAATTTTCAAGTTTACGTAAAAAAATTGTGTTACAGCATAATCATAAATTTAAACGGTTCATTTCGAATTTCGATAGGGTAACTTGATTGACTTCGCTTATACTCCAATTTCGTTTTAAATGAAATTTTTGCACGAGAATAGGTCATTGGATAGATAAGGATTACCTACATAAGGATACCTACAGATTATTTATAAAAATTTTTTGTTTGTGTGTTAAAAAAATCAAGCGTTCAAACAAAAAAACTTTTAAGTTTTATAATATTAGGATAAATATTGCTCAACTTTTTTTATTTCAATTGTACGTGCCTCATTAAATGTTGTGTAGTTTGATGAAGATTGAAGATAACATATTTCCTCATCGCGTAATGAGAAGTCCTGCTACTAACTCACACGTGTACTATGCTTAAGTTTTTGTAATAAATAGGCTTCGTTTACAACCCCTTTATATGATAATTGTGTACCTATTGGAACGGATTTTACGAAGCTCGACCCCTAAGGGGGTAAAACGGGGGTTGGAAGTTTGTATGAAAGTTCTATGTTTTTGAAGTAAGATGCTCGATATTTAAAATGTATGCTCTATAAATGATGAGAAGGTGTCTAAATAATGTATATTTAGAAATCAACTCCCTTTTGAGGTTAAAACGGGGGATGGTAGTTTGACTCACTCATCACGAAATCTCCGAAACTATAACATCTACAAGCTTGAAATTTGGCAGATAGGCTCCTTATAGGGCGTAAACATCCGTTAAGAACGGATTTTACGGAAATCGACCCCTAAAGGGGTAAAACGGAGTTTGGAAGTTTATATGAAAGTCCTATGTTTTTGAAGTCAGAGACTTGAAATTTAAAATGTGTGCTCTAAAGATAGTGAAAAGGTGTTCAAATAACGTATCTTTAGAAATCAACTCCCTTTTAGGGTTAAAACGGGGGATGGTAGGTTGACTCACTCATCACGAAATCTCCGAAACTATAACACCTACAAACTTGGAATTTGGCAGGTAGGTTGCTTATAAAGCGTAGACATCAGCTAAGAACGGATTTTACGAAACTCGATCCTTAAGGGGGTAAAACGGGGGTTGGAAGTTTGAATGAAAGTCCTATGTTTTTGAAGTAAGAGACTTGAAATTTAAAATGTATGCTCTGTAGATGGTGAGAAGGTGTCTAAATAATGTATATTTAGAAATCAACTCCCTTTTGAGGTTAAAACGAGGGATGGTAGGTTGACTCACTCATCACGAAATCTCCGAAAATATAACAACTATAAACTTGAAATTTGGCAGGTAGGTTCCTTATAGGGCGTTAACATCCGCTGAGAACGGATTTTACGAAACTCGACCCCTAAAGGGATAAAACAGGGGTTGGAAGTTTGTATGAAAGTCCTATGTTTTTGAAGTAAGATTCTTACAATTTAAAATGTATGCTCTATAGATGGTGAGAAGATGTCCAAATAATGTATCTTTAGAAACCAACTCCCTTTTGGGGTTAAAACGGGGGATGGTAGGTTGACTCACTCATCACGAAATCTCCGAAACTATAACACCTACATACTAGAAATTTGGCAAGTAGGTTTTGTATAGGACGTAAACATCCGCTAAGAACGAATTTTACGAAACTCGACACCTAATACGATAAAACGGGGGTCGGAAGTTTGTATGAAACATATACAGCAGCTATAAGTTCGCCTGCTAGGTTATTTATACTGCAGCCTGAAAATAAAACTAAAAAAGTGGTGTATAGAGAGGTTTTATAAAAATAACTAATAAATTATACTAAATTGTGCCTTATAAAAAATTACTCAGCGTGATAAGCATTTCAAGTGACTGAAATAAAAAAATAATTTGCTTAAACATCTTGATAGTAATGCATATCTTCATAACCACGCGAACCTAGTCGCGGGCAACAGTTTGTGTATTATAACAATAAGTCCCCAAAAGTGTATGTGATCGATTCCCTCAAAATTTACTGAACGGCTTTTCATGCGGTTTTACCAATGGAGAGAGGGCTTCAAGAGAAAGGTTTACGGAACGACTAAGCCGATTTTGATGAGATTTTGAGTTTCACTGGAAGTTTGCCGGGAAAACTTTGTGACTCACTGATTTAAACGCAGGAGAAGCCGCGGGCACAGCTAGTAATTATATATAAATATATTGTTATATTGCGGAAAACCGGGATGTCTTGCGCGAACTCAGTGAGGCCTTTGTCCAGCTGTGGACTGACTGACTGACTTGATATAACGCTTAAACAGATAGTCGATTCCGTGTTCATCATCATTATCATCTTCACTTTAGCTTGATACAGTCTACTGCTGGACATAGGCCTCCGCAAGTTCAAGCTCCTAATATGTGTTTGCCATAGTCACCACAGTGGGCAGGCGGATTGGTGACCGCAGGGCTGACTTTGTCTCACCGAAGACGCTGCTGTCCGTCTTCAGCCTGTGTATTTCAAATCCAGCAGTTGGATGGTTATCCCGCCACCGGTCGGCTTTTTAAGTTCCAAGGTGGTAGTGGAACTGTGTTATCTCTTAGTCGCCTCTTACGACACCCGCGGGAAGGTAGGGGGCGGCTATATATTTTATTGCCGTAACAACATAGAGATTTTGTCCAAATGAAAGTCCAGTATTAAAATAAAGAATAAATAAAACAACTACCGCAGGAAGAGACTTCTTCTAGAGTTATCTCTACCGGCTTTCTACATATAAATTATATAATGTGTATAACGCCTGACTGAGCGCAGTAGTCAATGGTCGTCATCCGGGCTACATCTGACGCCCGTTAGCAATAGTTTTCATTCATTAGTTTTGTTTCATTGCATATTGGAAAATTACTAAAATCGGAAACACGCCAACACGCCAACACGCCAACACGCACACACGCCAACACGCTAACACTCCAACACTCCAACACGCCAACACGCCAACACGCCAATACGCCAACACGCCAACACGCCAACACGCCAACACGTCAAAACGCCAACACGCCAACACGCCAATACGCCAACACGCCAATACGCCAACACGCCAACACGTCAAAACGCCAACACGCCAACACTCCAACATGCCAATACGCCAATGCGCCAACACGCCAACACGCCAATGCGCCAACACGCCAATACGCCAACACGCCAACACGCCAATACGCCAACACGCCAATACGCCAACAAGCCAACACGCCAATGCGCCAATACGCCAACACGCCAACAGTCCAACACGCCAACATGCCAACACGCCAACACGCCCACATGCCAACACGCCAACACGCCCACATGCCAACACGCCAACACGCCAACACGCCAATACGCCAACACGCCAACACGCCAACACGCCAACACGCCAATACGCCAACATGCCAACACGTCAAAACGCCAACACGCCAACACGCCAATGCACCACTAACAAAAACACTAATTTAAAGGGACCTATTAAGGGGGTTAATAAAATATATGGCAAAACAACGTTTGCGGGGTCACCAAACACGCACCAACTTTCGTTTAATTTTTTTTATAGAAACCGATTTACCCAGTCAAAAGTTCTGATGTAACATACATAAAAAATACAATCCAATTGAGAATCTCCTCGTTTTTTGGAAGTCGATTAAAAATATTTATTAACTATTTTATTGAATATTGTACTATAGACTATACACACTATACATAGACAGTCTGATTGGGGTGTGTTACAGAAGACCACAGCTAAATAATACTGTTTTCAAGCAGTATTGTGTTCCTGTTGGTAAGTAAGGTGACCCGACCTCCTGGGGACCGATTGGGGATAGGGCCGGCAACGCGCTTGCGATGCTTTTGGTGCTGCAGGCTATCAGCAGCTACGGTAATCGCTTATTACCATCAGGAGAGTCGTACGCTTGTTTGCCGACCTGGTTATATAAAAAAAGACTTACATTTAGTTACGATGAATCAAAAAATGTAAGCTATCCATTTAAATTATAACAATTCGTAATATCAAAATTTTAGTAATAGCATAGGATGAAACAACCAAACTATTCTGAAATTAAATTCCGAATAAAAGTCAAATGACTGGTTATTTTTCGGCTTAATTGTTGAAACTTATTGATATTATTATAAATTTGACACAATGGCATCAAAATTAGATCTGAACATTGAATTGTAATCCAATAACCCGTATTGTCTTAAAACTCATTCTAAAACTATAATGACCTGATGTCTAATTCACTGCGCTATTCTTCTGCGGGCGGGCGAATTTCACAGTTAGGGCCGATAAAAGTTTAAATCTGCTTTTAATGACTTTAACCTGAATATACAGCTACGATTATTTTACAAACTTAAGTATTCTATCAACTGAATAACAACTAAAATCTAAAAAATCTCTTTATACAAAGCGAATCCAATATATTTAATTTACGTAAGTGTTCGAGGACTATGTGTATTGTCTTTCTCTTAACACTGACTTTAATACGCTGCCTTGGAACTAAATTTGTATCATACTAAACGGTACTATCACTTTAAACTGTCATATTTTCACACTTCGATGGCGACAGTTATAAACAATCGCCCACCGGTATTCGAATATTAAAATAGTGTCGGAAACATTCGAGTCGTAATCGAGAATACCAAAATTTAAATTGTCCAGTGCATTTGCATAGGAACAGCTGTCACTGCATTTCCATTTCGATTCCACTATCAGCCGTTGCTTCGTAGCCAATAAAATTCAACATGAAATCGAATAATTTCGCCTTTGGCTAGAATGTGTTGCGGGACTTCGGTCGGACGTATGTTTGTGTTTAGTACTTTCGACCCGATTATTTATTAAAAAAGCTTGTTTAAAAAATGTTATGGATATAACTTTACAATATATATAATATATGCTGGCTACGTTTAAACTATTGGTTGGTTTAGTTGATGAAAAACGACGATTTTTTTTTAACTTGATTGATTTGACGACTTAGTAGAAAAAAGTAGTGATTCTGGTTATTCAGGGTATTTTTGATTCTGAAAATATTTTTACATAAGTATATGAAACTATAATATAAAATCCTTCAGTGTGTCTGTCTGAATAAGCAACCCCTCTAGTACAGTGGAGCGAATAAGTGCCAAAAACACCGAAGGTTTGCGGGTTCGATTTCCGGTCTCGACGGATATGTGAATTAGTGGAGTAGTGTGGTGGACTAAGCTCCAATCCTTCTCCTACATGGAGAAAGAGGAATATCCCCAGCAATGGAATGTTACAGAGCGTATTTTCTCTTTGTATTGTGTTGATAAAAGTAATTTATAGAAATATATATATATATATATATATATATATATATATATAATATATAATACATACTTCTTTTATATATATATATATATATATATATATATATATATATATATATATATATATATATATATGTAATATATGAAATCGGTTTTTTTGCGAGCAAACATGATTATTGATAAAACTTGTTGATTTTATATATAATACGTACCTACATGAAAACACGCCTGTGTGAACTGTATCAATCTCCGGTGAACATAACTTACGTAAGTGGCTTAGCAAGTTTTAGCGTACAGCCGCCGAATAAGTTACTTGTAGTTACAGATTGTTTCTTACTCCCCCCGAGTACGTGTCCACTTTACAGCGGCTTTTAGAAATAAATTTATTGACAAGGTCGAAATGAAAAAATATTGAGTAAAGACTACAAGTAGTT
Organism: Melitaea cinxia; assembly: GCF_905220565.1. Lineage (NCBI taxonomy): Eukaryota > Metazoa > Arthropoda > Insecta > Lepidoptera > Nymphalidae > Melitaea > Melitaea cinxia. The sequence goes on from NC_059415.1 coordinate 8,453,967, forward strand.
AACAGAACAAAAGAAAAACAATGATAACAAATAGATAAGCGCTTGAGTAGTAGGGAATATATCCGTCAACCCGCACTGGAACAGCATGGTGGATTAACGTCTGATTCTTCTCCTACATGGGGAAAGAGGCCTATACCCAGCAGTGGGATATTACAGGCTGAATCGTAAGCACTTGAGTTGACAGCAGACAAGCTACAAACTTTGTTTCATATTATGGTCACAGATAAGCTATTTTAGTTTTTAAGCAATAAAACTGAGGTAGGGCACTGCAGGAACTTCCTGCTCAAAATATGGAGTAGCTCGACTGGGGAATGTTGGTGAGTAAGGTGACCAGAGCTCCTGGGGATTGGGGATTGGATCGGCAACGCACTTGCGATGCTTCTGGTGTTGCACGCCTCTATAAGCTACGGTAATCTCTTACCATCAGGTGAGCCGTACTGTTACATCCCTGTACTGTAGGGATTAATAACGAGTAAGTGCTTCATCAGCACCTTTAACTCCATAGATTTATCCCATAGTAAAGTTCAAGCTCAGTTCGGATCTGATCGCGGAACCATTAACACTTGCCGAATTTCTCACGTCTAAGTTGTCCTACATTAATTATATTGTAAATTAATTAGTGTTAATAAATAAATTCTTTTTTAAAAAGATTTTAATTTTTCCAATGATAACATTTGGTGGCAGCGGTGGGATCCCGAAAACATTCCATAGTGCCTAATAAATAAGGATCCCAATAAAATAAAAACGTGCAAGTGAGTGAGTGAGTGTCTAAATCCAGAAGTTCCCGATCCGAACTCAACCCAAGGTCATAGCATTGGCCATTCTAAACCGGAAAAATCCCGGTATCCTGAATCACGAAGAGAGTCCATTGTGCAGCAAGCGGTATCTAGCTGTTGAGGCATACACGCCTGACGCAGCTCTGTATCCAGCACCGACCTAATCAACGTGACATCCCGACGGCATCCGGACACCGAGTCCAGCTGTTAAACCCAGGTTCCAGTCAAATCAAAGATGAAGTGTGTGAAACTATTCCTGTGAGTCGAACTATTTCATTATATTTATCCAGTAATTATCGTGAACAATTTCCAGTGAAAAACCTTTTATATGTGTAGTCATAATTTACATGTTTATAGAAATATTAAGGCATCTTATAATTTAATTTGTTAATATTTATTAAATTGAAACCAAATTGTAATTCAATATAATTCAACGCAGTCATTCTTATCAATAATTTCTTATAACTATTATCGCATCCGTAGCGTATCGATTTCATTTGTATTATAATATCTTAGAATACTATACTACTCCTGTTTACAGGTTTCGTCTACTCTTAATTTTATTTTTCATATAGATATTTTTTTTTTTTTTACATTCTTTTTTTTTTGTTTTGTTGTTTTGTTTTGTTCAAAATGTCGAAATCAGATTCCAAAAAGGAATTGAGAGAGACTCGAGTAGAAGAAGAAGAAATCCCATTAAATACTATATTAAAATTTATAAAACCTTTTACCGGTGACCGAGATAAACTTACTGCCTTTTTAAGGAATTGCGACAGCGCAATCTCCTTGGCATCTCCACGACAAGAAGATTTAATTCTAAAATACATCCTCAGTCAATTAGAGGGTAAAGCTGAAACAGCTTGTTCCATAAAAGACTTCGATTCCTGGGCATCTTTAAAAGAATTTCTTAAAACCCAATTCGGTGAGCGTAAACATTACGCCCACCTTCTCACAGAATTACAAGACTGTAGACAAGGCAATCTAGAAACTGTTAGCCAGTTCTCCCTTAGGGTAGAAACTTGTTTGCAGAAATTATTAACTGAGGTCACGGTTTCTAATTCTAAGAAAATGGAGCTAGCGGGTAGGTTAGCAGCCATGGAAGACCTTGCCCTTCATACTTTCACACTAGGTTTACATCCCCGCATTTCCAACCTAGTAAGGTGTAGAGACCCTAAGAATTTAAATGATGCTATAAACTGTGCTATATCGGAGGAGAAAATTCAACAGTTCTCTTCCCGCAATAATTTCAAACAAAAATCCAATGAAACAATCCCCAAAAGAAATGACTTTAATGACAGACCCCGATCAAATCATAATATTAATAATGCCAAAAATCAATATGCCCCTTCCCCTTCTAAAGAAGCGCCGTTTTGCAGGTATTGTAGGAAAATCGGTCATACCTTAGATAATTGTAGGCTCCGCGAATATAATAATAAAAAACATTCGAATGGACCTACTAGAACATTTACACCTTACCAATCAACTTCAAAAGCGAATGATTATAAACCAGGTCCCCGCATAAATTACGCAGAAAATGACGAAATTCAAGGTGAGTATGAAACGGATAAAAATTTAAACTAATTACTGCCCCGTATAAGTATCGCACGGGTCAGTCTCTTCCTATTAAAGTCGATACTCATGCCAAATCAAAGACCAATGGACAGGGTAACCAGCCCCAAACTCACGGTCATTCATTCAAAAAGACCAATGGACAGGGTAACCAGCCCCAAACTCACGGTCGTTCCTTCCAAAAGACCAATGGACAGGGTAACCAGCCCCAAACTCACGGTCATTCATTCAAAAAGACCAATGGACAGGGTAACCAGCCCCAAACTCACGGTCATTCCTTTAAAAAGACCAATGGACAGGGTAACCAGCCCCAAACTCACGGTCATTCCTTCAAAAAGACCAATGGACAGGGTAACCAGCCCCAAACTCACGGTCATTCCTTCAAAAAGACCCATGGACAGGGTACTCAGCCCCAAACTCGTGGTCTTTCTTCTACACAGGCCCATGGACAGGGTAGTCAGCCCCAAACTCGTGGTCTTTCTTCTACACAGGCCCATGGACAGGGTAGTCAGCCCCAAACTCGTGGTCTTTCTTCTACACAGGCCCATGGACAGGGTAGTCAGCCCCAAACTCGTGGTCTTTCTTCTACACAGGCCCATGGACAGGGTAGTCAGCCCCAAACTCGTGGCCTTCCATGTGAAAAAAATTCTCAAATTGAACAAATTTACGAAATTAATACCAAAAGAAAGTATTTACCTTACGTCGTAGTCCAAACATCTGCTAATAAAAATCCACTTACCTTTCTCGTAGACTCTGGAGCATCCCTTTGCATCTTAAAAAATGATTGCATAACCAATCCAACACAGCTATGTGATACCGATGTCAAAGTAAAAGGTATAGACTCAAAAGATGATAGTCCTATAAAAAGTTTAGGTTACCTTAATTTAGAACTACAATTCTCTCAAGATCTTCAAATAATACATAAATTCCATGTCTTTGATAGCATTAACTTACCTTATGACGGTATAATAGGCAATGACTTCTTCATACAAAATGCCTGTAGTATTAATTATGACTCAAAATCCCTTGAAATAAAAGATAATAATATTAAATTATCATTTAATGAACCTTCCTATACTATTATGCCTCGAACAGAAACAGTAATTGAATGCTCTGTTAAAAATCCTGAAATGAAAGAAGGGATAATACTTGACCAACACATTTCGGACTCATTGCTTGTATCTAATTGTATAGTAAAATTAAAAAACAATAATAGAATTAACCTAACAGTACTTAATGTATCAGATGAACCTATACATATAAATTCGAATTTATTATTCACATTATCCCCAATTGATTATACCGAATTAGGACATAGAAGACAAGGTCAAATAGCAACTAATAGTATTAAAAGAAGCTTACAATTATTCCAACTCCTTCAAACATCACACTTAAATACTGAAGAAATCGATAACCTAAAAGAAATTTGTAATCAATATGCCGATATATTCCATTTACCAGACGATGAACTGACCTCAACAGATGTCGTCCAACACGAAATTCAAACGACAACTTCGCAACCGATTAGTGTCAAATCATATAGATTCCCGGAAGTACATAAAGAAGAAGTAAAGTCTCAAATAACAAAAATGTTAAACCAAAACATTATCCGACCTTCAAAATCTCCATGGTCATCACCTATTTGGATTGTACCAAAGAAATTAGATTCATCTGGACAAAGAAAATGGAGGATTGTAATAGATTATAGAAAACTAAATGACATAACGATTGGAGAAAGTTATCCTATCCCTCAAATTAGTGAAATATTAGATCAATTAGGCCAAAGTAAATATTTTTCGACGCTAGACTTAGCGTCCGGGTTTCACCAAATAAATATGAACCCTAAAGATGCACCCAAAACAGCATTTAGTGTACCACAAGGTCATTTCGAATTTAATCGAATGCCCTTTGGTCTTAAAAATGCTCCTGCAACATTCCAGAGAACAATGAACACTGTCCTATCTGGGTTACAGGGTATACATTGTTTTGTGTACCTGGATGATATCGTTGTTTACTCTCACGACCTGTCTTCTCATATCGAGAAACTATATCTCATTTTCGAAAGATTAAGAAACTTTAACCTCAAACTACAGCCCGAAAAATGCGAGTTCCTTCGCAAAGAAGTCGCATACTTAGGTCACATAATTAGTGACAAAGGAGTTAAACCTAACCCCGATAAAATTAAAGCTGTCATGCAGTTCCCTGTACCGCAATGTCCTAAAGATATAAAGTCTTTCCTTGGCTTAGCTTCTTACTATCGTCGTTTTATTCCAGAGTTTTCAAAATATGCTAAATCATTAACAAATCTCCTCAAGAAAGATGTTCCTTTTAATTGGACAAATAGTCAACAATTAGCTTTTGAACAACTTAAAGAAAAACTAGTCACAGCTCCGATTCTTATATATCCAGATTTTACAAAACCGTTCCTTTTAACTTGTGATGCATCTAATTATGCCATCTCAGCCGTTCTCTCACAAGGCGATATAGGTAAAGATAGACCCATCGCTTACGCATCCCGAACATTAAATAAGGCAGAATGTAATTACAGTGTTACCGAAAAAGAATGTTTAGCAATCGTCTACGGCACAAAGACCTTCCGTCCCTATCTGTTTGGTCGTCGGTTTACGGTAATCACAGACCATAAGCCTCTGAATTGGCTTTTCAACTGTAAAGACCCCGGATCGAGGTTAGTACGTTGGCGTCTAAAATTAGAAGAATACGACTATGAAATTCAATATAAAAAGGGTAAAATGAATTCAAATGCAGATGCACTCTCGAGATATCCAGTTAACCCTGTACAAGAACAAAATGATCAAAATCCTACAGCTGATTCTAATAGACTTGAAAACTTACCTGAAACTATTGATTTACCTGACAACCTTGACTTACCTGACAACCTTGATTTACCTGACAACCTTGACTTACCAGATGACTTTGTACTCCCTGAAGATTTAGAACTGCCGGAGGATTTTAATATTCCCACTCCGCCATCTGTCGATAGTAACGTCAGCAACGATGACACATATTCTAAATGCATAAAAACTTTAAATAATAGATTAATAAAATTTGATACTAAAATTGAAGAACATAACGAAAGTCTATTAAAAACAAAAATTAAACACGTAGTCATACCTACTTCTATTGACCTCGACGAATCAAATCATTACGTTGCAGATATTATTTGTAACTTATCGGAATCCACAGAATTTTTGTCTAAAGAGAGAACCTTACACTCATTTGTAACGTTTCAAAAAGATAATACAAATTATTATTTATTATTCGTTAAAGTATACCATTATGAAAAGAATACTTATGAAGATATCTTTAAAAGCTTAATTAATCTAAAATCTGAATTTATTGCAAACAACGTTACAGAATTTAGTATAACAGATTTTCGCAATCCTTTTGATGTACATACATTTACAAAAATATATAACATAATTACGTACCTATTCCACAATACAAACATAATTATCCACATTTACAAAAATTCCATTATATATCCAGCGATGACTGAGATAAATAAAATCTTAAAAGAGAACCATGATATCCCTATCTCGGGTCATCTGGGTTCTAATAGAATGTTAAATAGAATCCAGGAACGATATTACTGGCGAAACATGCGCAGTGATGTCGAAAATTATGTCCGCAAATGTGAATTATGCCAAACTAATAAAGCCCTGCGTAAAATTAACCGGGCTCCTATGCAGATTACAAGTACATCAACACAACCCTTTGAACGTGTCGCGCTAGATCTCGTTGGCCCTCTCCCGGAGGCCGGACCTTCTAAATATAAATTTATACTTACACTACAGGATGACCTTACAAAATATTCAGCTGCATATCCCTTACCAAACGCCACGGCTGAGGAATCTGCCGAGTGCCTTATCCACTTCATCTGTCAATTCGGCATACCGAAATCTATCTTAACAGACCAGGGTACAAACTTCACGGCTGAATTATTTAAACAAACGTGCACTTTTCTCAAAATTAAACAACTTTGGTCTAGTCCTTATCACCCACAAACTCAGGGTGCACTTGAACGTAGCCACTCCACCCTAAAGGAGTATCTTAAGTCCTTTATAAATGAACACCAAGATAATTGGCCAAGGTATGTTTTCACTGCAATGCTCACGTATAACACTACAGTTCACTCAACAACAAATTTTACCCCATATGAATTAGTTTTTGGCCATAAGCCCTTTATCCCGTCTTCTATTTACGATACTTCCTTAGAACCGACATATAACAGCTATGTACGTGTTCTACAACAACGTTTACAGCTTTCTAGAGAAAAGGCTCTAGGGAATATATTAAAATCAAAATCGATTTCCAAATCATATTATGATAAACGAACTAAGCCCATTAAGTATAAAATAGGTGATATGGTGTATGTGAAAAATCACTTACGGCTCCGTAAGGCCTTATCGCCCATATGGAAAGGTCCCTTTAAAGTTGTCCGAATAAACGGAAACAACACATTAACATTACTAATGAACCGTCGTCATGTAAAATATCATTACGATGAGCTCAAACTAGCGGAAACTAATTCCGAATAAACATATTCTATCATAAGATTTTATATTTTACATTTTATATTTTACACTTTATATTTTACATTTTATTTTTATTGAATTATATTGATTCATTTCAAACTAATTGTTACTTAAGCGTAGATATAGTTATTTAGACGTAGATAATAATTTAGATAATAAATCTAGATTCTATCACATTCCAGAATTACCACGGTGATTAACTTCGTTGTCGCATCAAATATTATAGAACAGATAAACGAAAGTCCCGGAATCTATTTCGACCCAGCGGGTTCTATTAAAATCACGGATGATTACCTTCATGTATTAATTCCCATTGACATTAGTTACATAAAACCTCATATCGATAATATAAGAACCATCTTAGGAACCGCTAGATTCTTCTGTCAACAGAGTGAATATAACAATAATTCTAAATGTCATAATTATTTGTTACCTTTGGTGCCGCGTCTTGACAGTATTCTAAGAGATTATAGTGCTATATCACATTTGATTTCGGATAGAGATAAAAGATCTGCGTGGTTTGCTGGTATTGGGTCCGCATTTAAACAGATAATAGGAACAATGGATGAGAATGACGCAATCAGATACAATAATGCCATTCAAACTTTAGATGATAATAATAAAAAACTTGCTTCTCTTGTTAAAGATAAAATTTTGATGACAAATGCAGCCATAAATAATCATAACGAAACCTTAAAAGCTATTAAAATCAATGAAGCCCGTTTGAATAGCGCTATTGAATCCTTAAATATTGGTGTTAACGGCCTATCCAATACAACATCAATACTATATGTAGAATCGAAGATGAACGAAATTTATAATGAGTTATCTTCTAGTTTATTTACACTATCATTTAGAATCGAGAATGTCATTGACTCTATTATGTTTACAAAAAGCCACTCGATTCACCCATCTGTTATTACACCAACACAACTCTACGAAGAATTATCTCATAATGTTAAAAATTTAGATAATAATTTAGAATTACCTTTAAGTTTAAGTCTAAATAGTATACATTCTTTAATTAACTTAGCGCAACTGTCATGCTACTACGTAAATAAGGAAATTGTATTTGTAATTAAGATACCATTAGTTACTAGAATAGAATACAGTTTGTATAAAACTATACCTGTACCGATTCCACATGACAAAAACCATCCTTATTCCTATGCGATGGTGATTCCAAATTGTAATTACATAGCTATAAGTAGAGATAAGACAACATATATATATCTTAATGATTTAAGAGATTGTGTTAATATTATTAATGATATTCATATCTGTAACAAATTGAATGCGTATTCAGTTCAAAATATTCCTACTTGTGAAACAGAAATTTTATGTAATGTGTTAGATAAATTACCTCAGCAATGTAAAACTAAAATAATTCATGGAAAAATCGATATCTGGCAAGAACTAACTGGTAATAGATGGTTATTCGTTGAGACCGATCCTATTAAACTCACTGTTGAATGTCAAGGGCAAATATCAGATTTTAAATTATTAGGTACTGGCATAATGAATTTACCGCCAATCTGTAAAGCCTTCTGCAGAAATAAAGAATTTTCAAGTAGAAATAACTTTAATATAACTGTAAAACCTGTAACGTCAGATTTTAACTTAATTAACGACCCTTGCTGTGATGAAATGAAATTTAAATCTCAAGAACCAAAATTAAAACCAATAAAATTAATTGAGGCAAATTTGGAAAAACTTACAAATGTCGCAAATGACCAATTTATGACAGATATCGATAAAATATTAAATGAGCCTAATCCACTTGTTAAATACGATTCACATTATCCTATACTTACATACTGTATAATTGTTTTAATTTTAATTTTTATATGTTTTAAAATTTACAAGAAATTTGGCAATTGTTTTAACTTTAAATCAAAAGATATTACAAATCTCGATACAACAATCGGACCTAGTCAGGAAACAGAGGAAATACCAGTTCCAAGACTCAGGATAATTGCCTGAAACTTAGCATTAAAAATGTAAGTTTCCTCTTATCGGGGGGGCTGTTACATCCCTGTACTGTAGGGATTAATAACGAGTAAGTGCTTCATCAGCACCTTTAACTCCATAGATTTATCCCATAGTAAAGTTCAAGCTCAGTTCGGATCTGATCGCGGAACCATTAACACTTGCCGAATTTCTCACGTCTAAGTTGTCCTACATTAATTATATTGTAAATTAATTAGTGTTAATAAATAAATTCTTTTTTAAAAAGATTTTAATTTTTCCAATGATAACAGTACGCTTTTTTTGCCGACCTAGTGATATTAAAAAAAAAATAAGTGATCTCAAAATAATTCTTCTATATTTGGCGATGTGTTAGCCCAACGGTCACAACACTGGCTTATGACTGGTCCGCTGGTGATCGCGCGTTCGATGCCCCACAAGCAGCAGCACACAGCACAATGTGATTGTGCATATGGTAAACATTTCTATTAGCAATTCAGATATTTGCCGTGTTCTGGGTGTTTTTTCTTGTTTATTGTGTGTCTGGACCTCCGACACAAGATTAAATCCTAATTAGGGCCGTTGAGTGTGAGGCGTTCATTTATTTTATTTAGTTATACTGTATATTTACCAGTTAATCGAGACCGAAGATCGATAAGGACGTTATACGGATGTGATCATCGATCAACTATCTATATTACATTCTAAAATTTATCTTAAGTGATATATAGGGCGAAACATACAACAGCTTGATACGACACTACGTTGTGTTATGAAAACAATCTTTAATATAGCCGTATATTCTGGAAGTTATAAGAGTCGTATTTATACGTACACAATTGTAGGCGTTCTGATAATATTTACATTAGTTATTTCTTTAATTTCAGCAAAATTTTATAATGAAAGTTTTTAAAAGGCTGATAATGACGCGTATTTATACGCGTCATAAAATATTACTCATTATAATTATCTTGATCAAATTTAAAAGCGACTTCAAAACAAGCATCAACGTTCGATTAAAATAAGAATCATCAAAATTGGTATAACCACTGAAAAGTTATGCTGTATAATGCAAACGTAGATCGACGAAAAAGTAGTCAAGCAAATGCGCATTATTAGATATAACTTAAAAAGTACTTGTTAGATCTCAATTAAATTTAAATGGGACTACAAGACATGCACAATTTTTCGATTAAAAAAAGAATCATCGAAATCGGTTCACCCAGTAAAAAGTTCTGAGGTAATATTTACATTTAAAAAAAATACAGACGAATTGAGAACCCTCTCCTTTTTGGAAGTTTGTTAAAAAGCCCTTGAGCAAGAAATCACTAAGTAATTAAAGTGTGATAAAAGGTTTTTGTTGTAATCATAAGATCGCTGCTATCACTGTGCGTAAAATAGACATACCGTAAAAGCTTAAATAACTTCAAAACAAACAACCAATTAAACTGACAAACAAATACATAATTATGTCTATTATCCTTTCGGCAATTTTCTTTAATCTAAAACGTCATTTTAAAGAAAGTAAGTCAAAAACATATTGCAGAAAAATATTTAAATCTCTAAAAAAATTATATTATTTGTACGAAATTAATTTATTTTTCTGTCGTATTAAAATTGCAACAGAAATTTAAATATAGAACATTTAATGGTTTACTATGTAATTTATTTTTACTATCCTTGATAATTTTTAAACCTGAAAATGCTATGTAATACATTTTTTTCTTTATCAATATTATAATAAAATGTCAAATTAATACATTATGTTAAAAAATATAAACAAAATTGTAAAATGAAATTAATTGATAACATCACTCGACTGCGTTATAAAGTACCATTAAACATTTCAAGGCTAATTACTTAGTCATTTTTTTAACTAAACGAATCAAAATAGCGAACCAAACTAATGTAATGGAAGATACAGTCATCCAGTCACTTTATGTCTAATAGCGAATCATTGATATGTCAATTTTATTATTATAAATTTAACCTCACTAGAGTATCATACATACATATGTATGCTTAAATCTTTAAAACTACGTAACGGATTTTATTGCGTTTTTTTTAAATAGATAGAGTGATTGAAGAGGAAGGTTTATATGTATAACACATGCATAAGATAATAGAGGAACACTGATCGTTTTTGCAACCGTGCGAAGCCGGGGCGGCTCGCTAGTCATACAATAATTAATAGGGCGATAAGATATACTATTGTGACTTGATTGAAATAGCAGCCATTATATACATAATTGTGGTTACCCGCAAAATAAAAAATAAAATAAAAACGGATTCAATACATCGACAAGTAAAACAACGTTATCAAAGATTATTGAAAAAGTACACCTCACATCTCGATCGAGTTTAGATAGGACTACGAGACAAGCATCGACTTTCCATTAAAATAAGAACCATCAAAAGCAGTACATCCAGTTAAAAGTTATGAGTATAACGTATATCGACGAAAAAATAGTCAAGTAAATACTCATTGTTAGATATAACTCGAAAAGTACTAGTCAAATCTAAAAAATACAGTTGAATCGATAACCTACTCCTTTTTTTGTGTTGATGACCAAAATATTATTGACTAGCTCGTTGGCGCAGTTTGTAGTGACCCTGCTTTCTGCTCCGAGGGTTGTGGGTTCGATTCCCACCCCGAGTCTGGGTGTAATATAAATATTTATTTATATATTTATATATGTATTATTATTTATAAGTATGTTTATCGAAAAAAAAATATGTAGCTATATACCAGTCGGCTGTTACCTATAACACAAGCGTTAAGTTGTTTACTTTAGGAACAGACGACCGTGTGTGTATTGTGTAGATATTTATTTATTATTTATTATTTATATTGCTATTTTAAAAATTATTGGGATCGTAGAATACGGGGTCAGGTGTAAGTGACGTTTTACGTTATTGTTAAAAAGTTAGTTCTAATATAAAAAAGGTGTTTAATTTGGGGTTGAGAAGCCAAAAATACAAGGGCGTAATATGGTAGCATTAAATTGTCTAACTTTGTTCCACAGTTCAGAAGTTTCAAATTACTGTGTTGCGTGATTAAGTTTAATGTTCCAAACTTTTTATAATTAGGCATGAACTTGTCTGGCTTTCCTTACGTAAACAAATAAATTGAGAGACTTTTCACTACGCTTTTTTAATTAGAGTATCGGAAAACGATATTGTTTACTTTTTGCGATTTATGTAGCTACAGGTAATTGTTAAGGAAATAAAATTAGAATAATTTTTTAAACCCGTTTGTGGTAGTAAAATTGGTTGTATTCTTCTGAAAGTTGTTATCACTTGACACACTCACTTTAGCCTATTACAGTCCACTGCTGTTCATAGGCCTCTACAAGCTCGAGCCAAAAATGGCGCAAATTAAAAACTAAAATGTCTGTTGCCCATAGTCACTACGCTGAGCAGGCGGGTTGGTGACCGCAGGGCTGGCTTTGTCTCCTCCTGTCTGGCTCCCTTTTTAGAAAAAAACCTCATAATTACTCCACATAAATTATATATCATTTTATAGATAATTGCTTTCTCTATCGGCATCTACAACTAAAAACATATTATTGCTTTTTTTTGTTTTAATTTTATTTATTTTATAAGCCATACATCAAGTGATTAAGTCGACTTTAAAATAATAACAATGATGCTTGTACTCTTGGCGTTACGTTAACAGTTGGGATTGCAACTTAATGAGTATTTTTATAATAGTCATATCTAAGATTCAATGAATGTATCATGAAACCTACAAATCTATCACTATATTCGGCAGTTAACCCTGAACTTAAGATTCGATGGAGAAAGAAGAGAAACTCACAAGTAGAGCATCGAGTTTCATTTAAGAAATTCAACCTAGCTTGTTCGTTGATTTTACACTCGAGAACTAAGTGTAGGAGATCCTCTTCTCTCTCACATCGTGTACAGTTTGGATCGTCTCGTTTTTTCATAATGAAGTTAAACTTGTTAAGTGGGATGTGGTAAGTACGGGCCCGGAAGCAAACAGTTAAATATTTTCTGTTGAGGTTTCTTGAGGCAAACCAAGGTTCGCGTGGTGGTTCGTCTACAATGGTCCTGTACCAGAGGCCTTTGTTTTGAGAGCACTCATTGAAATATGATTTAAATTTAATATAATTGTCGTTTCTTATTTTTGAAAGATGGTCAGTATAGTGCGGTACGATGTCGAGAGGTATGCCGTTCTGTAGAGCTTTGGATGCAAGTGAGTCTGCAACTTCGTTACCCTTGATGCCCACATGTAAATTTGAATGTAATCTGAGAACTTTATATCTATCATATCTTCGGTATGTTGCTTAATGTCGCGAATGGGTAGTTGAGCTTTAGATTCATTAATAGTGTTCACTCTATGCACGATAATATTATCCCAGGGCAATGTTTTAATATCAAAAGAAAGCGAAAACTGGGGCAAAATCTCGAATTTTGACACGGGTAAATTGGAATAGTTTCTGAAACTCTTAAGCAGAAGTGGAATTTGGTTTTTGCGCCAATATCTTGTACCCGAATTCAAAGTCTTGTCTAATGCTTCTAATTGTTTTTTCAAAGGGTCGGATATTTTGGAAGAAAGTTTCAGAAAGTATTTGTCACTTAAATATATTCTTCTAAGACTTAAGGATGGAATACATAGTTCGCTTTCCATTGTAAAAATTGGGGTGTCCCGAATAAAGCTACCACAAAGCCGAAGACATTGGTTCTGTATCACGTCCAACCCCCGTAGGAGCCTAGAGTTGGCGTTACCGTAAATAAAACACCCATAATCGAGTCGGGATCGCACCAGTGCTAAATAAAGTCTTCTTAAGTGAGTTGGATGGACACCCCACTTTGAACTACTTATAGAACTAAGGATATTGACGAATGGAATACATTTTTGAGCAGTTTCTATAACTTGTCGGGTAACTGTTCAGTTGACTGTCCACCCATACACCCAGAAACTTTGTACAATTTGTAAGCTTAATTTCAGTGTTATTTATTCGTATACTAATAGAAGGCACTTTATATTTTCTAGTTAAGATGCAAACTTTAGTCTTAGAGAAGAGATATTTCTCATCCAATTTCCTGTAACATTGTTATAAAGACGCTAAGACTTGATTGAAGGACACTAGCACACAAATCAATACTTTGATTAATACAGTAAAAAGCGAAGTCATCGGCATATTGGGACACCTTAACTGTCTTAACAAGTTTGTTGCATAATTTAATTGTGACTATATTAAACAAAATGGGTGACATTGGGTCACCTTGAGCTAAACCTTGCCTGCTTGTTCTTGTTATTTCTGTACCATCCCGTAGCCTATATACCAGAACTCTTTCTTTCAAAAATTCCCTAATGTATCTACATATGAGCTGATCGACATCAAATTTAACCAAAGAGGTAATAATAAGAGGTTCGATTGCCAAATTGTTATAAGCGTCTCCATACGCGCACAAAACGTATTTCTTGTGCATAAAAGCAGTTTCTGTGTCTACAATAAACCTACTAAGATTGTCTAAACAAGAAAGTCCACGGCGGAAACCCGTGCTACCATTAAATAATTTGTTGCTTTCGAAATGATGCCTACGATTTTATTTTTGTGTTACCCCCACATTAGGAATTCTAAACATTTTTGAATATCATATCAAAAATTGACCGCTCCAGCGGGATTCGAACCCGCGTTTCCGACTGACCGTGTCGGCGCTCTAGCCAATTAAGCTATGGAACGATGTACTCACTAGAGCGAAATTTTTGATATGATGATTTTTACTATCGGTTTAAGCGAACCGTTGCGCCGTCTATAGTGAGTTCTTTACAGAGACCCGTAACTATTCAAAGTTTCATATTACAATGAAAATCCTTGACAGGAGACGACACCATGCTATTATTAATACCTACGATTTTATTTTTGTGTTACCCCCACATTAGGAATTCTAAACATTTTTGAATATCATATCAAAAATCCGACACGGTCAGTCGGAGACGCGGGTTCGAATCCCACTGGAGTGGTCAATCTCGTCTCTACGAGCTCTGAAAAAGTGAAAAGCAAAGGGTTGGAACCATCAATATTGGAATCTAGGGGCTGGAAGGAAACACTGTCAAGAATGAGTTCTGTTCCAAAAGAGACTGCGGTACTTTCTGGTAAGTAATGTTTAGGGCTTCGGTAACCTTTAAGCCATCTGAGTTTCCTCCAAACCTCACGACTGGGAATGTTGCTGTCTATGCTGTCACAAAACTCTTGCCAGGAATTCCCTTTAGCAAGTTTTATCAATTTTCGAGCAATAATTACTTTTTTTCTGTAAATTAAATAGTTTTCGGCCGTGCGTAATTTCCTAAAGTTCTTAAGAGATAATCGTCTCTCAGCTACTGCCTTCGATAAGTCAGGATTCCACCA
This sequence comes from Melitaea cinxia, assembly GCF_905220565.1. NCBI lineage: Eukaryota > Metazoa > Arthropoda > Insecta > Lepidoptera > Nymphalidae > Melitaea > Melitaea cinxia. The sequence goes on from NC_059415.1 coordinate 8,469,216, forward strand.
CGGTTTTGGCTTGAATTTGTTAGGGTTAAAACCAGTTTTAATATATGGGATGTTTTTGTTAGCACTTTCATCAATAATCGCTATGAGTTTATCGTAGTTACTTTGTACATTATTTCCATAATTTAATCCCTCACACGCAGATTCTATGTGTTGTGTGTACTCTATCCAGTTGGCCTTTTTGATGTTACCTTTTAATTCGGGGCTATTTTGAGTACTGTCTAACGTTTTAATAGAAATAATGAGGTGATCACTGCCAAGAGATTCGTTAGTAACGTTCCAATCAAAGTCGAGTGTTAGATCGGCACTACAGAAATATATATCTGGTGATGTGCATATTATACTATCATTAATTTTGGGGAAACGGGTAAAGTCAAGTAAAAAGTCAAAGTAAAGTAAATAATTTCTGATATGTCCTTAACAAATTCAAATTCAAATTCAAAATATTTTATTCAGCATAAAATTATTACAATTTCTTACTGAACGTCATGAGTCTACTACCAGTTCGGAAAGAAGAAGCCTCTGACCTGAGAAGAACTGGCGGAAGAAACTCAGCGGGACTAATATCATATTTTTTTTTTTTACAGTAATGTTTTTTTTTTTTTTTTTTCCCAAAGCAAATCGAATTGAACAATAATTTTATAAGTTGAAATAGCCTGGAAGCGATCACATCATTCCCAAGGCGTACTGTCTTCTAGAAAATCATTAATCGAATAATATCCTTTACTACACAATCGTTTTTTCACAATTTTTTTAAATTTAGCAATAGAAGCTTTTTGAACGTTTTCTGGGAGCCTGTTGTATAAGCGTATACATTGTCCATAAAAGGAATTACTGACTCGGCGTAAGCGAGTTACAGGCACTGCAAGTTTATGTTTGTTCCTAGTATTAATGCTATGCATGTCGCAATTCCTGGGAAATTCGTGTATATTTTTATGAACATACATAACATTTTCGTACACATATTGAGAAGCAACAGTCAATATTTTTATTTCTTTAAACTTATCTCTTAATGATACTCTAGGGCCTAAACTATAAATTGCACGAATAGCTCTTTTCTGCAGGACAAAAATAGTATTGACAGTAGCTGCATTTCCCCATAATAAGATTCCATATGACATAATGCTATGGAAATAACTAAAATATACTACGCGAGCTGTATCTACGTCAGTAATAAGTCTAATTTTTTTAACCGCGAACGCTGCAGAGCTGAGCCTATTCGCTATCCCCTCAATATGAAGATCCCACCGCAATTTCGAATCTATAGTGATGCCTAGGAATTTAGTGGACTCCACCGGTTTTAACATCTCTCCTCCCAATTCTACACCATTATCAACAAGTTTAACATTAGGTGTCGTGAATTTTATTAATTTTGTTTTTTTTTTATTTAATAATAAATTATTTGAATCAAACCAGTAGACAACCTTTGAGAGAGCATCGTTTACATCGTCGTATATAAGTAAATTACGTTTCACCTTAAAAATAAGTGAAGTGTCATCAGCGAACAATACTATCTCATGCTTGTCCTGTACAAAAAATGGCAAATCATTTATGTAAATAAGGAAGAGAAATGGGCCAAGGATAGAGCCCTGTGGAACCCCCATATCCAGAGGAGCCCCAGGAGATCTCTTACCATTTATATCAACCCTCTGTATTCTATTATTCAAATAGGAATTCAGGAGGTCGAGTGCCTTATCTCTAATCCCATAATGATGCAGTTTCCTGATCAACGTCTCATGGTGCACACAATCAAAGGCCTTGGATAAGTCACAGAATATCCCAAGAGCATCCTGCGACCTCTCCCATGCCTCAAAAATATTTTTAATTAGCTCAACACTAGCATCTGTTGTGGAGCGACCTTTTGTAAAACCAAACTGTTTCTTATGTAGTAGATTGTGTGCATTAAAATGCGATAACATTTGCCCGAGGATGATTTTTTCAAAAATTTTACTAAATGTTGGGAGTACTGAAATTGGTCTGAAATTATTAGGATCTAGGGTACTGCCTGATTTAAAAATAGGAATTACTTTACTGTGTTTCATTAGATCAGGAAACACACCATGTTCTATACAGCCATTAAATATAGTAGCTAGATGAGGTGCGACAACATCAATTATCGAACTAACGACTTTTACAGATAAACCCCATAGATCAGCTGTTTTCTTGACGTCCAGGCTTCTGAAGGCTATTATTATATCTTTGGGGTTTACAGGTTTAAATGTAAATATTACATTACATTCTTTAACGTTTTTCTTTAGCAAAAATTCGGCAATGCCTGGAGACGAATTAAGTGATTGCGTTGTAGAAAGCGGAATGTCAGTGAAAAATTTTTCAAACTCAGATGCAACTTCTCGGTCTGAGGTAACAAATTTATCATTGACATTTAACTTAAAATCGAAGCTGCGATCTGTGACTCTTCCACTTTCACAAGCAATTATGTTCCATGTCATTTTAATTTTATTATGCGCATTTCTTATTTTGTCTTTAATATACAAGGATTTTGCCATGGAACATACTCTTCTAAACATTTTTGAGTAGGCACTTACAAAAGAAGCAAACGATACACTATGATTATAGGCTTTTTCACTGTACAATTCATAAAGCCTTTGCCTGCTCTTGTATATGCCAGTAGTTGCCCATTCACCAAATGTCAAGAGACCCCCTGAATTGACTGTTTTTGAAGTGAATATTGTAGAAAATTCAGTTTTTACTAATTTAAATAAAGAGTTATATCTCCTCCATATGTGTGTGTGAGATACTCTTTAACTTGTTTTCCGGATAGTGGGTATGTTTTAACGGAGATGTTTATAAAGTTTTCCACGTGATCCCAGTCAATTGATTCCAAATCATTATGAGGTGTTCTTTTGAGTTTCTTTCCACTCTTGGGTTTGTAAACTTCGTCTAAGCTGGACTGGGAAGATTTATCATCAAAGTCCTCATCACTGTTTTCGTTGTTAGGAATGCTGTTTTCTTTTGTTGTTTCGTATTCAATGAAATCAGTTGTAGTTGAAGATTCAGTGGGTGGATGTGGACGCTTGAAAATTGCTGTCTCCGTAGTATCCAGTGTTTTTTGGTTAAAAACATTCATGTCGTTGATATTTTTCGGGCATTTAGAGGCTACGTGTCCGTCTTTTTTTGCATATAAAACAAGTCATTGGTCTGATGAGAAATAGAACCAGTAATTCGTTTCTTCACAATTCATAGATATTTTATCTGGAAGTCGGGTGAAATCCTCGGGAGTTACATAAACTTGTCTTCGAAAGATTAGAATGTGGTTATAGCCCGTTTCGTTGAAGCCAGCACGTAGGAAAGAGATGGGTGATTGTGGTGGTGGTACATTCATTTCTAATAGTTTCTTTTCAATTTCGACGTGCGGTGCTAGCGTGCTATGGCGTGGAAGAAGAAGAAGAAGAAGAAGAAGAAGAAGAAGAAGAAGAAGGGGAAAAAGAAGAAGAAGAGGAAGAAGAAGAAGAGCGCTATCGTCATAAATAGCGCTATCGTTATAAACAGCGCTATCGTTATAAATAGCACTATCGCTATAAATAGCGCTATCGTTATAAATAGCGCTATCGTTATAAATAACGCCATCGTTATAAATAACACCATAGTTATAAATGGCGCCATCGTTATAAATAGCGCTATCGTTATAAATAGCGCCATCGTTATAAATAGCACCATCGTTATAAATAGCGCTATCGTTATAAATAGCGCTATCGTTATAAATAGCGCTATCGTTATAAATAGCGATATCGTTATAAATAACGCTATCGTTATAAATAGCGTCACCGTTATAAATAGCGCCATCGTTATAAATAGCGCTATCGTTATAAATAGCGCTATCGTTATAAATAGCGCTATCGTTATAAATAACGCCATCGTTATAAATAACATCATCGTTATAAGTGGCGCCATCGTTATAAATTGCACTATCGTTATAAATAGCGCCATCGTTATAAATAGCGCTATCGTTATAAATATCGCTATCGTTATAAATAGCGCTATCGTTATAAATAGCGCTATCGTTATAAATAGCACTATCGTTATAAATAACGCCATCGTTATAAATAACATCATCGTTATAAGTGGCGCCATCGTTATAAATTGCACTATCGTTATAAATAGCGCCATCGTTATAAATAGCGCTATCGTTATAAATAGCGCCATCGTTATAAATAGCGCTATCGTTATAAATAGCACCATCGTTATAAATAGCGCCATCATTATAAATAGCGCCATCGTTATAAATAGCGCCATCGTTATAAATAGCGCCATCGTTATAAATAGCGCTATCGTTATAAATAGCTCTATCGTTATAAATATCGCTATCGTTATAAATAGCGCTATCGTTATAAATATCGCTATCGTTATAAATAGCGCCATCGTTATAAATAGCGCTATCGTTATAAATAGCACCATCGTTATAAATAGCGCCATCATTATAAATAGCGCCATCGTTATAAATAGCGCCATCGTTATAAATAGCGCCATCGTTATAAATAGCGCTATCGTTATAAATAGCTCTATCGTTATAAATATCGCTATCGTTATAAATAGCGCTATCGTTATAAATATCGCTATCGTTATAAATAGCGCTATCGTTATAAATAGCGCTATCACCGCAGCTACGATATAGCGTGCCAAAAATGGGGTAAATTAAAAACTAAAATGTCTGTTGCCCATAGTCACTACGCTGAGCAGGCGGGTTGGTGACCACAGGGCTGGCTTGTCTCCTCCTGTCTGGCTCCCTTTTTAGAAAAAAACCTCACAATTACTCCACATAAATTATATATCATTTTATGGATAATTGCTTTATCTATCGGCATCCACAATTAAAAAAATATTATTGCTTTTATTTTGTAAATTGATTAATACGGCTACGGCTATATATTATTTATATATAGCCGTAGCCGTATTTTGCGGTCACAAATTATATATATATATATATATATATATTTATATATGACGGCTTTAATTTTTAAACAACTTCAACATGATGACAATTATTATACTTATTTAGTGCGAATTATTCGCACGGATATGGCTAGTAATTGATTATCTCATCCTCATTACTCTTATATAATGCATTTTAAGTAGATTTTTCTAATGGATATGCGATGTTATTGCGACATTGAACTAAGACATCAAAAATTTAGTAGACTAGCCCCCGGACTAGTCACGACTATCGACTGTTAAATACCTGAATATATAATAATTGTGTTTGCTAGCAAACGAAAAAACCCGACTTCAACTACAACAATAATATACAAATACAACGAAAATATACGAAAAAAAAAAATTAAAAAAACGCACTAGTTGCCACGTTACAATTTACGAAGATTCGCCTCGACTTTTCTGGGATACTATCATCAGATCCTGGTTTCCTTATCATTGTACCGCCCTTAAGATATCTCCTTTCTAACGAGAAAAAAATCATCAAATCGGTTTATAAACGAAGATGTTATCCGCGAACACACAAAAAAATATATATAATTATTATACGGTCGAATTGGGAAACATCCTCCTTTTTTGAAGTTGGTTAAAAATAGATAAACAAAGTGGAAAGTAGAAAGATACGTTGACGTTAAACATTAGATATTAAATAGCAATTATTTAAAAATCAGTAAGCAACGGTAGCAAAACACGAACAGTTTTAATTAATTGTAGCAACAATAGTGTAATAACAATACAATATATTCAGTGCTCTGGAAGTAATAACAAATAAATACTGTCTGTGTAAGTTTGTCGTAAGTCAGTAGTAGCGGAAAACAGGCGATTAATTCGAAAGCGAGTGTGCCGTACAGAGTAGTACGGCACACTCGCTGTGTACGAGTACGTACATAGTACGGTACGGTACGGTACGGCTTAATTGCTTACATCTTCCTGGCGATAAAGCACGCTCCGCTAAAAGACGTTACTCAATGTTTGGGTGGATAGTGTTATGCGAGATAGAGGAAGTTTTAGTTTCTTTTTTAAAATTTCTTAATTATTTGTAAATGATTCTAAGAGTCTTATAAGACTCTTAAAATTATTTACTGAGATAATACTCTGATCCGAAGATAATTAGTTAAGTAAAAACTAAAAACATTGAATAAAATTATCAATAACGTAACGATAAAAATTAAGACTGTAAAATTCTTAAATGAAAACTACACAAAATTAATACATTTAGTTGTTACTTGGCAAAGTTCCAGTATACCTACTTCACTGTATGCTCGTGCTACAGTAATTCCACATAAATCCACCGCGGTAGATACAAAGCAGCACATTAAAAGAATGTAAAAAAAACTTCCCATACAAATATGGGTGATTAAGTACTTTTGCTCCCGAGCCCTCCTAAAAGACTACCCTTCTTCTTTCACGGCTCAGTCTCAGTACCTGACCACCTGGTGACAGTGTCAAGGCCGATAGGGCTAATAGTGCTGTTAGCAGCACTACACAATTTAAAAAAAACCTACTTTTGCATAACGCTCTCCACGTGGCTCGCGAGCCGAGATAACAGCGTGCGCCAGAATTAATTAGCCAACTAAAAACTTGGCACATTGCAAGTAATACCAAGAAGATGGAAGCCCTTTGAATAAGTCGCTTTTGTTGTTTAATTATGATAAATTATTATTATATCATATTTTTATCGTTCTACTAATAATTTTCAGTAGTTTTCCTTATTTTAAGTTTATAAAATAATTTATTTACACTTTTATTGTTATTTGCGTTATTTACAATATGATTTCTACATTTAATAGATGGATACGCTATGCTACGCTTCCGTCTGTAATATCCCACTGCTGGGCATAGGCCTCTTTCCTCACGTAGGAGAAGGATCAGCTTAAGAAGCTTAATCCACCACGCTGCTCCAATGTGGGTTGGTGGATATATTCCTGAGTACTACGATCTCTATCAGGTGTACATGATAACAACCGGGATCGACGGCTTAACGTGCTCTCCGAATCATGGTAGGGAGACCCACAAGGATTAACAACCAGACCGGAAACAAATATTTGTATAAACCCAAATATTTATTATATTCTATTTAGGGTCCGTCGACACGGCACCAAAACCACACACCAGAGCGGTAGTCGTATGGATGGATGTTTTATAACGCTTTGGTTCGCAGTTCGTTTACTTAATTGGTATTGATAGCTAACAGTTTGTAACTAGAATACTTTTAACTGTGACGATATATTCGTAATAAAAGTACAATAATAATTTTTGTTCGATAATAATAATAATCAGTAGACATAAATGGTCATTGAAGGGGCAAGCTTGCGGACTGATTACATTCCGCTGCAAACGCAAAAAACGGTATATTATAAACCAATAGATAAATAAGAAATAAAGACCAGCGACGTGCTTGAGATGCTTCTGGTGTTACATATTTGTATAAAGTAAAATAATGATATCGCCTATTTCATACACCCTCTCATTTTCAATTCAGATACTATTTTGACTAAGCGTTCGTGTAAATACATTTAAACTAACTCCTGCAGAGGGTGTTAGCATAATCAACTGATGAAATGTAAATATCGCTACTCTGGTTAAGTTTTTCATTATTTGCGTTGGAGCTAATATAATCACGTACGAAATTATTTATGTACAACCTTTAAATAACATTTATACGGATTGTATAAATTTTATGATAAAGTATTCGAACAATAAAGGATTTTTTTTTTTATTAAAGCTTATACATTAAACTAGTTTTTTTAACCGACTTAGGAAGCCGATGTAGGAAGCTGATATAATCCAGTCTTGTGGTCCCATTAAAATTTAATGTAATTGAAGTCGCTTTTTTTATTTCCAGGAAAACATAATTATTTGGTGCAACAATTTTTAGCTTAATGATACCTACTACAATGATGACAGTTGATGATAAATACTAAGATTATTGCGTTGAAAAAAAAAAACATTTTAAACTATACAAACGTACAATTTACATATAACTGCTGTACTACTACTAGGAAAGTACTGTAGCTACTAATATTACTAAAACGCCTAAAGATATTTCTTGTCGCTAAATAGAAGAAGAAGAAATTCCTTTAAAGCTAATTACAAATTAAATTTACGTAAAATTACCACTTGAAACTACAACGATAAGATCCGTTAGAAGCACTTCAATAAACAGCTTGATACCAATTTGTCTTAAACAGAATTTCAATCGGTTAAATAATTAAATCTACTTATTTAAATTAGATCTAATAAACGCTTTGTTGGAATTCGTTCGCACTTTATCAGTTACCAAACATCTGCCACTGAAATTGAATAAGTTAGAAGATGGGAGACGCAGGGCCGGATCATAATAGGGGCAATAGCCTGTCTACGAGACCAACTGCTTTTTTTTTCAATATAAGTTCATTATTATTTTTATAATTACGAGCAAAACAATGCTCTAATTTTCTTTTCAATAAATAAAAAATTAAAATAGTGTAATTAAAGCCTTTGGGAAACTTCATTATGAATTTTTGATTGTCGCTAGTTACGATTTGATTTATACGTATTTTTTTTTGTAATTTAAATTTATTTACATAAGTGTAGAGGTGTATACCTCAAATATTTTTTGGCCACTACAATGTATCTTGTAATATAGGATTCATTTTCTTGGCACGTATTTATGCAAAAAAGTTGGATATTAAACCATTAACCGAGACTCATTATTTAAAGAAACTACGCTAATATAACCTTATATTTATTTTGTAACTAATTAAAAAAAAATCGAATTTTATCTATACCTATTCCGGCTCTTGGCAAACATATGAACGCGTTACAAACTCCTATACGTTTTACTTTCTAACTATTTTCGCTTTTTAGCGGAACGAGCGAGAATTATTGATTTAATGATATTTAGGTACAAAACAGATGCCTCTTTAACTTACAATTTTTAAATTTTTAAAAAATGGTTGCCTTTTCGACAGTAAATCGGATTCTAGGTTATACCTTAGCCTGAGAGTGAGCGGGTGACCGTACCGCTGGCTTTTGTCGCACCAAAGACGCTGCTGCCCGTATTCGGCCTGTGTATATTATAGCCAGCAATTGGATGGTTATCCCACCATCTGTCGGCTTTTTAAGTTTCAAGGTGGTAGTGGAACTATGGTATCCCTTAGTCAACTCTTACGACACCCATGGGGAAGAGAGAGGTGGCTATATTCTTTACTGCCGTAACCACACAGCTTAGAGGCAGAGTAGTAAATAAAATTTACCTTCTTGTATTATTGTCGGAATGTCATTATCCCTAGTATAACTGCTTTATATTTTTATTTCTAACAGTAAACATTTCTAATATTCATTGGTTCAAACTTCCTGAACTTTGCCATATCACAAGAGTTTCATTAAGTTCGTAACTACTAATAGTTCAGATTCCATGATGCGAGTCTAGTTTGTCAAATAATTTTAGATGAGTACATTCCTTTTTGTTTTTGAGGTCGTTTCCGATATTATAAAAAAATTTAATTATAAGAAATTTATGTTTGCTGTATGAGCGTTGCTTGAAAATGTAAGAAATACACGCATTTTCCATCTTATGTCAAGCGGCATTACATTAGCGTTATCAATTACACCCCAAGCCAATATAGAAGCATTTACTTTCGTGACCTTCAAAAAAAAAAAACGCATTCAAACTGTAACATCCCATTATTGGGCATAGACTTCTTTCTCCATGTGGAAGAAGGATTGGAGCTTATTACCACGCTGCTCCACTACGGGTTGGTTGATAGGTTCCCTGCTATGAGTACCGATCGCTATCAGGTATTTATGATAACAACCGAGACCGACCGGTTCAACCGGGGAGAAACTGGAAAGAAATATTTGTACAAATACAAATATCCATCCCGAGTGGGAATCGAACCCGCAAACAGTCTGAGTTTTAGGCAACTACTAGTACCACTACACCAGAGCGGTTGAGAAAAAATGCTTAAGACAAAAAAGTGAAATAACAAAGAAAACATCGTATAAATTTCTCGTTTTCTTAAACGATATCGTAACTATATGTATACAAGTTGTACCTTAATTTTGCTCCATTCCGACGAAAGGGAAAAACATCTTTTCCCTTATTAAGGTAAATAAAGTTTCCTTTAGACGCTCGCTAAATATTAGCGCCAGATCGTTTGGGAATACATGATGCGACCGTGGGTTTCTTTTTTGTCCTAGAATGTTAGGAGCGTGACTACTTTTAAGTGAATTTAATTATTGTTGATTTATTAAAATAATAGATAAAAATGCTTATAATAATTAAATTACATTTAACATTTTCTTTTGTAAAAAAATAATAATTACATTTTAGAATATTATGTAATGTGTCTGTGTGTAATGAAAAATGATATTTTATGTTAACTCATTTACTTTATGAAATAAGAAATATTAAAATCACTACTAATTTTCAAAAGGTCCAATGTAATCACTTCCCTATTTAATAGTAAAATAAATCAAGAGTACAGTCATTAATCTTTAATATAAATTCTACGGTAAATCTAAATTCTGCGATGAAAATATTTTTATTTATAACTATATAAGCTCAGTTTTTCAGTGTGATTTTTGTTACGATTTCGAGTTTACGATCTGCAGAGTTTTTTATCTGATATTAGGCAATCTAGACAAAAAACAAAACTAATTTATAATATTTATTTCAACATAGTTATTTTTTGTGTTATTATAATTTTTTGCTTATATTTTGTTTCTGTGTATAATAAAACTGTGTTACAGTAGCTGAAAAATGACGTGTGGAGTTTTTTACATGTAGCTTATTGTAAAAATTTCGTTTAACAATGACTTTATTCTATTCGGCGAATTCTTTTTTATTTTTAACCGTTTTAAAAAAGGAGGAGGTCCTCTATTCAACTTTTTTTTTTTTATTTGTTACTTAAAGTGTCTAATAATTCTTTTGTATAATGTTTAATATGTGAAAGTTTTTAACTTAGCTTTCGCGTAAAATGTAGAATTTTTGACAACTCCCTCTTAGATAATTAATTAGTAACACGTGGCTACTGCCAAATTAGAAAAACCAATTTGAGAAAAATTGTTATCGGATACAAACATAATATTTACCTAGCTACGAATATTTATTGTATCTACATAATTGTAAATATGTGTGTTGTCATTAATTATCTATATTTATCAAAAAAAAAAAAGAATATATACATTTTAGAATGCCGTTTTAAGGGTATGTGGTTAAGTGTATTGCTGTACAGCGGCTTTTATCTTTTCTTCTACTTCCCGGGAGCGCGAGCGTCTTAAATTTACCGATTGTATCTCCGATAAAATATCCTTTAAAATTACAGCATTAGTATACACACATTAAGATTATTTTTAATAACACATAGTAATGTTTATTATAATTCAACAGTGACCACAGACCATTAAACACACAGAGGTGGCTAACTACGTAATAAAACGCTAGCGGTCCGCTATAACGCGATCGCAACGTCAAGTGGCCCGGAAAGCGATAGCGCGATTTATGTCATCAACGCTTCACAATGATATATTACGAGGTTTTAGGCTGGGATTTAATTGTTTATGGATTGTTTTACGTGTGCGTTCTGTTTGAAAAACGTTTGCGATTGTTTGGAACGTCTCTTTGTTTTTGCTTTTTATCGGAACACCATTTTTTACTATTATTGGAGCAATTTTGTTTTTGATTTTTATTCAATCACTTTTTGTTTGATATCAATGAGTTTTTCAAGTGTCAATGATATTTTTAAATAATTTTTCTTTACTATAAGTTAAATTGTAACATTTTCATTATTTGAGTTCTCGATAATGTACTTTAGAAATAGGTAGTAAAAAACAAGATCGGTGTGCTAATTTTTTTTTTTTTGTATAATCCCTAATTAATAAAATAATTATTTGTTTTTTTTTGGTATTATCTGATCATTAATATGATAACTGTCCTTGTGTAATGATGCGAGTGGTCTTAACGCCGTATACGGCGTTACTTAATTATTTGTCAAGTAAAAACAACTACTTGAGGTAGATAAACTAATATACTAATAATATTTATTTGGGAAAAACATTTTCTTTTTACAGACAAAAAGAATGATAAAGATAAAATTAAAATAAATTTTAATTTTTACACTAATTCTAATTTCCACGTGTACGAATTTGAGTAGAAATGCTAGTAAGTAATTATTGTTTGATGTCAAGATCCACGTGAAAAATGACTATACTTGATATAATAAAAATAGCTGCAATATGTGGTAAAGTTCTTGTTACTTTTGAAGTGACAATATTATTATTATCGAAGTAGTATTGAAAGCTAAAAGAAATGCAATAAAAAAAAAACGAAACTAGAAAGCTCTCGCAAGAAAAAAGAAATAGTTTCGGTTAATTTTTCCGTAGAAATTGCGCTAGAACGAATTATATTCACAAAAACCTTTGTGGAATTCCCAGCTTGGTCAGCATAATTTACTTTGGTATAAAATTTCAAATTTCCTCCTCTGTTACATGAACCGTTATAAAAATATGATATAACGGATAAAAGGGCAACCCTTTTAATGGAATAACTCGTTAGGTTATCTAACACAGGACGAATTTTACGTTTTGGAAATTGACATCAACATGTTGGCGATTATAATATTATGACCATTTGCGTTAATAGGGCTCACATTTCTTTCCTTTATAGCCCTTTAGTAGGGATTATTATTTTCATACTTTATGTCAAACAAAAAACAAATATATTGGTTTCTTTTAAATGTAATCCCAGTACGATGATTTTAAACTAAATGTAGGTTCACTTGCTTCCTTTACAGAAGGTACTATACCGTGTTGTGTATGATTTTTAGTTATCTTCCACACCATAACTTCTGAAATTTCCAACATCAGTAGATCTTTTTATGGACAAGAATCAACAGGTATCGTTTTAAGTTACAAAAATATTTGATTTAAAACATTACGAGTCCTGATTGGTTGTTTCGTAACTGCTAGCTAAGATTATATTACGCATGATGCGAGTATAATTAATTAACTGCGCTTACCCGTAATTGAATAATCAGTCCATGATATCTTCGCCAACCCATTGTGGGGTAACACCTCATTCCAAAATATCGTTTTGCCAATGAACGCAGTCAATTCCAGGATTCATATATTAAAAGCAATCACGTATTATACAAACACACCTCACATCCACACGATCATTTGCAGAAATCGGGTCTAAAATTGTATGAGGTGATACGAGCTACAGCGCGAAATGTACAAATATCACTACTGCTGAAAAATTCTGTCAGTATTGCAGAATTTCCGTTTCGTTTTTTTTGAATTGTTCTGGAATATTTGATGTGTAAGATTATTTTGTTGTTTAATCTATGCGCTGAAACCATTTATTTAACTTAGTAATTTGTTTATCCGAAATACAAGTCTTTTCATATTTTCTTGTTTAATCCAAATTTAATTCTATAATTTTTAGAAACTTCAAACAGAAACGGGGTAATTTTGTGTACGGTTTAAGAATTTTTTTAATCGTCATAAAGACCGTCGATATGAATGAAGGCTGATTTTTACATAAAATTCTATTATTTGTTTTTTACTATGCAGTTAATTATTCCTAGTTAAATATTTAATGCCAAAATAATCACTATTCAGCCCTCAACCCTAAATGACATAACTAACCTTTATCCGCATGGAAACTCATCGCAACTTGCTCTATATTTCACAATTACAAAGGAAGTGACTAAACTACAATATAACTCTGCAATCTCTTGTATATAATCCATGTCTAAGCTACGTGTGACAGAAATGTCTCTCTTTGTTGCTATCAACGTTAATGCAATATCGTCTTTATGTTACTGAAATAGAGTATAAAATTAGTTTATGATATGTTTTGAAAAACGTAAAAACTATATCTTTTCTTTGTATAATCAGGTTACAAGCTACATAACAATGAAGTGCAGTATGCTTTCAAAGTGTTATCTTCACTTGGGCTGAGTAACGAGCAACTTCGAGCCACTATATTAGCTCTAACTGACATTGCGTTTGGTAGGCTTCGTCGAGTATTCACTTCGAAGATTCCGCAATGCTTGAAGACAAAAGTCTTCGAGCAGTTCGTCCTACCTTTGTTAACATACGGAGCCGAGACGTGGACACTGACGAAGGGACTGAACCACAAATTTAAAGTCGCTTAACGTGCAATGGAACGGGCTAGACTATCCGCGAGAGGACGAAAGTAACCGACATAGCCCACAGAATTAGCTAGTTGAAGTGGCAGTGGGCTGGTCATTTGTGTCGCAGGACCATGGCCGTTGGAGTAGACAGGTCCTGGAGTGGAGACCGCGTCTTGGCAAACGCAGTGTGGGACGTACTACGGCCCGTTGGACCGACGATCTACGTAAGATTGCCGGTGTAGGCTGGATGAGGGTTGCGTAAAACCGGGTTGTCTGGTGCTAACTTGGGGAGGCTGAGCTGACTGACTGACTGACAGTACCCTCCACTTTATCTCAATATCCGCATCATTTCTGGGGCAGGTGGCAATTATATGCCCTAAATACTTGAATTGCTCCACAATTTTAAAAGGAACACCAGAGACGGTCGACGTTCTCAAAGAGCACACATTGGTTTTTCAAAATATTATATTTTAAGCCATGATGACACGCGTAATCCTCACACGTCTGTAGCAGTTTTCGTGGCTGCTTCGTCAGCTTCGTCCGCATCATTACAGCCTATACAGTCCACTGCTGGACATAGGCCTCCACAAGTTCACGCCAAAAATAACGTGAACTCATGTGTTTTGCCCATAGTCACCACGCTGGGCAGGCGGGTTGGTGACCGCAGTACGGGCTTTGTCGCACCGAAGACGCTGCTGCCCGTCTTCGGCCTGTGTATTTCAAAGCCAGCAGTTGGATGGTTATTCCGCCATCGGTCGGCTTCTTAAGTTCCAAGGTGGTTGTGGAACCTTGTTATCCCTTAGTCGCCTCTTACGACACCCACACCACCACCCCACTTCGTCCGCATAACAAATACAAATACAAATATTCTTTACTGTACACTAAGAGATGAAATTTTTTACATCGAAAGGAAAACATAAACATGTACAAAAGGCGGTCTTATCGCTAAAAGTGCGATCTCTTCCAGACAATCTCTAACAAGAAAAGGACATGACAAGGAATTAAACGGCATGCAGCTGGTTTACACTGTACATACATATCTACACAAATAAATAAAATTGAAGTGTCTGTGAATGTGTGTGGAATTAATCAAAAAGTTATTGTTCAGTTTGCAGAGTTGTAAAATAAATAAATTTATAAAATGAAAGTAGCTTAAGTTACTCCTTATTACATCAACTGTCACAACTAGTGAAAGTCCTATTAAAATAGGTCCAGTCGTTTCAGAAATTATCAGGAATAAACAGACAAACAGACAGACAAAATTCGTAAAAAAATGCTATTTTGGTATACGTACCGTGTATATGGATGCATTTAGTAAAAAGCAGTTATTTTAATATTACAAACAGACATTCCAATTTTATTTATTTGTATAGATATATAAATAATTATGTTATATAATTATAATTTATGTATGTATTTATTTATGTGTGTATGTACATGTTCATGTAAGTGTGTATGTAGTCAAGTATACATGTATTTTATATTATTAATTGTGAATAAGTTTATAGATTTATAATCATTATTATAAATCACTCTTGCACTTCTATGGCTCGCGATAACAACAATTCTCACCACCACGGATAAACTGGTAGAGATCTCTTCTAGAGATCAGTTCGCTCTTGCCAACTTTCTTTGTAAATATGATTTTGACTGGTTTATTTTTTTTTTTTTCAATTGCAATAAAGAATATATATAAAAATACAAATGTCTATACGACAGAAGAGAGGACTAACTTAGATTATTGACGTATATACCGTCTACATGACAACTGATATATTGTCTGCTGACTGTGACGATTAGATCATCCATGTAGAGGTTAAAAAGTGTTGGAGATATTAGATTAAATTAATTTATTCGAGACTAACTAAAATAACAACTATAAGAGCATATACAACTGAGATCAGTTTTGAATCCAGAATGCCTGTGCTCGCTTCTGCTTCGATGTACCCTTTAGAGAACACGTTACTCCTTACTTAAATGTACACTCAATTTTAAAAATGAAACACCGTCGCAAATTTCACTTAGCTTGTCTTCTTTTCGATCTTTTAAGGCGTAAGGAGCCGTCATATTTGTATGAAAAGCTCACTTGGATGTCAAGCCATAGGACTTGTGAATCGCGACAATGTTCCATACAACTTGTTGTACAAAAGCACAAGACAGCCTCTTTCAGGGGCAGCTTCCGCTATGCTGCCTCCAGGTGCTGGAACAACATACCCCCACCAATTAGGAATACACAAAGTTTTCTCAAATATAAATTAAAATTGAAAGAATATATTTTACATTGCCAGCAAAGCCAGGAAAATTTTGTGCACGATGTAAGTGTAATTTGATTTTTGTTGTACAGTACATTATTAAGGCTTATTGAATTGTGATTGATCCGATCGGTACTGCATGGCGGACTCGTATATAAATTGCTTTGTCCTGATTGAGATATCTCGAGTCAGTGAGTTGACGCGATTTACAAGATGGCCGTTACGATTATTTATTTTAGCCGATTACTACGTGTCAATTCCTATCATTGAACGTTTCGTT
Source organism: Melitaea cinxia (assembly GCF_905220565.1). Classification (NCBI taxonomy): domain Eukaryota; kingdom Metazoa; phylum Arthropoda; class Insecta; order Lepidoptera; family Nymphalidae; genus Melitaea; species Melitaea cinxia. The sequence goes on from NC_059415.1 coordinate 8,485,820, forward strand.
TCATGCCTGTAATTTTAGGTTATTATTTTATTTTTTTATTTTTTATTTTATTTTTTTCTGTACTTTTTTCATTTTGTTTAAAACGTAAAACGCATATTTAAATACAATTTCAATCTAATCAAGTATTATTGTTTGCTTTGGAAACTAATTGGTGATTTTTAAAAACATATATTTATCCGATTTGTTGAAATTAGTGAGAGTGTATTGGAACATATCAAATGTCACCGTACCCATCCTATGTGAAATGGATTATGGATAACTATTATTTATTTTACCTAGCAAGCGTTATTTATGTTGAAAGAATATTTTTATTACTTACTTTAGAACTCAAATGTAAACAAAGCTGAACTGTACTCTAATGTATAGGAATAAGAACGAAATTCCTTTCAATGTCCAGAGCATTTCACTTTACCGTATAATATGTTAGTCCCATGTATACTTCACTATATCCATTTAATTTTCATGCTTCTTTTTCTGTATTCCGATTCTGTATGGTATGTGGTGTTGGTGCGACCGTGTTGTCACCCGACGGCTCAAGCGGAAGATCGGCGCTGACAGCTCTGCCAGCATATGCCGAGCTTGAGACCGGGTTTGCGATATCCTCATTGTATAATTTAATTGTTTAGCTACATTTACATATCCATTAATGTAATATTGATTTGTGTGGATGTTGCAAATAAAAGAGTATTATTATTATTATTATTATAAATCCCGTAGTTACCTGTAATCGAGTTGTAACAAGTTCGTCAACTAAGCTGCGTTGTGAGGTACTTGTTGAAACTTAGTTTTGTATCGTTCGGAGAACAAGGAAAATTTTGAAACAAGTAAATAAATGAATAAATAATGAACACGCTTAATATACACATACGGTCATCTGTTACTAAGGTAGGCTACTAATGCCTTTGATTAACAACAGGTGAATGACATAAATATTTTTTTTGTGAGAAAAGTAATTGATAATAAATCGTTAATATATATATTAACCTTGACATAAGGTGGGAATCGAACCCTCATACTTCGTAGCATGTGTAATATACAGGGTGTATATGTATAATGTATACTGCAAACTGCACCAATGAACTATTTATGTAAATGTATCTCGGTTATTACACTACAAAACATTTATTTAAAAATTAAAATAAAATTCTCTTACTCTAATGTAAAACTAGGTAAGATTATCTTTAAAATTCTTGTCTTATAACTTTTGAACGCTCGCCTCGTTGAGGCAGGACAGTTAGTTACAGTTAGTTAGTCACAGACAAATGTCTGTGGCTAATATTATGAATTGAACTGAAATCATCAACGAATTCCTTGTCAACAGATAGAAGTATTAGAACACACTGCTCCACTACGGGTATAACTTTTTTCCACGAGATCAATAACCTCAAATGTTCTCTGAGGTTTAAGAATATAGTCACAATATTTTTTTTGTATTAATGCAAATATCTGCCACATGAACGAGTTGCATTAACCAGAATTATTATAAGTTCATAATACACATATTTAACAATAACAAGGCAGTTACATTTTTAACCGACTTCCAAAAAAGGAGGAGGTTCTCAATTCGACTGTATTTTTTTTCTCAAGGTGTAATAACATGATAATAAAACCAGGATCTGATGATGGAATCCTAGACAAATTGAGGGAAACTCTCGAAAATCCGCAATAACTTTTTACTGGGTGTACCGATTTTCATAATTTTTAATTTAATCGAAAGCTGATGTTTATCACGTGTTTACATATACATTTTATTGAGATCTGATAACTACTTTTTGAGTAATCTTTGATAACGCGTAGTTACTTGACTATTTTTTCGTCAATCTACGTTGTATTACTTGTCGATGTAATTGAAGTCTTTTTTTTTCGCTTGCGAGCAAACACAATTATAAACAGTAAAATCAATACATATAATAAAAATGTAACGGATCGCTGTCTGTACATAGAAGATACATGAGAAAAAATATTATGTTATGTTGGTTTTATAATGTCAACTAAGATTAACTCTAAAACATTCTTTGTAGTTCATAAAGTAATAATAGCTCTTTACTAAGTTTCGCAAGTTTCAAAAACATGCTTATGTAAAATATAAACAAGTATCGTTCAACTTAAAATGCAAACAAAATTATGATGCAAACACAGAAGCTAAAGTTTGCCCACATAATGACACAACACAATCTTGAGTGTTTTGAATTAATAATAAATTTTGTTTTCGATTATCTTATGTAAATTTCTTTATGTATTACTAAGAAAAATAGTCTATATTCTCTAATATTAAAAAATACTTAATTGTACGAATTACTTACTTAATTGTACGAAAACAACTCACAAAAGACCAACAGAATTCGAAACATTACTTAAGGAGAACCATCTTGAAAATATAACGTAACAAATTCTAAAGTTGATTGGGCGTGTCTCAATTGTATTTCATTCCTTACAAAAGACATCAGAGCCAGGACCAGACGAGATTCAAAACTTCAGAAACAATAAAACCATACTTATACCCGCATAAATTGCAGATATTAACAATTGAGGCTATCGTTGGCCCAAATGATGACCTTTTTGAGGACACTTTTGACCAGAAATTGGTGCTTGTATAGATTTCTAAGAAAACAAGTTGATCAGACCTAGTCTCTATTGCTTTAAATATAGGGTACAATTTCAAGATTGACTAGAATTTGACGAGGACGTACTAAAGAGGATTTAATAAGGTACATAGTAGTTGAGAAAATGGGCAATTGAATATCCTCTATATAATTGCTTTGCGTCCAGTAAGCTTGTAAATCTATTAAGCATATTTGACGGTAAAAATAAAGGTTAGATGTAAGAAAAGGCTCAATCGATTCTATGTGTTGTTGTTCTGTTTGTTTGCAGTTACGCTGCGCCATAGTTATAATTAAAAATAACATTGTTTATATCATTGTAAGTTAGTATTATTATGAAATTAATAATCTTAAAACCAATTTATTGTAGTAAATAAAACTTTTCGTAATTATATAAAAAGATCTAATAAATTCTAATTATTTTAACTTTTTTTAAATAACACTATTTATATTACTTGGTATGCTGTCATGTTAAAATAACATATACCAAAATATACAATGAATGTTATATATCGCAAGTATTTTTATAATTATAATATTACTACATTACCTTACTATAATATTTATAATACTTTTTACTCTTAAACTGAAAAGTAAAAAAAAGTATGTTATAAATAAATTAACTGCAGATTTAATGCCAAAATAAATCCATTTAGATTAATTTCGAAATAACATCCATTAGTAACACACAAGATATGAATGTGTTTGCTAACGAAGGAAAAAAAATCGACTTCAATTACATCGACAACATATAAATATAACCTAAGTAGAAAAAAAAGATAATAAACGCACTAGTCGCCACTACGATTTTCGAAGGCTCCCCTTGATGGATACCATTTCCCCTGGGATGACATCATCAGATCCTGGTTTCCTTATCATTTGTACCGCCCTTAGGATATCTTCTTTTCAACAAAAAATCACAATTGGTTCATAAACGTCAAAGTTCACTGCGAACACACTATATATATATATATATATATATATATATATATACACGCTCGAATTGAGAAACCTCCTCCGTTTTTCGGTGTCGGCTAAAAATATTAAAATAAAAATATTAAAAATTATTTTTAGCAAATAGAAATGTAGTAAATTACATCATTATGTAATCAGAAATACATAAACAATATCAGATTGTTGTCAAAGTTGGGATTCAAATATTGTTTGTAGATTTTGTTCTCAGCTCATTGCCTATTCATCGTATTATCATCGCCGAGCTTAATGACCTAGATAGCCGAGCTAGATTGCTCTTTTTAAGGATTTATTTTATTTATTTAATATAGATTTGTGAAGAAAAATTGACTTCTGTTATTAAATTTTAACGAATTATTATTAATGAGGGTAAAGAGATTTTTTTTTTTTAGTTTATATACATTAATTGTAAATTACTTGTTGGTCAATTACAATCGTGAATGATTTTTGCTGTGTGAAATTGTGACAGAAATGGAGTCGGACTAGAATTTGACTTTACCAATGGCATGGACCTCGTTGTTTCTTAGTTTAGATTTTTTTGTACCTTTTACATTCGTGATCGTGTGTTGCTAAGGCCACCTTAAAATAAAAAAAAAATAAAAAAAAAAAAATAAAAAAAAAAAATAAAAAATAAAAAAGCCTTTATTCGGACATTAAATTTACAATTATGTTAAAATTATTCACACATATGACGTTTTTTAATTTTCTGTAAGTCCGTTTGCCAATCGACAAAGGCCTCCTCCAACCTATTCCATTCTAATCTCTCTCTGGCCACCCTACTCCATGTTGTACCTACAACCTGTCTGATATCATCATCCCACCTTTTTTGTTGTCTACCTCTTTTTCTTTTACCTTCCCTTGGGTACCATTGTGTAACTATTTTGCTCCACTTGTCCTTTCCTCTAATCGTGTGTCCCGACCACTTCCATTTTAGTCTTTTTATTTTTATGGCGACGTCCTGTATCCTGGTTTTTTTCCTAATCTCGATATTTCGCTTTCTTTCCCCCTTTTTTACTCCTATCATATTTCTCTCCATTGCTCGTTGGCAAATAGCAATTCTGTCCATTGTGTTTTTTGTTATGGCCCATGTTTGGCTTCCATACATTAAAATTGGTAAGATACAGGCATTAAAAAGTTTACTTTTTATTGTAATACCTACATTTTTGTCTTTCATGACTTCTTTTAGATCCCAATACCTTTTCCAACTGTTTGCTATCCTTCTTTCGATTTCTTTGTTTATATTATCATTAGGTGATATTAGCTGACCGAGGTATATATATTCGTCTACATAACTGATTTGTGACTCACCTACATTTATACCGCTTTTATATCCATTACTCATAACTTTTGTTTTCTCGGGATTCAATTTTAGTCCTACTTTTTCACTCTCATATGCTAATTCGTGTAACATTATTTGTAGGTCACCTGGCGTTTTTGCGAATAACACAATATCATCAGCAAATCTTAAGTGTGTTAGCGTGCGGCCGTCGATGTTTAAGCCCAGATTTTCCCAGTCGAACTTTCTGAAAATCATTTCTAAAACAGCGGAGAAAAGTTTTGGAGAGAGAGGATCTCCTTGTCTTACTCCTTTTTTAATCTTAAATGAATCTCCTTTCTTTTCTAGCTGAATGCACGCTGAGCTATTTTGGTATACGTTTCTGATCAGTCTTATATATTTCTGTTCTATCCCTTGTTCTTTTAATGCCTCCCAGATGTTTGCATGTATCAACGAGTCAAATGCTTTACTGTAGTCGACAAATGCCAAATAGTATATAAGTTGATGTTCCGTGTATTTCTCAATGATTTGTCTAGCAACATGGATATGATCAAGTACTGAGTAGTCTTTCCTAAAACCTGCCTGTTCTATTGGCTGTTGTTCGTCAAGTTTTCTTTCCATTCGTTTGAGTATGATCTTTGCAAATATTTTATATAGATTGGACATCAAACTTATGGGCCGATAATTTCCGATATCGTACTCATCGCCTTTTTTATACAGAAGGATTATATTAGATTTAGTCCATTGCTGTGGAATTATTTCCATGTTGATGATCTCATTGAAAATTTCTCTAAGAATAGGTATTATTGTATGTTTTACTTGTTTTAATATTTCGTTGCTTATTCCGTCAGGTCCAGGAGCTTTATCATTTTTTTGGGTTTCCAAAGCAAATTCTATTTCTTCTTGCATGATACTGGGTACAGGTGAGATGTCCAACAGTTCTATTTCTTTTTCCTCTGCAGTACTTTGATATAGTTCCTTGTAGAATGATGTAGCGATTCCTAATATTCCTTGCCTTCACTTCTCCTTTAATCCATTGTTATGTTTCATCTGTACGATCCAGTCCTTTTTGTTTGTTAACTCTTTATATGCCTTTTTTATTCCTCTTGTCTGTAAAATATGCCTTTCAATTGTTTCCATTCTACTCTGTATTCTGTCTTTTCTTATACTTGTTTTTATTTCTTTGCTCAATTTTGCTATTTGCTTTCGACTATCGTTAGTATTCTTTCCCTTGATTAAGTCAGCTCTTTGATTCAGAAGGTTCATAGTGTTTGTAGTCATCCACTTGTTAGATAGGTCTTTGCTACAGGTCCCTTGCTGAATAGATGTTTTGATTGATCTTTCTAACCAGTTATATTTTTCTTGCAACTTCATATTTGTTGTGTCTTGTTCATAATTTGTAAGTTTTGATATTATATAATTGCCTATTTGGGTTGTTTGGTATTTATTAGGTTTTCTATTTATTGTATTATTTCTAGGTCTTGGGTTCTTTGGCGGGATTGTCATTAGCTCTGCTCGAATCATCCGATGGTTGGTATTGAAGTTAAAATTACTTATTACTGTAATATTTGAAAAGTATCTACTTTTATTTGTCATTATGAAATCTATTTCATTTTTTGTTTTGCCGTCTGGCGATATCCAGGTCCACATTTTCTTTTTTTTCTTTTTGAACATTGTGTTTAAAACTTTCAAACAATTTTCCTGAGCAAAATGTATAAGCTTTTCTCCGTTTTTACTTCTGGTCTTTTTTCGATATACAAAAGGTCCTAGAACTGTGTTTTCTTCTGGTTGTTGAACTCCAATTTGGCCGTTGAAGTCTCCCATTACAATAAGGTTCTTGTAAGTATGGTCTTGGATTGTTTTATTTAGTTCTAGGTAGAATGAATCTATTGATCCTGAATCGTATTGTTCTGTAGGCGAGTATACTTGTATAATGGACCATGGATCTTCGTATCCCGGTAGCTTAAGATTAATCAAAGCTATGCGTTCTGATATTCCAATGAAGCTCTCCACGTAATTTAGTAGGTGTCTTTTAATGATAAATCCAACACCATGGTGACCTGGAGTCGTCCCTATATAATATAAGAGGAAGTCTGGGTAAGAAATAATTCTTTCTCCCTTTGATCTCTTTTAAAGCATGTATGAGTTCTACCAGATTTTCCTCGTTTTTCAATGTGAGTACATTAAGGGCTGCTATATAAAGTTTTGGAACTTTTGGTTTTCGACGCCTGTTTTTGCTATTCTTATCTTGTGTTGTTGGAGGGTTGTGGTCTTTTCCCCCCACGAGGACCAGTCGTCTTGGGGGAGAGATATTTGTTTCTTTATTGTCAATTACTTTGTTCTGTTTATTATTTGTTTGCTGTTTCCGGTGACCAGTGTTTAGTTGTTATTGTTCTTCAGCGTCTAGGTTTCCAGTAAAGGATAGCGATCGACCTTTCATTTTATCAAATGCGTTAATTCTCTTGTTGGACAAAGTGTTTAATGTCTTTTGTTTCCTCGGTTGTGCATCCGTTTCAGGAGGGGTAGGTGTCTGCCTTTTCCTCTTCTCCTTTATAGTGTTTCTTTTAACAATTAATTTATCATATTTAATGATGGCAAAATTTCCTTTTTTCCTTTCCTCTATAAGCTGAGGTTGTAGTGCCTTTCTTTTTTCTAGTGTTTCCTTGGAGTAGTCTTCTGCAATATATATATTCTTTAGTTTCTTTTTGTTTTCCATAATTTCCCTCTTTTTCCATACGCTTACAAAAGAAAGGAGTACAGGCCTCTGTTTTCCACTTTTTTGTATGTTTCCAATACGGTGTATTTTGTTTATTTCCCATTCTTCTACATTTATTTCCAATTCTTGTAAAAAGCATTCCTTTACTTTTGTAAATAGTTCTAACGTAGACTCTTCTTCTTCTTTCATCCCATAAATTATGATATTGTTAAGTTTTTTATCTCTTTCCATATATTCCACCTTTTTCTCTAATTTTACTAGTTCATTTCGCAGCTTTTTGTTTTCTTCAAGGACAGGTTTAATTTTTTCGTCTATTTTCTCCATAATATTATTGGTTAATTCTAGTGTTTGTTTTTGCATTTCTATTTTCAATTTGCTGTATAAAAGTTCGAATTGATTTTCCATATTTACTGGGGAGTTTTAATTTTCGTTGCTGGCAACACTACGGTGACTTTGACGTTGACAGTCTTCTACAATATTGAGAATTGTCTATAAATGAATATTCGTAACCTACCCTCCACTTGCGTCTTCTTCAATTTTGGTCTTCGTAATTATCGCAAAATTATACAATATGGACTGTTTGATATGCGTAACACGCAAATAGCACTTTGTTTTCTTCGTATCGTTAAGTAACTTGGAGAACTACTGTGTGTTTCTATTTATTTGCAAATAATTTTTCGGAACGTTGACACTGTGTTGTTTACGATATGACAGCCGGAACCGGAAAAAAGGCCACCTTACTGTCTGTTATTCAAATGATAGCCGATTAATACCTATAACTGTTATTTTATTAACAAATGAACATTTGTCATATATGTGTAAGTGTTATACACAGACTAGATATAGGATAAGAACTCACTCGTTATACTGACAACTGCACCATTGGCTAGCTAATTACCAGACCGCGAAAGAGACGAGATCGTTATTGAATTTACACACTTTCAACTAATGTGACAAATCGTCACTGTGTTCTACATCATGTAAGCATAACATCCACAGTTGAGAAACAAAGCCAAATGCGTCTTAATCAATGAAGGAGAAAAGTTGAATTTCCAACTCCAATTTTAAGTAGCCACGCTGCGCTGTTTCTTTTCATATTTACTGATTTACAAGTTTAAAAATTCATCTGATGTCTAAAGATTTTTGTGAGTATAAGCCAGACATGGGTTTAGTAAGTAGTGGTTAGTATAGGAAAGGAAATAATCTCAATAAATCTTCGCCGATGTGACAATAAAACACATGTAAGATAATATTAACACGCAGTTTTTTTTACCAAATTTTCGTTGTAGCCTATAAATATACAAAGTTTCCCAGCTAAAGTTCAACACATATTTCTTTTGTATCATGAAACACATCGAAACCTCTTTCAAATAAGTATTTATGTTTATTTAGTAAAAAAAAAATATTCAAACACAATATCTTTGAAGGAAATGTGTATAACGTTACAATATATTTTTATGGTACTGTAAAACTGGGTTAGACTTTTTTACCTTTTTGAGGTGTTAAGAGCATGGTGGGAGCGTTTTAGCGATTTTATCTTCTGCACCTCCATTTTTAACAGATTGAGAATAAACTTACGATTATTCTGACTATCCCTGAGGTAAGAATAACTGAGTTATACGTTACTACGTATTGAGGTACAGCACAGCAAAATAAATATATGTTAATATAGAGGTATGATAGAAGTTACTGGACTACGGCACTATTAAATAAAACTGCTCTTAAGCAGTGATGTGTTCCTGTGGTAAGGTGGTCAGAGCTTCCGAGGAGGGTCAGGATTAGAGTCGGTAGCGCTTCTGATGTTATGTTTCTGATGTTGCAGGCGTCTGTAAGCTACGGTAACCGCTTATCATCAAGTAGGTCATACGCTTGTCTGCTAATTGTTGTCTGTTAATTTACACCCAAACTCGAGGCGGAAATAAAACCAATAAACCTTTGAATGGAAAGTCGATTGACTGCTAACAAAATAAACGCACTTCCGAAATTACCAATATCATTATTTTAAAATAATTTGGTAATTTACTTTGGACTACTATAATTAATTAAAACAAGTATTAAACAAGAATTGAGTAACCTCCTGCTTTTTTTGCAGACTGTTAAAGAAGATCGTACGAAGTTCGCTGTCGTAGCTAATGCTTACAATACTTGATGACCTTCAAATAGATCGCTCCGTTCATAACCCTGTGTGCATCTTAAAGTTTATTTCCCTCGATTTGCATTAAAATTTCATAACGCACTTCAACTTAATTCTCATTCATCTGTGTATCATCGTAAAAGTTTATAAGATGTTTTTGGAAAGTTCAAATGGCTGTTCTGTGTTCGCTTCTTGTGAATTGATATTGTTTATAATTATTTCTGTAAATCTTCCTTTGTTCATCTATTATGTTTTTGAACTGTAGAAATACATTAAAAAAATCAATAAATTGAGACGCGTTTTCAATATTTTTTTTCTGTTATTATTTAATTTTAAATTTTGAATTTTGTTTAGTTGAGAATATTAGTCGACCGAGACAGTACTGAATATTTTAAATATTTTTATTAATAAGAAATACTTCAAGTTCTTTGAGAAAAAAACGTTTTAGGTTTTACGACAAGGTTTCCCTTCGCATTTTCACCGGCGCGGCATGGATAGAACGATTTTGACTTTTTTTCTTTTCTTCATTATTTTATGGCATTCAGTGATAACGTCGCAATCTCCTGGTGAATGAATATTTAAAATCTATGTTATTCTTTTTATAAATAAACTAGCTTTTACCCGTTGCTTCGCTCGCACTGAATTTTTTATTATTAAAAAGTATCCTTTGCTACTTTTGATAGCTCCAAAAATATGTGTACAAAGTTTCATGATGATCGGTTAAGTATTTTTCGCGTCAAAAATCAAAATCAAAATCAAAAATAGCTTTATTCAAATAGGCTCCAAGAGCACTTTCGAATCGTCATTTTACAAATTAAAACTTTTAAAAATAAATTATTATTTTTGTAAAAGTGAAGCGTGAAAGCGTAACCAACCAATTTACATTCTTATTTATAATATGACTAACTATGCCCGCGACTTCATCCGCGTGGAATTTAACAAAAAGTTATTGTTCACTTTGCAGAGTTATAAAATAAATAAATTTCTCAAATAAAAGTAGCTTGTAGGTAGCCTTATTGCATCAGCTGTCTACAAGTGAATGTCACATCAAAATTGGTCCAACGGTTTCAGAGATTGGCTGAAACAAAAGGAGATACAGACAAAAAGACAAAAATTGTAAAAAAAAATGCCATTTTGATATAGGTACCGTGTATACATCCATATGAATTTAGTAAAAGCGGTTATTTTAACATTATAAACAGACACTCCAATTTTATTTATTAGGTTATATCATACTAGCGAACCGCCCGAGCTTCGTACGGGTGCAATGCTGATACAAAATGTAAACCGTAAAATAAATTCAATTCTTATAATAAATTGAATATATAATGTGTATATATATGTGTATATATATATGTTTGTATGTATGTATCTATGTATGTATTGTACTGTATATGTAGATATGTGTATTTGTACTCGATAGTTGATATTGTTCTAGGTGACACTAATTGTCACTTCTCTGTGTACACTTCCCTACCGCTTTTTCACTACGCGGTGTCCTATATACCCAAAGGTTGTCTGGAAGAGATCGCTACTCTAGCGGTAAGACCGCCTTTGTACACTGTTTTATTTATTTATTTGTAATATGTTATTGTGTTGATCGTTGTTGTGTACAATAAAGAGTATCTATCTAAATTGTCCTTGATTGTTTTGTCCACGATTACATGTTGTGCTCACTTTCACATTAATAATAATAGCATCTGAGTCACTGACTATGTTATAAGTTTAATATTTTATAACATTGATTAATATAAATACTCGTACGAAGTACTCGTATAAAGAAATATTGTTATGACCTCTAAAACTTACTAACGAAAACTAAAAGTTCTGAAAGTTATCTTAGTAAAGGCGAAAACCGATACAATACCGATTTCAATATTCTTAAGTTTGTTTTATTTATGTCTATCTGAAAATCTAATAGAAGGCTGACCACGTACATAAATACTTATAATAGATTTACAAAGTAAATAATCCTATAATAATGTTTCACGTAAAAAAAAATTGAAATAAGTAAATTCGTTGTTATTACAATACAAATAATTTAAAGTACGAATTTACGATTAAAGTATTATCATAACGCTGTGTCCGTCTTTCTGTGGGTGTCGTAAGAGGCGACTAAGGGATAACACAGTTCCGCTACCACCTTGGAACCTATAAAGCCGACCGACGGCGGGATAACCATCGAACTGCTGGCTTTGAAATACACAGGTCGAATACGGGCAGCAACGTCTTCGGCGCGATAACCAGCCAGCCAGCCCTGCCAGCCCTGCGGTCACCAACCCGCCTGCCCAGCGTGGTGACTATGGGCAAAACACATGAGTTCACTGCATTTTTGTCGGGAACTTGATGATGCCTATGTCCAGCAGTGGACTGTAGTAGGCTGAAATGATGATGATGATTATTACTATAACGAAAATAATAATAAAATCCATGTGTCAATTGTTTATTTCAATTCGGATATAATTTAAATCAAAGCGCTTGATATTTTACTGTCGTGATAACAATAGTCCACCGCGTTTGTGTTAACTTTTGTGTAGCTCGACTAACACGCAATCAATCAGATTGGCTTGTATTTACTGTGGCTAAACCTAGCCGCAGCCCGCGAGTAATTACTCTCAGCTCCTTTTTAATCGACTTCAAAAAAGGAGGAGGTTACTCAATTTGACCGTATATATATATATATATATATATATATATATATATATATAATGTATGTTCGGAGATAACTCCGTCGTTTATGACCGATTTTGATAATTCTTGTTTCGTTGGAAAGGAGATATCCCTAGTTTGGTACCATGCTAAGGAAACCAGGATCTGATGATGGAATCCTAAAGAAATCGAGGGAAACTCTCGAAAAGCCGCATAACATTTTTAATTTAATCGAAAGCCAATGTTTATCATGTGGTCACATTTAAATTTCATTGAGATCTGATTACAACTTTTGGAGTAATCTTTGATAATGCGTATTTACTCGACAATTTTTTTGTCTACATACGTTGTATTACTTGTCGATATAATTGAAGGCGGTTTTTCTTCGTTTGCCAGCAAATACACTTATTACGACTGTTCTAGAGTGGAAGAAGATAGCAAAGTACTGGTACAGAAAGTAAAAAATACCGTACATACTGCACGGTGAGTAAAGAAGACAACAAAATACTGTAAGGTGAGTAAAAAAAATTACATCCTAACATGCGGTGAGTTAATAAAAATACCTAGTATACTATGTTTCGCAAGCTATTACAATTTAGCTTCTATTGAATAATAATTATATCAAACAAAAACAAAAAATAGCTTTAATTATCATTCCATTAGTAGACTTCAATTTTGTAATTCTACTGCTTGTAATGCTTAAAATTGTTTTACTTAACAGTGGCGAACTAAATCAGTGTGTAAAGATCCAACTCCTGTTTTAAGGTTTACTTTTGGGCTAGACAAGTGTTTGAGCGTTGTCGAAGTCAATTTAATGCGCATTATTAAGGATAATTTAAAAACTCGTTTGATCTTGCTAAAATTTAAATGGTATATGACAAGCATCATCTTTGAACATAAAAAATAACTAAAACGCTTTAAAAAAAACATTCCAAATGAGAACCTCTTTCTATTTTTAAAATCGGTTAAAAATAATTTTTAATCTTCAATTTTTCACAGAGGTAGGACACAACAGAAAATATCCGGTTCAAAATCTGGAGTAGCCTGACTAGAGAAGTATCTCGTCCTTACAGAAGATCACATCTAAATAATATTGCTTTCAAGCAGTTTTGCGTTCCTATGGTGAGTAAGTTGACCAGAACCCCTGGAAGGGGATTGGGGGTAGGGTCCAGAAGCAATGTGCATACGATTGTTCCGGTATTGCAGGCGTTTATAGGCTACGGTAATCTACTACAATCCACCAGGTGAACCAAACGCTTGTTTGCCAACCCAATTGTATAATAAAACAATCAAAATATTCAAACCGTATATCAGTACAATTTCACACAATAGTAATTCGCTTGACGACGTGTTATGATAGACAGACCGCCGCACTCGCTTCCGAGCCGAACTTCTGCTGAACTGTTTGACGTAGTGAAATCAATCAGAGTTGCTTTGCGAACTATTCAGGCTTAATGTCGATCCGTTCAGTGTATTCTGTTACGCGAGGCTGTTACCACTTTGAAAACAAATGCATGGTTGGATTTGATTGTTTGAATTGAATTACTTACTTGAATATAATTATAATGCCTGTATAATAGGTAACAGTTGATTGATATGGCGACTTTTTTTTAATGAATATACTTATAAATAATACATATATAAATAAATATATAGATTATATTCAGACTCGGGTTGGAAATTAAACGCATTATACTTAAAGTATAGTATAAATATCTACTATATTATTAGTATGAGTGTAAAAAAAAATTGACTGGAGTTAGGTTTATATGGAGCAGCCCGACTGGGGTAATAATACGACCTTACAGAAAATCACAGCTAAATAATACTGTTTTCGAGCAGTATTGTGTTCCTGTTGGTGAGTAAGGTGACCAGAGCTCCTGGGGGGATTGGGGATTGGGTCGGCAACGCGCTTGCGATGCTTCTGGCGTTGCAGGTGTCTATAAGCTACGGTAATCTCTTACCATCAGGTGAGCCGAGCCGTACGCTTGTTTGCCGACCTAGTGATATAAAAAAAAGGTGTATTGGAACAGGTTAGAGATTGATAAAATATGCTACAACTCATAAAAATGATGAATAATAATAAATATCTTATAACGTACACACACGTTCGTCTGTTCTTATGGTAAGTGACTTAATGCCTGTATTATAGGTAACATCCGACTGTTATAGGTAAATATTATTTTGATATACATTGAATCGAAATAATGCATATTAAATAAATACAAATATTACACTTCAGAGTCAGGCGGGAATCGAAACCGCAACCCGCGGAACAGAAAGCCACCACAAACTGCGCTAACGGGCTATTTTTACGGGCAGAATTATGCGACCTAATTTATTTTACACACACATATCAAAATCTTTTTGAAGCAAAATTTAAATGATTATCGTGAAGAGATACAATACAGCCATTACCATCGTAAAAATAAATAAATCAATGTATTCAAAAAGCGAAGTTTTCAACTTCAATTTATTAACGCCAACGATCCTTAACTTGACAGAACGTTTAGGTGTTCTATCACACAGTAATATACTTTATTTTAAGGTATTAGAGCACATTTTATTGAGTTTGAAACATCTAAACAAAATAAGTCATTGTCAATCTCAGGTCCACAGTGCTTGTTTTCCATTTGAAGAGCTGTTTGTTTTTCAAATGGCTACTATTCTGAATTGTTGAATGATTCTTTTAATATATTTTATCACTAGCTAGACGGTTCACATGACTTTACTCAGATTTATTTGTCCTTCTCCATTATGTGTATGTGAAATATATGTATATATGCATACATAAAAAATGATAAATTTGTCCATACTTTCGTATTAATATTATAAATCCTAAAGTTACTTTGTTTTCTTGCACTTTCACGGCTTAACCGCATGACCGATCTGTAGAATAATAATTAAACGAGACAGTTATATTGTATTTTAGATTTAAAAAAGATTTGAATTGATAAAATAATACATGTTCAATTGAAAATCAACTTTCGTTTAATTATTTCATCTCCTCATATGTGCGCAGTCAGAACATCGGAATGAAGTTTGGCATGCGCAAAGCTTAGGACCCCGAAAAGAACATACACTATATATATATGTCTGAAATAAAATATAGTTCCCCAGGAATTCTAAGCTTTTCCGTCAACACAAAAGTAAATAGCTTAGGCTATCAATTAAAATTAGCGAAAGACTCATACAACAAAATTGTATACGATTTCTTCGTACACCAGTCTTCGATAGCTTTATGCATAGACCAATATTGGCTAAAAGTTCTTGAAGTATAAAGCCTACCCTCTTGATATTCGTCACGTATATGTGTAAAGTAACATCCAAAACACGAAATCTACGAAACAAAGGTCTTACTAGTTTATATTTACGAGCTCTGAGGACTTACGTCAAAATAGAAGCTAACCCGTTACCGATAAATTACGTTGAAATATAGTTTAAACTTTTACCGTTTTAGCTTAGAGAGTTTAGATAGTGTTTAGTGTAACAAATTAACG